>NC_135313.1:19216759-19841759 GCF_048772815.1 Callospermophilus lateralis | reverse complement strand
GCCAGGATTGTCTGAGTGGACATTATGCCCCAGCCCCCTTTTCTCAGGGTTTTATTGCAGCTGGTGCTCAGGAAGTCGGATCTCTGCCTTCCATTTCTAAAGCTTCTGCAGAAGGTCCTCAGGTTTCAGGGTCCTGTGGAGTCTGAGCCTTATGAGGACATGAGACAACAGCCCTCAACCAGCTCCACTCAGACCCACGGATGTTGGAAAGGCTGGATCCATGCAGAAGCGAGTCATGTTTCCCCACCTAAACTTCTACAGAGTGTCTATAAAGTCTGGAAATGTAGATAATGTTATTTTGTTTTAGTTTTACAGATTTAAAATGTCCTTAGCAACATAATGTCTATTTGCCTACATTCCTAGGGTTTATGGCTGAGTGAGGATGGTTGGTGGCATTCATATTGTTGGGGGGTAGATTATTTTGTCTAGTATTTATCTTTCCATTCACTCAGCCAAACAAACAATGTGTTTGAAACCATATTATGTGTGAGGTATAACAGAGGACACAGCTGTGCACAAGATAAACTGCCCTCAAGCAGTCGACAGCATACTAGGGAGGGACGATGCTTACACTCGCATAAACAGTGCGAGGCGGATCCTGTGTGTCTGCACTCATCGCAGAGTGTGGTCACTGCTCAGGTTAGGGATCTTTTTACTTTATCAGTGGCACGAAACCAACTCTAACTTATGCAAAGAGGGAACGATTTATTAAAAACAAAATAAATTAGTTACTGAAAGTAAACAGGGAATTGATTATGGCTCAATACACCCACTAAGCCCAAAGGCGGAGCTGGCTTCAGATGCAGAATTATCCAGAGACTTGTGATGTTGTCTGGATTCTGCCCGAGAACGAAGCCAACATGCAGAGCAGAGCAAGGTGCTGAGAGATGGACTCCCTTCAGGGCCTGGTCCTTACCCTGCAGACCTCCTTCTCTCAGCTTCCATCCAGCCGATCTTTGAGAAGACCCGGATTGCTCTCGTATGGCTTCATCACCAGATCTGAACCTACCCCTCCTCCTCCTCGAAGTGGCCGTGCTGGGACAAGTACCCCGTGTGAGTGGAATGGGGGAGAAGTGGAATGCTCTAAGACGGGGAGGCTGGTCCAGCCGATGACAAATACAGCCTACTCTAAGCCCGACTTTCAGGAATGTCCATTTGTCAACAGATAGTAGGGGGAAGATGGGATAAAGAGAGAGGAAGTCCCCACAGAGAGAAAGACAAGGCACAGGAAGAAGGAATTTGGGTGACAGTGTGACAGACATGGAAGTGACTGTATCTTGGTATTCATGGAGGGGAACATGGGGTTGGAGGGGACATTGGGGAGTCCTGGATACCAGCTAAAGAGTCTACTCTTTATGGGAGACAGACGTGCAGAACAATTAGGACTTTTTAGAATATGGATTTAAGCCTGGAAAATAAGCCTGGCTTCAGAGGGAGGGAAGGGAAGGGAAGGAAAAGGAAGAGAAGAGAGGAGAGGTCCAGGGTCACAATACCCCCTTCATGGTTGCTTGGACCTCTTGGGTGAGTTGAAATGGAAGAATTGAAGAGGTGAATGATGGAGGAATATTCCAGTGATCCAGCTGAAGGGCCACAGGAGAGGGTTTGAACTGGGTGATGGCAGCAGAACTGGAAGGAACAGACACACTATGGCCAAAGTGTGTCCAACACAAAGACTGAGGAATGGAAAGGAGTTGAATGGTGTTGATGTTTCTCACCTGGGAGATTGGCAGTGAGCAATAAGACTTTATCGTTACTTCTGGCATCTCTCATGGATGTGTCCAGCAAAAGACATTTCCACTTAAAGCTATTGTGTTAGTCAGCCTTCTCTTATTATAACAACATACCTGACATAATCAATGTATAAGGAAGAAAGGTTTATTTTGGCTCATGGTTTCAGTTCATGGTTGCTTGGACCTGTTGCTTTGTGCCTGTGGCAGCACAGTATGTCATGGCTGGAGTGTGGGGTAGAGTCAAACTATTAACCACACTGTGGACAGAAAGAGGAGTGTGGCGGGGAGAGAAAGAGAAAGAGAGAGAGAGAGAGAGAGAGAGAGAGAGAGAGAGAGAGAGAGAGAGAGAGAGAAAGAAACAAGAAGAAGGAAGAGGAGGAGAGGGGGAGAAGAGGAGAAAGAGAAGAGAGTAGAGTAGGGGAGGGGAGAGGTGGGGAGGGAGGGAAAGGAAGGAAAGGAAAAGGAAAAGGAAGAAAAGAGAGGAGAGATCCAGGGTCACAAATCCCCTTCAAGGGATCGCCTCAAACTATCTGCCTTCCATTAGGTCCTACCTCCTAACTTTCTACCAATCCCTAATAGCACTAGGGACTTCAACACATGGACTGTTGTGTTGGGGACATTCAAGATCCAGACTACAGCATTTATATAGAACACTGTTTATTTCTAAGGACTGAGTTTCTGATGCTTTTGCTCCGGTCAGGTTCTCCCTAGATGCAAAAAACTCTTTTTCTTTTCTTCTTTCTTTCTTTCTTTCTTTCTTTCTTTCTTTCTTTCTTTCTTTCTTTCTTTCTTTCTGTGTGTCCCTTAGCAGGAGTGGTATGGACACAACTAGCTGACTATGTAGGTTTTCTCAGTCAAATGCCTTCCTGTATTCACCTTCTTGTCTGACCTAGAACAGATACAAAATTGAGGTTTCTTCTAGCTCTCTCCCAGTATTGGAAAAATATTGATTGTTGCATTTCTCATGACTAAAACACTCAGGGTCACTCCAGGGAACTGGGCTGCACGAAATAACTATATAAGAGACAGAGATACCTTTTTCTTTGGGGGGTCCTGTGATGGCTCCTCTGACCTTAAGGGTCTGCAGAAAGAGAGAGCGAGCACCTGCTGAACCCTGTTATTGAGGAGAAGCCATTCAAATGAGGCAAGGGGTCAGGTTTCAGGGGGCTGAGTCTAGCTTCATGATGTCTGCTGTCAGCAGGTTGACTGACATCTAGAAAGACCACACCCAAAGCAGAGCAAGAGAAGGGGACACACAAAGGGCATTTCCATGGAACACTCTATACCAAACAGGGAAAAGGGGTTATATAACAAAGGAACAGGTGAGCATACCTCAATTCATGGAGCGACACACCTACATCTGAAGAAGTGTCCTCAAACTTCCGGGACCAGGCAATGTCCAGGTCCCTATTAGATGTAGTAACAGTCAGAGCCTCTCCCGCTTGGGGAAGGAGAATGAGAATCATTCAGACTGACTCCCCACAGTTGATGAGCTGATCCTGGTTCTTGATAAAAAATTCTATGTTTTACCTGAAAAAGGGAACTCAGATGAGAGTGTTGGTACCAGGCTTTTACAACACATTCAAAGGCAGCTCTATCATTTCTGCCGGGCCACAACTGAAATGAAAAAGGAACTGGATTTGAGCAGACAACCTTCAACTAATTTGAACACTAGGGATTTGGATATCCTTCCTCCAAGGGCTCCAGAGGCCCAGCAGATGCTGGAACTCCTCACTTCTGCAGGTAGTCCAGCGTGCCGTTTGGGTGTCTCAGAAGGTTGCAGAATTCCATCCTTCTACAATTCCATTGCCACAATTTCTGTTGGACCTGGAGAAAATATATGTATGCAGGCAGGAAGATGCCGTTGTGTCTCACAACAGGAATGTGGCAGGACTTAGCTTCAGATGGAAATGTCTTGGGATAGGAAGAAGAAGGTAAGAAGGCATGGCCTGTGGTTAAGGGGCTGGGGAACTGGCTCAGGAGGACAGGTGGAGGTGCCGAGGTCAGCTCATTCTGCACTGCCAACACCCAGAGAAGTGGCCCGATAAAAGGGTACCAGACAGAGGCTGGTGTGGGCTCTGGGGAGGGATAGACTGTTGTTGTAGCACAGGGGCTGGCCGAGAGGAGTGGGAGAAAGGGTAAGCTCCAGGGCATGGGCCCATTGGATAAATCAGGTCAGAGACAGGGTGTCCCTGAGAGATGGGCAGGAGCAGGGAGGTGCTCGATCTAGAGAGAGATGGACTGTCAGCTCTGAACAGCATCCACACAGGGGAAGGAACACCGATGTGAGGACATCTAACCAGGAAGGTGTTGCCACCCCATTCCCACACCCATCCCACCTCTGCTTAAACCCACAGAGAGCTATTGGCATGTGGATAAGATACAAACCTGTCTTCCTATTACTGTCCTTGAGAATAAGACACCTCGCTCAAACCAGACCACTCTCCTTATTCCCACTTCTTTGCCTCAACACATCTTTCACGGCTCCACTCACTGTCACCTTAGCCATGGGGACTTTCTCTGTGACCTTGACTCAATATCCTCTGTCCCCACTGGACTCTTCTTTTCTGGTCTTCCTCTCACTCTGCCTCAAATTAACTTCATCTGTGTATTTGTTTTAATCCCCGTTGCCTAGTAAATGTTCTGAGTTCGTGTGACAGAATAAATCCCTCCTCTTGCATGCTGCCCAGGACAGTATTCAGTTGCTATTCTGGTTGTTATTATTATGATTAGCTTTTACGAAGAGGGTAGTGTTTGCTTAGTGATGCTGTTTCACTAACTATTCATAACAATATTAAAAGTTAGTTTTGATTATTTTCTAATCATTTAGAACACACACACATACACACACATACATATATATGTGTAATTTTTGCTGTTGTAGCAGATTGGATGAAAACTTGCATCAGGGTGGGGGTGTGCTGAGTGTGTCTTCTTCATTCTTTATATCTCCAACCAAATGAAGGGGGCTTTACTAAAATATGCTCTTGGCTTCTCTTCATCTGCACACTCCTCTCCTGCAGGGAGAAGTAACCTGAGTTGATGAATTTGGAGGAAAAACTGTAGCTCAGTCCCTCTTAGTCCCCTTCCTCTTGCAGTGAAGCCCATGGATGGGAAACACATGCTGTCCTGCTCCTAGAGGTCCTGAGGTTTTCAGAGACAGAAACTGCCCTGCGAGAGACCCTGCTCCATTCTAGGGAGCCCTGTAACAGGGTGAATGATTCTAGAACACTCTGGGGTTCCCAGTTAGTAATCCCATATGCTCCATAATTCAGCCATATTCACAAGCTTTAACAGTAGCAAAGGTGATATTTTGTTTCATCTGCATTATTTTCTTTTCCTAATTGCCCCCTTGTCTCAGAATACTGTGGGAAAAAGGGTGCTACTAATGGGTACCCTAGACCCCCAGATTGCTCCTAGTAGGTTCATCACTTGTGACTTGGGTGTGGAGCAGTATACATGTGTGGTAAGACCCCCCACCCACAGTCATGGAAACACCCCTCTGTGTCAGGAGTGTGTGGTTCTTTTTTTCTTCAGGACTGTGAGAGTGAACACCCCCACCCACCCCTGCCGACCACCATGAGAGGGTGACAGGGAGAAAAGTTGAAGCCGTGCAGACAGAAGATTCAAGACGCAGCTCCACGCTTAGCTTTGTCCCCACCCGATGAGAAGCTCAAAAAGGGATGTTCTGTCCTGGATGTTGGATCAATGCTCAGAGAATCTAGGAAACAACACCCAAGACAAACTTGAGAGGTTTGTGAAAGGGCCTCCACAATTCAAAAGGCGAGCAAGATGCGGTCATCTTGAAAGGAAGAAGCTGGGGAAGAGGGCTGGACATCTCAATTTCATGGAAGCCGTACCCAATCTTTAGTTCACACACCATTATATTTTACACATTAGCAACTAAGGTAGGAGACAGGGAGTGACTGGTCCTGTATTACACAGTAAGAAGGCAGGAGAGTCTGGATTTGAACCCACCAACTGCCTGGTTCCAAAGCCCCTGCTCCTTTTCTCACCCCAGATGGCTGAGGTCAGAGGGACAGTTAGAAGTTGAGGGTAGAATGATACACATGGGATTGGGTCCAAAGAGTAGGAAGATTCAAAGCCAGTCTCAGCAACTTACCAAGGCTCTAAGCATCTTAGTGAGGCCCTGTCTCAAAATAAAAAATAAAAGAAGGGCTGGGGATGTGGCTTTGTGGTAAAATACCCCTGGGTTCAATCCCTGGTCCAAAAAAAAAAAAAAAAAGTGGGAAAGTGGCCATACTGTCTGGGCCTGTGTGGCTGAGCTTTCTAGGGACTGGGGGTGGATAGAGGCAACTTTCGGCTGCCCCATCTCTTTGACTTCTTTAGGATCCTCTCCAAATCAGACAAAATGCTACTCATGATAAACTGAGAGAGCCACCCCACAGCTGCACTACAGACATAAAGGTTGGGTGGCCACAGCAGCAGTTCCATTGCTCATCTTCAAGAGCTGGACTCTGACTTTGGGGTCTCCACCTCCCTCCTTGTTTTCTTCCACCTCCATGGCCAGCTCCCTCCTCTGAAGAGCCGGGGCAGAGATTGGCATGGAGGGTCATGTGCCTGCCTGCCCATGTCTGGTGTGCATTGACTCAGGATTGAGCAGGAGGAGGAGGTCGTCTTGGGCAGGCTGGTGATGAACTTGAAAGGAGAGGGTCTATTGTGCACCTGCAGTAACTCTGCACGGGAAGCTGCGGGCAGCGAAGGGGGACTGGCTTAGTGGGGACATGAGAGGTCCCAGGGGAAGGTCTGGTCCAGGCAGTGGAAGGGTACTGGTCAGTAGTTGTTGGCATCCACACCACCCTAGGGCACAGCCCAGGCCTCTGAGGGATTGTCTCTCAGCTGGTTAGACTCCTTCCCCTGCTGGGAGCTCACAGAGAGAGCACTGGACTCAGAGGGAACTTGGGATCAAGTCCCACTTGGGATCCTATCTGAGCTTATTCTGTGAAGATGGAAGCAAACAAATAACGAATAGACCAAGAAATCTTGACCTCTGTCAGTTTCCCCATCTCTTTGATGAGGATTATTACAGCACCTATAACACAAGGCTCCAAGCCTAAGCGAGACAGCTTGGGCAAAGGCAAGGACCATGCAGGGCACATCTTAGGCCTAAATACATGCAGAGGAGCTGTGGGCTCGAATCTACTGGATCCTTCAACCTTTACAATCCTGATATTCGTTCATCATGGACTGTTTTGCATTGATTCTGATTCTTTGATAAATGCTGTATTAAATTTTTTTGATGACTGAGTTTGTCAGTGACCTCTTAAATTTCCTGCCCAAGGCACATCACCAATGTTACCATAGGCTCAGCACCATGGGCCTTGTCTCTTAAAGCCAAGCCTCTTCGTTCTCTGTGCCTCAGGCTCCTCGTCTATAAAATGGGAAAAACAATAGCACCTACCATTTGGGCTTGTGCTGAGAGGGAAATGTGTGGCTACAGGTGCCTCATCTTCATCTCCAACCATCACTAGTCCCGGTAAGTGCTCAGTTGCTGGTCGCCATTGTCCTTGGTGTTGTGGACATTGTTTGTGTATTATTAATGGTCTCTGCCTAGGACAGAGTCTTTTCCAGAGGAGGAGTTCTCCCGCCAAGGGTGGAGCAGGGAAGAGCCACACTCTGCAAACATCCAGGGATTGGATTAGGCACCTTTCTCAGGGCCCTGAGGCCAGGGCAGGAGCACAAGGGGCTGCTACAGAGACCCGGGGCCGGGAGCAGGAAGAGGCAGGCTCCCCAGGCCCTTGCCGAAAATGCTTGCGGTGTTACTCCTCTCTGGAGACACCACAAGTTGGCCCCACAGCTTTTCCTTTCAGGGCTTGTTTAACATTTCAAACAAAAATAAAATAAATAACTGCAGTGTTTATGGAAACCTAAGACTGAAATGAAGACGACTTAGGAGAGAGGTCGGTGGAGGCAGGCCAGAGGGGTTTGAGGATGCCCCTTTCCTTGACATCAGCAGTTTTGTGATTCCATTTGTCAGCTCTTCCTACTGCCTGTGTATCTCTCCCCTAGCAACCCCTCTGCAGACATGTGCAAACACACATGTGCACACGTGTGTGTGTGTGCAGCCCTAAGCACACATGTGCACACACACACACTCCCACCCCAATGAGAGGCATGCACCTCAGACACTGTCCCATATGGATTTCTCTCTTTCTAGAAAGACCAACACTCTTCTTTATCTTCTTGACTTTAAAAAAAAAAAAAAAACAAACTCATTAATTCATTCTGACATGATGGTGTCCACTACTTTTAACCCCTTCATTCCTGTGAAATCTTGGGCCTGGACTTTCACTCTGGATAGACCATGCTGTTTTTTATGTGGGAAATTCATGCCTGAGTCCCATATCCAGGGTGCGGGAGGGTAGCAGAGGCAGCCCGTCTCTACAGGGACATCTTTTGCATAATGCTCTGCCCAGATCTGCCTATCAGTACTTGATTATACGCAGATCACTCTGTTCTCCTGCCACCCCCTCTTGTTAATCTTCTCCTTGGCCCTGCCAGTCTCACTTTGCCAGACTCCATCACAGGAGAGAGGCTTTTTGCCAGAAGTAGGATATGTTTAGAAAAGTGGAGGAAAGGAATGAAAATGTGAGAATTTCCCAGAAGCTCATGGGCAATTTCTGGCCCTTCCCAGAAAACCCAGCTACAAACGTCTAGTGCTGTGTTCCTGCTGCTCAGGACATTTCCAGGAGTCCTAGTGTCCAGAAGTTCTCTCTGTGGGGAAGGGACCATGATGCTGCTGATGGCACACATCCTGGAAACCCTAGATACCCAGCAGGGCCCTCCTGTGCAGGGCTCCCATACATAGCAATAGAAGAGGTTCTCATCCTAGGGCCCAGGGCCCACCAAGGGGACAATCGGAAGATGCACATTTTAGATTTGGAGAGCAGAAGCTTTGTCTCCAGAGGAGCTGGGCTGACTCTCAAAGTGTGTTAGGAACCTGCAGATATCCGACTATTGTTCATTCTGGTTTAGTGGGTGACCTTGAGAAGTTACTTCTTTTGCATCTCAATTTCTTCATAATGTCTGATCTAGGAAGCTACCTCACAGGACTGTGAAGATGAAATTGAAACAAGGTATTTTTTTTGTAGCCCATACTATGGGGCCAGCACCATGCTAGTTGCTTTTATATGAATTTCTACATCTTATCTTGCCCTTACCCCTTCAAATAGTGATTTCTGAACAATAGTCTATGAGGAAAACCTTGTTATTTTTACATACTGTGCAAAGTAGAAAAATTGCATTGATCAATTTGCAAAGTGTGACTTTCAAGATCCCAAGGGACTTAGATCAATTTCTGTGTTCCCAGCTTCCATATTCCCTCCATTCCGCCAGCCACCAGGCAGAGAATGGGAGCTATTTCTCACTCACCTCAGCCATTAATTTGTCATGGTTCTTCTTTGTCCTGATTTAAGCTACATTCCAGTCTATTAACTACATGGTCTAAGGGCACCAAGGCAGGAGATCTCTCCTCCACCCACCCAGCCCTGACCTTTCTCATGCACGGAAGAGAGCTCTGCTCTGTGTGAGACATAGGAGGTTCAGGATGCAGTCCTCCTTCTCATCTGGCTTGCAGAGGTGAATGCCAGCATTAGAGAATTGCAGAAGACATCTGCAGTCAGGGCCACCTTGGAGAACATTTCAAGGAGAACTTGGAATTTGTTAGAAAGTTTGGAAAGTGAATAACCTTTTGAGACAGCTGTAGACAGGTGAGCCTGAAGCAGAAAGAGGAAACGGCTGGTGCAGGAGCTGGGCTTCATGCTCACTGAATCTTCAGGTTCCTGCAGCAAGCCATGGAGGGTAAGGGTGTAGAGGTGTTTTACAGGATGGTCTGCTCTGCCCCCACCCTGAGCCTGGCACTCTGCCTCTCATACCTGCTCTGTGTTCTGGAGGCTACCTCTGGACTGCACCAATGGTCTCCCTCACCTGCTGGCAGTGACTGTCTCTTACACCCAGTGTTCTTGTTGCTGTCCCCCTTCCTAGCCCTTTGGGCTCAGGAGAGGTGACGGCACCTTGCACTGGAAATCATCAGAGCAGGTGACTCAGTCTTCCCCCAATTCTGCCCTGCCTTGTCAACAACCCCCTCCTTAAACTTTTTCCATGTCCCAATTGTTTCAGCTGGGACTATGGTTGATGCAGATGCTTTAGGGTCACATTGGGGAGGTTGCAAATGACAAGGTGATGGGACTGGAGGCAGCATGTGGCGAGTCACGGCTCACAGCTCCTCGTTAGGTTCTGAGCACAGTAATGAGGACTCAGCACATACCAAGTGGCCAAACCTATGGAGAGCTGAAAACCCCTAGGGCTGATCTTTAAAACCATCATCCCAGGGGAAATAATTTAGGTCAAAGAGGCTGCTGTGGGAAGGGTGCAAGCCGGCAAGAGGAGAGCTGACGAAGCAGCGAGCACTGCTCCCGATGCAAGCGGCCAGCCTGGTGGTGATGGGTGGGTGCAAATATTCCAAGTCTTGTGTAATTCCGTCCCCTAACGTGGCTGATTTGACTCAGCACTGCTGGGGAGCCACAGAGCATTACAGAGCATTCCTCATTAGCATTATGAGCTCATTACAAGCTTCTAAGAAAAACAAAAACATGGGGGCTAAGTTGCTTTATAGCAGCCTTAGTTTTTTCTTTTTTTTAAATACTATGCTTCAGATAAAACCCTAATTTACAGAATTAAGACATGGCCAGGCAGCTCCTGCCCATAATTTTGTTATTTCAACTCCCCTTGGAACAGTTTCGGGAATGAGGAGAAAGGCACGGTGGGGGGGGGGGGGGAGGCCAGGCCACGCCCACACCTTCCCTGACATTGAGGACAGTCCCAGCTCTTACACTCACCAGCTTTGGGTTTTGGGTTCTGTTTTCACCAGCTTTTTCATTGCTGTGACCAAAAGACCTGACAAGAACAATTAGCAGAGGGAAAGTTTATTTGGTTCATGATTTCAGAGGTCTCAGTCCATCATCAGCCAGCTTCGTAGCTCTGGGCCCGAGGTGATGCAGAACTTTATGGCAGAAGGGTGTGGCAGAGGACAACCGCTGAGGACCTGACACCAGGAAGCAGAGAGAGAACTCCTCTCAACACGGACAAAATAGAAACCCAAAGGCACACCCCCAGTGACCCACCTCCTCCAGCCACACCCTACCTGCCTGCAGTCACCACCCAGTTCGTCTCTGTCCGTGGAGCAATAACTGATTGGATTGGAACTCTAATCATTTCACCCTGAACCTTCTTGAATTGTCACACATGAGCTTTGGGGGACACCTTATAACAGGTTCATTTCTCAATCTCTGAGCTTTGGCTCCCTTGTCTATAAGGTGGGAATGGGAAATAGGTGCAGCTCTCTGTTCTGTTGTGATGAATTCATTGGTGGTGACTGAACCAGACCAGAAAGAGAAGCAGAGATCAGAGAAACCCTGGACTTCCTTGTGGAATTGAATCTTCCTTTATCCTGTTGGAAGATCTCCCTATGGGATGATGCAGAGAACAACTGGATTTTTAATCAATAGCTCTATGCACCACAGTTTGTAGGAATGACAGGCAATCGTGCTAGAAAGCTTGGGTTTTCAAAGTGACTATGCCGGTGAGTGCAAAAAGATGTCTGGCACAGCCTCCTTCCTTGCCAGATTGCCCCTGTGCAGGTAGGATGAGGAGAGTTGGCGTTATTATCCCTGGCGGCATTCCATCCTGGCCATCTTCTTCCCATAATCCCACAGCTCCCAATCATCAGAGTCTTCCCAGTGAAACTAGTTCCTGAAATGTGTGTATCAAGTATGTGCCAAAACCTGTGTGTGGTTCTCTCATCGTTCTTCAACAGTGCTTCAAAGTGTGGATCTTATGGTCCACTTTTAACAGATCAAGAAACTTGATACCACGTCCAGTAACTGTTCCACGGCACAGAGTAACCTGCACTCAAATGCTGTGTTCTGAGAAGGAATCATTGGTTGAGAGGTGGAGGGTCCTTCAGAGATGAGAATGCTTCCTACAAGAAAGTCTTTTCTGCCCCTCAGCAAATGGACATGTGACCAGTGTGATTTGAATGGAACAACTGAGGGTCTTCAGGGTGGGTACATGTGTGTGTCCAGGAACATGTGTATACACACACACCCATGCACAGGTGAACACACACACGAGCCCTCATTGCACCCAACAACCTCAAAGTTTATTGTTTGTTTTGTTTTTTGAAAATCCATAGACTGAAGATGAATCTCAAAGCACATGATTATATTGTTCATGATTATTTTCTAGTTTTCAAGGTGATTGACTATTTAAAAACAACAACTTTGACTGTAAAACAAGCTTAATTCTGTTTACAGATAAGCAAAGGGGACTGGGTCTTTCACGCATTTTGTCTATGAGGTGCTCCAATATTCAATTAATTGAGTTCTTTTTGTGCCCTGTAATGTCCAGATATTCTTTACTATCTGCATGTCTGCCTTGGGTACCTAAGGACCCTACCCTGTACTGTGTGTCTTGGAACAGTGCCTCTGCTCTGGGCCAGATGATGGGACCCCTAGGTAAGGCCTTTGAATAATGCTGAATAATGCTGATCTGAGGACTTATCCACAGAAGGAAGTCCTTTAAGTCCCAAAGATAGAAACCATGAGACAGAGTACTTTGAATAAGTCAGCCATCCTCTTCCAAAGTTTCACCTTTTTTTCTCAAAACAAAAACCCAACCCAATCTGCAAAACAAACAGGTATGTTATAGTAGAGGCATTTGTAGACTTTTTTTTTTTTTCTATTTGCTTGTCAAATATATTTTAAAACATTGGCTGCTAATGAAGGTCTCAGAACTCAAATCTACCCCAGGCTCGTGGGCTTGTTCTTCAATTTCACGTTAAGACTCCCCAGCTGGCTGCCAAATGTAGGTAGTTGGAGGCACCAAGATCAGGGACACAAGTTTCAGGTTGGCAAATGTGTTTTTGTTCAATTCTTTTTTCTAGTGTGGTTAAGTACTTCACAGTAGTCAGATGAAATCTGATCCTGGGGTCTAGGCATTCTACTTAGGAGTCAAAATCTCCTGGGATCCTAGTCTTCAGGATCCCAAAGCTCCTAGAGCTGAAGCTTCAAGAAATGTCTGAGTTGTTGGAAGCCTGGCTCAGAATAGATGCTAGGTCTCTCTTAGGCTTGAGACGGGACTAGAAAGAGATGAGTGCATGGTGACAGAGGGGAAGAAAGTGACAGGCCCTGGGAGCTGGTGGTAAGGATGCAAGTCTGATTTCTACCTCTTACTTAACTATGGGGGTCTCTTCTCTACCTCGCTTCCCCCTTCCTTCCTCCTTTATTCTTTTTTTCCTTTCTATTTTTCAATTAGCAATAATCATGCCATGGAAAAAACCTCATTGGCTACCATTCTGCCACTTGCAAAACTCCTACTTTTCATTTATAACTGGGGTAGAAAAAGTAGTGACTAAGGTACAATTTGAACCCAGTTTAGATTTCTAGGCTCACATTTTTTTTAATGTAAATCATGCAACCTCCTTGTCAATTTCTCCCCCTTTTTATCCTATCTATTTATTTTCTCCCCTTTCTCCTTTCCTCCTTTATGTCTCTTGAATCTTCTTGTTTCTCTTTCCCATTCTTTCTCCTCCACTAGTAGATAATCCAGAGCCCTCACATTAAGCCAAAGTTATTAATGGCCAACCATTAGCCACCAGGTATGCTTCTGAGATAGTGGGAAGTTTAGGTAGAAGGAAAGATCTAGATGACATTGGCCCTCTTCAAAGGAGCATGTTCATAGTGTGCACACGTTGGCCAGCTGCCTGTCAGGTTTGACAGCCTCGATTATCCATGGTCCCTGGAGAACAGGGTGGCATGTTTATGGGCATTACATTTTTCTTCTCCTCTCCTGAATGGCAGAAGGTGCTTACCCCAAGTTGGGTTAAAGTCTGGGCTTCGTATCATAAACATTTCCCTCAACTGATCAATGGAAAGAGGGTGAGATATACTTGCTTGAGCATTGTGGGACAGGGCATTTAATGTGAGAACGTGCATCTTTAGAGCAGAAGGGACATTTCAGAATTCCTGAAAGCACTGTTCTTGGAAGGCTTGAAAGAATCTTCTTCATCCCACGGTATCCTCTCCCAACCCCATGGCATGACATCAAGCTGGGGTGGAGAGCACCCTTGCAACCCTGTCAGATACCAACTAAGCCACTCTTTGAACTTCTGACTAAGAATGAGCATGTGGGTGGCCAACCGCATCCAACCTGCCCTGACTCAACCCAATCAGATGTCTGTTGTTGGGAAAGAAATGTGGGGAAGGTCTGAGGAGTTTAAAATGGGTCCTCTTTGTCCCTCTCTGTCCTCCCTTTCAGCCAGTAGTCATTACTAAACTGAGTTTCAGGAGAAGTCCCTCTCTGACTTCATGCTCAGTAACAGCCTGGAATGTGGCTCCGCGGTTATTGTCCTTAAAGGGGAGAGTCACGGCGATCCTTTCTATAACTTCTAAGAGGTTGTTTAAGCTCCAGCACTTCAAAAGATTCACTGGCAGAGACTTCTTCATTTCTTTTGGCTCTAAACTTCGGTGATCCTAAAATAATCAGAGATAATGAAACTGTTCATGCATCTCTACCTTCGGGATCTGGTCGGCAGGACCCGAAAGCCCCCGTTGGTCTTAGCACGGCACTGATCCTCATCCGAAATCGCGCCATGCCTCCAGCTTTCATCGTGTCCTCTGTGGAAGAGCGCTAGAACTGCCCCCACACCCCTCCCCTGCCGTGGTGTGTGCTAATCAGATTGTTGGCAGGGTCACCAACTCTTTTCCAAGCAGCTTGGATGCACCACAGAATGATTCCCTTTCGGTGCCAATCTAAACAAATGCCATCAGCTCTCATCCCAGGGAGTATTAAAAACAGAAGAGTCCCTTTGTGACTCTGATTGGCTTTGTGACTTCCTTCGGGCAAGTGCTGGTCTCAGGCTTGTGTCTCCTAGTCATCCAAACTGTGGGTGGGCCATGTCCCACCACAACCGTGGCTGTGAGCTCAGAGGATCCACTCCATTTCCGTCATGCAACAGTTCATCAAAGGCAGTTTTACGGTTCACAAAGGGCCCTCACAGTCATCATTCCATCTGATCCTCCTGACAACCCTGTGAGCTCAGAGAGGCTATGGGACTTGTCCCATGTCACATACCCAGCAACTGAAGCACATGGTCTCCGATGCCAACTTCCATACTCCTGTTGATGGGAGAGGGAATAAAATACAACTGGGCAAGTCCATAGTTTGCACAGTCCTCCGGGGGATCTGCTGGTTTGGGCTGTCTGCTGCTATGCTCCTTTTTGATTTTGGGGTTAACTGAATGCTCAGAGCTCTGTCTGCACAGGGAGAGAAGGGGAGGCCCAGGAGGCGAAGAACCAGGACCCAGAGCTGAGGGCATTTGCCAATCCTTTCACCACACTCTCCGCTAGTCCTTAAGCAAAAAATGCTTTGTAACTATTCCCTTTATGATTTAAAACAAGAGCTTGTGTTTATGAAGGGATCTCTGTGTGCCAGGAACTGTGCTAATGCTTTATTTATGCCCAGGGCTCCCAGACCAAGGTGAAAGGGGCTGGTTCTCTTGGCCATCCTCCCCATGGGGCTGTGCACCAACCCCACCTCCGGCAAAAGAAGAACTCTGCCTCTGCTAATTCCCTCTTCTATCTAGTTCATCCCAATCATCTCCTTTCCTACCACACTGTTTACACTCATGGATTCGTGTTGATGCATATCACGGTCTCCTTAGTCATTGTTTAGCCATTATACTTTGCAGGGGTAATTTTCCATTCCTCTGTTTATATTATATTTTTGCTTCTCCCTCCATGCACCCTACCCCACCCTTTCTGATTTTTAATGGCAGAGAAAGACTGTTCGGTAACACCAGCAATAGCACAGTTATAATTAAGATGAAAACATTTTGCCAAAAGTGGGATTTTGCTGTGATTTGTTGAATTCCATGCTGCCTGGATTATTTACGAGCAAATTCGTGGTTCCTTCCTGAGCTTTCTTGAATAGTTCTCAGTGGCTTCTCTCTCTAGGTCAAGGTGGACACCAGGAGCACAGGTTTAGCAAGGCCTATTGCTGAATCATCTTCAATCTTGGGGTGATCCAGGAAGATCACCCAATATCTCCTCTCTGCTTCTGTGTCCTCTTTTGTGGAGTGTCCTTGCTCTTGTATAGTTGGAGACTCGGCACCCTCCATGTAAGCATTCACTTCTAACCCACCTTTGGTTAAAAAGTCCCCTGAGGGGTCCCAGTAATAGCCAATGCTCTGCCTGGGACTCACTGCATTTCCAACATCCCAGAGATTGAAGAGGAAGGTGCCCAGGATCAGAGCTTAGGGTAGAGCCGACTTTGGGTGTGACCTTGACCCTCAAACCCAAGGTACCTTTCCTGTAGTCCCAAATTTCATCCCCTCCAGATTTCATGTCCTGCTGTATTGATGGCTGGATGGTAGCAATGACAGTGGGGACCTGGTAGAGAGAGAGGCAGGAGGAGGCGAGAGGAGCCTGTGTGGATGGGAGCCTGCTGGTCCTCAGCAGCATTTCCGGTATTCCCCAGCTCTGCCATGAGCCTCGAGGGCTGACCATTTTCAGACTACATTTCTGAGGCTCCTCGGTCAGCAAATATCCAATAGGGTCCAGCCAGTGACATTTTTTTTCTTCTTCACCCTCCCAGCTACTTGTATCTGCAGTAGCATCTGTCTCTCTTTTTGAATTCCAGATCCTCTGAGACAGGTGTGCTGTGGTTCCAGTTCCTGTCTGATGCCCCCAGCCCTGGGCTCTGATGACTCTATCTCCTCCTTTGTCCTTGCAGCTGCAACCTGCTGTCATTACCCTCTGATTCGCCTCATTGTCCCCTGTCTGGCTTCTCAGCTCGGCTGCTCTATCGCCTGGGTAACTAATTCCCTGTTCTCCAATCCTTCTGTTTTAGATATTCAAGCATGGTTTTCATTCTCTTCAGTTGGACAGTGACTGATACAGAAAGATTTTTGTGTGTGTGTGTTTAGAAATAAAGCTGGATGAGCATTTTCTCTGGGTAAGTTTTTTGTTTTCCCTTAATCATTAGAAGACGTGGCAAAACAGACATGAGCTCATCTGCATAAGTTTATGCGGTTGTATAAATGTGTGTGTTTTTTATTTTCACACCCAGAGCCTGATGAATCAAGATGGCAAAAGTTCTTTTAAAAACATATTATGTTTTTTAAATAAAAAAATCGAGAAGAAAAAGTAAGAAGTCAAAATGGCTAGGCATGTTCTTGTTTTCGTCTGTTCCCTTTGAAATCAGTTTATTTCACTCTGATTTGGGGGTGACTCAAACTTTCTCTTTTACCCCTAGTCCTTGATTTGTTTGGGGGGGGTGGGGGGACAATGGTGGCAGGGAGAGGTGTTATCCAGGAGGCAGCAAACCTGCCTTGCAAATGTTAATGTAATACAGCTCTTGGGTGAGCTGGATTATGCAGCTGGGCAGACATGAAACCTCCTCCCCTCCTTTAAGTTTTGAGATGCGGCTTCACTGGAAGCTGAAATTCCAGAGGAGAAAAGAACTGGGTAAGGAGAGGGTAAAAGGAGAGGGGAGTGGGAGCCCCAGCTCCCTCTCTCTCCCTTGCAACAGGAAGCTCTTTCTTTGTCAGGAAAGCCTTTGGTTCTGAGGCCTGGGTGCTGTGTTGATGCTCAGCTGTGAGGCTGGTTTACCAAGTGAGTTGAGTTGCCCAGTGTGCTCTCACAAACGTGTTGGTTGCTCAGCAAATTCAGGATGGAAACATTTTAGGTAAGCAGAAGAGAAGATTATATAAGAAAAGTTGATTTAGTAGAAGGTCAAAGTATGGAATTAAGAAGGATAAACGAAGTGTCTATATTCTGGGCTTTTAAGTGTGTGTGTGTGTGTGTGTGTGTGTGTGTGTGTGCGACTAATTTAGGCCAGCTGGGGTGATCTCACAGGGACCCCAGGGGCCAGCATGCTGCTCCTCCATGGAGAGCACATTTCCCCTGGAAATGTGTACTCAGGTGCAGCTGAAGGGTCTGAGGTCATGGCTGAGACCCTGGCCAAGAGCCTCCCAGGCTTCAGCCTCTGTTTCCTCTAGAGTGCGTTGATGGAGAGCTGGTTCAGAGGCCAGAGCCAGACCATGAGTCAGTGAATCGTGCATGAGGACAGCATGGATTATCTTTAGAGCCTAGTGGCCCCTGCCCATCCAGACAGCGTCTTTCTTCTTGGAGAAGTTAAAAGTCTCTTTTCCATCTTCCTTCTTCTATGGCTTCTGAGCGCTTGGGTGGTCCATGTCTCTGGGGCAACTGGCGAGGAACCTTTTCAGAAAAACAGAGATGAAGCCCTCCTTGTGCTCTTCCAAAGCTCTGGTAGACTCAGGATTTATGTAGAACCCAGGGCGTTGCACTTCCTAAAAGGGCCAAGGCCTCTTATATTGGATCCATGCAATAAAGTGCAAGGAAAGGAAGGGATATGAAAGAGAAGAAACGGGGATCTCTTGGTGGGGTTCCATTATAGACTCCTATGACAAGAAGGGACGAGAAAGTTCATATTGCCCCGTGCACTGCGTTTACTTAAACAGTATTCACCTTCTTGAGTTTACTAACCAGGTGGCTGTGAACCTGTGAGAGCTGGCCTCAGTTTCTTTTGTTCACAGTTGTATCTCTAGCTGAGCCTAGTGCTTGAGAATAGAGGGGAGGTTTGGAGTCATCCCAGGATTCCAAGAATACAATGAGCAAATAGAGAAAAGCATTTATTTGCAAGAGATGCACAAAGCCTGAAAAAACAATTGGTGGTCCCCTTTTAGGGAATGGAGGCCAAGCAAGAGAATATTGAATGCCTATGTTGCACCAACTCTTGGATTTTTGTCTGTGGGACTCAACCAGAGGCACAGAATCAGGGATTCCTTTCTCTTTGGGGCCACAGCAACCACTAAAGATGTGAAAAGTTCTACAGTTCAAAAATAATCAAAGAGAAGCTTACAGCACCATTTGAAAATTGAAATGCCAGGAGTTTAAATTGGTGGAGTGGCCTATGTGGGGCCTGTGGCAGAATGAGCAGCACATGTCTGAACATGAGAGAAAGAGACGGCCTACTGTGTTCTAAGCAATGGTCAAGGTCAAGGTATGGATACTGTGTAGCCAGATCTTTCCATACTTCAGGGCAAACCAAAAAAGTTTATGTGTACTTGAAATACCCCAATTTTACATATTGGTGACTCACTTAAAAAATAATACAGTTCATACACACAACACATACACACACACACACACACACACACACACATACACACACACACACACACACACACACACACACACACACACAATGCTTAGGAACTATATTCTTCTTGCTAATTATTGGCCTCTGCCCCAGTGGAATTCAGGCTGTCCCATTATAATCCACCCCAAGTAGAACTACTTTACTCCCTCTCTCTCTCTCTCTCTCTCTCTCTCTCTCTCTCTCTCTATATATATATATATATATATATATATATATATATATATATATTTTTTTTTTTTTTTATCATGGAATGTAAGAGAGGTTTTTATGAGCTTCCGGAGCAGGAAAACCAGAAATGCTGTGGTGGTGCTGAGGTTTTGTTTTCTTTCTTTCTTTCTTTTAATTTGTTTTAATTAGCTATACATAACAGCAGAATGCATTTTAGCATATCATACATAAATGGCATAAATGGAGTATAACTTCTCATTCTTCTGGTTGTACATGTTGTAGAATTCCACTGGTTATGAAATCATATATGCACACAGAGTAATAATGTCTGATTCATTCTACTATCCTTCCTACCCACATACCCACTCTCCTCCCTTCCTTCCCCTCTTCCTAATCCAAAATATATCTATTTTCCCTAGCTCCCTCCCCTTATTTTGAATTAGCATTTGCATATCAGAGAAAACTTTTGGCCTTTGGTTTTTTGGGTTTGGTTTATTTCACTTAGCATGATATTCTCTACTTCCATCCATTCACCTGCAAATGCCATAATTTCATTCTTCCTTAAGGCTGAGTAATATTCCATTGTGTGTATTTACCATATTTTCCTTATCCATTTATCTGTTGAAGGGCATCTAGGTTGGTTCCATAGTTTGGCTATTGTGAATTGAGCTGCTATAGACATTGATGTGGCTGCGTCACTGTAGTATGCTGATTTTAAGTCCTTTGGGTATAGCTGGGTCAAATGGTGGTTTCATTCCAAGTTCTCTGAGGAACTTCCATACTGCCTTCCATAATGGTTGCACCAATTTTCAGTCCCCAGCAATGTATGAGTGTGCCTTTTCTCCCACATCCTCACCAACATTTATTGTTGCTTGTATTCTTGATAATTACCATTCTGACTAGAGTGAGATGAAATCTTAATTTGTTTTAATTAGTTAAAGATAACAGCAGAATGCATTTTGGTTTTGATTTGCATTTGTCCAATTGCTAGGGATGTTGAACCTTTTTTAAAATTTATATTTGTGTATCCATTGTATTTCTTCTTTGGTGAAGTGTCTGTTCAGATCCTCAACCCATTTATTAATTAGTTTATTTGAGATTTATTTTTACACCTGTGGAAGGTTGCTCTTTCACTTTACCCCAGGTTCCTCATTTCTCCTGCATCCTCCGTACCTTCTGCGGCAGTGCTGGGCACTGAGAGGGCACACATTAGGTATGTGTTGCCTTCCTCTGAGTCTTGCTACATGAGTAACGGAAAGATTTGGGGCAGGTAGGAGTCAAATTTTTCTGCCTGTTTGTCTTCAGTTCTTAGAGACTTGTATTAGACCCCTACAGTTGTATAACAAATTATCCCCAAATGATCCCCTTTAAAAAACCAACCATTTATTATCTCCCACTTGGGCAGGTCAGGAATCCAGGGACCTCTCAACTGGGCATCTCCGAAGATCTGCCATGAGACTGCGCAGGAGGTACCAGCCAGGACTGCAGTCTCCTCTGCAGACTAGACCCCAAACTCACTCACATGGTGCTGGCTGGGTTCAGTTCCCTGTGGATGGCTGGAGGAAGGGCCACCATTCTTCACTGAGTGAGGGTCAGAGATCTGCTTCAGTCCTTTGCCACAGGGACCTCTCCATCACGTTGCTGCTAAGATGAGATGTGGCTTTCCCAAGAACAGACAAGCAAGGGACAGAGCAAAGGAGCGCAAGAGAGGAGCAGTGTCTTGCTGTCTTCTTGTCGGGTTATCTCAGAAGTGACGCCATGGCTGTTCCCATATTCTCTTCACTAAGGGAGACTCATGGGGTGCATCCCACACTCAGGGGAAGGGAATTCCATAAGTCCTAGGACTGTCACAGTGGTGGGACCTTTGGAGACGGTGTTTTGAACCTTCCTTCCTGAATATTTTTCAAATTTCCTTTCTGGATCTAGAAGAGCCATGACCCCTAAGACTTCTGACTTCTTATCCCCTCCCTTTCCAAGAAATGACAGAAATTGCAGGCATTTGTTTTTCCTTTTAATTCATTTCAATATGAAGAAAACACCAGAATGAATAAATAAATTTCAGAGCTGAAATTCGGGTAGTTTGGGGGGATACATGAAAAGGATTATGTTCCTAAAGGTACAGTAGATTGTGAGCCAATTAAACATCAAAGTTTTCTACCTGTTCTCAGATCAGGTGAGCTTGGTCCTACAGTGACCAGCCTCTGACACAGGAGAAACACAGTGTTGGTGCGATGGGACTTCAGTTCTGATGCAGGCGTTGGCTGGTGGAATGGGCAAAACCAAATTAAGTTTTGAACCTTAGGCAAAATTTTCTTTGGATAAATCAAATAGATCTGAATAGGGAGTAAGGCCAGAAGTGAGCATCCAGAGATGTAAATTTATGAATCTGAGGTTGTTGCAGAAACAAGAGGCCAGATGCACCACTGGTTGAGGTAGACATGGATACCAACATCTAGAAAGTGCTGCAAATCTGCAGAAACTCAAATTTGTTACAAATCAAGCAGATCAAAGGGACCCTGAAAGGCACTTGGATTTGTTTTCTAGAATGTCCATTGAACTGTCTTATTGGGGAAGGTATCTCTTAACTGCATCTCCTGTAGGCAGAAGGGATACCTTAACTACTGGAGGTCTAAGGGAAAGACAGTTAGTAGATCCCCATAGACAGGAAGCTGGCATCAGGGATGATCTAGCAGGATGTGTATTAGAGGTCAGGGACAGGACACCCCATCAACTGATGAGACTGCACTCCAAGAAGGCTCCCTGGAGAGATGGTGAAACAAGCCTGAATCTTAATTACTGAGGACCAAGACTCAGTCCAGCAGGAAACCAGGGTTTAAGACAGGCTTGGTCCAGAAATAGGCAAGAACCTGATTATTAGGGAGCAAGGGATTCCAGGTCAAGCTGGACCAGCAGCAAGAGAGCAAGAGCAGACAAAAGTTCACCAGTGCCAGAAACCAGGTTTGGGCTCTGGGTTTGGCATGGGGCTGGGTGAGACTTCTGGTTGACATCAGGCTGTTTCACTTGCCAGGGGCAGAGTAATGCAGGAACCCGGAGCCAGGCTGGACGTTAAACCCTGGCGACCCTGTGACCAATTGCACTCAATACTCTGATAACTCATGGGAAAATCAGACAAATGCTCTTCTGAGAGGCAATTGGGTTTCAAGATTTCCTTCCCCCATCCAGACATCAGCATGAAATTGGGGACTTGGCTTCCAGAGCTCTGTTTTCCCTCCCCCTTGTGAAGGGCAGGGTGAGGAAAAGGACACACAGGACAGAGCAGCCCTCTGCTTCCAGAGCCTTGGGAAGATGAGATAGGGGTGTGCGCTGGGGTCATGTGTGCGAGCCACAGAGCCCTTCTCCACCTCTTTACAAGACACTTTCCCAGTCTGGGAAGTTTCTTCTCCCTTTTCTGCCAAGCCACATTCTCCACAGGACTCAAACATTTAACTCTACTTTTGGCTTTTCCAGGAATCTTCCCAAGTCTCCTCTCCATGTCCTCTCATCTCCTCCACACCACCACAGCCCTGTCCCCTGCTGCCACACAGCATACTGCTCATGCTGACCCTGCTTCTAATATGGAGGCCAACTGGTTTCCTTGGGTATTTTCACAACCTATTTTCCTACCCGGTCCCCGGCTACCATGGGATGGAATGCTGCCCTAGCCCACAGTGCCTTCCCCAATAAGACAGTTCAATGGACATTCTAGAAAACAAATCCAAGTGCCTTTCAGGGTCCCTTTGATCTGCTTGATTTGTAACAAATTTGAGTTTCTGCAGATTTACAGCACTTAGCACTCCTACCCCACCCAACATTTGTGCTATATCAAAGGAACAAGTGAGGAGCAGCTTCAGGGTAGGGGTCAGAACACATTGCTCATACAAACTAGCATTGCATAGAGCCTCCAAGATGCTAAAGGAATCCTCACTGGACTAAATGGAATTTTCCTGAAGCGAATGTCTTGTGCCTATCTTTAGAGCTGAACTTTCATGATAAAACAATCAGGAGATTTGGCCGAATCTCCCATTATTTAACTGGCTATGTTGGGGTCATGTCAAAGCAAACATTTAGAACATAATGACCTTTTAAAAATCCTTCTCTAAAGCCTAGTGCTTGGTCACTAGTCTGTGAGCAGACTCTTGCTTACATCCTGCATTTTGCTCTGTTCTTCCCAGGGAGAAGGAAGATTCTGGGAACAGTATCTTCAGATCACTTTCCTGGCTATGTACAAAGTTGAATTATGAATTTGCCTCTTGCAAATTAACTGACGTTTCCTATGACAAGTTGAAATAATGCCAACACAACCAGGGAAAGGCCCAGGGATGCTTCAAGGGAGGCAGAAGGTAAGTCTTCTTAGTCTTCCCCGAGATGTTGACTGATGATGGAGGATGCTCCCAGGAGATCTTGCTGCCTCTGAAGGTGCATCTCTCACTCAGCTCACAGGCCACCTTTGTTTGCTGAACAGATTGTATTAGGGACATGGAGGCTGCAGAGATAGAGCCAAGCATGACAGCAAAGTCATCTCTGGCCCCGTTTTACTTGAGTGACTTTCTGTCTCATGTGAGCAAGATACAAAGTCCTGCTGTTTGAGTAGGCTGTGCCCTACTCCAAGATTTCAGCTCTCGGTCTCTGCTCTCTGATGAGTGGGCTCATTTCTGTCCTCTGAGCACTATTGTTTTTCTGACTTGAACAATCATCCAGAAAACCTCAGTAATAAGGCCTTTGTATCATTACTTACTTTTCTAATTATATATGTCTCATCCCTAATGCTTAAAGACATCAAATTGCAGTTTGAAGTAACTGCCTAGGGAAAAGTAAGAGCAAGAATAAACCACTTCTCTCCTCTGTGCGGAAATATGCAATTGCACCAAGAGAGATAAGGAAAAACTGCTCATATTTGGAGAAAGAAGTTGGAATAAGGGAGTGAGATTAGGCAAATTACTTTAGCATCTCATGCAGGGAATATGAGAGAGCAGTTCAGTGCCTCCATTGGACAGGCCAGAGAAGACCTTTAGTATAGAAGGAAGGCCTGGACTGACTAAGGTTCTCTTCCTGGGCTCTGGGTCCCTGAGGTGATGGTGGCTACTCCTGGAACCTACCCCATCCTACTATCCTGGAGGCAAGACAGAACTTTGGGAAACTAGTTTTGTTGATGCAACTGACCCTACTGAGTACAAACTCAAGAGTTGAGCATTGATACATATTCCCAGTCACAACGGCATTAAGCAGGATGATGCAGAAAGAGTTCAAGAGGGTGCTATAGAGGGATCTCCAATCACAGCAATGATGAAATTCTCAAGGGCAGCTGGGCCTGTGGCCCTCTTCAGAGCTTCAGGACTTTCCATGACTAAAGTGCTTGGTTACATTCCATAGAGGACATCTGTTGTTCTTGTCTCCTTCGAGGATCCCCCTGCTTTTACTGGAACATCACACCGTGACTTGCCTTTGAGAAACCCTTTCTCTCCAGTTCTCAGTATTTTTGAGGTCACATGATTCATATCTGACCAATCAGTCCACCTCATGGTGCTGGCAATGCTCACTCATTTAGGGATAGGTAAAGCATTCAAATATGTCCATTGATATTTTGCCTCAGAGTTTTGATGAGGAGGGGAATAAAGACTCTTAATGTACCCGGGTCTATCCCTGTCCGAACTTTTCAATTACTTTGCCCAGTGAATCTACTTATTCATTTAAATTAGTTTGAGTGTCTATCCCTTGTAACTGACAGAGGGACATATAAATGCAGGTCACTGAGACGGTCGAGTTCCTCTTTTGGTCTTGTGCTCCTGCTCTCAGGTGGGATTAGTGTTGATAAATGAACAAAGAGCAAATTACCAAACAGTGGAAGATGTGGTGGTTAATGGCTGGGACTATAATTTTCTTGGTTTCACACATTTTATTCTGGCTACCATCTAGGAAGTGGAATCCGGATCTTTCTAAACGCCAATTTAATTGTGGCTCTGAAGGGAGAGTTCCGGATCTTAAATGATCTCCAGTGGGCTTAGGGTAGGATGGGTGGTCCCTGGAAGCTCTATGTGGGAATTCCCTTTGAGAATTAGTTTCAGAATGTACAGCCAAACAAGCAATTGGATAAGAGAGGTCCAACAGTTTGCTCTGAGTGCTACTGAAGATACATAACTCAAGTAATACACACCCAAACATTTTTTATTATAATCTTTCAGAAGCTAAGTTTGCACCATGACCAAGGATCTCTGGGATGGGAAGAATGGATGACTTTGGTTGTGATCTTGATATGCTACACATTTCAAGTTTACAGCATTATTTTAAATTCATCTGTTGAAATGTTTCTTTCCTAAAAGCTATTACCTTGAGCTCTGAATAAGAGAAGTGTAGCAGGTCCCCCAACTTAAAGGACTGGGTGTGTTCCAAATGTCACTTTAATTTGGATCTTTCTATGAGACAATGGATTCCAAGGGATTATGAGGGCCAATATTGTAAATAATTTTTGGTTTCCTAATATTATGCTTTAAATCTCAACAAAACTGTCTCTGATCACCCTAATCAAACGTAACTTTTCTTTTCCTCTTGCATGTTATACAAATGTTATACAATGTTCAGGTCAGCTTTGCTTCAGTGTGGGAGAATACCCGACACAATAAGAAGGAAAAGTTTATTTTGGCTCACTGTTTCCGAGGTTTGAGTCCATGGTTGTTTGGCCTTGTTTTGGGGGCCTGTGGTGGCCCAGTGCATCATGGTGTGAGCATAGGGAAGAGGGGACCCACTCACCTCGTGGCATCTGAGAAACAGAGAGAGGAAGAGAGAGAGAGAGAGAGAGAGAGAGAGAGAGAGAGAGAGAGAGAGAGAAGGGGGTTCAAGGACATATCTCCAGTGACCTAACTTCCTTTCACTAGGTCTATCTCTTAAAGGTTCAACCGCCTCCCCACATTGCCAGGTAGAGGACTAAGCCTTTAATATATGGAACTTAGGGAACATTTTAGATCTAAACCATAGTATATGAGTTTTTTTTTATGATCAATCTTCCACTAGGTGGGAGCAATAGATGTGTTTCTGTCATTGCATGTTAACAAATGGAAGCCTAGGCCACAATATGCATATTGTTCTATTTCCCAATGTTGTCTACAGTGTGTCCCACATATGAGGTACTTGGTAAATGTTTTTCTAATGAATATACAATGTTCTGTCACCTAAACAATTTTCTGTCTGTAGAAAATATGGCTTCTGGGTTTTAGCTTCCGGTTTGAAAATGATAACCCCTCTTCTATCTAAGTAGTTCATTCCCAGAATTAATTCAATGAATGACTCCTGGGCATTTTCCTAAGTTTCATATATTATTCTAGGACTGAGAGACTCAAAACCAAACAAGAGAAAGATGGCCCTTGCTTTCAAGGAGACTGAGTTTCAAATCACAGAACAATGTACAATAGGTCATGGAATGGCTACGTTCTGTTCAACTCCATCCTACAGATCCCGAGTTAGAGATTTGCCCAAGTCCTTTACAATGAGAGGGGACCACTCTTCTGATGCACCTAGGAGTTCCCATAATATCATTATTGACTCTCAGCCAAGATTCTTCCTCCCCTGAAAGGTTCTCAAAATACTTTTGAGACTTCACTAGGCCTTATCTAGGGGTTGGTCTTAAATGCTACCTGATTTTCTTGCTTACTTATTTTCTCATTAATTTGGGGATATTTCCTCCTCAGCTTTCGAAACAGAAAGTCACTGTTATTCTTGCCCCTCCCCCTAAGTAGCTAAAACAGTGAGCATTCTTCAGGGGAAATCAGGTCATGCCAGTGAGGACCTCGGCAGCTCTGTATCCTGGATATACATGAGCTCTTTCTTTAAAGACATCCTCACCTAAGCCAAATATAAAACTGGCCTTTGGACAGCTTAAAACTCCCTTAATGCTAAATTATGACCACCACCATTACCAAATGGGCCATGATTCCATTTGCATTTTTCTGAGCCTCTGTCCTTCTTTTACCTCAATGTTACTCTCATCTCACCAGGATCAGAGAATACCCAATTGTTTCCTAAGCCTAGTTACCAACTATAGTTTGTTTTTCCAAACGCATGTCTACCCAGAACCTTGTTTGGAAATAGGGCCTTTGCAGATATAATCAAGTTAGGATGAGGTCGTAAGGTGGACATTCATCCAATGACTGTAGTCCTTATAAGAAGAGACGAATTTAGATCCAGAGGCATACAGAGGGAAGGAAAGCCTTCTGTGAAAATGAAGGCAGGGGTTGAAGTTATACCTCTGCAAGTCAAGGAGCATCAAGGATTGGCAGAAACTAAAAAAAAAGGCAAGAACAAATACCTCATAAAGTTTTCAGAGAGAGCCTGGCCTACTAAGACCTTGATTTTGGACTTTTAAGCTCTAGAACTGCAGTAAAATAAATTTCCATGTTTTAAGTCACCTGATTTGTGGTAATTTACTACAGCAGCCACAGGACAACAAATGAACAACTAATCACGGATTTCCACAAAAATCCAACAAAGGAGAAGTGGACAGTAGGAAATTAAAAACAGAGGAAATGTAGCTTCTTTTGAGATGATTTTCTCTGTGTACCCCCAGATTCCACTATGCACTGGAATTAGGGAAGAGAATTGTTCATTCTGAAGAGGTCATGGCATGTTGGTCCATTAGGACTTCTTGAATTCAGCTTGAGTCTACTGTATTCTGGAGAAGACCATTTGAATTAGAATCTATTTGCAAATGGAAACACAAGATTGGATCCATCTTGATTTTGGAGGTCCTTCCTTGAGAGCACATCATCGTTTTAATCAGGAGCATCATAGCTCCCAGTGTCAAAAATATGATTTTTCTCAGTGGGTTAGCCTGGCCCCCCTGGATTGCAAGTGTGAGACAGGTTCTTTTCTTGGGAATCCTTGGACAGAAAAACAACAGGGGAGTGAAATGTGGAAGGATGGAAAGTGATTCAGAAATATGTTAAACAACTGGCCACCACTGCAGGGAACCAGTGTTTGATGCCACCAGGACACTGAAGAATCTTATGCAATGTGTCTTATGAGTATTTAACTAGGAGATAAAATGGGAAGAATTTATCCATTATTTCCCATTCCCCTTTGATCAAAAGTGTTCCTGCCATCATTAACTTCCTCACCCTTCCAGTGGGCACAAGCTCCAGGGCGACAGAGTTCTTGCCATTGACTTACCCCATGGCACCAGGACAGATGTGAGAAGGATGGAACAGGGGGGTAAAATGAGACATGGTTCAATGTGCCTGTACAGAGGCAGCCAAAATCCTCATGCTGGAGATTGATAGGGCAGTGAATGAAGAAAGAGACGTGGCCAAGCAGAGCATTTGGGAATGGAACATAACAAGTGCCCAAAATATTTCATGTCACTGCAGTCGATGTGTACTATTTTTTATTGCTTTCTTTCGTGTTTGATAAGAAAGCACCCCCCGGCTCCCCGACACACACACTAGTTATTTATTCATATATGAACTAGGAAAGTTGTGTCTGACTCATTCTACTATCTCTCCTACTCCAATATTCCCTCCCTTCCCTTCATTCTCCTTTATCTAATCTAAAGAGCTTCTATTCTTTCCTCACTTATTAGCACCCACATACCAAATAGAATGTCTGCCTTTGGTTTTGGGGGATTGGCTTATTTCATTTGGCATGAGAGTCTCCAGTTCCATCCATTTACTGGCAAATGCCATAATTTCATTCTTCTTTAAGGCTGAATAATATTTTATCATGTATATATACCACATTTTCTTTATCCATTCATCTATTGAAGGGCACATAGGTTGGTTCTATGGCTTAGCTGTTGTGAGTTGAGCTTCCATCAATATTGCTGTGGCTGTATCACTGTAGTATGCTGATTTTAAGTCTTTGGGCGTACATACAGAGGAGTAGGATAACTGGGTCAAATGGTGGTTCCATTCCAAGTTTTCTGAGGATTCTCCATACTGCTTTCCAGAATGGTTGCACCAATTTACAGTCCCACCAGCAATGTATGAGTGAACCTTTCCCCCTACATCCTCTCCAACATTCATTTACTTATAGAATACCACCTTCCATTGCAAATTGTGCCTACCATTGTACCAATCAAAGGTCCCAGCCTCCTAGAAGCTAAGCATGCTGGGAAAGCAAGTGAGAACCCCCATCAGATGGAGCACCTACCCCAGACCTAGACAGGAAGTCAGATAAGTGAAAAAGTAGAAACCTCTCCTCTAATTCTTGAATCAGAAATGCAGCCACGTCTCAGGTAGAAGAGGGAAGAGAGTCGCCCTCTCTGGCAGTTCAGTGGCTTCATTGTCCGCTGTCTCCTGAAGGCAGCTCACCAGTCTCATCTCACAGGAGGCTCCTGCCAAGTCTTCCAGGGCTGCTTGGCTTAGGCTTGGAGCGCAGTACCCCCTTTCCTCTGTGGTCCCTGGCACCAATCCCTGACCCAGAGATCTGATTGGTTTACCTATTATTCTGAGTCAGGCTACCACTCCCTCTACAGCTCATGGATGGACTACGCTTAGTTCAGGGGTCCATTCTGGTGCCATTAGTTATATTTGGGGGTGGGGTGAGAAGGAATAAAGCATAGCACTTAGAGAATTGGAGCTAAGTTAGAGATTTCCCAGAAGAGAGGGCAGAGAGACAAAAGGCAATATCAAAGTGAACTTGTTTGTGGCTGGCTATGGTGGTCTGAACCAGGAAGCAGAATACCTGAGTTGGAGGTCAGCCTGTGCCACACACAGTCCCTGGGATCCCAGGGGAATATTGGCTCACTTTTCCAAATCTTCAAATGAAAAAGTAAGGGGCATTGACCCGCAGATCTCTAAGCTCACTCCCCAGCTCCAAGACCTCCAAGACTCACTCAGAACTAAATTCATCCTTGCGAAAGGAGGTAGAGTTGTGTTGTCATGGTGGTGACCTCTTTTAGTAAAGAGGGGTTATCAGAAGACTTGGGTGTGCAGGAGAGCTCTCTGTTCAGCTCCTCATTTACATCTGAGTAACTCACTCTCTCTCTCTTTATTTCCTCTACCTTGAGAGTATAAATAAGACGCAGACCATTCTGTTATCCACACTGTAGGAAGACTTCAGTGTATTCCAGCCTAAATCCCTGCTTTTAGATTTACTCTGAAGAAAATGTACTCACCTGCTTTCATTTTATGCAGTTGACCCCATTTGGGCCATTAGTGAGATCTTAGGCAGGAGGCTGTTTAAGAGGAGTTGGAGCCAGGGCATTGATGAGAAAACCTGACACTTTAGAAAGGCCAATCTGTCCTTTCCACCCAGCGGCTACTGTGACTGTAGTTTAATAAGGTTCCTTTTTCACTTGTGTAAAATGATCTCCATTTTCCTTTTCTTTTGGACTGGTATTAGCTGAACTGAAGCAGCCATTATCAGTGTCTTAAGACTGTAGCTTCAAATACCCCTCCATTATCTGCACTGGGAAAGGGCCCTTCCCCCATTCTCTGTGCTGAAGGAAGTCTTCATGGGTCACAGGGCTCAACAAAACATTTCTCATTAGCAATTCTCTCCTGTAAGTAACAGTGGCATAGAGAGTTGTCTTGTTCCACGGTCTGAGCCCAGGAATAACAGCATAGCTCTCAACTTCTAAAAGCAGGAATAGGAGCTCAGACCCCTGTTTTGCCGTTGATGCAGGTCACAGCTTCCTCTTCTGATCTCTCCTAAGGTGCAGGGATCATTCATTATGTTCCACAGAAAGCTGCTCCAGGCGGGAACCATGGTGTGCTCTGGTTTCGAAGCCAGAGATTACACTCACACATCCAGGTAGGGGGTCAGTTGTTCTCAACAGAGTCTGTCTTTTCTCATACTGATCTTTACGTGTCTTAGGAACTTCATGACAAGGATCTGAGTAATGCATGGAAAGTTCTTTTCTAGAAAACTCAAACCTACAAAAGACAACTTACCTAGCTACAGCCTTTATGGGATTCTTGTGGGACATACTCCCTCTTGGTAATACTCCCAGGTGATCCATTTGCCCCTGCAATGACCCGTGTGGACAGCATTTACTTCCTTCAAGAGCCTCTTGCCTGCTAAGTTCCTTCTCTAGGAACTCTATGGGAAAAGGTGGTCATAAATCCTGGGGGTCTTTATGAATGGTACCACCCAGGGAAGGGATCCTACTGTCCCTACTCTTCTACTGTAACTGCTAAAGTAAGGGAAAGACTGCCGGGAAATAAGTCTGATGGTCTGAGTAAGCAGTGAGGTGACCTCAGTGTGCATTGCCTGTTTCCGCCTTGCAGCTCTGTGCTGAATGGACAATGGTGCCTCTGGTAAAGCCAAGTACCCAACGTGGGAGAATCTTGAAGCTTGAGTCTCATTACACTCATGTGACTCTGAGGCTCAGAGATGGGGAGTAAGTGAATGTGGCAGAGCCTGGCTGATAGTTCAGGTCCAGCTCAGGTACAGAGTTCTACAGGACTACACAGCCTCTGTGTCATGACATCTGCTCCCAAAGGACAAGGAGGGTCAGGAGGCACCAAGTGGCTCCAGAAACACTGCTGACCCTTGGCTAGCAGCTCTCAACCAGGGGCTCTCCCACCCATGTGCACTCTTGTGCATGCCCAGGTATTGAGAGAACCTCAGATGCCTGCAGGTACAGGGAGGTGTGGGACCATTTCCTCAACCCTCTCCACTCTCCTCCCTTCCTCCACCCTGGTTCTCCTTCCCCAGGAATCAGGCTATGCCAATATGAAGGAAAATGAATCTCAGCAGTAAGGGATTTGGCATTGTGAGGGCAGGGTGCTCAGTAATTTTGCCTATTTCACCATTCTGCTAAGCACAGAACCTAATTTTAACCCTGATTTCTACCTTCCCTTCCCTACCTCCCCCATCTCTGTTAGTGCCTATGACATTTCATCTCTTCTTATTCTCTCCCCTGTAACATCAACCTTGATTCCAAGGAAATACTCACCCAACCCTTCCTTTCCCAGATCTTGTCAGAAAGATTGACAAGTGTAAGAAGGAATCTTTAACAAAAACACAGGTAGGTGAATAAGTGTCCTCCTGGAGTGCAGGGTAGTGTGGTCAGGGCAGGGCTGTACATTAAAGAGCCTCCAGTAAAGAGGCTCCAAAAATTCCCTGATGGGGACAGGTAGTTGTACAGGGTCAAGCACTGAGTATCACCAGCGCCTCATCTTTTCCTATAAGGCCGTGGTTAGCAGCCCAAATAAACATGGTGCCCCAAACAGAGATGGTCCCACAGCCAAATGGCTTTCAGCCTCTCAGTGGCTTGAATCAAAGTCACCTAGTCAGGCCTGATGGAAATGCAGGATGGCCCAGCCCTGCCTTTAATAGATTTTCCAGATTCCATCCATCCTTCTGCCCAGAGAAGGGGAAGAGGAAAATCAGACCAGATGCCCCGTGATTGCAACTGTGCTTCCCTGCAAGTGCCAGCAGGTGACGGGGAGGAGGCACAGCTGGGAGCGGGATGGGGCTCCGGCAGATGCCACCTTTCCGGGTTCAAACAAGAAGGGTGAGATGCTGCCCTGGAGGAAGCTGGCACTGGCCGTTTCCAGGCAGGACTTTCTGGACACCGGGCAAGGCCCGTGGCTTTGGGAGCTGCCCCAAGCTGGGGGTGTTGCCAATGCTCCATTCACTCTGTGAAATGTATTAATTAGCAAGTGGTTTTGGCCCAGAGGAGGCTGCCGTGGCTTCAGACGGATATAACAGAAAAGAGGCGAGTCCATCTATGGGCATCTTTGAGAACCCTCAGGCTTTGTCAGCCGGACAAGAGCGTCCTCTTGAGAAAAGGCGAGACTCAGCAAAGCCAGAGGAAGACCATCCAGACAGCCATGACGGCGAACGCAAGACTACCCACCCCGTCAGCCAAACCCACACCTAGTCCCGCAGAGTCCGCAGGGACAAGGAAGGGTACTGGGCATGAAACAAAAACTGGGCAAATGCTGCTTCTCGAAGCCTCTACCGTTCTCTGCTCTCCTTCTTGTCTGAAAATGGCTGCAGAAAGCTGGTCTAGTCCAGCCACGGCATGTCAACTGGAAAATACCCTCAAGACGTCTGGTCTCCCTTCTCTTGTCAGAGGGTGAGATGAGGCCCCAGCCGGTGAGCAGACTTTCCCTGGGTCTGTTGTGGGCTACTGGCAGAGCTCACGGGAGAGGAAACTGGTCTCTCCATTCCCAGAGTTTCTTCCAACCCACACCTGATGCAATCAATATTTCCAAACCTACCTGCACATCTGGGCTAAGAAAAGTGACCTTTCCAGAATAAGCAGGGTGGCTCTTAAGGACTGCAGTTCTTCACCCCAAGTCTCCCAGCTGCTGCGTGGACTCAGTCCCTCTCCTTAGCCTCCCCTGAGTCTCACTGTGGTCCCCACCCTGCAGACCCCTGTGGCTTTTCCTCCTCTTGCATCTGTGCCTACCTAACTCAGTCCAGGTCCAGTACCTAAAGCCTGCTGATGACTCCGGCAGAAGCTTTATGAACAGGGAGGAAAGACTGAGACAAAGGCAGGGAAGGATGTTCCAAGGAAGGAAGAAAAGGAGAGGAGAGAAAGCGAGAAGAATGCAAAGCAATCAATTCAATACTTAATCTACGTCAGGGCGATTTAATTAATTGAATGCTTAATAAATGGAGGATTTTGTTTAATTGTTTTGAAAACAATCCTATTGCCATCCTCAAATTTACAGTTGTACAATGTAAGAAAAGCGCACAGCCAGAAAGTGGCCGGGAAACAATTATACCCAGGAGTGAGACTGCGAGGGCCTGATATTTCCCACTTTAACAAAGAGGAGAAAGAAAAGGAGTAGAACCTGGGTGAGAGGCATGAGGCATGGAGATGGCTGGGGAGAGAGAAAGATGGCCTCGGGGAATCGGGCTACTGATGCTGACCCCCGTGTCATTCCTTCAACCATCTTCTTTTTATGGTGTTTGCTGGGGGATTGAACCCAGGGCCTCCTGCGGGCGAGGCAAGCACCTACCACTGTCGACACCCCCAGTGCTCCTCTGTCTATTGTGCTACATTTTTCTGAAAGTCCACTACACATCAGGCGGCTGCAGTCCTGTGTCACAGTCTGAGAGCCTGGTGCAGACTTCGTTATTACCACAGGCTGGGTCACAGAAGTAGCTGGTCCTTAAGTCAGGGTGAGCCCTGCGAAGGAAAAAAAAAAGAGGGGGACAGCTGGGGAAGGGAATGAAGTGGATCACCTTCCGAAGGGTGAGGGGAGGGGGCTTCCTGGGGAAGTGACATTTGAACTGAGACCAGAGTCACTAGAATAACGGGACATGGGATGTCGCACACAGAGAATTTTCTGGGAAATGGAACAGCAATGTAGCCTGACTCTATTTGGGGGCTGATTGTCTTGGATTGTGGTTTACAAAAGTGGGGGATGGTGATAGATCCTCCCTGGGTGTGGCCAGTGGGAGGACAGTGTCTGTAAAGAATTTAGAAACAACAGTCAGATCTAAGGGTGTCCAGGATAAAGGACTCCTCCCTGCAGGACTGACCCTTCCCACGATGCCCCCCACTGAGGACTGGAGAAGGTGCCTCTTGCTTACAAAGGCAGATCCAGGGAGCAGCTAGTACCTGGCTGCTGAGCAAAAGCTTCCAAAAGAGCAAACCAGGTAGGAACACCAGGCTCCTTCCTGATCTGGAAGGGAAGACTCGCTCAAAGTGAGCCTTAGAGAGTCGCAGTCATCTCCGATCAGCCCCAGTTGGAAGAAAAGCAACAGGGTTGGTCCTGTTCCTGTGGCTGGTGACGGAGGCCCACCTGCTCACACAGCTCCTGGGAGTCCCTGCCATGAGAATTCCCCGTTCAGGAAAGGAAGTCTCTATTTGCTCCTTTCCGCCGTCATGTCACCAACACGGGTTAAAGGTCAGTGGCATCAGTTCTCTTAGATGGCAACTCAGCTATTATCTGAGCAAAGCAGAGGCATCCGGAGTGCAGGCTTTGCTCCAACCTTGGGACCTGGGAGAGGCCGGGAAAAGAACAAGCAGGGGCTGCAGGGGGCCCGTGGTTTCAGGAAGCTAAGCGGAACACCCTGCGCTGGGAAAGAAGAGGCATCAGCAGACTGGGGGCTCATTTCACTGAAGGTGGGTGTAGGGGCTTCCATCACCTGATCAGGGCCTGCCCGCCCTCTGGCAGCTGCCTCTCCCTCCTTTGTCTTCCTCTTCCCCACTGCCTCGCTCACTCTCCCAGTCCCTCTTTTTGCTTCTCTTCCATCTTCACTCTCCCCATTTCCCTCACCTTCATATCCCTGCATCACCTCTACCCGCTTCTCTTTCTCAGCAGTGTTTGGGTGGGAACAGACAAACTAGGAATTTACAGACAAAATTTAAATTTCAGCTCCACCACAGTCTCAGCTCTTGGTTTTTGAAAAGATCCCTGAGCTTCAGTTTTCTCTTCTGAAGATGAGGAAAATAATACCTAGCTCACCAGGCACGATGGTGTACACCTATATTCCCAGTGGCTTGGGAGGCTGAGGCAGGAGGATCTAGAGTTCAAAGCCAGCCTCAGCAACTTAGTAAGGCCCTAGGCAAATCAGTGAGACTCCATCTCAAAATAAAACGTAAGAAAGGGCTGGGGATGTGGCTCAGTAGTTAAGTGCCCTGAGTTCAATTCTTGGTGGCAATAATAATAATAATAATGCCTAGCTCAAGGCATTCAGCTTGTTGGAGGGTGCAGACTGATAACACAGCATTTGAAACACGGTGCCTGGCCCAGGAGAGCTGCTTGCTTGGTGACAGCATCTTTTCCTAAGGAGATTTGGGGAAGGCTTAGCACAGGCTCAGTGCCCAGAGAGAGCGCAATGGAGCCTCCCAAAAATCCCCGAGGGAGCAAGGGGTGTTATCTCCATTTTATGAAAGAGAAAACTGCAGCTCAAAGAAGTGAAGTACCTTGAACAGGTGATTTTTTTATAAGTTTATATTTTAAATAAATAAATTCTACTGTGATAGCACCAGCTAAGGAGGCTGGTTGAGATTTCTTTATCTTTATTATTAGTTGTAAATAAATCAGTGGGTTTCACTGTGACATGTTTATACATGCATTTGTCCTGCTTTGCCCACGCCCACCCTCCCTTATCCTGTCGTCTCCCAGAACTTCCCCTGGCCTTCTTATAGTCCATAATAGCCCCTCTTCTATTCTCTGGTCATTTTAGTTTAGTTTAGTTTAATCCTCACATGTGAGACAAAACATGTAATACTTGTCCTTATCTTTCTGTGTCTGCTTATTTTGCTTAGCACGATGCCCTCTACTTTTGTTCATTTTCCTGCAAATGACATGATTTCATTCTTATTTATGGCTGTGTAATGCTCCACTGTGTGTAGATACCACATTTTCTCTATCTATTTCGTTGGCAGGTACCAGGCTGATTCCTGTTTCAGCAGTTGTGAATAGTGCCATAATAAACGTAAGTATGCAAATGTTGCTTTTGAATGCTGATTTCATGTCCTGTGGCTGTATACCCAGGAGTGGGATAGCTGGATCATATGATAGTTCTATTCTTAGTTTAGTCCCTCTGATTTCTTCCCCAAAACACTTTTTCCAAATCCCCAAATTGGACAGTTTAAATTATGACTCTGAGTTATAAGGACCTCTTCTTCTAGCTGCTGCAAACTTCTCGAAGAAGCTGACACTCAGCGTGAGAAAACTCTGGAACTGTTTGGATTCCCCTCCCCTCCTTCCTTCCCAGCCCCTCTTCCCCTGGCTGTGGTAGCCACCTCCCTTCCTCTTTCTCAGTGACTCTCTCCAAACAATTTCAGCATCCTCTTTATGGTTTCTGCTCCTGCCCTTTATGCTTCTCTGATGTTTAGGACCAAAATGCCTTTTCTTGTTTTGAGAGACCTTCTCTTCCCTATATGTTTTAAACATAGAGAGAACAAACAGAGGTAACACTCAGCATCTAATTTTTTTATCTTGATGATATTTTGCAATGTTTATACTGGTGCACAACATTCGGGAGCATTAGTCACGATTTACGTAGCTGATTTTATGTAACTGAATTCCGTGGTGTACATAACCATTGACTTTCTTGGAGAGATGCACCGTTTGATAGGACATAAACACACAACTCCCACCCCACTCTTTTCTTTGTAGCCCAAACAAACCACAGTGTGTAATTGGGTGTTTATTTTGTGTCTAATGCTTGTCTCCTCTCCCAGGCTCTAAGGTCGGGTGAAGGCAGGAGTCCCATCTCATCCACTGAGTTCTCTAGCTCTCCTTGGGTATTCGCCATCTGACATTCTATAACTGCCTGCTGTCAACTAGGGCTGCACATTAAATTACCGAGGGAGTTTTGAAAAGCACTCCGCTGCCCATCCAGATGTTCTGAATCAGTGGGTGGGGGGCCACCTGAGTGTCTGTGTCACAAAAGCCCTGTAAGTGGTTCTCCATCCAACAGAACCACTGCCTCCCCTGTCCAGGCCTGAGGCCAGCCTTCTCCTCTCCTGGCTCCAGCTGCTGCTCTTGCATTTCTGGCTCTGCCCTTTCCCTTCAGGCCCCTGCGTTGGCCTGACCCTTTCCTGCTGCCCGCCCCCATACATCCCTCCTTTGCTTTAAACGTCTGTTTGTGGCCTGCCACCCCCAGGATGCGGCTTTTGATGAGCGCTGTCTAGACCCAATGCCTCCCGTGTGATTTGGACCCCAACCCTTCTCCCCAAAATTCTTTTCTGCTGTTTTCCACAAGCTCGTGCCCCTGCTGGCAGTGCCAAAGGGCAGTGGATCTTGACTCTGAGCTCCTTGAACTTCACCATAACCCAAATGCTAAGATGGCGGGGATCACCTCCATTCCCACTATTCAATCCTGAAAGGGAGGCGAGAGGGAGTCCACCCCGACCTTAAAGTGAGGCCTGGACAGAGGAGGCTGGAGGGTGGGGCTCGCGTTTGGGTCTCTGATGTACTCAGTCTACCCAGGGAGCTGGGGGGTGGAGTATGGAAAGAAGAGGGACTTCCATGGCTCTCTCCTGGCTCCTGGTATTTGAAGAACCACCCTGTGGGAGACCAGACCTGGCTGATGTGGTGGAGGGTAGCTGGGGGGGGGGTTCATCTCCACGGAAAGACAGGTGTCCTGTCAGAGCGGTCCGATCTCTTGTTTTTAGTCACTTTCCTGCACTGCCTTTCCATGATCTACCCAACACTTTTCCCAATTGTTTATTTTCTCCAAAAAATAACAAGCACAGATGGGGCTTTCTGTACCCCAAACACATATCTGGGACTGTGTAATGAGGTAAGAGGACCCGAAGCCACGGACTGCAGGCTTGGGGAGTTCCTCGGCTTTCTCAACTGGCGCCCGTCTCCAGGTTGTTGAGAGGGGCCAGTACTCACACAGCCCTCACCAGCTACTCATGGACCTGATCTCTCCTCAGCTCTGGGTATTCCTCTAACCCAATCCCAGATGGTGAGGAGGAGAGCAAGGAGGTCCTTGCTGTGGAGAGAACATTTTTGGAACTGGGTCTGGCAGGCGAGCAGAGGTCTAGAGCAGAGATTGTGAGCCAGACTCTACCTCTGACCCTCGGTGACGCTTTACCTGCAGATATGATTTAAAGTCTCCACAGGGGAACACCTGTAGTCTAGGGGACATGGCCTCCTCTTCACAGTCCCCGCAGTCCCTGCTGTCTGTGGCTGCTTCCCTCCTGTGTACCCTGTCTGCATCATCTGGGGGTTTGCGAGCTGAGTGTGGTGAGTGTGTGAGCAGCACATGGGGCGTATGGAGTGTGTGTTATGTATGTATGGTCCGTGATGTGTGGGATGTGTTTGTGGTTTGTACATGTGTGTGGCATGTGGTGTATGTAGTATGTAGTATGTACACGTCTGTACACACGAGGAGGTGGGTGTATATGGTGTGAGTGTGTGTGAGTGTGTGTGTGTGCGCGCGCTATGGTGTGAATGGTGTCTTGAGGGTGGGGGTGCTGATCATAAGCAAAGGGGGGCAGAAAAAGCTGCCAGGGAAGATTTGAAAACTGGGAGTTGAAAAATGAATCTAAGTAGGGCCTTCTTGGGTTTTTGGTTTTTTTGTTTGTTTGTTTTTTTTTTACTTTAAATGTGTTCTTTGTGGGAGTGTGCATGACAGTAGAGTGTATTTTGACATGTTATACATACATGGGGTCTAACTTCCCCTTCTGGTGGCTGTGCACCATGTGGAGTTCCACAGGCCGTGTGCTCACGTATGAACAGGGAAGTCATGTCCCACTCATTCCACTGTCTTTAGGCCCCACTTTTTGTGGATGTGGGAAAAGACCCACAGGCCTAAAGCTGGTTAGAAGCAAGTTTCCAATCAGAATCCACCTCTGACTTGAGAGCCTCTCTGTAAGTCGGTGCCTTCCCCTGGTCATTTTACCCCTGTGGCTCCAGCCCTGAGAGTACAACGACCTCCACCGTCCTCGGCCATAAGAGTGAGAATCACACCCAGCTCAGGTTCATGAGCGCTGTCTCCTCCAACAGTGATGCTCAGGGGCAACCCGGGACAACACGGCTTCTGCTGTCACAGGGGCTGCAGCCTCTGGCATCCCTTGGACCCCTTCCCCGTCCTTCTCATCCCCTCTGATTTCTGTTTTTGGCCCCAAACCCAGATCCACCATCCTGGGCCTTGGAGTCTGCAGCAGTCCACCTGCCTTTGAGTCTGCCTTCCTCCTTGCTGTGGCCACAGCCCCAGAAAGCATGTTAGGAGTCCACTTTGATCTCTGTTCCCTGCCAAGAAGAAAGGCTAGTCCCTTCAGGAGGAGACCTGGGAGGTGAGCTGCTTTCCTCAGAGTGGCTAACTCCTGTTAGCAGGTGAACCCCACACAGGGCCATTTCCCTGGAGGCCACCCACCCGGGTAGGGTCAGAGAGCAATTGGTCAGGCTCTTATTCAGGATTAAGGATCACTCCACCGACCCCCAGGGATGCTGCCAACCTCAGGTTGCCTCCCCAACTTTTCCAAGTGTTCCTGTTTGATCATTTATGTCTTTCTGAGCTCCATGATTTTGTGTCGTTGTTTTTACGCTTCTAAAACACCCTGCATTTATTGTTTAACTGCACAGTTTTCCCCACACAATGTCCATTGAACTGTGAATACAAATGATGAGGACTTTTCCAATGTTTTCCCTGTCATTGGCCATGTTCACTTAGGAGCAATCACTTTAAAGGTGATTGTGTGGGTTTAGAACATGCACCTTAGCAGAAATCAGGATCTCAATTCTTGGACTTCATGGGTACCTTGGGAAAGTTGAAACCAAAAGAAAAAAAAATTCTCTGTGTGCAGATGCTGAAGGTTACAAAGACCTTGATTATAACCTTTGTGAACTTCAGGTTCAGGGAGTGATTGTTTTGTGACCATTGATGTACACTCAGGGATGTCCCCTGGGCGATAGTCAGCTGAAACGGCAAGAAGTCTGGGGGCTACCCTGGATCTGTCAAAAACTAGAGACTCAACTGCTCATTGATTTTTTTTTTTACAATCTTTCTGGGAGAATGAAGCATGAGGTGCCATACTGGACGTGGACCCAGACATGGAGCTCGTGGTCTGGTGAGAAGAGGTGGAACATAGAGGTTCACAGGCTGCCTTCAACCCCAAACTTAGGTGTAGAGATTTCTTACAAAATTATGGCTTCTTTTAAAGAGCCCTAAAGATGTTACCCCACCGGGGCCACCACTTCGCCTCCAGTCCCCGGAGTATGGTGGTCCCATTAGCTGAGCAGATGTCTGCCCCTGTCCCCACCCTGCTGTCTCTGACTGGCCAGCCTCTCTCTTCTTCAGGACTTGCCTGACCCCTTGGGAAGAGTTCCTCAGAACTGCAAGATGCAGCTGATGAAATGATTTTCACCCAGAATGTGAAAGCCATGAATGATGTAAAACTCACAGACAGGTCAGAACCTAGGGTCAGAGCACTCAAAGTTAGACATGAAGAAAACCATTTCCTGCAGCCAGAATTGTGAAAGCCTATGACGTAGGACCAAAGGAAAATTACTGAAGCCTGCTTCCTAAAGAATCTTCAGGAAGAGGGCCCAGCTGTCTGATGCGATCACAGGGAGGCCTTGCCCTGAGGCAATCGTCTTTTCTTCTAGTTCCTTCCAGCCAGAATATCCTTTTTCCATGAGAAATGTTGAGCCATGCAGATGAGTGTGCCAATGGCTTCCGAACTATATTGCTAAATAACCCCTGCTCCCTGTCTCCCTGCACGTTCTTCTCCTTTGTTCCCAGTTAAGAAAATGACTTGATTTTTTTTTTTCCCTATAAAGTTCAGTCAATGTTTTGCTGCAATCGGGAAGAGGGGACTACAGGACACAGATGGGTCAGGGTGCAGGGCTGTGTGAACTTCAGGGTCCGGGAGTGATTGCTCTCACAGCAGGAGAAGCGGGCATCCGCAGATGGGGACAAAGCAGGTTGTGTTTTGTGCAGTGCCAGCAGACTCTGTGTTCATTGAAAAAAAAATGTGATTTAATTAATTTAGCAAAGCATTATGGGCTGTAATATTACCTGGCAGCCAGGTCATCCAAGATAGTACTGACGAAGGTTTTATGTCAGAACTGGTCAGCATCTGGACAGAGGAGGGAGTGCTGGGGAGATGGGGAGGCATTGGGTAGATAAGGGTGTCTGAGGGTTCCCTACTGCTGCAAGAAGCTTCATGACCAATGCAATAAGTTGAAGAATATCCTGGGAACAGTTTTTCAAGACAGGAAATGGAGAACCAATGTCAGTGTAGGGTCTTCAGCCTTATTTTGGGATAAGACTGGTGTTTGAATATACAGTCCTCCTTTAGTATCTCTGGGAGTCTGGTTCCAAGACCCTCTTGGATACCAAAGGTCAAGGATGCTCAAGAGAATATGCTATTGTATTTGCATAGCACCTGTACACATCTTCCCCATACTTGAAACCATCTCTTGATGACTATAATACTGAATCCAGTGTACAGTCTATGTGAGTCATTGTTAGGCTGTGTTGTTTAGAAAATAATGAAACAAATTTCTGTCCAATGCTGGGGCGGTGGCGCATGCCTGTAATCCCAGCAGGAAGCCTCAGCAATAGCAAGGTGCTAAGCAACTCAGTGAGACCCTGTCTCTAAATAAAATTCAAAATGGGGCTGGGGATGCAGCTCAGTGGCCAGCTGTCTGATGCGATCAATCCCCTGAGTTCAATCCCTGGTACCCTCTCCCACCTCCCCCAAATTCTGTACATGTTCAGTATAGATGCAATTTTTTTAAAAAATATATTTTTTGATCCACAGTTGGCTAGATCCATGGATGCAAGACTGATGGTTGGGAAAAGCTTGCTAAATAAGGACAAAAAGACAACAAAGAAAAGGAGGAAGCAGAGGACAAGAATGTGAGTGTGGGAGGGCAGGACTGGAATAGGCACATTTGTCCCAGGCCAGCTGCCTCCACACGCTTGCCTGCCTGAGATATTTGCAAGTGGCTCTGATGGATGCAAAAAGACACTTTGGTCTATACATGCTTTTCTGGTGATTCCTTTTTTTTTTTTTTTTCCATTTTAGCTTAAACAAATGTATTCAGAGTGATGTGGATGAACCAATAAGCAGAGTGAACACTAGCCAAGGTAACCGGAGGCAAAGCTGGGCCACAGAGTACAAAGAGAGACCAACAGAGGGAACCTGGAGAGGAGGGGGTTGGATTCCAACACATTCTTTATGCTTCTCAGGGTTTGAGGACTTTCTAGATATTCATCTGGGGCAGGTGGTCTCTTGGATGGCAGGGACAAGGGAGGGGACTCAGGAAGAAGGGGCCCTTGCACTTGGAACCATATGGCCAGCTAAAGCGGGAACAGCCTTGAATACTGTTGAGGGAGTTCTAAAGTCAGTTTATTCTGCTTTTGCTTAGAGCAGAGTCCAGGCATTTGATTTGAAGGGCCCAGAGAAAAAGGCAGCCTTTGGGTTTGTGGAGAAGCCCTCTCTGAGCCTAACACGGGACAATGGATCTTCAGCCTTGTGAAATGCACTGAAAACTATCCTTCTGACGTTTGGGGTCCCTGGAGGTCAAGAGCTGAAAAGGCCCCAGGACCCCAGGTGCAGAAGCCCCTCTTGCAAGGGACAAAGAAAAGAACTTGAAATAGCTCTGGACTGTGGGTAGGAAGACAATGTAGTCTGGCATTCAAGGTTAGGTTAAGTTTTTAACGTTTTTGCAAGAAGAAGGCTGGAGTATGGATGTGAGGAAGGTATAAAGCCCCTCTCAATGTGTGGAGCCAACGTTCTAGACTTTTCCCAGTCTCCAGCCCAGTAACCCTGTGTGCCCTGAGAATACAGCAGGCATCCTGGAATGCAAGAGTTAGTCTGCAGAACTGGAAAAGAAATCTGCCTTTTCCAGGAGGGCTTCAAGTTAATAGACTCAGGAAGTAGAGGGTTCAGGTTGGAGCCCTGGTACTATCAGCTGCATGACCCCAGGCATGGGACATGGCCCCTTTGTGCCCAATTTCATCAGTCATGTAAGGGGGCTGGGATGGATGATCTCTAAGCCACCTTCTGACCACAGTATTTTACATTCTGTGTTCTGTGACCCCTGTCTTCCTTGGAAAGCTCCTCAATCATTATTTTTATTGCTATTGCTCTTTTATTACTTTGTTCATATTAATAATAACTTTTTATTATTGTTTCTCAGGCAGGTCTGGTTGGGGCACACAGTTTTGATGAGGACAGCAGCTAGGTTTGTTATATGCAGATATTGTTGAAACAAAAGTCTTACAGGGACTGGAACAACTGTCACTAAATGTCTTTACTCCCTGTCCCCAGGCAAGCCCAGCCTAGGGCTCAGCCAGGTGACTTTCCCTCCTGCGTCTATAGGAATCTAGGGGGAGCCTAGACTACAGGAGGAAAGAGGCATGACTTTGTCATTTTGGGGAAAAGGGTCATACATATGTCCTTTTTTCTCAGGAGGGGATGACAGCATTTAAACTTTGGAGTGCAGCTGACTTAGAGGGATTTGAAGAGGCAGCATAGAGTAGTTAGCGGTCAAGAAGAACACAAGGTCCTAGAGCTAGAACGTAGAAGTTTATGTCTCAGATTCTCCACTTGATGAGCTGTGCATCCTTGGAAAAGTTATATCATTCTCTGTGCCTGAGTTTTCTCATCTATGAAATGGGTCCTAGCTTCACAGGGTTGTTTTAAATACTAAGTGAGTTAATGCATGAAAAAGCAAGGCCTGTCTTACAATGCAAGCTTTTGTGTTGATCTTCACCTCTTGTGCTTGACCGTGAGCCCATGGCCAGTAGTGGCAGAGCTGAATGAAGGCTTAGTTGTCTTGAGTCAGTACTGGCCTTGAGGGTCATGCCACCTCCCTGGGCTTCCCACAGTTTGCTCCAAATGCTCTTTGTAGCTGCACATCTCTCCCTCCCAGCACTAAGTGCTGTCGGCAGGACTGGCCTTCCCAGGGTTTCCTGGACACACCCAGCCTTCTGCCTCCTCATCTACCCTGGGTTTCCTTCCTGCCTTTCTCTACCCTGCTCAGGGAACATGTCCAGGCCAGCCTTCCTCTGTGGACACTTCCCAGACCCCTCTGATGCCCGGCCCCTTCTGAATCCCCTTGTTCCTTATTGTCTGTGCTCTGGAAACCACCAGTATTTGACCTTGTAGTGTGAGTCATCTTTGCATGGTAAATGTCACCTGGTGCCTGCTGTCAAGAGCTTTGTGGGGGTCAGTCTCACATTGGACACAAATATTGACCTTCACCTTCTGCTGGCAGCCTCCTTCTTGAAACCCAAAGGGCTCAGCAACCTGCCCTTTTCTCCCCTTCCCTGGCTGGGGGTAGGGGGAGGGACAATGCCCTGCTATCTTTTGCACGCTGAAAGCCACCAGAGCTCACTGCCTTGGTTGTGTTGAGACAGAGACCACAGCCCCAAATACTGTCCGTCACTCATTTCCTGAGGAGTATGCAGCCAAGCAGCCAGATTGAGTGCACAAATGCCATCTCAGCCTCAATGAAGAACAAACGAGGTGTCCCCGTGATTCCAGGACAGCACAGTTCTCACAAGGTTAGGGTTAGAATTAAAATAATTTCCACAATTATGTGTTGACTCTCTTCAAGGAAGTAGGTAAGGGAGCAAAGAACTACCTTTTCATTTTAACGGTAGTTTTTCAATTGCACAAGACATTTTCCAAACCCTTCTCCTTCTTATAATTACCTTTCTTTTGTGATCTCTCCCACCGTGGTTTGCAGCCTTTCATCTGTTACTCGTAAATATTGCATACATGTTTGAATTATGCAAGACATTATGGCAATAAGGGAAGGTGGACTGTGTGAATATATTTACTTCAGTATATGAAAAATGTGATCGTTTTTTAAAGGTGGCAAATTGGTGGGTAGAGCAGGTGCTGAAGGTGCCCTGGTGGCACACACACTTCTCTGCAGTGCCCCTGGCTGCTGGGTGCCCTTGGGGAGTCCCTTATTTAGGACCTCATTCCCTCATCAGTAAATGAGGTCGAAGACACTGCCCTGCTGATTTCCCTAAGCAACTATAAAAATAAAACGAAATGGGCTATAAAGCATAAAGCCCCGGACAGAATATAAATCACAACGAGGATTTTAAATTGATCCGCCTAGAATGTCATGACTTCATCCCGCAGGACCTTGCTGCAGAAGAAATCTGAGCCCCTGTTCTGACGCCCTGTTTCTTTTGCCCATGGACCTGCCCACCCACACCTGCTCTTCTGTTCTCTCCTGCTGTTGCTGACACAGGCTCAGGACCGGCCTCCACGGGGTGAGATTATTTATTTCTCTGCACGGTCCTTGCCAGGTGTTTGTATTTCCATTGGCTTTGAGGGTTCCCAGCCTGGCCATTTAGCCTTCTTGTTCCTGACCCCTCTCCCTGCTCAGAAAGCCTTCACCTATGAACTTGGCATACCCTCCCCAGCCTTTCCACGTGTAGGGCTGGCCGGCCCCATTTCCTCTGACAAGCCTCTTCTCCTCAATCGGTTCTTGTTATCTCAGCTGCTTGGGATATTTGTGTGACTTCCCTGCCCCAGTCCTGGCTCCACCTGCCCCCTTTTCCTCTCCCACGCTGATGGGAGCCCACACTTTATCCTGCTGGTGACAGATCCCAGCCAAGGCTCAGCAGGCTGAAGCTGCAGCACTCAGTGTCAGCAAGAGTCCTGTCTCTTCCTCTGTGGGCCCTGATCCTGGGACACCTCCAGGAAGAAAGGGCCACTCTGTGGCTTTCCCTCCAACTTCCTTCCAGCTAATCCTTTGTGTGCTGGGAGAGAAACCAGGCCTTGACCAGAAAGACATGAAATAGGACAGCAGGCCTTACCCTTCTCTGTGGATGACCAAGAGAACGGCCATCCAAAGGTGCTCTGGGGAGTACCTTGTCCAGCTCCCTATCCCCCAGTTAAGGAGGCAGAGACAAAAGGTGGCACCACCTGCCTGAGGGCAGAGATTTTGACAGGTGCAGCCACTGTTGGAGGCCCACCGCGGGGTTGGATTTTCCAGAAGTTCAAGGTGAAGTTGAAGTATGAGCGTAAGGCTGAGTTCTGGCTTTAAGGGGCAAGGATCTCATATAAAAATGTATGGAAGGCTTCTATCCAAATGGAGTGGGTAATCAGCCTCGGGGTCACTCAGTAACTTAGTTCAGAGTATGGACCCGAGAGAGGTTCTCCTAGGACATGTGGTCAAACCACACTTGCTCAACTCCCAGGAAGTAACTCTCTAAGATTCCTCATGGAAAAGGGGGCAATACTGTCTCCGTCCATTAATCAATCAGGATTGTTTGGAAGAGTAAATGGTAAGGACACCGAGTGCCTATCAGGGTGCCTGACAGGTAGTGAAGTCTCCCGAGTTAAACCATACTGACTAGCTAACATGGATGCCTCTCATATCTCCACTCTTCTCCTAAAAAGTAAATAAAATTTGCATAGAATGAAATGTAAATAAGTCGAATGACTAAATTCACCAGTGCCCAGAGCAGGAAAAATTGGAAGAGCAAAGTGAGGGAAGGGGAGGAGAGGAGATGGAAAAGCCTGAAACAAAGGAGTGGAGATAAACAGGAGACACAGAGGAAGAGGAGGAGGGAGAGGGCAAGGTCTCGGCTACCCGCACTTTAAAAGCAGAGATGATTTTCAGAGTCCGAGTCCCATCTCTGGGGTGACCCAAAGCTCACTTGGCTCCTGGCGTAACTGCAGTATGTACCAGTGGGAGACACCGAGGGGACAGTGTCACAGAGCAGATGGATTCTGCACCCAAGGTATCTGCTCCAACTTGGACAAGATCACATGGAAAAAAGAAAAGGGCGTGGGGGCGGTGGGGGGCTGAGTGGTGGCTGGAGCTGAATCATGGTCCTGACCTATTAGGGCGGCTGCGGGTGGCTCCTGTGGCTCCCGGGGGTTGAAAACCAGAGCCGCTGCTCTGCCTGCTCTTCCAGACTCAGTCTCTCAGAGGAGCTGCACCTCCTGGGTGGCTCCTTAGCCCTTTCTTACACCTGGGTCCTTAGGGCTGGGTGCTGGTGCATGCTGGGAAGGAAGTTTCTTGCCAAGGGTGAGAAGGAGCGGGGTGGCCTGAGGGTCTCAGCCCTGGTCCAATGGTCCAAGCTTCCTCCCCTGCCATGGAGGCTGTCAGTGGGCAGATGGAAGAACTCGGTAATGAATGACTCAAAACGAACATATGGGGTATAAAAAACATATTTTTTTCCTAATTTATGGGGCCAAAGACATTGGAAGTAGGGGTCATGAGAAATCTTTCTAAACATCAGTGCTCCAAACCTCCCCGCCTGACTGACATCACTTCTACAGAGCAAATCAACCATGTGAGAAGGGCTGATGGATTTCTTTCTTTCACTTATGAGCGTACTGGGAATCCATAAGGTTTAGAATTAGGAAAAGAAAATTGAGATGATGAATTTTGTTATTAATATTTTTATTTTTAAAAATCTGTGTATTTTGGATACTTAATGTTCCAATGTTTAAGAGAATTTACTTTATTAGAATTGCAGATCAGCCTTATAACTTCACTTTATACTGAGTAGTCAAGTGATGAATTCACTTATTAATTTATGTTGAAATCAGCTTATATTATCTTTAAATAAGTACGGAAACTTGAGTCACTATTTTTAATTGTTCATTTATTAGATTTATAGGAAGTACTTCAGTACTTGGAGAAAATTTCTCCAAGCAAAGGATTTTTTAGTGAAATCAAATACATTAAATTTATCAAAACTGCCAGTTCAGTATGATTTAATAAGTTCATAACGGGAATCAAATGTTCATCAACTATCCCTAAAAAGTGACAGCTAAACCTGCTATGTCCATAATCAGAATTTTATGATTTTTCAAGTTGAAAACAATAGACTAAAGGAGAACTCGATTTTTGCCTGAGGACCCTTTATTCATAAAATATTCATTTAAAATTAATTTTAATGTAACCTCTGATAATGTTTTTTGCTCAAAAAATTCTCCTGGAAAACACAAGTCACACTGGATTGAAAATTCTTTTGATTATAATGATTGTGAATGTATTTGCTTTCTATTCCTTTAATAAATTTATCACAAATTGAGGATCTTAATTTGAATGCCCCCGAATATCCACTATGAATATCCATTGTTTCTTATCTCACAATTTTCACGAGTCAGGAATCCAGGCAAAGCTTATCTGGGTCCTCAATTGAGGGTGTGTGTGTGTGTGTGTGTGTGTGTGTGTGTGTGTGTGTGTTTCTTAACAAGGCTACCATAACATTATGGTCAGATCTGAGATCTCACTCGAGGCTCTTCTTTCAAGTTCAAGTTCACAGGAGTCTTGCTTCTTCCAGGTCAGCAGGAGAAGAAAGCATCTCTGCCTTTAGACCCTCTTAAAAAAAGTTCATGATTAGGTCTGGCTCCCCAAGATAATACCCCTGTGAATTCACTCAGAGGTAGCTCCTAAAGGGCTTGATAACATCTGTGAAGATTCTTTCATCTTTCATATACTCTACCTGACCGCAGGTAGGGCAACCCAACATATTCTCCGGTTCCATCCACATTCAAAAGAAAGTTCTGTACAGAGTGTGTACAGGGTGGGGTGGGAAGGTGAGGGCAGGCTTGGGATCCTTCCTGACACCTCGAGTAGCAGCGTCTTTGTCTTCTCTTAGACATGGACCCTGAGTCCCTCACTTCCGCCACTCTGGCTCCTGTCTCGGCCTCACCACCTCGCCTCCCTCCCTTCACCCCACAGTGTGATCACTTGCAGGTTTTTCCCAATCTAGCCCTGCCTCATCTCCAACAACCCTCCCTCATCAACTTCTCCTGGAGTCCCGATTCCCCATCCATTTGTCACTTGTCATACTCCATTATCCCAAATGTCACAACACCCCAAAGGGGCCAGACCACATCCCACTTCAGGACCGTTTCTCATGACTCTCCCTTCTTGGTGTTTCTGTCCCACAGTGTCCATCTGGTGGACCATCGGAGACGTGGCAAAGCCTTCAGGGTGCTCCTGCTGAGGCCTTCCTCTCTTGTGGGTGGACTTGACCATTCCCGTTCGGGCCGGTCCCTCACAGCCTGTGTGGCCAGGCGGTCCTCTAGTTCTTCACTGCACCCAGTCTTTTCGTGTTTTTCATCTTTGTCCTAGACATCGGGGCCCTTGGAGAAAGGAACAATTTTTTATTTGTGCTGGTAGCCACAGTAACTGGCAGTGCTGACTTACAATGGACGATTCATGCTTTTTAATAAAGAAAGGAAATAAGTGAACGGGAGCTTTGATTCTTAGAACTTGAGTTTTGGTGATGTTATCTACAATCTAGAGCTACTCTAAGGACTGCAGTTGTTCCTACGATAGCTCAGGGGAAATCAGGCTGGTAGGAAGACCGACTTTGGCAGTGTACTGAATCTTCTAGAATCAGGTGGCAGAGTTTGGCATGACAACAAGGCAGCCTGGAGGGTGTGACAACAGCTTTCTTACATAACAGAATGCAGCTGTGGTGGTCATGAGAATGTGCCTCATGGATCTGCTTCAGATGGCTCTTATAACTGAGGCCCTAGATGCTGCACTCCAAGGTCCTTCTCTGTTTGCTGCAAGGCCACCCCTCTCATAGCCTGCTCCCCACTAATGACCAAGTGTGTTAGAGAGGTGCAGGCAGACTCGTCTCTAGGAGTCATGATCCTTCTCCCACAGCTCAGATCAGCTCAAAGCTCCAAGATGGCTTTACCAGGCCCTGCTTAGGCCACGAGGAGATCTAGGCAGCTTCCACCTAATATGCCCTCCCTCTCACCTGCACTCGGGGCAACATCTGATTTTTGATCTGAAGATTCTCCCAGGCTTCTCCAGCTCCCCCTGGTTTACATTCACAGGGGAATTTGATCCTTGCTTCCAAGAATAAGAAGCAGTATACTGCACGAACATTGTTGTTTGTCTCAGTGTTTAGCAATGACCCGTTATTGTATTTTGGCTTACCTATGTGGAGGAGAAATAAAGAAAGGGATTTTTGTTATTATTAGAAACAGAACCCTGAAAAGAGGGAGAACTTGAGAATAGCATGAGAGTGACGATGTGAGTCATTGAGGAGGACTTTAGATGGAAGGAACCCAGAGAATAGTGTGGGCACTGGCTTTTTGTTTTCTTAAATGGCTCTTTATTTTTATTTGTTCTAATTAGTTATACATTATAGTAGAATGCATTTTGACACATCATACATAAAAGGAGTATAACTTCTCATTCTTCTGGTTGCACATGATGTAGAGTTACACAGATCATGTAATTATATATGCACATAGGATTTATTATTCCAATTCATCCTACTATACTTCCTACACTTGTACTCCCTCCCCTCCCTTCACTCCCCTTTGTCTAATCCAAAGTACCTCTATTCTTCCCTAGCCCGCCCCCACCACCACCATTGTAAATTAGCATTTGCATATCAGAGAAAACATTCAGTCTTCAGTTTTGGGGGATAGGCTTATTTCACATAGCATGATATTCTCTAGTTCCATCCATTTACCAGAAAATGCCATCATTTCATTCTTATTTAAGGATGAATAATATTCTATTGTTTGTGTGTGTGTGTGTGTGTATATATATATATATATATATATATATATATATATATATATATATCTCACATTTTCTTTATCCATTCATATGGGCACCTAGATTAATTCCATAGTTTAGCTATTGTGAATTGAACTGCTATAAACATTTATATGGCTGTATCATGGTAGAATGATGACTTTAAGTCCTTTAGGTATAAACCTGGGAGTGGAATAGCTGAGTCAAATGGTAGTTCCATTCCAAATTTTCTGAGAAGTCTCCATACTTCTTTCCAGAGTTGTTGCATCAATTTGCAGTCCTGCCGGCAATGTATGAGTGTACCTTCTTCCCCACATCCTTGCCAACATTCATTGTTGTTTGTATTCTTGATAATTGCCATTCTGACTGAAGTGAGATGAAATCTTAGAGTAGTTTTTTGATTTGTATTTCTCTAATTGCTAGGGATGTTGATCACTTTTTTCATATATTTGTTGATTAATTGTATTTCTTCTGTGAAATGTAGGTGGCTCATTTATAATGTGATCTAAGCAACACACACACACACACACACACACACACACACACACACAGAGACCTCATGGTCCAAGTAGGAGACTATAGTAGATAAGGGCACAATTTAAGAAAAAATAACAAGGATGGCACATTATACTCCAGGGTTACCCCCTTGAGTCATGAAGGAGTGAGGAAGGATGTGATCACTGGAAAACAGAGAGAGGCGGTCATTCAGCAGCAGTGATCTTTAATGCAGAAACGCAGCAGCCTACATCATCAACTACTCCAGTGTCACTTTCCTTTCTCCCTCTTATCTGTTGATGCATTGGCTAAGTCCAACAGGAAGTCAGCCAGTGTTGAGACGATGGGTGCACTCCATAGATCTGAGGATGTATAAAGCAGGGCAAAAAAGAGCGGCCAGTATATAATGGAGGGAAAATGGCAGACGAGAGGGTATGCCCAGAAGGTTCAAAAAAAGCCAAGAACAAGAGTTTATTCTAGTTTGCTGTTATCTAAGTCATTATTCTTATAAAAGCACAACCTCAATTGTTTGGTAGCCTCTCTCCCAGAGCCTTAACGTGAAATGTTCACAGGGAGGTATGGCTTTAGGTTGACCCTCCATGGTTTGGGTTGACGCCCACTCTCTAGGTTGACCCCCTATCCTCTGAGTTGACCCCACTCACTGGCTGACCAAATTTTAGCTGACTTCCACTCTAAGTGACCTCACTCTTTGGTTTGACCCACCCTCTGACCAGTGTCAGCTGGCTGGCACCACACTCACTTCCAAACTGAGAGCAGGGCAAGCCCTCCTTATCCTTGGATGAGCAAGGGCACAGCTGGGTGTGTCTGGAGGAGAGGCCTTGATCAATATCTCTGAGACCAGTCACATGGCCTCTCTCCTCCTGCTCAAGGGTTCACTGAGAGGGAGATCATTCCAGTAGGGGACAACTGCCCAGCCTGACAGACACCTCTACCTCCTCACCCCCATGACGTGCCAGCAAGGCTAAAAACAAACTCGCGTTCAAGGTGAGCTGGGACACAACTTGCTGAGACTTGAGCCTCCATCAGGGTTGGTGACATCGGCCTTCACATGTCAGGCGCGACAGCTCCACTCAGGCCCGCGCAGTGGGGCTGGAGGGACAAGGTTTTCACGAATCAGTGCACATGTGAAGCAGTCCTCTCTTACGGACAGCTCTCTGAGTAAACCCAGTGGAGTCAGCCCTGGGAGGCGGGTGTCCTAGGAAAATACTCACCACTGGCTGGGAGAGTGGCGGGTCCGCGGCGGCTGTCTGCACAGATCGCCTCCCCTGGCCAGCCTCCCTAAACTCTGCTGTGGACAACCTTCTTTTTAGAAAACCCGTGTCATTTCCCCTTTTACTCAGGGTGGTGTTCTCAAACTCTGTCAGACATTAGAATCATTCCAGGAGCTATTAAAAATCCCAGTGACTAACTTGTGTTCCAGACTAATTAAATTAGACTCTCTGGGGGTGGGGCCCAGCCCGTCAGTGTCTTATAAAATTCCCCCAGGTGATTCCCATGTGTCCCCAAGGCATGGAACACTGATTCAGGACCTCCAACTCTGAAATTTCCCGAGATATTTTCCTTCTTCCCCAGTTAAATTTAGCCTCGCAGCTAAGTCCTCGTTCTCTGGGATTCTAAGTAATTTACCCCCTGATCAGTTTTCCAATCCCACTTATATCAGGGTTTCTACTTCTTCCACTCTTTCTGAATTTTAGAACTAAAGGGACATCGGAGTCTAAATGATGGTCCTTTGGGGACTCTCAAAGCACAGCAGAGAAAGGCCAGGTAAAGAGGTACAGGGTAAAGATGTAATGGTTTCATCCATTTTCCTCTTGGATTGATTTGCAGAGCCTGACCCTCCCCCCCGCCCCCCACATACACACCCCGAGTGTTCAATCCCTCATGGTGGGAAAAGCAACAATCTGTTCATTCACTCTCTGGAAAGGCAAGTGGTAGCCAGTTTATGAAGAGCTTTGAAATCCACATAAAGGCCTTTTTGAGAGTTGAGATGGTTGGCAATGGTGAGCCACTGAAGATTTCCGAGTAGCAGATTGTCTTGCCTAGAACTGAACTTTAAGGTGATTGGTTTGACAGTGGTTGTCAGGACGGAGGAAAGAGCAGAGCGTGCTGGCAGGAGATCAAGTTAAGACAGAAAGTCAAGGAAGGAGCAGAGGTGAGCATTTCTGAAGGAGGCGAAAAGCAAAGGGAAGGACAGAGGCGAGGATGGCGGGGGAGGGCCTTTGACCTCTCCTCCATCTCATCAGAAGTATTAGGTTTCCAAAGCTTGGCATCATTTTTTTTGGGGGAGGGGGTGGTACCAGGAATTGAACTTAGGGGCACTCAACCACTGGGCCACATACCCAGGCCTATTTTGTGTTTTATTTAGAGACAGGGTCTCACTGAGTTGCTTAGCACCTCGCTTTTGCTAAGCCTGGCTTTGAACTTGTGATCCTCCTGCCTCAGCCTCCAGAGCTGCTGGGATTACAGGTGTGCACCACTGTGCCTGGCCAAGGCTTGGCATCTGAAAAGACAGGATTGGCTCAAACACCATAGGCCTTAACAGAAGTGTGGAGCTCAAGATGAAGAAAGGAGAGAAGGTGATGAGCTTGGGCACAAACATGGGTCACAGACTCTCTTTCTCTGGTGTATTACTGAAACCTGCTTTGCATTCCAGTGGAGGTTGGTTTATATGAAGCCATAGGTGTTGGCTCCGAAAATGACAAATTAAAGCAGGAACCATTGAGTTACCTAATCTCTAGACCTTTCCAGGGACCCCCAGCTTAACCTTGAAGTCCCAATTATATGGATCTGGATAACTGCAGAGGGCCTTGGGTAGAAGATGACCAAACCATTCAGGCTGCTCCCTTCGTGGATCGTCCCTCAGTTTGGCTTGGCAGCAGCCTGACACCTTCCATTCTGATGGGAGGGGGAGGAAATGAAGAAGGGGAAAAACGAGAAAGGAGAGGAAAAAATATTTTTTTAACCTTTCAAATTCATGATTTTTCAGCTGTAGATACAACTGAAACCAAAGTACCTTCTAAACTGGCTCATTGCCATTTTTATCTGTAGATAGAACTTATTTTATCAGGAGATAAAAACAAAGGCGCATTGTTAGAAGTGATTTCATGGCCCAAATCTGGCTTTAGGCTGTGAGATTTGGGGTATGCAGTCCTTGATACCCATGGATGGTGGTTTGGGCCACCTACAGAGAGGCAGTACATTACCATGCTTCGTGCTTCCTGAGTTGAAATCTGACATGATATTTTTTCTAGCTATGCATCTTGAACGTCTCTATATCTAAGTTTCCTTACCTATAAAATGGAAGTAAAAATGATGACTGTATCTTTCAAAACCTCCATCTCCTGTGTCCATTCAGCCTTCTGGTACTCGTTCAGATCTTATATTAAAGCTTTTTGCTCTCTTTTCACAAATATCTCATACTCAACCAGAGAAATAGGAACCAACTTCAAGTTGCATATTCTACACTTTGGAACTTTCAGTTTTAAAGGACTATAGCTTTTATGGTGGAATTTGGTTCCAGGATAAAAAGGAAATTCTTTTTTTTGGGGGGGGGGATTGAACTCAGGGGCACTCGACTACTGAGCCATATCCCCAGCCCTTTTTTGCATTTTATTTAGAGACAGGGTCTCACTGAGTTGCTTAGCTTTTGCTGAGGCTGGCTTTGAACTCTTGATTCTCCTCCCAAGCCGCTGGGATTACAGGTGCCTGGGAAAGAAAGGAAATTCTGATGTAGCCATCTGGTCACCTAGATCTGGTCAGAAATGTGAACGTGAGTCCTGTCCAGATCACTGACTTCTCGTTGTGGAATCAGTCAGGAACTCACTGCAAAGGGCCACCTACAGAGAGGCAGTACATTACCATGCTTCATGCTTCCTGGGTTGAAATCTAACACAATATTTTTCCTAGCTGTGCATCTAGAAAATAAGAACACTAAATTAGATTCTCTCTAAATTGTATTCCAGGTCTTCTGTGTACGGCATGACCATAAAACTCCAGTCCAATTACTACAAAATACATGTATTTAATCTCAATTAAAAATAAGAGCCATTTAGTAGAGTTGACCAAAGATGGAATGAGAATTGGTGAGTTCCCTCTCTCTGGAATCCTGCATCTAGAATCCTGAAGAAAAAAAGAAAAATGGTGCTGTGTGTTAATGTATCTGCCAACTTGGAGATTAAGGGATTCTATGATTTCATGAGCTTGAGACCACTCAAAAACCAATGAGGGGGCTGGGGCTGGGGCTCAGTGGCAGAGCACTGGCCTTGCACATGTGAGGCACTGGGTTTGATAAATAAAGACATGCTATCCATCTACAACTACACACACACACACAAACACACACACACACAAAGTAAAAATCTACAATGATAAACTTGAGCACCTTATCCTTCTTAGCTCTTGACCTAAATGGAGAACATTTTGAAAGGCTGGTTTGGTTAGGAGACCCCTCAGTAGGGAAGCCTGCTTTCATTGACACTCACTAACTTCCCGTGGGCTCAGAGGAGCCGGGGTTTGGCCTGAGTCAGAGCAGAGATCAGAGTGCTAAGAGGAGGCAGTCTTCCCCACGGAACCCAGGAGAGGAAGCTGAGGGAAGACATGGGCCCATGGGGGTGGGCAAAGAATGGCTCTTTAAAGTTTTTTGCTGGTTCATGGAGCTCTGGGAGGGACACTTTTTACTCATTATCCTGTCTAGACATAGGAACTCCCCATCAGGGCTGGTCTCTTCCTCTTCTCATTTTCCTTGACCTGTCACTCTTGCTGAGAAAATGGGAGACAAGACTGAATGCTAACACCAACTAGTATTTCAGGACAGCATGGGGGCGACTCCAGGAATCCCTTATCCTGGGCTGACATGGATCGACACTGTATTTTTTGAAGATTTCTGATGGAAGAGCAGTCAAGCTGAATGAAAGTGGGAATTTCCAGAAGATGTGTGGTTCTGCTTTGAGGACTCTGACACATGCTCCATGTAACCACTAAAATGAGTAATCTCTCCGTGTCATAATTAGGATGGTTTGAAAGTACCCTGAAGCAGCACTGTGGGTGGCCCAGGGCGGGTATCACCTGCAGAGGGAATTTACTGGTAAAGTGTGCTTGGCCATTAGGTTCCCAGAATCCTTCTGTCTGTGGACCCTCACTACGTGAAACCATCCATTTCTGCTGCAGAGACCAAGATTCCTCTTGTCGACTTATCTAAGTCCACTGTCCACTTATCTCATGCAACCCAGAATCACCATGGCCTTGGACAATGGAGTCAGGGAAAAGGGTTAGGAACCAGAACTCTTGTAACTTTGTGGTTATACTGGTTAGACCATGTCATCATCTTGGAGAGAAGACCTTGAGATGTAGAGGACCCCTGGCTTCTCATCTCAGCATTAGTGATGGGGGGGGGGGGTCCTTTCTTTTTTTTTTTTCTAACAGAGCCACATCTTATGTGAATGGTTCCTGACCCACCTCCATTCTCACTGGTTTCAATCAGGAAAAAGACTCAACTTGGCAAGCAGCAGTAAGGCTGTGAAGTAGGACTTTCTGAATAGGCCTGTTGCCAAGAACTAAACCCGTAGAGTAATAAGTATTCATTCTGCATTCACATATATGGCAGGCACTTTGGGGCTGAGAAACAAGTTCACTGAACCCTTAACATTAGTTTTGATAATGAAAGAAAGATTGACTCTCCTTGCACTTACTAGGCCATCAATAGGCATAGTACACAGTCAGGGATCCCAATTGGCGATTTAGCCAAGGACAGGTCTGCATGAATGGAGAAGGACTCTTAAGTCCCTCATCCTGGATTTGTATGGCAAGTGTCTTAGTCTCTTTTGTGCTTCTATTACACAATACTGGGCACCTTATAAAGGACATAAATTTATTTCACTCATCGTTCTGGGAAGCTGGGAAGTTCAGGATCAAGAGGCAGCATGTGGTGAGAGTCCTCTTGCATCATACACGACAGAAGACATCTCAGGGAAAGAGAGAGAAGGCAAAACCTGCTTTTGAAACAAACCTACTCTAGTGATAATGAAGCTGCTTCTCAATAACAGCATCAGGCTATCCATGACAGCTGAACCTTCATCATCTAATCGCTTCTAGAGGATCCCACCTCTCACAACTGTTTTATTGGGGATCAACTTTCCAGAACATGAACTTTGGTGGACATATTCAAAACATAGTAGCAGGTCAAAATACTGTGGGCGAGTCTGGATTCACAGCTTTCGAAGAGAATTCAAATACTGTATGGTTAAGGCTCGTGGGAGAAACAGCCTCTTTCAAACCCAAGGAATCTACCTTCCTAGGAGAGTAAGTTTAGCTAGCAGCGGAGCTCTGGGGGAGAGGGGGAGGAGTGAGGAGAACTTCTCATTTATTCACTCATTACATGCTTATAAAGCACAATTCGTATACTAGATGCTGGCTGAACGCTGAGGATAAATCAGTAAATAAACACAGTTTCTTGCCCTCAATGAGCTACTAGTCCAGGAAGGCTTCCAGATGTTGAAAATAGATGTTTCGAGTTGGTTGAATGCAGTGATAGGGAAACTGCAAGGTGCAATGACTTAAATTTTCAATGTAATGCATTTTTACTAACCAGAAATAGATTTGAACAGAGATTAAATATTGTCATGAACATATTGTGATTATAACTTTGCAAACTAACCTTTAATAACATATATGAATTGCACATATTGGTGAGTATTTTTCCAAAAAAGACTTAACCTGGAAGCCCATTTTCATATTTCAATAACACCTTCTAGTTATGAGTTTAACATTTCACATCTACATTAGAAACTGAAAATATTCCTCCCAACTATTATTTTCCTCTTACTCCTTTGATCACAAGTCTGGTTTCTTGAGTTGCTACAAGTTCAGCATGATTTGGCATTTATGTGACCTCTCTGGGAATAAGTTTTACGAATAGCAGAATGTTCTCTGTGATTTGGGCCTGCTCAGAATATTGTCAATCTGGTACCTTATTTGGGGGTTCCAATCAGAGTGAAACTGACAGCTGTTGTCTAGGAGGGGACATCTCTGTGGAGAATAGATGACATCAGTCTCTTGTCTCTGAGAGATCATGCCAACCTGCTGGGCACCAGCACCTGCATTAGCTACTAGAGGGAGTGGCTATTTTCCACATTAGTTTTGCAGATAATTACAGGTGCAGACTTTATCATGTTTGGGGTTTGGCCAGTATTCTATATGAGGTGCTCAGAGTGATTTCTCCCAGTCAGTACTGGGATCCTCCCAAGACACACAAAACAAACAAAGCAACTGTCATTTATGATGATCTTGGTGGCAGATTCATAGCATTCCCTCTCCTCCACATCCCAACAAAAATGCAAACCAAGATCCACTTTACGGAGGTACTGAGGATCCCTGGATCCTAATGGGAAATGAAGTGCTGAGAACCTCAGGGATCAGCTGGCTGTGCTTTCTCAATGGTCAGGCAACCCCTGGGTGCGTCACACTGATCAGGTCTTCTATAGAGGGCCATGGAATGTCCAATCTGGTGGCAGGAGAAGCTTGGGGTTCATGTGTTTCCATCTCTTCATCTGAAGGCGAGGAAACTGATTAGGAGTCATGCTTGAGATCACATGGCTCAGCAGCAGCTGGCCGTCAAGTTCTCTGGGATCAATGTTCACTGTGATGTGCTCTCCACCGCTGTTCCTCAAGCTCTCAGTGTAGGTAGCCTGATGTTTTTTCCCAGGGGCTGCTGCATCCAATAAAATCATCAGTTTCAAAATATGGGCCATGGGCTGCACCCAGCATGCATGGCTAATTTTCATTGTTTAAGTTAATAATTGAAATGGTATTTTATTTTATTTTATTTGGTACAAGAGATTGAACCCAGGAATGCTTATCCACTGAGCCACATCCGAAGTCCTTTTTATGTTTTATTTAGAGACAGGCCTCACGAAGTTCATTAGGACCTTGCTAAGTTGCTGAGGCTGGCTTTGAACTTGCAATCCTCCTGCCTCAGCCTCTCCAGCCACTGGTATTACAGGCATGTGTCAGTGAAGCCAGAATTTAAAAATAGGTAGTCCAAAGTTTGGAAACTGTGCCCAGGGGAGACTGAAATGTTAATGTCCCCAAAGCCTGGCCTATACTGCCCTTCCTAAAGAATGAATGAATGAAACAACTCCTGAGCAGATGGGAACTGCTAATTAATTTTCCCTGGGCCCCTTCCTGGCTCCTCCAGGCCACCTGTTTCCCACCTCTTGGCCATTCCACTGAGCATCTCCTGGCCTAGTCTGGTAAGCAGGAAGGAGAGGGATAAGGGGAAGAGAGCAGGAGAACAAAGGAAGCCTGGGACATATAAAAAGGTAGCATACCCTCACTTCTTAGGATACCAGGATACCAGCTGTGGCCCCTGCTCCCCCAGGGAGAAGTCCATTTATTTAAAAAGTTACCCCTTTTTAAATAAACCCGGCTTTATATGCTTGCCTCCACGAGCTTCTCTAATGTTATACTTCAACATGTGGGGAAGCAGCGCTCCTCACCGATAACCGGCATTATCATCCGCACAATCAGCAAGATGGTATTTTAAAATCAGGAAAAATTTTCATGAAAATCAATAAACGTGTCTTTTCTTTAAAATATAGAAAACCCTGAAATATCAAGGCAAAAATCATCAGGAGCCAGGTTTCACACCCACACGTAAGTGCTCAAGTTCCTACACTGCCACATCGTGCCCGTTCACTCCTGAGACTGGCACTAGTAAGTGTGATCCGATTGCTCTGGAGTCCCGTTTCCTGCCCTGCAAATGTATGCGTGGGCGCCTCTCCTCCACCTTCTAGCCACGCCCTCAACCCATCTGTCTTCATAAGTGACACCCACACGTCCTGGACCTAGCCACGCCTGTTCACCACGGCCCGGCACATGGCCTGGCACCTCTCGTGCTGGCCCTCTTCTTTTGGCCTTTGCAGAGCTCTCCTTCTATTCAGCAAGGACAGAATTCCCCTTTCTGTCTACTGTTTCTATGAGACTTTGTTTTTTTCTTTTTCAGAGTCCCAAGTAAGACTGACAGAAGGTGAACTAGGATTCATGGATAATTCACAGAGAGACAGACATTACCTGAAATTTATATGCAAAATTTTAAGTGCCTATGGATTGGTTATATATCCATGGCTTTTTTTTTTTTTTTCTGTTCTCTGACTGCCCTTATAAGCCTATCTTCTTGCAGGTTTCTCCCCCAGTACCTTAAAGTCTCTGGTCACAGGGGCAGTGTTGCTGATGGACTGTAAAATATGGAGGAATGCGGTTCTTGCTTAATTCCCTAAGAAGTTTCCTTATAGTTGCCTACAATCTGGAATATGGACCCCCCCCCCCCCAATTTAAAGTGTCATACTCTTTGAACTAGGGTAAATAATTTCACTAGGATTTTCAGTGTTTTTCAAACCCAACCTATGTGGCTAACTTGGGACACTTTCTAAATAGTCTATTATGAACCCAACAAATGAGAGGAAGAAACGAGTTTCAGAACTGTGTCCCCTGCTGCAGAGTATCAGGGAGGAAAAAAATCAACCTTTGTTTCAACATACTATTGACTGAATTTGGAGAAATAGTGAACAAAAACAAACACATAAACAGACAAAAAAATTATTCTCCCTTCCAGTTCTGACAGACAGCCACTCTTAATGAGTTGAGAAATATTCAGCTACAAGTAACAATAGCAAATAGTACTAAAAGCATGATGGACTTTCTTGTTCACCTTTGAGATAGATAGTCTCCTGGTTAACTTGTTGGTTTAATTATGTCTTTTGATTTAAGTTCTCCAACATGCCACTTTATATTTGCAATATATATGTGGAATAATTGAACATCATATTCTCAAAGGTCAGAAATAAAAGAAAGATACAGAGGAGGAAATTCCCCTTCTTCTGCTTCTGTTTCCTTTTATCCACAAAGAAAAAAAAAATCTCAGTGCTCCTCAACTGAGCCTCCCTGACTGGCCAGAATGGGTTCCATGGATGCCTCAGTTGCCAGGGAAGTGAGAACAGGGTGATCCCTGGGTTTCAGCCTCACCTGTGGCAAGGGAGGGTGAGATGCAAATGGCTAAGGACAAAGAGCATTGTCTGCCACAGCTGTTGGGCTCTGTTGGGTTAGCCCACAGAATCAGGGTTAGCAGCTGGTTCTGCAGTGGCCCGGACTCTTAATCCCTATCCTTGTTGGACTTTGTTCCAAGATAAGTGACTTAAAATATCTGCTATGTTCTTGCTTTATCTAGTAGATTGTGAGTTTCTTGAGAAAGGGTAATGCTTTATACAAACTCTGAGATGCTGAGTCATGGGAGATGTTTTAAAAAGGTGGGAAGAAATTTGATAATGTATTGATAAATATTTATTAGTTGAATAAATTGAAAAATTAATTAATGGAGGACTCCATTTGCAGAGACACAATATTACAAATAATAAAACCTGGTTCTTAGAAGAACTAAAGATGGAAAAAATAAACACATGTCAAAAGACTGGGGGATCCACTTAGTTTCAGAAGCATAATTATTTATTTATGATTATTTTAAGGAAAAATTATTCCCTTCCTCTCCCTATGTATTTATCTTGGCACCAGGGGAAAAGAAATCGTTCTGTTATAGATTCATATAAAAGTATCGTACGTAATTGTAGCGATTTATGGTTTTCCAAAGGAATGTACAATATTTTATTTGATCTACAAAAATTAGAAGTCTCCTATAAACATTATGGAATAAAAGTCAATAATTTAGGATTGTTTACTGATTGATTCCTTCCCCTGTCTTCTCTGACTAGGATTCTGTAAATGCTAGTTCAATTTCCACCTCCTGGGCTCCTACAAGAGGGAAGGGGCTTCTTGCTGGATGAAGAGATAAGTTCATTTATATCTTATAGTTGTTGGAGGGGAGGAAGGAGGATGGAAATGACAGACAGCTGTGTGAGTGGGACAGAAAGAGGAAGTCTTTGTTTTCCCTCTTGGAGCCAGAGCAGCTAGGATAAGAAAGCAGATTGGAAATGACAGAGGATTTGAATCAGCATTTCTGAGAAACCACGTCTTTCCGTCCCTGTTAGTGTCTTCAGAGAGACATGGATAATAAATGGAATTTCACCCTTATTAGTTTTAGTTTGGGAACATTGCTTCTTAAATCTGAAATTGCTTTCAGATTGAATAACTACGGTCTCTGAGTTTATTAGGGTTACACATAGATGCTAAAACAAAGTCTCAGAGAGGCTGAGATGTAGCTTATCAGTTATCTACTTGGTAGATCCTAACCACCACCTAAATCCAGATTCCAAGCTTTGTTCTTGCACTTTACCCTATGAAATGAAAGCATGTACTTTTTGACCCACTCACTCCTCGGCATATACCCAAAGGGTTTAAAATCAGCTTTCTACAGTGATGCAGCCACATCAATGCTCGTAGCAGCGTAATCCACAATAGCTAAGCTATGGAGCCAACCTAGGTACTCTTCAACAAATAAATGGATAAAGAAATTGTGTTATGTATACACAACAGAGTATTATTTAGCCATAAAGGAGAATGACTTTATGACCTTTACCAGTAAATGGATGGATCTGGAGACTATCATGCTAAATGAAATAAGTCAATCCTCAAAAAACCAAAGGTCAAATGTTTTCTCTGATATATGGAAGCTAAGCCACAATAAGGCGGGGGGTGAAGAATAGAAGTTCAGTAGATTAGACAAAGGGGTATGAAGGGAAGGGATAGGAATAGGAAAGACATATATATATTTTCATATATATATGAAAATACCTAATGAATCCCACCATTATTCATCCACAATAATGGGGTCCTAATTAAAGTAAAATCTAATCTATGCTAGTATAATTTTATCAAAATGGATTCTACTATCACATATAACCTAACAGAACCAAAAAATAAGTATATACTTTTTTGTGTTCTTACTTGTTTTCTGTGTTTTTGTGTCAATTGTGTGTGGTGGGGGAGGAGGAGTATACTTTTGTACTCTGCTTAATTCATGAAAAATTGTCAAGTTTTCATTTTGCATTTATCAAGCAAGTACTTTGCAGGATCAGGACTTTTTCTTTACTTTAAATCTCTTTATTTCCTTTTTCTTTTCCTTATTTCTGGCACCTGTGAGTCCCTCTGGGCTGTGTGTCTCAGAAGTGATAATTGAATTTCTCAAGGTGCAAATCACTGGGAAGCTAAGTTTGTGCCGCTTGGTGGCATCGAGAGAGTGGCACGCTAGCTTGGTGTCCCTCTCTTTCTAGGCACCCCCACCCCTTCCCAGGCCCAGTCGTAACTGTAGGCTTCACATCAAAGTGGAAGAAAATGAGGATCCAGAAGGCAATTCACTAGTCAAAGCTCTGGGATCAGACTCATGCTGGTCCTTCCCTGTCCTCCCTGAGGTCCTGGGGAGGTTCGCCTGTTTGCTCTCACTGATCCAGGGGACAGTTGCAGAAATGTCCCTACCTGTGTCTGTGCTTCAGGCAAGTCAAAGCTATCCCTGTTTCTAAGACTATAGAACTGGGTCCAGGGACTCAGGCCCTGACTATAGTGGAACAGTTTGTTTGCTTTTGTTTGTGTTTGAGAAAAAGCAAAGGCCTAGAGTTGTAGCCAGAAAACAGGTAATTCTTGGGGCCTGGGGCCTGGCTGTGTGGGTGTCCAGGAACTAGTCGGGATCTGGGGGCTACGGACAACGGGTCAGGGTAGCTGGTGTTTTTGCCTCCTTTCCCTCTCTGCAGTGTCCACGGTGATCTTTATTTGTTTCCTAATTTGCGTGTAGAAGGTGGGAAGGTTACAAAAGAAATAAAAAGTTTCCAAAGAATCTGAGAACTCGGAGATGGGCAAATAGAGAAAGGAGAAGAGCACTGACCTGGGAGAAGAGGCCAGCGGGGGCGGCCAGGAGGACCTGCCGGAGCCCTGTCCATGTTCCGGCTGAGATGGGGTGGGGGGCTTCAGTGAGGCAAGGGTGGGGAGGGACGGGGGAGATGCGAAGGAGGGCGAGTGGAAGGGAGGAAATGCAGGGATTCCGCCTCCTCCTCAGAATGGAAAATTTAGACAGGGCTGCTGGCTGTGATCCATTGTCGTAGCGTGGGTATTCGCAGAGGGGCACACATGCCCTGCACCCTCCCAGCGGAAGTCATCTGGGCTGTAATCTGCTTGATGATCTGACAACAAGAGCAGCCACCCCAACAGCTACACAGAGGCAGAAGGACCCCGGAGCTCCCAGGGTCTAACATCTCCTCTGTGTGCAGGCAGAAAGTGGAAGGGGGTGAGAAATGACCCCAAAGGAAAAAAAAAATAGCCTTTAGATCCATAAACTCTTCAGCCTAACTGAGACCATGGTCCATTCCTGGGGGTAAAATATGTTACAGATATAGAACAGAAAGATGTTATGGGGACTCACTGGTGATTTTTGAGCAGGAGAGACACATGAGCACCTTATTTTAGTAAACTCCCTCTGGTTACAGTGGACCCAGTGCAAGAGAGAATGATAGGGATTTATCTACGATCCACAGCACTGGGACACTGGACTGTCCTAGACTTCAAGGGTTGGGGCTTAGATTTTTGAGATCTAACCTCATTCTAACTTGGATCACGCAGACATTGGACCAAAGACTCTTCTAAGTTTCTTGTACAAACATATGAGGAATGAAGTTGGGGTCTTCTCAGAAATCCAGTAAGAAGTGAGGATTAAGGAAATAAGGGTTTCAGGAAAAGTATATCTGGGGTTCTGTTGAAGAGCTCTAGATTCTGGAGGAAACTGGAAAGAGAAGAAATGGTCTTTCAGCATCGCTGGCTCCACCTTCCTGGAGAAGTCCTCCCCTCCTGGAGGCCAAAGCAGCCTGGGGCACGAGGACTCCTCCCATCTGCACCTGCTCTCAGGTTCTACAGGCTGTTTTCTCAAGAGCACTTCATTCCATCCCTGCAGCTTCTTGTGAGTTTGGTCAGCTAGAAAAACTCTCAAAGCCCCAGTGACCTTGTTTATTTGGGAGCAGGAATAACACGTGACCTGCTCATGGTCAGATGGCTAATGGACCTAGAGTTAGAAGCCACTCTAGGGCCTCCAGGTGAAGCCCACCCTCTGAGTATTGCTGACTGTGATGGGTTGAATTGGGTCCTTCCCATGAACTATATCCAAGTCCTAATCCCCCGTACCCGTGAGTGTGACACTATCTGGAAATAGGGTCCTTGCAAATAAAATCAAGGCAAGATGAAGTTATTAGGGTGGGCCCTAATTCAATATGACTGGTGTCCTTTTAAAAAGACAGAAACCCTCTTTAAGGGATTAATAATTAAACTATATTAGAAACTCACACAATTCAATGGCAAAACCATCCAACAAAAAATTACCCTACTAAAAACAGACAAAGGACTTGAATCAATGTTCTCCCAAAGACAATATACAGATAATCAATAGGTCTATGAATAGGTGCTCAGTATCACCAATGATGAGGGAAATGCAAATTAAAACCACCACGAGAGATCACTTCGCACCTGTTAGGATGTCTGTTGTCAAAAAGACAAAAGATAACAAGTGTTGGTGAGAATGTGCAGAAAGGAAACCCTGTACAAGACGGTGGGAATGTACGTTGGTACAGCCACTGTGGGAGGCAGCATGGAGGTTCCTCAAAAAATCAAAAACAGAATGATTCTATGGTCCAGCAATTTCTCTCCTGGGTATAAATCCAAAAGAAATGAAGTCAGTGTCTTGAAGAGACATCTGCACTCCCATGTTTATTGCAGCTCTGTGCACAATAGTCAAGGTATAGATTCAGCTTTTAAAAAGAAGGAAATCTTGCCACTGGTGACAACGTGGACAAACTGGAGGACATCATGGCAAGTCAAACAAGCCAGACCCAGGAAAGAAAGTGCAGCATGATTTGCCTCGTAGGTGGAATCTGAAAAAGTCAGACATGTAGAAGCAGAGAGTGGATAAAAGGGTACCCGGCCTCAGTTATGCAGGATGAATACATTCTAGAGAATTAGTGGACAGCGTGGGGACTGCAGTTAATAAACAATGTCACATTCTTGAAATCTGCTAAGTGAGTAGACCTTATGTGTTCCCACCACCAGTAATAAAAAAAAGTAACCATGTGAAGAGATGTGTTAATTAGTTTGACTGTAGTAATTCAGTTCACCATGTATATTTAAAATATCACATTGGCATACCCCAAATGCATGCAATTTGATTTCAAAAAGGAAAGGAAAAATCAGAGACACACGGGGAGAAGGCCATGACAGGCAGAGTCTGCAGTGACACGGTGCAGGCCAGAGAGCCCCGAGATTGACAGCCTCCACCAGATGCTGGGAAGGAAGCAAAGCCTCCCAGAGGGAACGTGGCTCTGCTGGCACCTGGATTTTAGGTTTCAACTCTTCAAAGGTGTGAGACAATACAGTTCTGTTGTCTTAAGCCACTCAGTCTGTGGTAGTTTGTTATAGCAGCCACAGGACCCTAAACATTATTGTTGGGCCCTTCAGCCACCAGATCCTCATGGTGGCAGGACTTACAAAGAAAGGACTATAAATCTGGGAAAAAGGTTAGCACAACAAAGCTGTCTGCTTAGCCAGGCAAAATAAGGAGGAGAAAAATTGATTTCATTCCACATATCACCTTCCAGTTTGGGTGTCAAGTCTTTCAACACTGACATGCCAAGAGGTCCTGGTGACGAGGGAGACTAGGTCCCTGTAAATATTGCGAGTGTGTCCATGCACTTCTGCATTCAAGGGATGGGGCAGAAATATAGCGTATGCAATCCTTGATTTCTGGAGACTTTATCTAGTCAGGGAGGATACTAATTTGTTGATTAATTGACTGGTTTCTTGACATATACTATACAAAAAATTTAGGCAGAAGTCAGAACTGTCAGTCGTGAGATGATTTGCTCATATGCTAGTGAAAGGGCCATGTTTTGCAAGGAGACATTGTGAGCAAAGTGAGATTACAAATTAAGGCAATTATGTGGAGATCTTGACATTCTGCTATTAAAAAAGAGAGCTTGGGCTGCTCTGAAAGCATCCAGTCTAGAAAACTCTAGATTTGATTCTTTCCTTCAAGATCCACCAAGAGAAGAGAGATTTTTGGAGATCTCACTGGAGACCCAGAGATGATGGGTGGGTGAGGGGGTCTTGCTGAGCAGGTGTTAGGTCTGGTAAGGATGCCATAATTCAGCATTGGGCTGTTTAACCACTGAGGCAGCTCCCCAGCCCTTTTTATTTTTTATTTTTACGGTTGCTGAGGCTGGTCTCCAACTTGCAATTCTCCTGCCTCAGCATCCCAAGACACTGGGATTATAAGCATGCACCACCACACCTGGCAGCATTTGATTATTCTTGAATTTCATCCAATAAACCATTAGACAGAGTCCCAGATAGCTTTTCCACTTGATTATGCAATGGTTTAATTGGTTGGGTTTAGTGGAGAACAGATATGTGCTCATTCCTCTAGTAGAAGTCCTAAAATCTAAGGTCTCTCTAACTTGCTGGGAGGAAGAGTAGACAAGGAAGGAGTACAGAAAAGACGAGAAGACAGCTGTTGAAGAGAGGAGCAGAAGGGGAGAAGGGAGTAAAGGCTGGTCACGTCTGAGTTCTGTCCAAAGAGTACATCCATTTAGGAACCCGTGTGTGTGACCTCTCAGGGTGAAGATCCTCAGTGTTAGCACAAAACTTTCATCTACAGTTGACCTCCCGGTGCTCCAAGTTACACAAGACCCTGGGGAGAAAGGAGGCTTTGCTCCCTCAGGAAGAAAGACATTATCTCATTCTGTGTCAAGACCCCGAGGCTCTTTGACGTCAGAGGTGCTTGCTCCACCTTCTACTGACTTCTCGCAGATTCCTGCTCCCAGACCCACCCCATTAGTAGTCCCATGCTTCACAGGGACGTTTTTACTGCTCTCCTCCCACAACGCACCCCTCTCCCAGGCTCTAGGAAACCAACATTCTAGGAATGATAAGGAGAAAGGAAGGCAGTTTTGTCCCCCCGTAGTAACTCATGATGGTTAAAAGAGAGTAGATATGACAAAGAGGAGGGGGCGGAGCAGGGACTTTAGCCAGGGGAGGCCAACCAGCAGGGCCCAGGGAACCCCATGCCACGGGGAAGGTCAAAGGCCCTCATCTTGGGATTGTCATTTATTGCCAGATCCATTGTAGATTCATTGTTACTGAACCTGTGTCTTATACAAGGTAGGTCTGTTTACCACCCTGTGGGAAGGTTGGAAGAAACAAGATGCTATTGGAAAAGAGTTCTGGAAACTCAGAATAAAACTATTTGAAATTTTAGAGGAAAGCATAGTTTATATGGGACAAAAGTAGTCTCATTACTTTCTGTTTAACAAAACTTGACTCCTGCAAAACTTTTCTTCCTGTCACTGACACCAGCATCCCTCCATTTATCCAGCCTCTGAAAACATTTTCTGTTTTCTCCCTAAACCCTGCTTTGCTCACCAAACCCCTTGGATTCACCTCTGAAATGCATCTCCTACTCGTGCTCTTACTTAGCAGTGGTAAGCCTCAGTTTCTCCACTTGAAAATAAGAATGATAGACCTACTTTGTAGAGTTGTGATGATGAAATGTGAAAAAGTGAATAAAACTCCCAGCATGTGGTTAGCACGCAGTAATTACTCGGTCAAATGTGCGCTCTATCTTCACCCCCATTGCCAGCCCCATCTCCAAGCTCTCACCCCCTCAGACGGGGATTCCTGCAATAGTCCCTAATGATTTCTGGCTTCAGTCACTCCTTTCCCTGGCAAAGTAAGCCTGTGACCCCCTGACATATTAATATTCCTCAAAAACAATTTTTGCCATATTATCCTTTTGATGGAGAGTTTCTGATGAACCCAAAATGCCCTTGTACTGAGTTGAGATTCTGCAGACATGTAGCCCAAGTTCTCCTTTCCTGATTCTCTAAACCAGCATGGAACTTCAACTTCAGCAACTTTGATGTAGCTAAGGCAGCTTACATGCCCCTCTTCTCCCAGTCTTTGTTACTACTGCAATGTGCACCACCTCCCCCTTTCTTCCAGGTAAAATCCATTTTACCCTTCCCTGCTGCAGCCCCAGAACCTCAACTCTTTTTGCCATCCCAGGACACACAATGGAGGTGTTATAGCACAGATGGACCAGGGCACTGCCCTGACCAGGACAACGAGATACTATCAATGTAGTAGGTGGGATTGAAAGGGACGGAGTGTGCTCCATATTTTGTTAGTGGAGACCAATTAGTTCACCCTGATTCAACTTCATCTCTGCCTCTACTCTGATATCTGCATTAGTGAAATTCCAGACCTCTCGTTTTGGTCCATTTAGTACAGGAAAAATCCACCAGATTTCAAAAGAGAAATGTGCAGTGGAAAATTTTTGTCTTTTTCTTCCTGTGAAGATTTCTTGGTTTGATCATGAGGAAAAACAAACACAGGAGAGACCTATAAACCCGTGAGAAATTTCCTCCACTCTTAGTGAGGGAACATCTCATAGGTTCCACAACTTAGAGTCACCTACCTGTATGGGAAGGAAATGTTGAAGCCTAGGAAGATACACCCCAATCTTCCCTCTTTGCCATATATGATTTGGGTTATAGATTTGTAAATAATTTAGTAATAAGGAAGCTGGATTCTATTATTAACCTCATTAACAAGACATACTTGTTAAATGGCCACCTACAATATAATTTACACAACTGATAGCTTGAATTTCTCTCTTCCTTCCTCATCTTGGTTTATCCACCTGAAAAACAATGAAAGAAATAATTGCTAGGAAGGTATCTTCATGGTACATACATAAAGTGAATAGGGATTCACTGTCCGTGGGGCTAAGTGAGATTGAACGTGGACAGATGCGGCTTGATGGGTTTCTAGCAAAACAATAGGCGGGCACCATACACTATCCCTGAGGACACTTAGACTGAACACAGAAATCATTTCCTGTCCCCATCACTGCCGCTGTAGTGTTCACACCGATAATAGCTTGGCAACTACTAGAGATAACACAGATTGTGGCAGCAGACAGGAGAATGGATGCAATGACCCCTCTAGGTGCCTTTCAGCGTTAGTATTCAGTAACTGTAATGAACCCTGCTGACTGATGTGGCTGCAGCAGATCATGTTTACAGGCGGCTTCCTCTCTCCTCCCCCTCCCCATCCACACCCAATTTTTATTCCCAAGGGATAGAGGCTTTGATAGAAGGTAATAGCCGAGATGATGCAATGCATTTGTTTTGGCCTCTACTTGGGTCTGTGTCTGTCATTAGAGAGTGGGCTGTCTGGCGTCCCCACTGGCTGCCTCCCAGCATCAGGACCTACTCCACCAAGACCATGACTCATTTCTGAGGTGGAGGTCGTCTTGCCGTCGTGGGCTATGGTTGGATGCCCAGGCCCGTAGGGCCCCCATGCTTCTCCAGGGTGCCCCCCAAGCCTGCATGGGTGTGGACTCTGCCTCCACCCTTCTCCATGTCAGCTTGTGTCATATCCAGATCACTTTGTGTCTCTCTGTCTTCCTATTTCTGTGCAAGTATGTGTATATTTTTAGCCATGAGGAAAATAACTCAATCACATGGTCGTGTTTCAATGAAATGCAAAATGTATTCTTTCTTTTTTTTTTTTTTTTTTTTTTGGCAAATACTGTGCTTGGGGGTAAATGGTGCAATTTGTGGTCAAATAAAGAAATGATTACTTTAAAAATTTTATGGGAAACTGTCTATTTTACAGAAAGTAGAAAATACAGAAAAGCAAATTTAAAACGAAACAAACTACAATTCTCTTCCAGAAATATATAGCATTAATATTTTGAGTAGATGCTTTCAAATGTATCCTGCCCATACACACATTATAAAATAATATAAGAAAGGGCCAGGGGAAAGTGCTGGGGAGTGATGTTGGCCAAATTAAATTGTTATGTTGTGTGCAGGTACAAATATGTAACAACAGATCCAATCAGTATGTACAGCTATACTGCCCCAATAAAGAATGTGGGAAAAAATGAGAACAAACACTTTTTGTTAACATGATTCTCTTCCTCCTCCTTTTTTTTTTTTCTTTCTTTTTTTTTTTTTTTTTTTTGGAGGTGGTGGTACTGGGGATTGATCCCAGGGCCTTATGCATGCAAGGCAAGCAAAACATTCTACCTACTGAGCTATATTCCCAGCGCCCTTCTGCTTTCCTTCTTAACAATATGAAATGAGTAAAAACTAAACTTCTACAGTTCTAACTTAGATATACTTGTCCCTTATCCCAGAACTTCACTATGTGACCTAGTACCCAATAGCCAGGCATAAGTGGCTATCTAAATTTCAATTAATTGAAAATCAATTAAAATTCAAAGTTAGAATGCATCTGTGGTTTGTGGGCCTTGGCCAAGATTCGGTTCCCACTGATATAGGAGGTGTGGAAGGCCAGACACCTGAACCACTGTTACCGAACCTGTAGCATCTTTTTCCTACTCATTATTGTTTGCAAATAACCAAAGAGTTCGAGAACAGGCAGAAATTTGATCCAGTGGTCGATGAATGGGGAAGGGGAGCTTACACTCTAAAGGGACCATGTTCCCAAGCAGGTCTAGGGCCTGGATTTTTGATAGGCCAGGAACATGAAGACAGGCAACATACATGCTGTGACTGCAGCTTTTCATGGAAAGGGGAAGAGGTTTCCAGGAGTCAGGGGACCATTTCTTTTCTTTCCTAGTTTGGGCATGGCACCTGTGGGTGTGTGTTCTCATTATAGTGAGATTATAATAATTTTAAGCTCACCTGGAGTGTCTACATGGCATTCAAACCAGACAGAGTTGGTCTGTGTGGTTGGGAGTATGTGATGATCAGTGGTCAGCAGTTAGAAGCATGTGGCTACGGGCATCTAGTTGTAACTGTTGTAAGCAAGTGACATCTGGAAGCACACAGAGCTGACAGGACTTCAGGCTATCAGTCATTCCAAGGTTCAGTCTGGTAACACCAGGAATCAAGATGCCAGGATTTAATTTTTGACTCTGCCCTGACCTGATCTTCCTCATTCTGTTGCCATAGTTTTCCTTCTGAACAATACAGAATCTATGGAATTGTACGCCGTCCTATGCCCAGACTTTCATAACAGCCCTGAACCAAGTTCCTTTGCTACCTCTGGCAGCCTCAAGAAGTTTGTGAATGCATCTCACATTGCACATAAGCAATCATCCAGGTGATGGATCGGTTTTGCCTACCTAATGCCAACAAACCTGGGGCTTGAAAAACTTCTTACCTCTCTCCTTTGCATTCCTTTACTGAATCTACCAGTGGTTTGGTGGCATTAATTGAACCAACTTCCCTGTCTTCAACAGGCTGAGGCCACCTGTACCTAGTACACACACCAGACTTGGTTGTGAGCTGTAGGTGGCGTGGTCACAGTGGCCATATGGATGGGGAACAAACTAGAGACCAGAACCAGGATGCTCTCCCTGTGTGCCTCGGGGATGTGCCCCCTCCAGCCCTTCATCCTCATCTTCACACAGAATGGGGTGGCCAGGATCTACTGCTTTGGGATCTTGTTCCTTCCATCTTTCCCCAGAGGCTTCCAGGGGAGTGAGGTGCTAAGACCCCACGTCCTTCTCTATCACAGTAGCTTTGTTTTTATTTACTCTTTGTTGGGGTTTCCACAGATTTTCATTAAAGAAGAGTTTCATCTTTAAGGGGAAAAAATGTTTGAAAACAACTAGTTCAGATCATCTTTGAAACTTCTTCCAGCCCTTGTAATTTGTGATCTGATATTTTTAAAGTGCTATGATTATTATCGCAAGGGAGAATTTTTAAGATAGCATCTGCATTGAGATCTTTTACAATGCGCTTATATGGTAGAGTCAGGTCTTACTTGGGGCTAGGTTTTAAAGGCAATTTATAAAGCAAAAACTGAGTATAATCAGAAGTCAGCCTTGAAATTCCCTTTAGCTGCTCTTTCTTCAGTTATGCTATTATCAAGATGTAATTCACACATTACACTGCTTAACCATTTAAAATGCAAAATGCAGTGTCTTTTGGTATATCCCCAGAGTGGTGGAATAATCATTAAAATTGATTTCACAATGTTTTCACCTCCCCTAATGAAACCCTGTACCCATTATCAGGCTGTTCCCAATTTCACTCACCTGTAGCCCTGCTCTGGGCCACCACTAATCTACTTCCTTCTCTTTAGATTAACCTACTCTGATCATTTCCTAGACACGCACCTATACAATGTGTGGTCCTTTGTGTATGGCTTCTTTTTCTTAGCATAATACTTCGAGGTTCATTCATGTTGCAAAATGAACCAAAAGTTCAGAACTGGTTCATATTATGTTGATGGATATACCCCATTTTGAACATGCATTCATTTGTTAATGGATTCCCCGAATCACTCTTAAATTACCCAAACCTGGCCTCACAGATGCTTAAGAGTCCCAAATTAAGTTCTTTCATTTTTCGTTGCCTTTTGTAGAGCCATTCTGTCACCCCTTTCTTCAAGGACATTAAGGCTGTAGTCTAGTTTGAAGACAGAAGAGGAAATCATAATTTGTCCTAATTTTTGTTGTCTAGCACTTAGAGTCACACGTACATACGCTGAAAGAGGAAACAGGGTAAGTGTGTGTGTGTGTGTGTGTGTGTGTGTGTGTGTGTGTGTTCATGAGATTGGACTCTGCTCTTACCAGTGCTTTTCAAATTCTAATGTGCATGAGAATTACCTGGAGACCTCATTAAAGCATTCCTGGAGATTCTTCAGGGACTTTGATTGTGTGGTCAGGTAGGGCCTGAAGCTTTGCATTTCTGTTGAAGGATGCTGATTCTGCCAGGCTGTGGCCCATACCTTGTATTGACTGCTCTGTATTACTTTCATAATCTGGAAAATAATACAACTTGGTGTTTACATTGTACTGAACACCTCTTGTACCCTAATAACAAATATTCAGGAGGGCTGGGGATGTGGCTCAAGTGGTAGCGCGCTTGCCTGGTATACATGCAGCCTGGGTTCGATCCTCAGCACCACATACGAATAAAAATGTTGTGTCTGCTGAGAACTAAAAATAAATATTAAAAAAATTCTCCTCATGCTTTTCCTCCCTGCTCTGTTCTTAGTTGTTCTCCTTATATCAAAGAAGACATTTGGCATTTGTTTTTTAAGGATTGGCTAGCTTCACTTAGCATAATCTGCTCTAATGCCATCCATTTCCCTACAAATTCCATGATTTTGTCATTTTTTAGTGCAGAGTAATACTCCATTGTGTATAAATGCCACATTTTTTTTTTTATCCATTCATCTATTGAAGGGCATCTAGGAGCATGAGAAGAAGATTAACATTAAACAGGGACGAGAGGTGGGAGGGAAAGGGAGAGAGAAGGGAAATTGGATGGAAATGGAAGGAGACCCTCATTGTTATACAAAATTACATATAAGAGGAAGTGAGGGGAAAGGGGAAAAAAACAAGGGGGAGAAATAAATCACAGTAGATGGGGTAGAGAGAGAAGATGGGAGGGGAGGGGAGATAGTAGAGGATAGGAAAGGCAGCAGAACACATCAGACACTAGTATGGCAATATGTAAAACAGTGGATGTGTAACCGATGTGATTCTGCAATCTGTATATGGGGTAAAAATGGGAGTTCATAACCCACTTGAATCAAATGTATGAAATATGTCAAGAGCTATGTAATGTTTTGAACAACCAATGATAAAAATTTTAAAAAAATTCTCTCTCTCTCTTTAAAAAAACACAAATACACAGGAGAAACTTCCCTTTTATGATGTTTTTATCATAACTTACAATTTTTATCCAATTAGAACAAACAGAATCACTTTCATGGGGTGCTGCTCAATGCCAGGCCCTGTGCAAAGGGCTTTATCCTGCACAGAGTAGGGGGATAGAGCCTCAGGAAAGAGCTCTCAGCAGCATGACTGGGATTCCAAACCAGGTCACTGGACTTCTACATTATAAAAGACAAGGTCAGTCCAAACAGTTAATAATAGCCATTTTGTTCAGATCTGGAAACTTTAACTAAGGATTTGCTATGTGCTATGAGTTGAAAATTCTACCCGTAAGGAACTAATAGAGAAGATAACTTCAGTAAAATTGTCATAGTTAATTACACATTTTTATTATATTATCTTCTTTTGTGGGCATTTTGTCTGATCCTAGCAATGACATTACAAATGCATTGAGGTCATGAATAAGATCCTTGGCTTTCTCCCATTTTTTCCCTATCCATCATCATATCCAAGCTAGTGTGGGTCTCTAGGCATATTTTAAAAAACAGAATTTATTTCTTAGAGTAAGTTTAGGTTCACACAAAACTGAATGAGAAGCACTTGGACTTAGCTCCTTCTCTGACAGAGGCAAGGCATCCGGCACCATCCACAGCCCTTCTCAATCAGGAGGCTGACGCAGACACGCCGTTCTCACCCAAACTTCACACTTTACATCAGGGCTCGTTCTTGGTGTTATATATTTTCAGGGGTGCGGAAAACGTATAATGATACGGATACAACATTATCGTATCACAGCAAATCGTTTCATGCTTTAAAATTATTCTGTGCTGCTTCGGTTCATCTTCAGGTAACCTGAGGCAACCATTGATTTTTTTCTTATTGTTTTCATAATGTTGTCTTTTTTTTTTAACGTTCAAACTTTTTACTATTAGGCTAAACAGAAATATTTCAATAAATATAATCAGAATAAACATGACATAGGAAAACAAAGGAGGATTAAAAATTGCTATTATAGTTGTGATCTTACCATGTTCTATAGTTGTTACTAAACAAAAGTAATGAATTAAATAGACTTCATCATGTTAAATTGCCTGTAGGTACACTTTGAATAAATGTGTCAAATTTTAATGTGAAGGATGAGCTTGTTTCATGCTCATTAAATCATCTAATTCTTTTTTAAAATTATTATTTTAATTTATATATGATAGTGGAATGCATTGCAATTCTTATTATACATATAGAGCACAATTTTTCGTATCTCTGGTTGTATATAAAGTACATTCACATCAATTTGTATCTTCATATGCATATTTTGGATAATAATGTCCATCATGTTCCACCATCATTTCTAACCCCATTCCCCCTCCCTTCCCTTTCCATCCCTCTGCCCTATCTAGAGTTCATCTATTCCTCCCATGCTCCCCGTCCCTACCCCTCTATGAATCACCTTCTTTATATCAGAGAAAACATTTGGCATTTGCTTTTAGGGATTGGCTAACTTCACTTAGCATTATCTTCTCTAACTCCATCCATTTAACTGCAAATGCCATGATTTTATTCTCTTTTATTGCTGAGTAATATTCCATTGTGTATATATACCATATTTTTTATGCATTCATCTATTGAAGGGCATCTAGGTTGGTTCCACAATTTAGCTATTATGAATTGTGCTGCTATAAACATTGATGTGGCTGTGTCCCTGTAGCATGCTGTTTTTAAGTCCTTTGAGTATAGACCGAGGAAAAGAATAGTTGGTTCAAACGGTGGTTCCATTCTCAATTTTCCAAGAAATCTCCATACTGCTTTCCTTATTGGCTGCACCAATTTGCAGTCTCACCAGCAGTGTATGAGTGTACCTCTTCCCCCACATCCTCACCAACACTTATTGTTGTTTCTTCTATTATCTTCATAATAGCTGCCACATACTGTTGTCTTTTTAAGAATATCCTACAGATGAAATCATGCAATGTGTAGTCCTTTTAGATTAGATTCTTTCCCTTTGAAATGCTCATGTATGATTTCTCAATGTCTTTTCGTGACTTGAGAGTATATTTCCTTTTAGTGCTAAGTGCTAAGTCTGGATTCACCCAGTTTATCATTTCATTTCCTGAAAGACATCTTGGTTGTTTCCATGATGTGAACTATCAATACAACCCTGTTACATACATCTGTGTGCAGGTGTTTGGGTGGTCAGCAGTTGTCAACTTACCGAGGAAATATCAACTGCGATTGCTGGATCATATGATAAGAATCTACCTAATAATGTGAAAAACTGGCAAAACTGTCTTTCACAGTGGCTGTACCATCTCACATTCTCACCCTCAATGAATGAACCTTTGTGTCTTTAAATATCCTGACCTGCATTTTGTATTGCTGATGTTTTGGATTTTAGCCATCATAATTGGTACATTGTATCATTTCTTTGTTGTTTTTATTTTATAATTACCTAATAGCATATGATATTGAGCACCTTTTCATATTTTTGCTGTTTATCTTCTTTTTCTGTTTTTTATTTATTCTAATTAGTTATACATGACAGTAGAATGCATTTTGACCCAGCATACATAAATGGAGTGTAACTTCTCATTCTTCTGGTGGTACATGATGTAGACTCACACAGGTCAGGTAGTCATATATGCATATAGGGTAATAATGTCCAATTTATTCTACTGTCTTTCCTATCCCCGGATCCCCTTCCCTCCCTTCATTATTCCCCTCTGCCTAGTCCAAAGTACCTCTATTCTTTCCTAGCCCCACCCTCCTTATTGCAAATTTGCATTCACATATCAGAGAAAACATTCAGCCTTTGGTTTTTTGGGATTGGCTTATTTCACTTAGCATAATATTCTCTAGTTCTATCCATTTACCATCAAATGCCATCATTTCATTCTTCTTTAAGGCTGAATAGTATTCAATTGGATATATACCACATTTTATTTATTCATCACTGAAGGACATCTAGGTTAGTTCCATAGTTTGAGTTGAGTTGCTATAAACATTGATGTGGCTGTGTCACTGTAGTATGCTGATTTTAAGTCCTTTGGGTATAAACCGAGGAGTGGGATAGCTGGATCAAATGATGGTTCCATTCCAAGTGTTCTAAGGAATCTCCATACTTCTTTCCAGAGTGGTTTACCAATTTGTAGTCTTACCAGCAATATATGAGTGCATGTTTCCCCCCATATTCTTGCCAACATTTATCATTGCTTATATTCTCGCCATTCTGACTGGAGTGAGATGAAATCTTAGAGTACTTTTGATTTACATTCCTTTAATTGGTAGAGATGTTGAGCATTTTTTCATATATTTGCTGATTAATTGTATTTTTTCTTCTGTGTAGTGTCACTTCAGTTTCTTAGTCCATTTATTGGTTGGGTTATTTGGTTTTTTGGTGTTACATTTTTTGAGTTCCTTATATATCCTAGAGATTAATACTCTATCTAAGGTGTGTGTGATAAAGATTTTCTCCCATTCTGTAGGTTCTTCTTCATATTATTATTTCCTTTGCTGAGAAGAGAATTTTTAGTTGGAATCCATCCCATTCACTGATTCTTTTTTTTTAATATTTATTTTTTAGTTTTTGATGGACACAACATCTTTGTTTGTATGTGGTGCTGAGGATCGAACCCGGGGCCGCATGCATGCCAGGCGAGCGCGCTATCTCTTGAGCCACATCCCCAGCCCCAAGCCACATCCCCAGCCCCCCATTCACTGATTCTTGATTTTACTTCTTGTGCTTTAGGAGTTTTATTAAGGAAGTCAGATCCTAAGCTGACATGATGAACATTTGGGCCTACTTTTTCTTCTATGTGGCACAGGGTCTCTGTTCTAATGCCTAAGACTTTGATCTACTTTGAGTTGAGTTTCATGCATGGTGAGAGATAGGGGTTTAATTTCATTTTGTTACATATGGATTTCCAGTTTTTTCAGGACCATTTGTTGAATAAACTATCTTTTCTCCAGTGAATGTTTTTGGCACCTTTGTCTAGAATGAGATAACTGTATGTGGGTTTGTTTCTGTGTTTTCTATTCTGTACTATTGTTCTACATGTCTGTTTTGGTGCCAGTACCATGCTATTTTTGTTACTATAGCTCTGTAGTATAGTTTAAGATTGGGGGCTGGGGATGTGGCTCAAGTGGTAGCACGCTCGCCTGGCATGCGTGCAGCCCGGGTTCGATTCTCAGCACCACGTACAAAGATGTTGTGTCCGCCGATAACTAAAAAATAAATATTAAAAAATTCTCTCTCTTCTCTCTCTCTCTCTCTCTCTCTCTCTCCTCTCTCACTCTCTCTTTAAAAAAATAGTTTTGATATTGTGATGCCTCCTACTTTAGTCTTCTTGCAAAGAATTGCTTTGGCTATTCTGGATCTTTTATTTTTCCAAATAAATTTCATGATTGCATTTTCTAGTTCTATAAAGAATGTCATTGGTATTTTAATAAGAATTTCATTAAATCTATATAACACTTCTGGTAGTCATTTGAAATCAATAATCATAATCCATCATATCAATAGACTTAAAAAAAAAGAATCAGGGGATCACCTCAATAGATGTAGAAAAAGTATTTGACAAAATACAGCACCCCTTAATGTTGAAAAACTAGGAATAATAGAAACATATCTCAACATTGTAAAAGCTATATATATATATATGCTAAACCCAAGACCAACATCTTTCTAACTGGAGAAAAAAAATGAAAGTATTACCTCTAAAAACTGGAACAGAACAAGGATGCCCTCTTTCACTACTTCTATTCAACATCATCCTTGAAACTCTACCCAGAGCCATTAGGCAGGAGAAAGAAATTAAAAGGGTACAAATAGGTAAAAAAGAACTCAAACTATCACTATTTGCCAATGACATGAATCTATTTTAGAAGCTCCAAAAAATTCCACCAGAAAACTTCTAAAACTAACAAATTTAACACAGTAGCAGGATATTAAAATCAACAGTCGTAAATCAAACATGTTCCTATATATCAGTGATGAATCTACGAAAGAGAAATTAGAAAAACTACCCCAATTCACAAAAGCCTCAAAGAAAAAAGAAAGAAAGAAAGAAAATACTTGGGAATCAATCTAACAAAAGAGAGGAAAGACCTCAACAATGAAAACTGCAGAACACTAAAGAAAGAAACTGAAGGAGACCTTAGAATATGGAAAGACCTCCCGTGCTCCTGGATGGGCAGAATTAATATTGTCAAAATGGCCATACTGGGTATCTTCTTGGATGAGTTGTTTGGTCACATATTTTGCCCATTTTTATTTGGATACTTTGAGCTCTTATTGTCAAATCTAAGAATATTTTGTGTATTTTGGATAACACTCATATCTGATACCTCTTTTCAAAATATTTTCTCCCTGTCTACGGCTTACCTTTTCCTTTCTCCTGACAGTATCTTTTTCAGAGCACAAGTTTTTAATTGTAATGGAGTTCAGTTCATAATTATTTCTTTTATGGACCATGCATTTGGTGTTGACCTAATTTATCACTCTGGTCTTCTTTTGGATTTTGTTTTCTTATATCCAGTAACAAAAATCATGTCCCTGGCATGGAAAAAAAAATCTAATGAATTAACTTGCAGACCTACCAATAAACCTTTGAAAACATCTAAACTCTCAGTGTCTTAAATCATTTTAATTTTACAAACTGATGACAACCAACTCTGCTGCAAAGAAAATCTGGACTCTTGATTTTTCTCTAGGTTTTTAATGAAAGTTCAGGAAAGTGAAATTGTGTGTTCTTCACATAAATGATGGCACATAGACTCCATTATTAGCTCTGTTTAAAATAATGACAGCCATATCCTTGTCTTAGTCCATTTGGGCTGCTATAACAAATGGACTTACAGACAACAGGAACTATTGATAATATATGAATAGCAGGATCTGGTTCTCACTGCTGTTGAAGCTGCAGTTCTGAGGTTAGTGGGATACAGCGGAGGGTACTCTGGGGGCACAGGTGGCTTCCTGGCTGCCATATCCTCATGTGTAGCTGGGGACGGAGGTAGAGCACACCAGGACCCCAGATTTAAGGGAACTTGTCCCACTCCAAAGGGCTCCCCTCTCAGGATCTGATCACCTTTCAAAGTCCTCACTTCTAAATGCCATCGCCCTGAAAGTCAGGGTTTCAACGTATGGCTTTGGAGGGGAACACATCCATTCAGTCTATGATACCCCTGCTTTCAGGTTTTTTAAAAATATTTATTTTGTAGTTTTAGGTGGACACAACATCTTTATTTTATTTTTATGTGGTTTTGAGGATCGAACCCAGCGCCCTGCGCATGCCAGGTGAGCACGCTACTGCTTGAGCCACATCCCCAGGCCCCCTTCTTTCAGTTTTGATGCTTACAAAAAAAACTTATTAAAGTTGAACAGACCTTAGAGGTTGACATTAGTTGACATTATCCACCCTCCAGCTCCTGGGCAGGATGGAATTACACATTACAGAACTATGAAAGGAAAAACATACCTGTTTAAAAATCATTGAAAAGATTCTTAGTGAAGACACTTCAGCCTCTTTCAGCTACTTGCTTTAGTTTACAATAAGCATGACAACCAGCAATTCTTTTTGTTGTTGCTGTTTCTACCTTTATTTTATTAAAATTTTTTAAAAATTTAGCAGACACATAAAAATTATACACATAAATTGGGTACCATATGATTTTCTAGTGCACACAAGCACTGTATAATGTTTATATTATATCAAACATATCTGTCTCCTGAAATTTTTATCATTTATTTATGGAAAAACCTTCAAAATCCTTTCTTTTATTTTTTTGATATATGGGGTACATAATTGTTATCTATAGTCCCTACTGTGCAAAGCACACCAGAACTTCTTGCTCCTGTCAAACTGTAACCTAGTATCTATCCATCAGTGTTTCCCTCTCCTTCCCTCCCCTGTACTCTCCCCAACTCCTGATCCCCACCTTTCTACTCTCAACTTCTGTGAGATCAGCCTCTCCAGATGCCACTTATGCGTGACATCATGTAGTATTATCTTTCTGTGCCTGGCTTATTTCATTTAATATAATGATCTCCAGTTCCATCCATGTTGTCACAATGATGGGTTTTTATTCTTTTTATGGCTGTATATTTATGTACCACATTTTCCTTATCTATTTACCAGCTGATGAGCACTTAGGTTATTTCTGTATCTTGGTTATCGTGAGTAGTGCTGCAGTAAATAATGGTGGTACAGATGTCTCTTCAACCTACAGATTTCATTTCCTTTGAACATATACCCAGTACTGAAATCGCTGTATCGTATGGAAGTTCTATTTTTAATTATTCAAGAAACCTCCACACTGTTTTCCATAATGGCTGTGCTAATTCACATTCTTCACATCCTTGACAACACCTGTCATCTTTTATCTTTTTGATAATAGTCATTCTTACTGGGGGTGAGATGGTATTTCACTGTGATTTTTATTTGCACTTCCTTGACGATTAGTGATGCTGAAAATGTTTCATATACCTATTGACCATTTGTGTGTGTGTGTGTGTGTGTGTGTGTGTGTGTGTATGTGTTTCGAGAGACATCTATCTGACTATTGCCCATTTTTAGATTGTGTTCTTTGTTGTTTTTGCTTTTGAGTATTTTTAGTTCCTCCTTTATTCTTGATATTAGTCTCTTTCCAGATGTGTGATTTGTAGTTATCTTCTCCCATTCTGTAGGTTGTATCTCTATTCTGCACTATTCTGTCTCTCTATTCTTTGCTGGCAGAAACTTTTTCATTCAATGCAATATGATTTGTCTATTTTTACTTTTGTTTCTTATGCTTTTGTCTCTCCCCCACCCCCACCCCCAAAAAAAAGAAAGAAAAAAATATTGCCTGATTCAATGTCCCAAAGTGTTTCCCCGTGCTTTCTTCTAGTAGTTTCCTGTCTTACATTTAAGTCTTTAATCCACTTTTGTCACAGGTAAGGGACAGGGTCTAGTTTCATTCTTTTACTGTGGCCACCTAGTTTTCCCAGCACCATTTATTGAAAACACTCTTCTTTCTCCCTAGTGTTCTTGGCACCTTTGTCAAAAATCAGTTGGCTGAGAATGTGTGGGTTTGCATCTAGGTTTTCTATTCTGGTCCCTTGGTTTTTGTTTCTGTTTTTGTACCAATACCATGCTATCTGTAGATTCTTTTATTTGATGTATTGCCCACAAATCACAGGGTTTTATCTGGAATTTCATTTTTTCCAACTGAGATTTTAAAATGGACCATTTGCTTATTTCTCCTTACCTCTCTCAAACTTTCCAGAGTATCATTTGAGATGGGAATTGCATGTGCGTGCACATATGAATATGTGTAGTTCAAAGAGAAATTAAAACAAAATCAAAATAAAATATCTACCTATCCTTCTTTTAAGGTAATCTTGTCATGCAGAACTGGGGTCAGAATCCTGCTCTTTATCTGCAATGATCACTTACTTTCTATCAACCGAGCACGAAACGATTGGGGTAAAGAATGCCAGCGGTTCTTTTCCCGTGGACTGAATCCAAAACTTGGCATGTCATGTTCTAAAGCTTCCTGTCCTCACACAGCTCCTCACTAAATCATCTGTCTTCACATCCTCATCTTTGTGACTGGCAGGCTACATGTGAAACAGCAGTCATAAAATATGAAGTGTTAATACAAGTATTAGCAATTAGTTTCTCATTTTACTCATAAAAAAAACATCTAGGGCAGAAACTACTTTTCTCCACTTGCCTAAGGTTAAATACACAGAAAATGAGGGACGTGTGTCGTGTGTGTGTGTGTGTGTGTGTGTGTGTGTGTGTGTGAGAGAGAGAGAGAGAGAGAGAGAGAGAGAGAGAGAGAGAGCACATCCAGTTGTGCATGTGGAAAGGGATTGGGCTTGGGGCCTTTGATTTTTTTCTCTCCTCCATCCACTCCTCACCTGAGGCCCATCTATCCATTTTAGTCATGTAAATGACTTTTGGGTGATAATGTGAAAGTCCCCTGACATGCTACTGACATGCTACATAGACCATTATTATAAAAAGATCTAATGAGTTTGCAAATTTGTAACTGTCTCTGGTTCTTCCAGAAAAGACCAAAAGTAATTCAAAGGAATATCCAAGAATCATGAAGTTAAAAGAAGACAGAGAAAAGGGAGTTATTTAGTGGGAAGAGAGTATAGATGAGATATGATATGCCAGAAGCCAGGGCACTTGGAACAAGACTGATGTTTCCTGCTAGACTAGGCCTGGTCCAGAGCTCCAGAGCTCTCTGGAGGACTTCAGTCTTGCATAGGAAGAACAATAGGCTGGAATCATGAAAGTGAGTTTGGACCTGACCTTCCCCATGGATTCAGCATGGAGGGCTAAGCCAGAGAGATACAGGCCTGTGTGGGCCAAGCTTAAGAGAGACCCCATGTCTGGATCAAGCTATGTGACCATGTGAGGTTTGCATGAAGGTGCAGAGTTATTCCTATTCCAACTTTTCTTCTCTTAACTACTGGACTCTGGGTCTCTTAATTATTTCCCCCCTCAAGTTTACTTTTAGTAATGCCATTCCTGTTTGTCAAAGAGATTAGCTTAAACCCAAGAGCTAAGGATTTAAAAGAAAAATCCCTTTGCCTTTAGATTCTTGGTTTAGATTATTTAAAAACTTCTTTTTTCTTAAAACATAATATTTGCACATACATTTTGATTCACATTGGCACTGGGTAGATTAATGTGAAGACATAATAGAGGGGCATAGCCAAACCTGGTCACCAGCAGCACTTATCCCCAGGCACAAGTAGCATTCTTCAGGCCTCCTCCACTCAGCACTGAGGAGATGTCACTGAACCCCTCAGCCTCACTCACATCCAGGTATTTCTGCACAACTTATTTGGAAAGGGAATGGTGACTCTCTTCATTTTTATTGAACAAACACTCCCATAACATTGGTTAGATGCCTGGAGTTTTCAAGCACTTTAATAGAATTAACTCATTCAATTCTCTCAGCCAACCAATAATGAAGAAGGTATTATTATTATTATCCCCACTTTACAGATGAGAAAACTGAAACCTGCAGAGGTGACATAAGTGGCCCTAGCATGCAGCTCATCAGAGATGAAATCAGATCTCTGCCCTGGGTGGTCTGGTTCCAGAGTTCTTCACTGCAGCTCAGTCTTGTTGGTATGCATTTCTTTTTTTTGTCCTTTAATTTTTCAGGTCCTAAATTATCTGCTCATTTGGGGGATCACAGGTCAATGTCCTCTTATTTATTCTGGCATAGCCTTGGGGCTACTACACATTTGATTCAATTTGCCTTATGGTGAAAAGGCCCCCATGATCCTGAAGCCCTGGTCTTTGCAGAGTCACAGGGATGTGGGGGCCTAGACCCTGGACAGCTGTTGTACACTCTGGAAATGGATCTGACCAAACCTGGGACCCTCTGCTTGGCCAGAGCCACACAAGGAGAGAAGAGAGCAAGCCGCATAGTGGTGGTGGAGGGTGCTCAGTCAAGCCACATAGTTTAGATTCTTAGGGTCTGCTTTCATCTGTGCCACCCTCGATGAATCACTTACTTCCAGGCAGTCCCTACCTCCTTATGGGCTGGAGTGTGGTCTCAACTATGAGGAATTTCAGCAGGAATGGATGTCACCAACTCCTTATACAGTCACAAAACCACCTCTGCTGGGTGCAGAGTCATGGGCACCCGCTCCACATTCCTTCCTGCCTGCGAAGCTCCCAAGGCTTCCTGGACACCCCAAATGAAGAGGGGAGGAGGAGAGAGAGGGAGCCCAAGGGGGAGGAAAGGACAGGGGAGGAAAGAAGGAAGGCTTTCCCCTGACACCTCAAGTCAGCCAAGCTCTGAATGCGCCATCTGACAGCCCACCAGTATGCACACTCTACAGTGCACTTCCAACCTTAGCATTCTGCTGCTTAAGACCCTCCATGTTTTCTGATTGCCCCAAGTTCCCATACAAACCCCTGGGCCTGGGGACAAAACTCTTCATGATCTGCTTCCCTCATTTCCTTTCGGTTTTGCTTCTCAGCGCTTTCCATATTGATATTTTCCCTCCCTCCTTCTGTTTCTCCCCTTCCCTCTTCTCCCCCCTCCCCTCCTTTCCTCTCCTGCAGTTTTCTGACCCTTCCTCCTCTTCTTCAGTCACATTAGCCTGCTTGCCACTCTCTAAAATAAATCTTCTCCATCTTGCCACCTGATCTCTGGTCACAATCTTCCCTTTGCCTGGAATCCCATCCTCTAGTCCCTCAATCTGACAACTAGTTTCCTCTTTAACCTTTAGGATTCAACCTCGCTTTCCTCCAAGGAGCCTATTCCCAGACGGTCCTATTCCCTGATGTTTCCTTCTCCTGTGACTCAGTGTGGGAACTCTCTGGTTCAATGTTCTTACCTCTCCCAGGACTATAAGCTTCATGGAGAAAGAGATGGTACCCGAAAGATGCTAGCAATAGTAGCAGAATGGATGGCATCAGCCATGTACAGCGGGGGAACTGGTGCCCATCCTTGGCGAAGAACTTAGTCTTACCTCATGTATTATATTAAGAGTCAGAACCAGGAAAAAAAAAGTCATTTGTGCAGGGCAGGAAGCTGTTCAGGTTACAGCTGGACTAGAACCCAGACCATCTGGCTGCAAGCTTTTCAAGGACAAGGAGCATATGCTCTTGATCCTATTGACTCCAGGGTCCCTGTCATGTCTGGAAGGTAGCAGGTGCCTAATGAATGGATGAATGAGGATACAGGCACCCTATTCTTTCCATTGCCAGGTCAAGATAGAACAGCAACTGTATGGTGCTGCATTGGGCATGATCACTCCAGACAACTAAACACAACAATTAGAGCCTACAATTCAGATTAGGATGTGGGTTTGCTCCCATCACAGTTTACCAGGTGAGCTGACAATTGTCACATTGTCATGGTATTTGCATTGACTTTGTGAGTATCGATGTAAATTGCATTTACTTCCTGAATTGACAAGTGGAGATAGCTGCCTTGCATACAGAAGTGGCCCAGATATACTGTTACTATTGTTCCAACAAAAAGAGGCTGCTGCTATTTTTAAAGTTCCCCTGGAAAGTAGATGATATGATCCCCCTTACTTATCCATTCTGATGTCACTCAAACCTCCAGGGAGGATAGTTTCCCTTCACATTCTGCTAACATAGCTTCTACCTCGTGTTGGAATGTCTCTCCTGACAGGTCAGATCACAGAGGAGAGAAGAAGCTTCTGGCACAAGCCATTACGCAACGTCTACCCGCTCTTCCTGGCTTAGCCGCCAGTACAGGCAAGAAGAGTGGATGTCTGTGTGCCATTAACAGACTGTGATGCCTGCTACTGCCGATACGGTGATGAGATCAATCAGAACCGAGTCCTGTTTCCCCAGATGTTGAAGATTGAACACCCAAGAAATGCCGAGGCAAGTGTAGAAAGCAAGTTTTATTTAAAGGGGAGAACAGAGATAGACTTCTCTGAAGAGAAGGGCCCCAGAGCTGAGTGTCCAAAGAAGTGGGGTGTCCTGTCTCTTTTATAGGTTTCAGATTTCCTCTCTTCTCATGACCTCCTTCTCCCCTTATCTTGTCTGTGTGACTAGTGATCAAAGGTGGGCCAAAAGGTGGGAAAGAAAATTCCAGGGGTGCCTCTCTGTGTCTGCCCAAAGGGGCAGGAAAGGAGCTACCCAGGACCTGCTCCATTAGCAACTCCTCCAACTCCCTGCTTGGAGGAAGGATTCCCAGGAGGCTGGTAGCCCTGGCAACAGGTCGGAGGAGAAGAGGGAAGGGCTTTTGGAGATGTTAGCATTTTATTTTCTCTCCTCTTGAATCAGCCTCCATCTTTCTGATCAGATCCAATTATTTATTACCTACCCAGACAATCCTTTTGCCCACCCCCCAGCCTTACTGCCACCACAGCAACCTTCTATGGGGTGACAGGGGAGTTGCCTGCTGGAGCAATCTCCATACCAAACCTCAAGATCCATGCGAAAAGAGTCTGATTGAGTTTTACATTTTAGCTTCCCACTTGAGTAACTTGTTCTGAGGTCACAGCCATTTCCTTCTCTGAACTTTTCTTTCCCATCTGTGAAATAGACTGGATGATAATATAACTACCTTAGATATCTATTTATATAATTCATGTGATATGATTAAATAGTGCCTACCACATGCTACCAATGAATGTTTTACACTCTCACACACACACATGCGCACACCTCCCTGGGCTGTGAGAAGGTGCTCAGATGGATAGAACAGCATCTGTGCTGTGGCTTTTATTTGGAAACTCACATTTTAAAACATTTTCTCTGTTAAGATCCCCCTAATTCCTCTATGATCCACAGCCATTGGAACCCACTCAAATTGAACAAAGTTGGGGAGATTATTCTACTCAAACTCTGAGTTGACAAAAGTATTCATCATGTATTCACTGTGCACATGAAATAAAAATGAATGAAATTAGGCACAAAATACACAGTAATGTGACTTCCAGTTGCTGGAGAACTGGGAGTTATTCTCTGGCTCCTCCTTACCAAGGAGCTTATGAGAGTCCTGAGTGGGGTGTCACTCCCAGGGCCAGGCGGGATTTCTCTTCACATTCACAGCCCTCCTGTCCTCTGATGTGACCCAGGACATGGTTTTCTTTCCTGCAGACCCTTAACTACTACTTAATGATAACTGGAGAATCAAGATTTTTTTTTAGTTGCTTTTGAAAGATTTCCTTCACCTGATATGCTTGTGCCATTAGACTGTTAGCTGATGCCTGGGTCCCCAGGGACCCCAGCTCCAAATCTGTGTGCTGTGTCTGTTCTCTTGGCACAACAAGAAGGGTAAGGCAGGTGGGTTCTCCTCTTCCCCAGGTATTTTCATCTTCCATCTGTATAGATGAAACTCATTCATTCTCTCTCTCTCCCTCCCTCTCTCTCTCTCTCTCTCTGTAGATATATCTAATAGGTATGTAGATATTGATATATATCTGTCTGTACACACACATTATACATATAATGGGACCGTCTGCTAAAATACAAGCTATGTCGATAAACATGAAATTTGCTTTTGGAAGCCTCAGGGGAACTGAGAGGTATTGTTCAATTTGAGAATTCATTTAAATCGATATTTTGTATCCAGAAAAAGAGAAATCCAGGCAAGCAACACCCTTTACTCTGCATAGCCTCTTAAGAAAATTTTGATTCTTTTTCCTCCTTTTATAATCATCATTCTAGATGATCGACTCGTTACTGATACATGACAATAAAAGTCAACACAAGGCCTCGCGGCAAGGATCCAACTCTGCAGCCGGACTGGATGTGTTTGGGGCTAGGAAACTGCCAGTATCTCACCAGTGACGCTCCGTCAGAGCAAACCTTATCAGCTTTGTGAATCAGGTGGGAGTGAAGGAGGTGATGAGGAATGTACAGTGGGTCTTTCTCACCTCTGGGTCATAGTCCCATCTGAAGTTGAGATAGAATGATGTTGTGGGAGTCATTTCGGGCTTGGGTCACTTGCTGAAGGAGGAGGAGAGCTTACTCATCTCTGTTTACCTGCTGGTACTGCCAACATGGAATCCCTTATCCTTCTTTCTAGGGATGGGGTTCACTGGGGAGCAAGTTTGACAGGATAAGGAAGAGATGGAGAAGGAGGCTGGTCCCTGGTGAAGGGAAACTGAACACAAATTTGGGGTCCATTAGGTTGAGGGCCTCAACCCACAAGTCTGCCCTGGTTTCAGTGTGTTGCCAGAGATGCTTAGTAAAACACAATAAATCCTAACAACTTCGACTTTCTCCACACTCAGATCTTTATTTATACACCAAACCAGCCTAAGGAGGAAATTTTCACCATGTTACAGATGGGGACACAGATTTGAGAGAGGTTGAAGACTGTCTCTAGGTCTACACAGTACGGCAGCAGGGCCCGGAGTTCCTCCAGGATCAGTTTATTTTTTTAATGTTTGTATCCCCAGAAAATAAGAGAAAGGCTAAGGGAAGGACATCAAATAAACGAGCTGGATGGAACCCAGACTTCTCCTCTACTAGGTTGACAAAAATATAGAAAACCAGTTGAATTTGTATTTGAATCATTTTTTTAGTATAAGTATGTCCAAAATGTTTCATAAGATAATAATTCCTCTCTGTCTCTCTCATCTCTCTCTCTTTCTTAATTTGTTCAGTTCCCCACCCATATTTATTTTAAGTGGATACATTTCAATGTTTTTCTCTTCACAGTTTGGTTGTCAACAACTAAAATTCAGTAAAAGCTCCAAATGATACTGTATTCTGGCTTTCTACTCATTGAATACTTTAATGAAAATTTCCAGGACAAATAATATTTAGAGAATCTGCTTATAGAGAAGTTAAATGCCCTTAACTTAAAGGTCCCTGGGTTGATCTACACACTAATTCTTCACGAGATCATGCATTTCTAAAATTTTCCTCACATGGAAGGGCAGAGTAAACTCATCCTGCCATTGTGATCTATTGTTTTGCATTAAATATAACTTAATAACAATAATTTGTAATTGAATTTTTTTGTTTATTAAATGCTTGTTTAAATATTTCTTAAAATTTTCCACTACTGATACTATGTCTAAAAGCCTTTTTATCTTACCAAAATTTCATATCTGAAGAATCATTGCAAAGACAGTAAGAAGGTATTCCTCTATTTCCCTCAGTTTACCCCGTTTTTATCATGGTTATTTATCTCAACTAAGGAGTCAACATTGCTATTAACTAAATTCTACACTTTATTCAGGTTTTTCCAGTAGCTCTACAAATGTCCTTTAATCTAAGATACTATGTTACATTTAGTGGTTGGTTGAGCTGACTTAGTGTTTTCTGATACATGATAATTTCTCAGTCTTTTTTTTTTTTTTTTTCTTTTTTTGGTGACATTGGAAGTTTTGGAAAGTGGTGTTTGGATATTTAGTAGAATGTTCCACAGTTTGAGTTTATCTGTTGTCTTTCCCAATGGTTGGATTGGGGTGAAGGATTTGGGGGAAGAATATCACTGAAGCAAGGTCCCTTCTCAATGTATGATAGTGGGGGCGTAGGCTATCAATGTTGGCATGTCCCCTTTGATCCTTTGATGAATTCAGCATTTGCCCGGGTTCTCTATGGTAAGGTTCGCCTTCCCATACTCTATTCTTTGGAGTCACTGAGTGCAGCCCTCACTTGAGTGCGGGAGTAGAGGGTGTTGATTTCTTCCTGGAGAACAGAATATGTAAGCACATTACTTGGAATACTGTAAAGTGTGTTTGTCTCCTCTTTCCCACTTATTTATTTATCGTGTCATTTGTTTATATCAGTATGGGCTCTGGGATGTTTACTTTACACTCTAGGTTCTAACCCAGGACTGCATTATTTATTTGGGTGTTCCGTTTGTTTCACTGTCCGACAGTGGGAGCTCCTGCTGTTAGGCCCTGTGTCCCTTTGGAATTGTCCCATCAGTGTGGTTTACTAGCAGTTCCTTACTTTCTGGCACTACAAGACATTCTAGTCTACAGCTATTATTTTAAATGCTGGGAGGTTGAAATTTATTTGACAAAATTATAAATCATCTGTGGGTCCAACCATTTTCAAATATATTTCTAATCTACAGACTTTTTACTTTAGTAACACCCTTGTTTTCACCCTATCACGCTCTACATATAATCTATAGTCATAAAATCACTGCAAAATCAATTTTATTTTCAATAAACTTTTTAAACTGAATTTACAGCAATATTTATAATCATGTTAAATGCTCCCCTTGAAACAGAAGAGAAAGAACAATGATTGAACTAACATTGAAGAAACTTTCTGTTTGAATCACCTATGACATTCATACAAAATCATCCTCATTTAACTATTCACTAAGTTCCCCCTTTAAGAAGACAGCTAATGCAAAACAGTTTTCCTTTTTCATACATGTGCAAGGAAAACTGAAATAAAAAATGAATAAAATTAATTTAGAACAGTCATGTAACCTAAATGAAAAGTCATGTTATACCCCATGATATATAAATACCCTGCAGCTGTGAGTGCTAAATTATCATCTTTGGACACCTGCTTCCTAAAAATAACTGCTAGCTTTTGAGAGATGCCAGTGATTCTTCAGCAGATTTGTGTTTTCTGCTTTTCATATAGTAGTGATATCACTCCTGCACCCGCGATGGATGACTCATGCTGATAGACAATTTGTGCAAGAATAACGTGTGTATGAGCAACTTTCTTGAGAAACGGAAATCAAAGACCTGAGTTTTCACTAACTGGCATTTATTCTTTACTTTATTGTTGCAAAATTAAAAGCATTATAAAAATAAAAAATAGTTGTAAGTGTATATAATAATTGGAATAAACTACCTACATATGAGCCTTCAGGCTACTCGCCATGTACTTTCTAGTAGGACTGCTCCAATTTTGTTTCTTTCTAATGTCTCTTGTAGACATAGCCTAAATATTCCCACATTTCCTATTGACCTCCACCAACCGATCACCTGGCAGCTTCCTATAGCACATGGCACAGACCATACTGGCAGGTATCCAAGAAACTGGTACAAGCACCAACTTTTATGGTACTACCAGAGATTTAAGGAGGCCACCTGCCCCAAGCTGCTCACATGCAGACAATTTATTTTATCAGAGATCTCCTCACATGCACCCATTTAAAGGCAAATGGTGGTTATGTGACCTATGGAAAGTAGAGATGAGCTACAGCTGGTCACTTTCCAATGTAATCATGTATTAAAATGTGCTTCACACACTCTCCATGACCATGAAGGAAGCTGGAAGTAAATAGTGGGATTTGACCCAGCCCTTGGACCCTTGAAGTTCAGGGTCTAAATCAGAATCTTTCTCACTACAACAGAAATCTGAATTTTAGACTTGCTAAGTCCAATTGCTATATGGTGCATAATTTTGGGAGAAGTCCATCGTTGATGCAGCTGTCAATGATGTTACTTTGTTGAAAATGGAAAATTCATGACAATGCTAAGCAAGATAAGACACTAGTATAAACTGGAACGGTCCAGCACACTGGGACATTTGGCTATCTTCTTCAAAAAGCCTCCTGTCCCTCCGTGAGTCAGCTTTTGTGGATTCTAAGGTCTGGGTGAGACTCAAAGCAGCTCTCTCCTTCAAGTGCTGTAAAGCCCTGTGTGAGGATCCCACACTTAGTAGAGTTTCTCAATAATCCATCAACTGCCTGTCTACTTACCTCCCATCATGTTGGACTCCTGAAAAGTCCCATCTATCAATGCCCAGAATTCCGGGCCACACCAGGTGAGCCAAGCTGAGCTGCACTGAGATTTTGAAGGTTTCTTACTTCTCTTTGGTCTTTCTCCCTCAGCACAAGTTCTTCAGCAGGTCTCAAACTTCTGTGTCTTTGTCCCTTTCTCCTGGGCCTCGCTTAGCATTTCAGGATACGGGAAGCCTCCTAACAAAAACATCTCCAGCATTAGCAAAGAGAAAGAAGAGGAGGAAAATGAGATGAGTTTGACAAAGTTTTTCTCTCCTCACCAAAGGACAGTGCTCCCTTTCTAGGGGAAGATAAGAGGCAAGACATCATCCTACAATAGCCTAATTATTCATGGGCGATGAATACATATCAGAGCCAGGCCCCAGCTAGTGAGAGGGCACTGTGTAGAGGGGGAGAGATATAATCAACAGTCCTCATCTATTCATTCATTTAACAAGATATCAGGTACTATTCAGTGGTAGCTACCAGGCTATTTGTTGGAACAAAAAGAATATATACAACCTATGACTCATGGAGTTCAGGGTCTAAATCAGAATCTTTCTCACTACAACAGAAATTTGAACCTTAGACTTGCTAAGTCCAATCATGTTAAGGTGCATAATTTTGGGAGAAGTCCTTGGCACTGAATCTGAAGAGGAGCCAAACAAACCCACCAGCTGCACCCTTACCGCACTCAGACTTTTGGTCCAAACCCAAATACAACCCTGGGAATGGCTGCCCGCTCTGAGGAGCAATAATGCTGAACAAGGGTGTCTTGGTTTGCAGCTGGCGCTTGGTGGTTAAGAGAAATCATGGATTTTGGTTCTTGTGGTATTCGCCCTCTGGAACACATATGATAAGTTATGACAATCAACTGACTTTATGGCAGACATAAATAGTAGTAAAAGACATATATTTTTGTTCATATAATTTCTTCTCATTTTCTTTGCTAGGTTTCTCTTGGTCTGAGCCTTATGATGGCTTGCTGCTGGGCCCAGATCGTGTTTCATTAAGGGTTTGCTCTGGGAATTAGGGATTGTTTCTTCATCCCACTAGGAAAATTAAAGCCTTCTCACTGAAAATGTGGGTCTAGAAAATTGTATTCCACAAGTGTGATCGACCATGTCCTATGTAAAAAGTGTTGCTCTCAATACGTCTCATTAGGCACCATCTGGCTATGGGTCCTCTTTGTTGGGTTCCTTCCTGAATCTCTTGGTACAAATGGGACTCTGAGAAGAACATGAGATCCCTAAACCAAGAAGCCAGCCTTGGGCACACAAAGAGTGCCACTTTATCAGCAAATGTGGGATCCCTGAATATCAGAAATGGACACAGGGGTCACCTGAGTTCTGAACCCTCAGTTTACTGATGCAGAGATTTAGCTTAATGGCAGAGATCAAATTCCAAAATGCAGGCTTTTGGTTTCTTTACCCCAACATTCCATCTATTCAGCCACAGACCACAGGTGAGACCTACTTTGTTCTAATTTGGACCCAGATCAGGATTGACCTTGAAAAGATTAAAGGGAAAAAAAAAAAAAACAAAACAGTAATTCTGCTTGAGCAAAAGAGACCATAAGATTTGGAGGGGGAATAAGTGATTGACAATTTTGATGGACAATTTAATAAACAACTTTGCTACAAAAGAGCTTTCGTGGTGACGAATGTGTTCGTGCTAGAGATCAGTTCCTGAAGGCCGGGTATGGACTGCCTATTTGTGAAGTCACCACCAGCCACCTAGTCACCCTCTGTGGAGGGGGTTTGGGATGGGCTTAGTTCTTCAGAACTTCCTTCAGGGGCCAGGGTGGTTTCAGGCAGAAACAGAGTGAGTCAAACACCCAAACGATCCCCTACAAAGGCTATCTTCTCTGAATCTCTGGGAATAATTTGGGGTTTCTATTCAGGAATGTTTATTGCTGTCACTCTTCCCTTCATAAAAATAAGTCCCTGATTTAATTTCTCCCTGTACTGATTACATGATTTCAGGGAAGTGGATGAATTTATAGACTAATAAAGTCAGAGGCTGCCAGCAAGTCAGAACTCCAAATTCCCTCTCCTTCCTAGAGGAGAACAGAGACTCGTTTATCTTAATTTAGCTACAAAACAAAGGTTAGGGGCTGAGTTTACGACTGTAAAGTCCCTTTTGCACCTGGGCACTCAGTGGAGTTCTCCGTGACATGTGTCCTGCCTGTACCACCAGAGGCAGATTGCTCACTTCTGAACATCCTTCCTAATTCACCTTATAAGGATTCTCCTCACCCTGATCAGGAGTTTCCAAATTTGACAAGAAGGAGTTTCCTCACTGACCGTATTTCTTCTAAAACATAGGCTCGATAAAAGAGAGCCCTGGGCTTGAACCTAGAAGAGGAAGTCAGGCAGTGGCCATGGTTCTGAGGGACAGCTGGGGGTATGAGAGGCCTCAGGTACCCTGGACAGTGGAGCAGGCTGCGAGAGGCACGGGGATAGTGCCGAATAGCGTCTGCGGTTGTTATGGTTTGGCTCTGGAATGTTCCCCAAAGAGTCCCTGTGCTAGGTGACACAGTAATGTTCAGAGGTAAAAAATATTGCATCACGAGAGCTCTGACCTCATCAGTGGATTAATCCATTTGATGGCTTAGTAATTTTAATGGATTGGCTGGGAGGTTGTGGAAATGGGCAAGTGGGATGTGGGCGGAGGATGCAGGCCACTCGTGGCAGAGCTTCAGGGATCATGTTTCTCTCTCTGCTTTTCATCTGCCATCTGCTGAGCAGCTTCCTCTGCCCTGCCCTTCCTCCAGGATGTTCCTGCCTTGGAGGCAGCCAGCCCTGGACTGACTCTTCTGAAACCATGGGCCAAAATACCTCTTTCTTCCTCTCAGTTGTTCTGGTAAGGTATTTTGATCACAGAGACGAAAAGTTGACCGATATCATGGTGTCTAACCTCCCTTCTTACATGACATAGTCAGGTCTTTCCATGATGGCCACTTAAATAAACTACGGTCCTGGAGATCAAACGCAGACCCCGAAGGTTTTCACTGACTGCAGGTCTGGTTTCATCGCCGTCTCTTATGGATTTTAAACTCAATCTGTGGGCTCAAGTGTAAAGAAATTTTGCATAGCTGTTTCCAGGCTGGGTCTTCAGGGTCCCACACAGGATGCTGAAGCCCCGCCTTCCTGCTCTTGGGACCCTGACCTCACTCTTGCCCCCACTCTCTTGGCCCAGAGACGCCCACTCTTAGCAAGCTGATTCCTTTCTCTCTCTCTCTCTTCACTTTTCCCCCTATGACCTGCTTTCCTCTATCCTCTAACACTGGCCTCTTCACTGGGTCAACCATCTGAAGACAACAGCATGGAAATTCTGCCAAGTAATTCTCCTAGAACAGCTATACACCATACCTCCCACCACCCAACGTGTGGAGGATAAATCAGAAATCATGTGGGGAACGAAGAAACTAAACCCAAGCTGCCCAGAGCCATTACCCAGCATAATCAGAGGAGAACTCAACATGATCTCTACCATTCTCCTGCCTCCCTCCCTCCCTTCTTTCCTCTTTGTGTTATCCTGAATTCTCCAGGGCCATGGAGAACAGGACACCATGACTGCTCGACACCCATCTCTCTGGTTTCAGTAGCACAGCCTCTTCAGGGTTTGATCACACAGCTGTGGGTTCTGTGCTCTGGACTTCATCAGATGGAATTCGCCCAGAAGCCCCCAGGTTAGTTCAGTGGCTGAAATCTTATCTCCCCAGGACTTGTTTCTTTGTTTGTTGGATTATGGATGCCTCCAGATGGCCTGTTCTTCCCAAGCCACAAACCACAGTTTACCTCCACCGCTAACATTCTTTGCCTGACTTTGGAAAAGTATTAGAATTGAGACCTTTAACTCAGGTCTTTCCACTGAGGGAAGTTCTGTTGGGTGAGACAGTGAGTTCCCAGCTTTTGGAACACCCTGTGCCTAGGATCTAATGGAAGCTCTTCCTAAATTGGGCACCAAACTGGATTGAGAATCTCCTCTCTGCCAGTCTTTGAACTTGGAATAGTCATTCGGAGACTGCCTGGGGTCCAATCCTGGTCCTCCCACTTACTAGCTGAATGACATTAAGCAAGGGAGACAATCCATAAAGCAGGGATACCAGCCATGCCTATCTTCGAGGGTTAGATGGGATATAGCCTGGTGCTGGCATATAATAAGCTCTCGGTGAAGGTTATTTATGTCTGCCCTTGTCTTTTACTTCCTAATTTGTTGAGCAGAGACTGACTCATCGATACTTTAGGTTTATGGAGTGATTTCAGGGTTCATAAAACAGAATGACCGGAGTGTCTTCCTGGGGATGGATGTTCCAATAAAGCTTTCTCCCCAGCCCTGGGCCTGGTCCTCCCTGGATCTTGCTCCCTCAAACTTCTGGGGTGCTTCTCCTAGGGAGAGGTGAGCTACCATTAAGCCTTTTCTGAGGGAAGATTTCCATAGGAAGCAGGGAAAGAGGGGGTTGTACTGGTTTTCCTAGGGTTGCCATGACCAGTTATCACACACTGGGTGTCTTTAAAACAGTAGAAATGTATTCTCTCACATTCTGAAGCCTAGAAATTCTAAATTAAAGTGTCATGGGCAGGTTCTCCGGATGTTCTAGGGATGGCTTCTTCCTTGCTTCTTTCTAACTTCTGATGGTCATTGGAAAAACTTGGCAGCCCAGGAACAGCAATGAAAATTTGGATCTTGAAGGATTGTTGAGATTAGGATAATGTTGCATGTTATCCCACCCAGTGATGGTTGTGCACTTGGCCAATAGAAAGGGGATGAAAAAAATTAAATTGTAGGGTTTGTTTTCTATAGAACTGATGGCAGAATAGGGATGGCTGCACAGCTGACCTCCTGCTTTGGGGACGGCTGCCTTGTTACCAGGCGTAGTAGATTCTCCCAACTTCCTTTTCAGTCAGATTCATTCTTTTGTTAACTGCAGGACATTCCCAAGTACTTGCGATTGTGTATCTCCATGTTCTCTCTTCCTTTCCTCTCCCATTTATGTATTCGTCTAATGCTAACCCTCTGTGGCAGGTACGGGGTGGAAGCTGTGTAGAAGGCTCTTTATAATATACAGGGGTGTGGTGTTCACTGGGCAGTGTTAGCTCAGTGTACGAATGTGACCTAACTAGCATTGTCCAACCGGCAATGTAAGAAAGGCTCTAATTCACCTGAGGCTTTCCATTCCATTATGATGGACAGCTCACCACCAAGAGAATGTAGAAAGGCTGGTCAACCAATGGATGTCAGCTCTAGGGTTGAGAGTGGTGGGGAAAAAATTCTGAATTCATTCTGGAAAAGTCACTGTTTTTTTTCCTAGCCCAAGACTCAATTTTCTAACTCTTTCACTTGTGGGGTGTTAAGCAGGAACCCCCATCCACCAGAATCTTCTGCTTGTCTTCTTCTGATTTTTGTTTTTCTTAACCTGACTTTCCTCTTCATAATGTTTATTTCTTCAAAAGTGATCTGGCTTCACCCACATCTATGAGTGATTCCCAGTCCTCCTAACTGTCCAGCTACAGGTTTCATGGCTCTTCCTAATGATCAAAAGCTCTGTATCTCTACTTTTTTATTTTCAGTAATGGAACCCAGGGCCTCATGCAGGTTAGGCAAGGGCTCTCTCCCATTGAGTCATCCCCTACCCATGTATCTATACTCTTTTTTACGATTGTCAATTTTTTTAAAAAAAATTATGTATTCTTTTTAGTTATACATGACAGTAGAATGTATTTTGACATATAAAATGTACTTGGAGCATAACCTCCCATTTTTGTGGTTGTTACATGTGGAGTCACACTGGTTGTTCTGTGATAGTAGGAGCAAATGTGACTCCATTTTGTTTTATGATTTCATCCTGTAAAACAACCATGCCAAGAAGAAGAGTCAGGACTGGGGCAAGATGTTCTTTTCCTTTTTCTATAGAAACCTTTAAGAACACGGAACTACCTAATGGGGCATTGTTTCTGTAACTAGGGTAACGGGGCTCTGTTTCTGTAACTGGGGTGACTGGGCTAACTGTGTTTGGTTAGGCTTCCCTCCGCTTGACTGCACTGCCCTGCTTCTGTAACCTGGCTTGCTTGCATTGGCTGGACCCCCGAACATCCCTTTTGTGGTTTTCAGGCTTATAAGGAGCGCCCTTGCAATTGTTCGGGGCTGATCAGGGGAACAGCTTTATGTTCTGGTCAGCCACCACCAGTGTGTTTCAATAAAGGCTTGATTCAATTATATGTGAGTGGTCTGGAAGTCAGTTTATGAAACCCTGGGACAAAACTTTAACAGTCCAAACACAGGAAAGTTATATCTGACTCATTCTACTGTCTTTCCCATTCCCATCTCCCCTCCCTTCCCTTCATTCCCTTTTGTCTAATCCAATGAACTTCTACTCTCCCCACCCCCTTATTGTGAGTTAGCATCTGCATATCAGAGAGAACATTCAGTCTTTGTATTTTGAGGATTGGCTTATTTCACTTAGCATGATAGCCTCCAGGTCCATTCATTTACCAGCAAATGCCATACTTTTATTTTTCTTTATGGCTGAGTAATGTTGCATTATGTATATGTACCACATTTTCTTTATCCATTCCTCTGTTGAAGGGCATGTAGGTTGGTTCCATAGCTTAGTTATTGAGATTTGAACCACTATCAACATTAATGTGGCCATGTCACTGTAGTATGCTGATTTTAAGTCCTTTGGGTATGTGCTGAGGATTGGGATAACTGGATCAAATAATGATTCTATTCTGAGTTTTCTGAGGAATCTCCATATTGCTTTCCATAGTGGTTGCACCATTTTGCAGTCTCTCCAGCAATGTATGAGTATATCTTTTCCCCCACATCTTCACCACCATTTATTGTTACTTGCATTCTTGATAATTGCCATTCTGATTGGAGTGAGATGAAGTCTTAGTTTTTAACTTATATTTCTCTAATTGCTAAAGATATGGAACTTCTTTTCATATATTTGTTGACCAAACGTGTTTCTTCTTCTGTGAAGTGTCTGTCTGGTAAAATCACAAAATAAGGGAGCTTAAAGGAATCCGTATATGAAAAGTCTTAAAATTAGAAAGCTACAGTTTGGGATGTTATAAGCAGATTTTGAGAGTGGAAAAAGGAATTGATTGTGGATCCATGATGCCTTCCCTCATTTGTCTGAGCAGGAGCACCTTTTGTAACCCTTAATTTGTCAGACACTATGTAATTGCAGAGTGCCTACCTCGTAAGCCAGTGAAACATCACAATGCTGATACTCCCGACTGATATAAAAAATAAATCTCATCAGTAATATAATTTGGATATATTGCCAAATGTGGCTTTCTTCAAATATTTATTTGCCCAATAGCTATAGAAAGTTGCTTTCCATTGTTGGGAAAAGATAGTTCTTTTTGTCCCAGCAGTTTTTCATAGAAGGTTAAGCTATTGCAGGAGAGATGGGGATGTCTTCTCATTCCATCTCATGTTGGAGGAAAGACCACCACAGAGAGGTGGCGAAGAAGGCCCCCAACTTGGCCCAGGGATGGAGTTCTTCAAACTAGAATAAGCCAGACTTTGACAAGTATTCCGTGGATCATTGTCACTGTGCTCAGACCCAAGTCTCAGAGTGGGAAAGAAGAATGGTTGTAGGGTGCCATGGAGTTTCATTTGAAGAAATCAATATTCCTACAGGATGGCTTATCATTTTTGTATTACTTGTACTGCTAATTTCTAGGAAAAACACTTCCTTTAACCCATTTAGGGAAACTAGAGTTCTTCAACGGAAGTTCAGGATCCAGGAACTAGGACCAAGGTAACCACAGTGAGCACAGGCTAAGCCATGATCATTTGGCAAGTTATTCATGAGCTGAAGACCATTTCTGTCATGCCCCCCACCCCATCCTGCAAATAAACAAGCAAACAAATAAAAAATAAATAAATATATAATAAAATGAATTCTATACTGAAACAGAAGTTGGCTCTTCTGGTGAAAAATATGCTTAACACAAAAGTTTTCAAGCTTGTGTCAAAAGCAAACCAAAGTTTATTTCTACCTAGTATTCCATATACCAAGCAGGAATCCAATCAGCTTAAAACCATGACAGAATAACTCTTATGGGTACTCTTCTTGTGTTCAAAAGTAACTCCAATGGCATGAAGGATATTTTTGAAGGGAAAAAGAGACTTGTTCTACTCAGTGCCTTTCTTCTGTAAATATTTGGTTATCCCTGCCCAAGCAAGTAACATACTTACATTTTATTTGAGATAAGCATACCCGTCTCAATGTAGGCACATGCCATGTTCTGCTGGAGAGATTTATGTGTTGTCTATCCCATGAAATTAGGGGAAGTCGTTCTATCCTTCCTCTGCAGGTCTGGGTCATTCACTGATGTCATTTTAGGGCATCTCTTAGGAACCCCACTTAAAAGTCGTCTCATTTTCTCATTCCTGGAGGTAACTTTACTTTTACTATTGGCACTTACCATGGCTGCTCCTAACCAAGTTTTCAGTACCACTAGGAAGCCCAGTTTAACTAGTCCCTTCTTATTGCCCCCTCCTCCCACCTCCACTCTCTGGACAGTATTCATCCATCATGACCCCAGAAGTCAGGAAGTATCCGTGAGCAGATATCAATGTCATCTGCATTTCTTACCGAAGTAATAAACAAAGGGTCCAGACATCACAGGTTATCTCAGACATCCCTCCCCCCTTCTGGTCACCAGCCCATCTAACTTTACCTCTCCAGCTCTCCTGCTTCAACTCTAAACTGCAGCTAGACCCTCCCTATGCCCCAAGTCAGGGCTCTTCTGTTTTTCAATGCCCTTTTTTACTTTCCTCACCAAAAGCCCTCACAACATTTTAGATCCAACTCAATTCTCCTTTGCTCCTGAAAAGTTTCCAAACTGGTCTTGAAAGAACATTCTTTTCTTTTTGTTCCATACACATGCAGTTGCTCAGTATTTAAGAATCTGCAGCCTCTTCTTACCACCTGTTTTATGCTTATAATTAGCATAAAACCTACTCTTGAGCTCTCTGGAGGGAAGGGATAAAGCCTGTATCCACATCTAAATATACAGCAACTAGTGACACCCCAAGCCCTTGAAAATGAGCAATTAATCCACTTTAAATAGCTTGTTATTTTCTTGCTCAGAAGTTGGCTCAACAGGCTCATGGAGGTTGAAGTCAGTTTAGACCAACTAAGTTGAAACACAGGTGGGAGGCCATGAATTTTTCCTGTCTCAAGGATGGCTTTCTGAAATTGATAGAAGGAGTGGGTCCTTCCTAAGGACACACACCCACGCCTCCTTGCTCCTGCTATCCAGATGACCATATCAGACACTTGACAACCACGTGAGAGTACAGTCATGGTGAGTGGTCCTTGCTAGATCAGAATGTGGGGAAAATGGAGCAGCGGGAAACAACTGATAGGCGTGGGGATTGGATACCTTCTTCATAGGAGAGCGAGTTCTCACCACTGCTATAGCATCTGCAATAATGTTAGCAATATCTACGAAAATTTAAAATATGGGTAGTCTTTTATCCTTTATTTTATGTGTCCATCTCTGTTGTGAGATAAATTCATACGGGTACAGAGGAAGCACCTGTCAATGTATTTATTGCACCCCCTTTTACAAGAGTCAAAATTAGAAATTAACTGAAATGCATCAATAAAGTCAATGTGAAATAAAGTAATATCCATGTGATAGAGTACAATGTAGCTTTTTTTTTTTTAATGAGGCCAAGTTTTATAAAAACATAGAGGAACCTCAAAGACAAATTAAATAGAAACCAAACAACTTTCAGAGAAATACATATGCTATGGCATAATTAATTTAAAAATACAAATCCAGCTCCCTTACATGTTCCCTGTATACATTTCCATAAATGTAATATACAAAAATGTCTCTAGAAGACATATACCAGTAGCTATGTCTAGAAAGAGTTATAGAAGGAGATGGGCTATGGAGAACTTTAGCTTTACCAGTTGACTTTTCATTTCTCGGAGGGAAATTCTCATATTATCAGTGTGGATTAGAATTTATTTATAAGAAATAACTTGAGCTGATACATGAGACTGGAGAGTGGGGACAGATGAAGTGATTTATGCCTGTGGCTTTCTGAGTCATACTCACCTTTCTTGATGGAGTCCGTGACCCAAGTGCAGGGAGGTAAGGGTTAGGGGTAATAAAACCTAGTGGATCCAAGGTAATCTGTGACCGTTTCTCTGGGGAAAGACTCATGTTTTCCTGATTCAGGCTCAGCATCTGGAACAGAAGTGGGATCGTAGTGAGAGAAGAGAGGTGTTGGTCAGAATAGAAGACATCCCTATCAACCCCAGCCAGCTCCATATCACGTTGCAGGCAGTGGCCAAGGTCAAGACTCGAGGTCAGTGGCTCTGGAATGCAATGCACACAGAATCCCCTGGAGTTTTTGTTGAAGCTTCAAGATCCTGGGCTCCACCTGCAGAGCCGGTTCTGGCAACAAGGACTAAAGGGTTCCTGGCCTGGGAATTGTGTCTGTTGCTCTAAGAGCTCCTGAGACAAAGTGAGGGTGGCCCCCTGTCCTCTGTGGTCTCTGCCCTTTACATTCACTCAGGAGGAGCCTTGCTGTGCGTCCCCTTCTACCTACTGATCCCTTCCCCACTCCCAGCTTCCCCATCTCTAAATATTCAAACAGCCATGAGAAAAACACAGAGTGCTGGGGAGGAACTGAAGAGGTAGGAAGCTCAGGGAGAAAATGGCGTGGAGAAGGTGGCAGGGGTGGAGGATGGGGGGCATGGGCCTTTGGGAAAAAATCAGGTGATCTGGATCATTGGTTTGAAATGAGGAATTTGGATAAAAGGTGACTACAGTCCAAGCTGTTGGATGAAAGTTCTTGAGTTAAATAGAAGAAACCTAACCCATTCCAAGGTTTTAGGTAGAAACTTGTGTTGCAAATTCAATAGTCCAGTCCCTGTCCACAAGAGGAACTGGTCTGGTCCTGAGGCAGATGAACAAAGAAGCAATGACAGGAGGAGTGACTGACATTTAGTGAGCACTTACTCTATGCCAGACAGTGTTCTGAGCACTTACTCACTTCATTATCACAATAATTCCTGAGGCAGATATGATTTTTTTTTCAATCCCTATTTTTACAGATCAATAAAGCAAAAAAACAGAGAAGTGAGTTATTCTCCCCAAATCTCATAGCTGAGGCAGGATTGCAACCCAGGCAGACTGAGCCAGAGCTCATGACCTAATTACTGTTAGTATGCTGAATTAATAGGTCAAATCCAGGACCTATTAACAGAGGTCAATACAAAGGAACAGATAAAACAGGTGCAAATGGGTAATAACGCAGTGAGAGAGGGGGCGACAGAATAGATGGCATCTCAACTGTGTTTTGAAGAATGAAGAGGAGCTTTATAGGAAGAAAAGGAAGATGCTGGGTGTGTATTGGTAAATTAGAGCAACCCCCAGAGACAGTGTTGAAGAAGCCATGGAAGACCCATAGAAGGGGCAGGAGTGACACAGGCCTCTAAGAAGGAGCAGGAGCTGAGGGCTGGGAAGAGGTCAGGGTGGAACCACAGGGGCAGAGGTGGCGGGTGGGATGTCTCTGCTCTGAATAAGTGGCTGGGATTTGGGCTTAGACAATGGGATCCTGACATAGATTTCAAGTAGAGAAGTGAACAATCAAATTTTCCTTTAAAATGTATTATTTGCTTGATAAATTAGAGAAATGAGTAGTTGAGAAAAATACCCTGTGTTCTGAGTATGTGTCTTTGCGGGCTAGGGCAAGCAGATCTCTAGTGAATTTGGGGACCAAAATAACATGTTGACCTCATTTTCTCGTTTTTTCCTGAATTAAACAGTTTTATGTCTTAAATGTTTCCTTCACATAGTCATTGTAGAAACAGCTTGTGTGGTGACCTGCAGTCACGATATGATCCCTCCCCCAGGGCATGCTGCTGTGCATGGAGACCCTGAACTTCAGTGTTATAAAATAAGTACCTTGTGCATTTGTCGAATCAGGGTTTTATAAATAGCAAAGAGATTTCACATGCATGATCTCATCTGCAAAAATTTCAAAATAATAATCCTATGCTGCTTGACAATGAAGAAACTTTCTGAGAATTTCACTCTGAGGTGTTTTCTTCATTGTGCTAACATCCTAGAGAGTGCTTACATCAACCTAAATGGTATAGATGCACCACCTGACGTGACCTCTGAGGCTAACAAGAGACAAGATCAACCTGACCTGTATGAAGCTGCTGCCAGTGAACCATGGCAACCATTTCACAGTAAAATTGGTTTTTATGAAATCACTGAAATATGCAAACTGGTAATAGAGTTTCTTATTGTCATTATTATTGCATTATTGTACATAACATGCGCTTTGCTTTTATATGACTGGCAGTGCTGTAGGTTTGTTCACACAAGGGTCACTTCAGACACATGGGGAATGCATTATGTTAAGACATTGTGATGGCAACAGGAATGTCTTAGATCCATTGTAGTCTGATGGGACCACCACTGTGCCCACGATCTAGTCCACTGTTAACTGAAACATTGTTTTGGACACAGGACTATATATGAAATCAATCATCAGAGAGGGCTCATGGAAGGCTTGGTAGTCTCATGTTTAGTGATACTTAATACTCTGTGGAAGCAGGTGACAAAGGGTGCTATGCAATATCATAACTGTCTTTGTGTCTTGAACTCTTACACTCAATTCATTCCAATAGAGATGGATCTAGAAAATGGGAGTCTTGTCCAAATGGGGCAAGGAGACAACCCACATTGGAGGTTCAGGAAGGGCCCTGCAGGATCCCTCCCCCATGGCTGCTGTGCATGGGGGGACACTGAGCTTCAGAGCTGTAAAATGAGTACCTTTTGCATTTGTCTAATCAGAGTTTTATAAATGGCAAAGAGATTTCACATGCATGATCTCATCTGTTGGTTGGAAGCTGCTGTTTGCGCTCCTGTCATCGGGACCAAAATACCTCATGACTTCACTCTGCAGCAGGCAGAAGGGTGTGAGGAGCTCAGCTGCACAGGTGGCTGGGATGGTGGGGAGCAGACTCTAAAAGTGCCTCTATTCTGAAGGAGGAGGGGCATCTATCTCTGGAGAGTGAGCAGGAAGATGAGCGAAGCCCTGAGACGGTCGGATGGAAAGTCAAACTTGCTCTGCTCCTTTGGTGTGTCTCCTTAAGCCATATCCAACTGCGATGGGAGGGGAGGGGAAGGCCCTGTGGATCTTGAGGCTCGTTTGGGGAAAATGCTGATTCTGCTTCCATGAGCAGTTCTGATGCTTAACAGTTCACAGTGTTTTATTTTCTGCAGCCAGACCTGTTTTCCCTGCGGTTATCATTCTACTTTGATTTCCTCTTCAAGATAATATTCTTTAGGAAACAGAAGCTGAATTATTATGTTCTCCCAAACCCTTTTTCTGGGTAGACATTCATATCTACTTCATTGAAGCATTTGTGATACGACTAGGAGCTAGAGATGAAGGCCAAGGTCAAAAAGGAAGACTAGAATTGGAGTCCTTTGAGGGCTGGGATTCTATGTGCTCACCTTGGAATTTCTTGCACAGTCTGGTACCAGCACATCTGTGTTGAATGACTCTGTGTTACATAGAAATGAATGTGAATGAGAGAGACAGAGAAAGTCAACCAGGGGTAAGAAAATAGAGTTATATACATAAGCTCATAATGCTTTTCTTTCCACAAGTCACCACTTTCTAGGTGCATTGTTTCTTGTATCACCTCTCATCTGGAGTCTCCAAATGCAATCCACATAATGGAGGAAAACAGCAACCACAGTGTAATACAGTCCCACCTCTGAACACCCAAGCCAAGAGGAGGAACCTACACATTTGCACCATTGCACAGGCACTTCTGTCTTTAAAAGAGGAGCATCAATCTCAGGCTTGCCTCATGCTTTCCTGGTGTAGAGGACAGGCTACTGTCAAGAGGGACCTTCAATTCCTCACCAAGGAGAGGTCAGGAGACCAGATTGCCTCCTTTGACTTTAGAGTGAATCAGAACAATAAGTTCCTCCCAGGGCCAGTCAGCATAGGAGTGACAGAATCACAAAAGGGACCCCTGCACAGACAAAGGTAGCACCACAGGTGGTTGTGACTTCTTGCACTTCTGGTTTAATTCTTGGAGCCCTTTCCCCAGAGAACATAAGCATAAAACATCTCCAGGAACTCTTATTTTGCAAAGGGCCTTCAAAATCTGAAACAAATCCCTTGGCATTTTTGAATGCTTGGAATATCTTCATTTTGTTTGGGCAAGATTTGATTTTGGGGTGAGGAGAAGATATTGAGAATCCAAATTGGTGAATGATGTTAATGACTGATCTGTGAGTGACCCTTTGAAGAAAAACCAAGCATGTCTGTGTGTGTCTCTGTGTGTGCATACCCATTCCACCTCTAAGGAAAGATGAAGACAGATTCTTAACCTGGGTTGAGCCATAGACCCATGGAAATGATATGTATAGAGCTTCCCTTGGGAGGTTGAAGCATGACATTTTCTTGGATGAGTACATTATCAAGAGCAAGATTAGTCTCAGGACCCACCACAAGGACACAGGGGGACCACAGTATCAGGGACTTTGCACAGGTTATGGGGACATATACACGCACATGCTCACCCACGGATATCTAGCAGGTTTCAGAAACTGATAGCCATTCTTCTCTTGAGTGTGCCTGACTTGCTCTTCTGTCTCTGACTCCACCATGTCTGCCAATGTGAGCCTACCATCTCTGAGCCTTTCGCTCCAAGTTCCAAATATATTTATATATAAAAAATTGTAAAAGTTCTAGAGAAAATACGAAGGATTCGTGAAGAGAGGCACAGTAAGTGCAAACTCTTCAAGAGCTTCTTCCCTTTGCCTTCGTCTCATCCCGTTTCTTTTTCTCTGAGGAGTGCCAGAAGAGGTTAGAGTATTACATTAGATAATGATTCCTGACTTTCAGTTCTTGCTATATGACCGCCTTGGATATAGAACTGTGTTTGCTCAGGGAAAATGGGTCACAGATTACTAAACTAGCTTCTCGCCGTGCAGTGGTTAAGAGCTGTTTGTTTTTCAAATACCTTAATTGTATGGTCTACCAGAAAAGGGCAGCACTGAAAATTATACCTCTGCCCTAACTGCAACCAGATGGGCAAAAACAACAAGGCGTTTGAAAAAGATAAATGCCCCACAATTCCCCTGCGGTCGGTTTTATCGCCAGTTAATTTTGTGATGGCTTCTTCTGGAGCAGGGGAGATATTCCCCTGGGGTAGGAGCCGTCCCTCAGCAAAACCCAGGCAGCTTCCAGAGGGAGGGTCCCCCTTGCAGCCTATTTGGCTAGAACTGTCATAAATGTGTTGGTTTGGGAATGGGGTGATGGGTGGAGCTGCTGGGAGAGTGGAATTCGAAGCCCCAGAAGAGCAATACTTCCCTCTTCATTTTATTCTTCTTAGTGGTTTTCATTTTGCAGTGCCTTTTGGTGAATACAAAGCAAGGGTTTTAGGTTGGTGCTGGTGACTAGAGCTGAGGAGGTGGGAAACAGAGTATTGAAAAATCTAGTTGGTCAATTGGCAGGTGACAGTTCCAGAACTCAAAGTTGCTATGGGAAGAATATTTCACGTTGGCTGAGGGTCACGTGGCCCGGTCAATGGACTAGGTTGAGGCTGACCTCTGGATCTGCCTTCCTCTTCCCAGGACCATAGTGTCCAAGCTAAACGCCAGTGACCCAGATACCCTGTGGGTATGCTTAAATCCAAACAACTGGACGGCTGGACTCTTTTCAAGCCATAAGTAGTTATTACATATCATTTTTTGTAGTATATAGTAAATATACTGGACTCAGAGTTGGGCAGTGAAGGAGATGTGGGGAAGAAATCCGGAAAGAAATGTAGAAAGAACTTATTGACCCTCTTTTCATGAAACAGCGTGATTTGGGGGGAATTGGTTGAAGGGTCTCATTTTGGAAAAGAGCTCTCCCTCTCCCTCCGCATCCTCAATTCTGCACCCAACATAACCAATGGGAAATCCCTGAAAATGGTGGGCAAGGAATTTAAGCTGTTCTGAGCATCTGTATTAAAGAAAATAGATGAGTTGAAACAGTGAGGCCTGGGCTGTTTTGAGACTGAAATAGATGGGTAGAGCTAAAGTGAAATGGCCATACAATTCACATTTCTTCTTCATTCCTTCTGGAACAGTCTCTATTATAGACTTTGGGTCTTTATGCTGACCTAATTTCTGTATTGATCCTTTTTATACATGACAAGAGAATCCATTTTGATATAATTATATAAGCATGAATTATATCTTATTCTAATTAGTACTCCATTCTTATGGATGTACATGATGGTGGGATTCACTGTGGTGTATTCATGTAAGCAGGCAGGAAAATGATCTCAGATTCACTCCACGTCTTTCCTTTTCCTGTCCCCCTTTCTTTCCTTCATCCCCCTTTTTCTAATATGCTGAACTTCTATTCTTCCCCTTCTCACCCCTTCTTGTGGGTTAGCTTCCACATATCAGAGAAAACATTTGACCTTCCTGGTTTTTTTATTTTCTTTTTTAGTTTTTGGAGTTGGCTTATTTCACCTAGCATGCTTACATAATTTGATTATTATATGCAAACTGTCCCCACTACCTTCAGAATATCTTTGCCTCTCAGAAGTCTCCCTTGATACCCTTGCTCAAGAGTTCCCTTCCACCAGAAAACTCATCAGACTATGGATATTAAAAGCATCACTTTGTTGTATGTCAGTTATAGCTCAATAATTCTGTTTCTTTTTAAAGGCTTGAACTTTATAGTATAATCTTATGTTGAGTCATAATCTTCCTTGAGACTTTAAAAAAATTACTCATTTACATACAACAAGATACACAGTTCTCTCTACTATAAAATTGATGAGTTTTGATAAATGTTTATGTTCATATGGCTGCCATCCCCAACATGCTCAATCACCTTAAAAATATTTTTGCTTGTGTGTACCTTCCAATGAAACTCCACATCTTGTAAAGCAACACTTCTGATTTATAATCACTACATATATTAATTTTGCCTGTTCTTAAACTTATAAAAAATGGAAGTACACAATAAGAACTTTTGCGTGTGTTCTGTTTCATTCAAGTTACTGGTCCTGGGCATATTGTGACAGTTAATTCCTTTATATGACTGCATAGTATATCATTGTATGAATAATCTACAATTTGTGTATTCACTTTTCTGTTCAAAAACATTTGAACCACTTCTAATTCAAAGCAGACCTGAACCTTCTCAGATAAGTCTTTTTGTAGATGTATGTTTTATTTTCTATTGGATAAATATATGAGGGTTGTATTGCAGTATTATAGGAAAGGTGGATGATGTTTAATTTTTTGAAATGTAATTCACATACTTAATTTGAAATGTAATTCACATACTTAATTTAAAAAAGACCTTTTCTTATACTTCATTTCTCACTAGACATGTGGGTTCCCTCCCCCACCCCACATCCAACAATTCTCCAAAACTAGGTAGGCATCCTGCAATTCAATTATGACACTAACTCCCTGTCATTTTGCAAACCCCACTAGATGAGGACTCAGTCTCACAAAACTGTTCCCCATTTTAGGTGCCAATCGCAAGCAGTAGGTTTCCAGATACACACATTCTGACTTAAATGGGGGATCCCGTGGCTTTGTCCTTTGGTTCTCTCATTTTCTATTACAATGTACAGTACTCAGAGAAACATTTATGTTTACTGGTTTGTTATTAAGTAGATGATAAAGGATACAGATGAACAGCCAAGTGGAGAGGCACATAGTATGAAACTTGGAAGGTTCCAAGCACAGAAGCTTGTATCTCACCGGGTCTGAGTATGCTACCGTCTGACACATAGATGTGTTCACTTAAAAGCTCTACAAACTGCACTTTAGGGATTTTTAGGAAGATTTCATCACGTCGGCCTGATGGGTTATTAACTCAATCTCTAGCCTCTCTCCCCTCCCTGGAGGATAGAGGTGAGGTGAAAAATTCCAAGTTTTTAATCATTGCTTTCTTACAGGCTCCCCCATCCTAGAACTCTCCAAGAGTCCATTGAGAGCCACCTCATTAGAATAAGAGATATTCCTAAGAAGACTGGGATCCAGGGGGTTGCAATGTTTTTAAGAGCCAATGTGCCAGGAATGGGGGTAGAGACGAATGTGCACATACTTCTTATTATTTCACACATGTAATAAAACATACTCTTCTGGTCATCAGAGAAATGCAGATCCAAGCCACAATGAAATACCGCTTCATATCCAATAGGTTGACTCCAAGTCCATGTTCTCCAAAACACGGACAATAGCAAGTGTTGGGAGAAATTGAATCCCTTACACCTTGCTGATAGATATGCAAACTGGTGCAGCTGCTTTAGAGAACAGTTTGGCAGTTCCAGATTAAACAATTTAGTAGTTTTTTGTATATTTATAAGGCTGTCCAATGATCATGACCATCGGATTCCAGAATACTTTCATCACCTAAAATAGAAACCCCATACCATTATCAGTCATTCCTTACTCCTGTATACCCCCAATCCTTGGATACTACTAATTTATTTTGTGTCTTTATATTTTCCTTATTTTATATAACTTGAACCATACAGTATGTGTTCTTATGTTGTATGGATCCTTTTATGAAAGATAAAGTTTTCAAAACTCTCCTGGGTTACAGCATGCAACTTCATTTATTTTAATTGCTTAATAATATTTCATCGAATGGATGCATCACATATTGTTAATCCATTAACCAATAATTGGACATATTTCCACTTTTTATGTATTTTGAAGAATGCTGCAACGAACACTTATGGACAAGTTTTTATTTGAACATAAGTTTTCAGTTATTTGGGGTATGTATCTAGGAGTGGAAATGCTGGATTATACAATAATTCAGCAACTGACAAAGTCTTTTCTAAAGCAGCCACATCATTTTGCACTTCCACCAGTAAAGTATGTGGGCACCAGTTCCTCCTAGCACTTGCTGTTGTCTGTATTTTAATAAGAGCCAAGTGCATTTCCCTAATGATGGATACCTATGATGTTTATATATCTATCATTTATATATCTTCTTTGAAGAAATGTCTTCAAATACTTGATATCCATTTTGTAAGTAGGTTGCATGTCTCTTCATTATTTAGTTATTCTTTATATACATGTGAATACATATGAATCTATGTTTATGTGTGTAGATATACATATTGTTTGTTTTCATTGATTTGTGTAGGAGTGTGTGTATACAGATACCTGTATCAGATATGTGATTTTAAAAATTTTCTACCAACCTGTGGGTTGCACTTTAACTTTCTCAATAGTATTCTTTGAAGTGCAAAAGTTTTAAATTTTAATAAATGAGTCTTATTTATGTATTTTTGTGGTTGTTGTTGTTGCTTATACTTTTGGAGTCTGGTATATGATATTGTTTAAACCAATGTTATGGCAATTTACTCTTATGTTTTCTTTCAAGAATGCTCTAGCTTTAGCTCTTATATTTAACTTTTGATCATTTTGAGTTAATTTTTACATCTGTTGTGAGGAAGATATTCAACTTCAGTCTTTTGCATATGCATATCTGGTTGTCCCAGGATTATTTGTTGAAAACATTCTTCTTCTCCCCATCGAATTGTCCTGGCACATTTGTTGAAAATCAAGGAAGCAGAAATTTACAGATTTACTTTTGAACTCTCAGTTTTATATCAAGGTCAATATAAGATGTGTCTTTTGCCAGTAACATACAGTTTTGAATACAGTAACTTTGAACTAAAATTTGAATTAGGGAGGCATGAATCTTCTAACTTTGTTCTTTTTCAAGCTTGGTTTGGTTTCTAGGCCTCTTGTGTTGCCATGTGAATTTTATTATCATCTTGTCAATTTTTGAGAAGCAGCTGAAATTTTGATAGAATTACATTAAATCTATAGGTCCATTTGGCAAATGATTTTATGTTAATATTACATCTTATATTCCATAACCCAGACATTTTTCCATTTATTTGGGTCTTCTTTAATTTATTTTTAGTGTGAAAGCTGTGTACTCTTTTGCTAAATATAGTTTTAAGAATTTTATTTATTAATGCTATCATAAACTAAAAATTGTACTCAGTTTTCTTTTCAATGTCTATTTTCATTGATTTATGTATATCTATCTTGCATGTTAACCATTTGTGGTGTATGCAGACTGCTTAGGATTTTCTAGATATAAGATCACATCATATGCAAACACACATAGTCTTTAACTTTGATCCAACATTGGTGCCTTTTATTTCTTTTTCTGCCTACTTTGCTTGGCTAAAATTTTCAGTACAATGTTGAATAGAGGTAGCCAGAGGAGACATCCTTGTCTTTTTTCTAATCTGAGGAGAAAAGCTTTGGGGTTTTCATTAGGTGACATTGGCTTTGGGTTCTTATAGATGCCCTTCTAATCTTAGTTGGTTTTTATTATGATTTTGTCACATGATTTTTTACATCTATGAAGTTGATGTGTGATTTTTGTCCTTTATTCTGTTCCTATTGTGAATTACGTTGATTAATTGTCATATGTTGAGTGAAACTTGAATGCTTGGGATAATCCTATTTTTGTCAAAGTGCATAATCCTTTTTGTACGTTTCTAGATTGAGTTTCTCAGTGTATTTTGAGAATTTTTAAGCTTATATCCATAGGGATATTGTCCTGCATGTTTCTTTCCTTGATATGTCTTTGTGCCAAGTTAACACCAGCCTCAAAGAATGTATAACAAAGTCTTACATCTTCTGTTTTTGGAAGAATTTGTTAAATGTTTATGCTAATTATTTAAATATTTGGCAGAATTCACCAGTGAAGTAATCCAGTCCTGGGCTTTTCTCTGTGGGAAGTTTTTTGATTACTAATCCTATCTCTTTACTTGTTATAAGTCCATTCAAGTTTTCTTTGTCAGTGAGCTGGTTTGGGTAGATTGTACATATCTAGAGTGTCCACATCATCTAGCCTGTCTGTTTTGTTGGCCTAAATTGTTCGTAGTTGTCCCTTATAGTTGTTTTATTTCTGAAAGTTTAGTAGGAATGTGATCTCTTTCATTCCAGAGTTTAGCGATTTGAATCATTTTTTTTTTCATGTCAGTGTAGCTGTGGGTTTGTCATCTTGTTGATCTTTTTAAAGAATTAATTTTGGTTTTGTCGATTCTCTATATTGTTTATTATTGTTTATTTCATTTATTTCTAAACATATTATTTCCTTCCTTCATTTGATTTGGTTTGGTTCTCTCTTTTTCTTCTACTTTCATAAAGTGGAAAATTCAACTACTGATTTACATTTTTCTTTTCAATTAGATGTATATACAGCTATAAATTTCCCTTTGAACATTGCTTTGCCTGCATCCCATGATTTTTGATGTACTGCATTTTTTCATTATCTCAAAGTATTATTTGATATTCCAGGTGATTTCTTTTTTGACTGATTGATTATATAGATCATGTTTTCTTGATTTTCATGTATGTGAATTTTCTAAATTTATTTTTGTAATTGATTTCTACTTTTATGCCATTGTGGTTGAACAACATGCAGACTTGTTTCAATTCTAGTAAGTTTAACACTTAAATCGAGATTTCTTTATGGCCTAATATATAATATATCCTGGACAGTGTCCCATGTGTACTTGAGAAGGTGTGTATCCTGCTGCTGTTGGGTGAAGTACTCTATGTGTGTCTGTTAGTTGCTTGAGTCTTTAGTTCCCTTGTTGATATTCTACCTCTTCATTTTTCGATCCATTAATGAAGTTGGAGCATTGGTATCTCCAATTATTATTGCTGAATTGCCTTTTTCTCCCTTAAATTCCATTTTTGTTTCATGTGTTTGGGGCTCTGTATTTATTTTTGTTATATTTTCTTGATGAATAGATTCTTTTATTATTATAAAATATTTTTATTTGTCACCAGGAACGATTTTTTACTCTTGAGTCTACTTTTAATTTAATTCAACCACAGGCAAAAATAACAAAACAACAACAACAAAAAAAACCTGTGTTTCTATACAGCTTTGTTCCATCCACCTTCCTTTGGGTCATTATCATCATGCAAATTATATCTTTATATACCATTTGCTGATTTGTAAAATTTTTTAGACAAAGGAGTTACACGCAAAAATATATTAATAGAGATTTTCATATTTACCTGCACAGTTCTCTTTCCTTGTGCTTTTCATTTCTTCAAGTAGTGAATTTTCATTTCCTGAAGAACTCATGTTAATATATATTGTAAGGCAATGAATTACCTCAATGTTGGTTTATCTTTTTTCTCTTACTTTCTTCTAAAATTTTGATGAATAGTTTTACTGAATATAGGATTCTTTGGTGACATTTTTTCTTTCAGTACTTTAAAAATGTCATTCCATTGGTCTTTGGTTTCCATTATTTCTGGCGAAAAATCAGTAGTATACTGAGAAGGCCTCAGTTGTTTCTTCTTATTAAAATATGTTTCTTTTATTTTGACTTTTGGCAGTTTGATAATATATGTAGTTATGGATCCCTTTCAGTTTTTCTGGCTTAGTTTTTAAATTTATGGGATATTTAGAGTAATATTTTCATAAAATTTCTAAATTTGGGATCATTATTAATATTCATCATTATCAATATTGCTCAAATATTCTTTCTCTCCCATTTTCTTTCTCCTATCCTGAGATTTCCATTTGTGCATATTGTTACTAGTGTACAGAACTCCTATGCTCTGATTATTTTTCTTTGTTCTTCTTTCTTCTGTTTCTCAGACTGGATAATCTTCAATTTTACTGATTTTTTTTTCCACCTGCTCAAATCTATTGAGACCCTCCAGTAAATATTTTACATCTATCACAGTATTTTTCAACCTAGGAATTGCTATTTTTATGACATAATTTCTATCTTTTTATTGATATTCTCTGTTTAGTGAGACAGCCTCTGGAATTATAGACATGGTTTCCTTTAGTTTTTAAAAATGTGTTTAAAATAGTTGAGGCAGTTTACAACTGCCTCAGCTTCACTTCCTGTTTGCCCAGCAGCAGCCAGCCAAAAATGAGAGCTCCGGCATTCTTAGGTCTTCTGAGCACGCACGCACAGTCCTGGGTATGTGCACAACCCGATGAATGCATTTGGCCTTCTAGAGTCTCAAAAATATGTCACTGATTTTCAAAACCTTACGCAAACTTATTCTGTAGATGTTCCAATTCATATTTTTGACCAGTCTATTATTTCCCCACTCTGTTATCCACTGCTTCAAGCAACCACAAAGATTAAAAAAAAAAAAAAGTCTTATAACTGTTTTCAACAAACATGACTAGAGGGGAAAAGGGAAGAGACTTCTTCTAGAAGATTTACAATTTGAGATTTTGCATTTAGATCTATTGATCAGCTCAAATCACTTTATATGCATTGTGAGGTATATGTAGAGTTTGGGGGGGTATTATTTTAGTTCATGATTTCAGAGGTTTGGTCTGTGGTGGGTCAACTGCATCTCTCTAGGTCCAAGGTGAGGCAGAACATGGTGGCAGAGGGTATTTTGGAAGGCCACTTCTCTGTTCACATGGCTAGGAAGCAGAGAGAGCTTGTTGGTTTCCATATGTTTTATTTGTTTCAGCATTCTTTAAAAAGTTTTGGATCAGAATCTAGGTTTTGCAATTAATTTATTTAAGCAAATCCACTAATCTTTCTACTTGAATTTGCTTGGCCCTCTGTGTCATTATCAATTGACATGTATGTATTAATCTAATTCTGGAATCTCTAATCAGTTTCATTAATCTGTCTATCCTCCTATTATTTCTATATCATATTAACTACCAAAGATATGTAGTAAGTCTTGAAATGAAGTTATGTGAGCTACTTGACTTTTTTTTAATTCAAAATTGTTATATATGACAGCAGACTGCATTACAATTCATGTTTCACATAGAGCACAATTTCTCATATCTCTGGTTGTATATAAAGTATATTCACACCATTTGTGACCTCATACATGTATTTAGGGTAATGATATCCTTCTCACTCAACCATCTTTTCCACCCCCATGCCCTGTCCCTTCCTTTTCCACCCCTTTCCCCTATCTAGAGTTCATTTAATCCTCCCATGCTACCCCTCCCATCCCCACTAAGAATCAGCCTCCTTATATCAGAGAAAACATGAAGCATTTGATTTTATGGGATTGGTTAACTTCATTTAGCATTATATTCTCCAGTTCCATCCATTTATCTGTAAATGCCATGATTTTATTCTCTTTTATTGCTGAATAATATTCCATGTGTATATATACCACATTTTCTTTTCTATTCATCTATTAAGGGGCATCTAGGTTGGTTCCATAGTTTATCTATTGTGAATTGTGCTCTGTAAACATTGATGTGGCTGTGTCCCTGTAGTATGCTGTTTTAAAGTCCTTTGGGTATAGACCGAAGAGTGGGATAGCTGGGTCAAATGGTGGTTCCATTCTCAGATTTCCAAGGAATCTCCGTACTGCTTTCCATATTGGCTGTACCAATTTGCAGCCCCACCATCAATATATGAGTATGCCTTCCCCGCCACATCCTCGCTACCACTTATTGTTGTTTGTGTTCTTAATAGCTTCCATTCTGACTGGAGTGAGATGAAATTATAGAGTAGTTTTCATTGCATTTCTCTGATTGCTAGTGATGATGAACATTTTTTCATATATTTGTTGATTGATTGTATATCTTGTATATTCTGAGTGGTGTCTGTTCAGTTCTTTGGCCCATTTATTGATTGGACTATTTGTTTGTTTGTTTGTTTTTTGGTGTTTAGCTTTTTGAGTTCTTTATATACCCTAGAGATTAGTGCTGTATCTGATGTGTGAGTGGTAAAATTTGCTCCCAAGATGTAGGCTCTCTGTTTACCTCTCTGATTGTTTATTTTGCTGAGAAGAAGTTCTTTCGTTTGAATCCATGCCCTTTATTGATTCTTGATTTTAATTCTTATGCCATATTATTAAGGAAGTTGAGGGTTAATCTGACATGATGGAGATTTGGGCCTACTTTTTCTTCTAGTAGGCACAGTGTCTCTGCTTTAATTCCTAGGTCCTTGAACTACTTTGAGTTGAGTTTTGTGCATGATGAAAGATAGGGGCTTAATTTTATTTTGCTGCAAATGGATTTCCAGTTTTCCCAGCACCATTTGTTGAAGAGACTATCTTTTCTCCAATGTATGTTTTTGGCACCTTTGTCCAATATAAATAACTATAAATATGTGGGTTAGTCTCTTTATCCTTTATTCTTTACCATAGGTCTACCAGTCTATTTTGGTGCGAGTACTATGCTGTTTTTTTGTCACTATTATTCTATAGTATAGTTTAAAGTCTGATATAGTGATATCACCTGCTTCACTCTTCTTGCTAAGGGTTGCTTTAGCTATTCTGGGTCTCTCATTTTTCCAGATGAATTTCATGATGGCTTTTTCTATTTCTATGAGGAATGTCATTGGGATTTTGATTGGAATTGCATTAAATCTATATAGTGCTTTTGGTAGTATGGTCATTTTGAAAATATTAATTCTGCATATCCAAGAATAAAGGAGATCTTTCCATCTTCTAAGGTCTTCTTTATCTTGTTTCTTTAGCAATCTGTAATTTTCATTGTAGAGGTCTTTCACCTCTTTTGTTAGGTTGATTTCCAAGTATTTTATTTATTTATTTATTTTTTTGAGACTATCGTAAATGGGGTAGTTTTTCTTGTTTCTCTTTCAGAGGATTTGTCACTTATATACAGAAATGCCTTTGATTTATGGGTGTTGATTTTGTATCCTGCTTCTTTGCTGAAATCATTTACTAGTTCTAGAAATTTTCTGGTGTGGAATATTTTGGGTCTTCTAGGTATAGAATCATGATCGGCAAATAGTGCTAATTCGAGTTCTTCTTTTCCTGTCCATATATCTTTAATTTCTTTCATCTAGTTGCTCTGGCCAGTGTTTCAAGAATTATGTTACACAGGAGTGGTAAAAGAGGGTCTCCCTATCTTATTCCAGGTTTTAGAGGGAATGCTTTCAATTTTCCTCCATTTAGAACGATGTTGGCCTGGGTCTTAGCATAGATAGCTTTTATGACGTTGAGACATGTTCCTGTTATCCCTAGCTTTTGTAGTGTTATGAACATGTATGGGTGCTATACTTTGTTGATTGCTTTTTCTGCATCTATTGAGATGATCATATGATTCTTATTTTTAAGTCTACTGATGTGATGAATTACATTTATTGATTTCCATATGTTGAACCAGCCTTGCATACCTGGGATGAACCCCAATTGATTGTGTTACACTATCTTTAGGGGATCTCTTTGTATTCAATTTGCCCAAATTTTATTGAGAATTTTTGCATCTATGTTCATTAGAGATATTGGTCTGAAGTTTTCTTTCTTTGATGTGTCTTTGCCTGGTTTTAGAATCAGGATGATATTAGCCTCGTAAAATGAGTTTGGAAGTGCTCTTCTTTTTCTATTTCACAAAACAATTTGTAGAGTATAGGTGTTAGTTCTTCTTGATGGGTATTGTAGAACTCAGCTGTTCCATCTGGTCCCGGACTTTTCTTGGTTGGTAGGCTTCCGATGGCGTCTTCTTTTTCATTGCTTGAAATTGATCTGTTTAAATTGTGTATATCATTCTGACTCAATTTGGGCAACTCATATGCTTCTAGAAATTTGTTAATGCCTTCAGTATTCTCTATTTTATTGGAGTAAAAATAATTTTTCAAAATAATCCAAATAAAAGTTTTCAAAATAATTTCTAATTATCTTCTGTGTTTTTGAAGTGTCTGTTGTGATATTTCCTTTTTCACCAAGTATGTTAATGATTTGTGTTTTCTCTCTTCTTCTCTTAGCATGGCTAAGGGTCTGTCAATTTTATTTAATTATTTATTTTTTTGAAGCACCAACTTTTTGTTTTCTCAATTTTTTCAATTGTTTCTTTTGTTTCAATTTCATTGATTTCGGCTCTGATTTTAATTATTTCCTGTCTTCTACTGTTTTGGTGTTGATTTGTTCTTCTTTTTTTAGGGCTTTGGGATGTAATGTTAGGTCATTTATTTGTTGAATTTTTCTTCTTTTAAGGAATGAACTCCATGGAATGAACTTTCCTCTTAGTACTGCCTTCATAATGTCCCAGAGATTTTGATATGTTGTGTCAGTGTTCTCACTTACCTCTAAGAATTTTTTATCTCCTCCTTGATGTCTTTTGTAACCCATTGTTCATTCAGTAGCATATTATTGTGTCTCCAGTGTTGGAGTATTTTTAATTTTGTTATTAATTTCTAATTTCATTCCATTGTGATCTGATAGTATTCAGGGTAGTATTTCTGCTTTTTTATATTTGCTAAGAATTGCTTTGTAGCATAATATATGGTCTATTTTAGAGAATGATCCATGTGCTGCTGAAAAGAAGGTGTATTTGCTTGTTGAAGGATGAAATATTCTATATATGTCAGTTAAGTTTAAGTTATTAATTGTATTATTGAGTTCTATAGTTTATTTGTTCAACTTTTGTTTGGAAGATCTATCCAGCGGTGAAAGAGGTGTGTTAAAGTCACCCAAAATTATTGTGTTGTGGTAAATTTAACTCTTGAACTTGAGAAGAGTTTGTTTAATAAACACAGATGCTCCATTGTTTGGGGCATATATATATTTATAGTTGTTATATCTTGTTGGTGTATGGTTCCCTTGAGCAGTATGAAATGTCTTTCTTTGCCCCTTTTGATTAACTTTTGCTTAAAGTCTACTTTATTTGATATGAGAATAGAATCCCCTCCTTGCTTCCACAGTCCATGTGAGTGGTATGATTTTTCCCAACCTTTCACCTTTAGACTGTGTGTGTCTTTTCCTATGAGATGAGTCTCTTGGAGGCAGCATATTGTTGGGACTTTTGTTTTTCTTTTTTTTGTGTGTTTTTTGTTTGTTTGTTTGTTTTTTGGCCCAATCATCTAGCTTATGTCTTTTGATTGGTGAGTTTAGGCCATTAACAGTCAGGGTTATTATTGAGACATGATTTGTATTCCCAGCCACTTTTGTTTATTTTATTTTATTTATTTATTTTTGTGTATGTGGTGCTAGGGATTGAACCCAGGGCCTTGTGCATGTGAGGCAAGCACTGTACCAACTGAGCTAAATCCCAGCCCCATTTTTGTTATATAACTTAACTTGATTTCTTCTTTGATTAGCTTTTCCTTTAGTGTAACACCTCCCTCTACTAATTTTCTTTGTTGTTTTTCATTTTCTTTTCATAGAATATTTTGCCAAGGATATTCTGTAGTGCAGGTTTTCTAGCTGTAAATTCTTTTAACTTTTGTTTATCATGGAAGGTTTTTATTTCATCATCAAATCTAAAGCTTAATTTTGCTGGATACAAAATTCTTGGTTGGCATCCGTTTTCTTTCAGAGCTTAATAAATGTTGTTCCAGATCTTCTAGCTCTCAGGGTCTGGGTTGAAAAATCTGCACATAACCTAATTGGTTTCCCACTATATGTAATCTGATTCCTTTCTCTTATGGCTTTTAATATTCTCTTCTTATTCTGTATGTTAGGGATTTTCATTATAATGTGGCTTGGTGTGGATCTGTTGTGATTTTGTACATTTGGTGTTCTGTAAACCTCTTAAATTTGGTTTTCCAATTTGTTCTTCACGTTTGGAAAATTTTCTGATATTATTTTGTTGAATAGATTGTTCATTCCTTTGGTTTGGAACTCTATGCCTTCCTCTATTCCAATAACTTAAATTTATTCTTTTATGCTATCCTATATTTCTTCAATATTCTGCTCATGTTTTCTTACCATTTTCACTGTGTGGTCTGCATTCTTTTCAAGATTATATATTTTGTCTTCATTGTCTGAGGTCCTGTCTTCCAAGTGGTCTAATCTGTTGGTGATGTTTTCAATTGAACTTTTAATTTGTTTTATTGTTTCTTTCATTTCAAGGATTTCTCTTTGGATTTTCTTTAGAACCTCTATCTCCCTATTGAAGTAATCTTTGCTTCCTATATTTGCTTATGTAGCTCTTTGTCAAAATGATATTTTGCTACCTGTATTTGCTCTCTTATATCATCCTTTAATTCACAGAACATTTTAATTATGTACATCCTGAATTCCTTCTCTGTCATTTAAACTTCTGTGCTGGCCATGGATTCTAATAATGTGGTATCTTGATTTGTTTGGGGAACTTTCTTCCCTTGTCTTTTCATGTTGCTCATGTGTCTTTCTTTCTAGCTTGGGGAATCCAAGGTGTTACCATTTTTACCCTATAGGTTTGTAGTGCCCCTGTAGGTTTCCAATACCTCTCCTTTGAGGGGAAGAACAATGTTGACAGATCCCAATGTAAATAATATACCATCTAAAAACAAATAGTTGTTATTAATATGTTTACAGTTAGGTCATAATGCACAGAAATGGTGAATTCAATTATTATCTACAATATAATCATTAGGTTTGTAAAAAGGTTTACAGTTTTTGATGGTGGACAAAGAACTGGGGTGAGGTATAGGAAGATATGCTGAGGAGATATGAGATAAGGATATAGAGCTACTATATCTTAAGAAGTGTGAAAGAGAAATGTAAAGAAGAAGGCCAGTAGCAGAAGAATAGAGAGGTAGTAATTTTGGGTAGACAAGTAAGAAGGAAGACAGTAGAGTACATTAAACACACACACACACACACACACACACACACACACATATATATATATATATATATATATATAAATAAAAATGTTAAAATAGTAAAAATTGAAGAGAAAAAAAGAAAAAAACACAAAACAGGAAAAAAAAGAATACACAATACAGTTGTGTATTCATCTCAGTCCTCAATATCCTAATTGATTCAAAGTATTTGGCTTCACATATGTTGGGGATGTGAGGGTGAAAGAATAAAGAGGGAGAAGAATCAAAATCTCAAAGGAAGACATAAGGATTGTTTTGGTTGAAGATCAGTATCTTTCCTACTTCCCTTCTTACCTATTGATGGGGTTGTCTGTTCTTAGTTGGTATCTCTGCCCTCAGTATGGTGGGAGTTAACAGGGTGTGAAAGTTGGTCTTGGGTGCACCTGAAAGTGGGGTATGGCACTCACCGGTCCCATTGGGAGATTGCACCTCAAGTTCTCCTTTGGGGTCTGCTCTTGTGATGTGGGTACCGAGTCTTATCTCCTCATCTTGCCTGTAGATCTCACAGTTCCTGCCCTCTAAATTATCTCTAAAGTGTATCTCCTTCACCCTCTCCCTTTCTACTTTTTAATCAGGAACCTTTGGGAGGGGGTCTTGTGTGTTGAACTCTGGTGGCTGCACACCTGTCGTAGAGGGCATTTTGAATTGGGCAGTGACTCTGGGCTACTGAGAATTGGGGGGAATTAGAAAACTATGGGTACCAGGCTATCCAGTGTTCCAAACTAGTAGTTACCCCGACTAAAGATGGTGATGGAGGTGACTCAAGATGGCAGTGGATGCTTTCAGCGATGGGGTACCAGGTAGGATGGGGGGAGCCGGGTGATGGCGTTGTGCAAAGTGTTCAGAGAGGAGCTCCGTGGGTGCAGTGTTGTGGCTGTCAGCTGTCTTCAGAACCTGTGATGTCCCCAGGTGCAGGCAGGCTACCACGAGTAGGGGACTATGGCAGTAGCTGCCACGTTGGTAGATGGGGGTCCACACAGGAGTGGCGGCCAGAGTTCCTGCACGTGGGTAGTGGCTGAGTGTCCTTCCTGAGAGCGGTGCCTGGGAAATCTGTGCTGGTGCTGACGTGGGTGGTCCTGCTAAGGCACTCGCGAGCCCTGGAGTCGGGAGTCCTGCTCTAGTTGAGGCCCGAGCCCTGGGCGGCTCGGTGGCCGATTCCTGCCCCAGAGCAGAGCAGCTGTGGAGGGGTCCTCTATCACTCTCAGTAAAGCAGTATTCCCAACAGTGAGACCCGGTCCCTGAGTGACACAGAATGCTGCCTTGCTCTGGCCTGCAATCTTCGATCCCCCTGCAAAACAGAGCTACTTGACTTTGTTCTGTTTTTTATAAGTTTTTTTTTTTTTTTTTTTTTTAATGATTTTTGGGGTTTTTTGTTTGTTTCTCTTTTGGCTAAGTTTGTTAGTTTGTTTGGTTGTTATACACATTTTAGAATTAAATATGAATTTCTCAAAAACTGGTATAATTGAAACATTTTACCATTGGACCAACACTTCCCCATGGGGCAGCATGGTGACCATAGTTAATAATGATACATTGTGCTTTGAAAAATCGCTAAAGAGTAGATTCTAAATGTTCTCACCACAAATGAATGGTGCGTTTGTGAGGTAACAAATATGTTAATTACCATAATTTGGTCATTTCACAACATACACATCTACCAAAACATCACATTGTTCCACATAAATATATACAATTATTATATTTAACCATTTACGGATTTGGTGTTGAGGACAGAACCCAGAACCTCACATTTCTTAGGCAAGTGTTTTTCCACTGAGTTACATCCTGGCTTCCAAATAACCTTTTATTCATTTATTGGTACATTATGATTATACATAATATTGGGATTCATTAGGCTCTATTTGTATATCCATGTAACATAATCTGATCTACCCCATTCCCCAGTACCTTCTCTTTCCTTCCACTCCTCCCTTCCTCAATCCATTTGCTCTCCTCTACTGAGCTCCCTTCTGTGTTTGCTATTGTTATTTTAATTAATGTGTGATTCATTGTGGTATATTTGTTTACAGACATAGCATAATTTGGTAGATTTTATTCCTCAGCACTTCCCGTGGCCTCCCATCCTCCACTCCTCTCAATCCTCTGCCTCTGCTCTATTGGTCTTTTCGTTTTATCTATTAAGAAACTCATGTAATTGATTTTTGTATTTAATATTTTTTGTGGATGTATTGAATTACATCCACAAATATTATTAAAATATTATCAATTTTTCATTCCTGTGATAAACCTCACATGCTTTTTTAATATGTCATTCAGTTTGATTTGCTGATTTATTTTAAAGAATTTTTGTTCATGTGTTTTCAAGGAGATATCAGTATTATTTTTCTAATAGGATTTGCCATTTCTGATATTAAAGATATTAGGATTTCTGATAGTAAAGATATTAGGATCATATTGTCCTCATAAAAAAAATTGAGCCTATTCATTCCTTCTCTCTTTTCTGAAGCATTTTCCATATGATTGCTAATTATTTGTCCTTATCAGTTTACTGGAATTCACCAGTAAAACCATCTGGGCCTGGGGATTTGAGGGGGAAAGATATTTTTGTGGTGAATTTAGGTGAATTTAATTTCTTTAATAGACAAAGAGTTATTGAAATTTTCTCCCTTTTCTTTTCTCAATTTCAGGGAGCTGCATTTTTAAAGGAATGTGTCCATTTATTTTAAAGATAAGTGTTCTTTGACTCTCAGCTGAGTTGACTCTCAGTTTTCAGTTGGTTAATGTTGAGCAAAATAGATCTGCCTCTGGGGTTTAACAGGCCATTGATTAGGCTATTGAACAAGATCATGCTACATGTCTCTCTCTTTCCATGGTGGCACCGAGTCTAGGAGTGGCAAGGGAGCAAACTCCAATTAGGAGGTTCTTTCTAACTTTCCATTAGTGTCACACTTGCTAGTGTACCGTTGGTGAAAACAAGTGATTTGGCCCATCCTGATTTACAGAAGTCATTTGCTGGGGGTCTGCTGGAAAGAATACAGGCCTCCCCCCCCCCCCGCGCCCCCCCACATCTTCCACTTTGGCTCTGGGCTCTGGATATAGGAGGAATAACATAAGGCTATAAAGGGCCACTCATTAATATCTCCAGGATGTTAACAAAAGCATGTCTGATATCAGAAGGATAACTGGAACAAGCCCTATATCATCATTCCACTAATGCTTTAATTTATGATAGTTTTTTCTGGTAAATAAAAACTACTTAGAAACTTCTAGAAACATGTTTGATTCTTCTGACAGCAAGAATATAAACTTTTCTATTGTATCTCCCTGTTCTTTCTCTTTCCTCCCACCAACCTGTTTCTCAGCCCATTTGATGTTTTTTAACAAAAGCCTGTCACTGACTATCCTAGCTTTCATCCCTGGGAATGATTAGGAGAACTGCTAAATACCTGTTGATCTATCTGAAATAGGGCATAAGGCATAAGTCCAAAACTAAGATCAAAGAGATCTGACAGGCCAGGCTAAATCCCCAAATTCAACTTCAGACTCTTTTAGATCCAGCCTATAGCACAAGAGGAAATGCACCTACTTGAATGCACACCATGTCTCTGCTCATGATCACCTCCAAACACCATGAGCCCAAACACACAGAGAGTGACTTTGAAATATGCTGTGCAGGGTGGAGGAGGGGCAAGGAGGGAAAACAGAAACTCTACCTCCAGCGCCCAGTATCTCTGACACTGTGGTGTTTCTCTTGTTAGTTTTGTCCCTACTGTTCCAATATTTCTCTGAGGTAGCATTATATTAGAAGAAGCTCTGCAATGGGTGATTGCTGTGTAACAAACCCCTCCTAAACCCTGCAGTTAGAACAAAAAACTTTTACTATAGATCAGGAGTCTTTGGGCTGCATGTGCAGTTCTGCTGACCTGAGCCAGCCACAGTTCATGGGTTGCTTGAGCTCATTCATAGATTTAGTATCAGCTGCAGCTGCAATCTGTATATGGGGTAAAAATGGGAGTTCATATCCCACTTGAATCAAAGTGTGAAATATGATATATCAAGAACTATGTAATGTTTTGAACAACCAACAATAAAAATTAATAAAAAACATAAATTAAAAAAAAAAAAGAAAAGGGCTGACTAGCTTAGGATGGCCCTGGCTGGGAAAACTTGAACTTCCTCAAGTGTCTTTCACATTCCCAAAGCAGGATAGCGAGGGATATGATCATATCTGTGGCAAAGGAACAAGAGCGTCAAGAAGGGAACAGCAATTTACAAGTTTTTTTGTTTTTTTTTTTTAAGATTCCGCTTGACTTACTTATTAACTCAGTGGTCACAGCAAATCATTTGATTGTACCCAGAGAAAGAGTCAGACAGAACATCATGCCCAATATTGTTCTAGTTAAAGCCAGAAACATCCAAGTAATTAATCTACCATCTTCACTGAGAAAAATCAGGGTGGTGAGTGCTTAAAATACACAATTATTTGTCACATGATTGGATTGTCTACAATTCAATTCTTATCCTTAATGGTTCAAGTCATTCCGGGGTGGGGGGTGATTTATTCCGCTGTTTGGGGTCAATGTGTCTTTCAGAGATTCAGAGTAGCTTGGGTTGGTCAGGGGTGCAGGGAATGGGGCATGCAGTGACCACGTCCTTTAGTGTTGCTTTGGGGGGACATGAGTCCTGATGCAGTGGTCGCCCTCTGACTTCTTTCCCTTGGTCTCATGTCAGCTGGCAACCTAGAGAACTGTTGAAGACAGTTTCTTACTTTGAAAAGAACTGGCCTTCTTATTCAAAGACTTTCTTGGGCAGCCTAGGGTCCCCACTCTTCAGCTCCTAATTCCCTTACGTGTATAATAGGAAAAATGAATCAACGTTCAGAGGAGACTCAGGTTTACTAGTGTGAAGGGGTCAGGGAATGAGGGACATTGACATGAATACAGGATACTGTGTTCCATGTATGAGGAGATACTGAGTATGATCAGACTCTAGAATATTTCTCCAACTTATTACTGATTAAAAGCTGTAACCACAATGTAGTTGGTATGGATATTACAAGAAGACATTAGATTAGATGGTAAAGATGATCTTTTAGTAAAAATAAATAAATAAACAGTTCTAAGCATTGAAATATACCATTCTGGATAGTTGGAGGTGTTTCTCTCTCTGGGTGGTACTAAGGTCTGGAATCCCAGCCATCTGTCTAGATTGGGTTTGGAAAAGAGTCTTTGGATCAAGAAGGTAGCTCTGCTCAGAACTTTTGAATTGCATATGCTGGGACTGGTTCCTCATTCCTGGCAGCTCTGCCCTTCCCCCGCCGTTCTGTTCACCCACCACTGCTTCCAACCTTTCCTGGACTCTGAGGTGGTCCTGGAGTGGCTCTTCCTGTATTTTTCCAGAACACAGAAACTCCAGGGTCCTCATCCCACCATCACACCAACTGTGTAGTAGCTGAGGTCCTCAGAGATCCTCAGCCTGCCTGCACAGTGAGGGCCCAAGGTGTTCCCGTTCTGGGAAAGAGGTGTGAACCATAACAAGAGGTGAGAAAGTGCTGTGAGAGCCAGACCAAGGTGGGATAGGACTGCAAGGTTTTAAAAGTGGTCTTCTCTCTCTCCCTACTCATGAGAGTGTCAAAAAGGTTGTCCTACGACATCCATGAAGCCACTGCCTTTGGGAAATATCCAAGTGTTTAACTTATCTCCTATTCAGAAATAAATGCATTTCAAGAATTTGCTAGGTGTCCAATCATATCTTTTTCATCTGACTACACCGTGGGCATTGGGAAATACTTAAAAGAAGATAGAATAGTGTTTCAATGCTAAAAGAAAAGAATGGTCAACCCTGAATGCTACACTAAACGATATCTTTCAAAAGTGGTGGAGACGAGACGTAACAATGATACACACCAGTCTCAGTCAGTGATGAATACCCCTGGAGAGTCTTTGTGCTGTCACCACATTGACCTGAGGAGTGTGGGGCAAGAAGTAGGCATCTGTGACCATGGATCCCTGAGCACTAAGAAAATGAAAGGATCTTTCTCACTGTCATTGGTCCTGAAACTGTGAGTAGCCATACAAATGAAGTCCAAATTCGGAAAGGTTTCAAAGAAGCAAAGGATCTCTTTTGAATGGCTAGGGCCATCTTTGAATGGATGGGTGGTTTAAGCTTCTGAAAATAATGTTTAAGTGGAATCGGGCAGCCTCGTGGCAAGGATGCTGTAGAGGTGATAGCAATATATTTCAGGAGAGTAGAAAAAGTCTTTGTAGCACTCCTGCACCTTAAGGTTCTTGCATTCTGATTAGACTTCAAGAGATGAGAGATGTGAGCTGGACGGGAAACTGGCCCCCAAGGGGTGTAACCTACCTAACCTACAGATTAGGTCACAGCTCTCCCAATCTAGTCATTTCACCTATAGTAATACAGGAGCTTTGGGAGGACACCTCATATTCCAACCATAATAATTACCCTGAGTGACGTCACTGTGTGTCTTTTGTGTCCTGAAATTTCAGGACTCAAGGCTTTTAGGATCATGTGACCTCAAGAGGAAACTGTTGATGAATCCACTGTGCATGGTTTGGGAAGCTGCCTTATTCCATAGGGTAACTTTTGGTTCCCATGTCAAGTTTAATTATGATTTCTCACACATAATTGCTGCTGCTATTTATCTGGAACATTGCTGGTTCCTACTCCACGTTACCTGTTGCCTCTGAGGACAATCAGATTTATTAGATTAGGAACAATGATCACCCAGGACCATTTACCACAGGCAAAATGTGAGGCAGCAGCAGGCTTTAAAGAGATTTCACAGGCTCTTTTTCATTTCCATTCTGTATTTTATCGAGTATTTCAATGGGAATTTATGTGGTGTGGATGCAGGGTGGGGTGGGGGAGGGCATTACGAGGAGTGGTGACGGATGGAAGGAAATAACTGACTGCTTTGCCTAAGATTCATATGCTTCTGGGAACTCCACCCTGGAGAAGATAATAGCCATCTGTTCCTCAAGTCCACTGGGGAATGAGTGAGGGGATGTCGGTTAATAACATGGCAGAGGGGATCAAGGCACACAATGAATTTCACAACTGACAAGTTCCTAGGACACTGGAACCATTGACCAAGTGCTCTGTGAGTGGGGTGACGTGCCCTTCTCTGGAGGCCATCAGACACATCTGTCTGAGGGAATATAAATGTGGTGCTACCCGGAGGGAGAAGAATGGACAAATTGATGGTGGGATTCCTGCATTCCAGTCTGGTAATATTTATTTTAAACCTCATTCCTGTCTTGAGGAGGGGGTTGAGAAGATATCCCACCATGATTTTGAAGCAGTCTTTCTCCTTTCACTTAATTCTCATGGGAAGGAAAGAGGACAGGAAAAGCTTCTCAGGGAAGAAAGTGTCATTTCTTTGCAGAAAAGGACATGTGGCTCACACTTCAGTCATTCATGTAAACTCCGCGGATCTAAACACGTAAACATTTACACTGGAAAGGAACAGCAGCCGCGGTTTCTATCCCCTCTCATAAAATGTGTGGGACGTGGGGAGTTTGGATTTTTCTCTTGACACATTTTAATGGTAACCTAAGAAAATGGGCTGAAGGACTGGAAGGACTTGAAAGGATCTTGAACATCATCTGGTGGATGAAGATGAGTCACGAAGAGGAGGAATGAGCTGAGGGTCACCAGAGTCGGGCAGGAGAGGAGGAAACAGGATTGAAGCAGAACAGGAAGACTTGTGAAGTCTTGAACTCCTAGGAAGAGAGGGCAAAATGCTGCCCTTAAATGTATAAAACAGAGGATGGTTCCAGTGACGGGCAGCGGCCTGCAAAAACTGGGAACACAGTTTTCCCATCCAGGATGCAAGAGAAATGGAGAAGGAGAAATAGAAGCAATTAAATCATGTACCTCTTAAACTTGATAAGCATCGCCTCAGTCCATACATGCCCAGGTAGCTCTGTTTCTTTGGGAAATGCTCACGTTTACAAACTTGTAGGTATTTAAATAGTTCAGTTTGCATTATCTACAAGTTTAATTCCCAAACTGGAGATTAAAGGAACTGTGCAGGATTTATTGAATAGAGCACATTGGCCTCCAAAGGAGAAACTTTTCAGAGGATTTTCTGTACTCTTTCTAGTTGTTCACCTTCTCTCTCACTCCCTTTCTCTCCTTCTTTCCTTTCTTTCTGTCTCTCTCTCCCCCTCCATCCCTCTCTCTCTTTCTTCTTCCTTCCCTTCCTCCTTCCCTCCCTCCCTCCCTCCCTTCCTTCCTTTCTTCCTTCCTTCATTCCTTCCTTTCCTTCTTTCTTTCTGTCAAAAGTCCACAACTAAACTCACTAAATGCTTTGAAAGACATAATTCTACTCTAATAACTAGTTTCTGCCATGGAACTGGTGGCCACATGTCCAACACCAATCTGTTCCAGTAAATAATTAAAACAAAATTACTTCAACCTAAAGAATTTCTCATTTTCCAGGTATATTTAAAGGGCTTCCACCTTGATGTTGACTGTTTTTCTGATTTTTCTAATGATAATAACTATCCCTCTGCCCAAGGAAGAACACGGACCCACTCCTGGTGCCAGGAGTCACACAGGCAGCCTGCACTCACAGGCAAATGCTCTAGCGCTCTTTCCAGGACAGGGTGGCTGAAGGATGCAGAGATCTAGCCCCTAGGGCAGGCTCAATCGTCAACCCCCTGGATGACTCAGATCTACAGTTTACCCCATCAGCACCTCTTTGCCTATTCACCACAAACACCTCAAAGCATTTTGAATAAAATCCTAGCTAACGATTGAACACCTTTATCAGAGAACTCTTCAGGGGCCATGCAAGTGTTGGTTTCTAAGACTTCAGGTGATTTCATACTCAGATGGCAAAGCAAAACCAGAGGTTGTGTAGGATAAGGGTCAGGGCACAGGCTTTGGAATCAGACCTTCCTTTTGTCACTTACCTGCTGTCCCTCTGTATTGCTCCCTAGCTGTGTTGTACGACTTCTCAGTCCGTTTCCTCAAATGTAACTTGTAATAGTGATTCCTTCTTAGTCCAAGTACTAGCAGCTGAAGAGAAAGAAGATGTGGCACAGACTCCCAGTCTGGCAGAGGTGATGGGGAGAAGAAGCTGTGCCACAGGTGTCACATAGACCCACGCTATGCCATCTTCCTGTAGCCTGTGACTCTATCATCATTGGCCTAGTGCATTACCAGACTCTTCATGGGTCTCCATACACCGTGTTTCCTTACCCCAATCCACCCGGCACGCTGCTATCAGGTGTCGCTTGTGGCTTTGACCCAGAATGCCATGATCACAAACCTTTCCCTGTCTTCTTGTCCCTCTTCCCTATTCAGAGTCAGCTCCAGAGTGTCTCTGCCTTGGCCCTGCTCCAGGACCCTTCCTACTTTCTGCACATGCTCTGTGAATCTCTGCTTCCATGTTCCTCTAACTCTTGCAAAATGCTTCCCTCTCCCTTTTGCCAATCCAAAAATACACTCTAGATCTCAAGGCTCTGGGCAAATCATGCGTTGTTCCAAGAGTTTGCCCACCAGTTACTACATGCCATGCCTATATCTTTTATCTCTTAATCATTTCTCCATCTGAAATTCCCTACACAGTTTAGCCTGTAGCTAGTCTCTAATTGTATCACATAATAACAGTAATAATTGCAACTACAACCATCATTTATTCATCTCCTATTATGTTCTAGACAGATATGTTTTTATTTTAGTGCTCATATTAAATTTGTAAGGTAGGAATTATTATCCTCATTGAAATTAGTGTCTCAAATAATATTGTTAGTAAATATTATTTGAGGCAGGATTCAGTTCCAATGTGCCTGACCGGGCTATGTTGTCTTTTCCCTGTTGGTAAACAAGGTAAACTTCCAGAGATTTAGCACAGGATGTACATTCGGTAGTTACTCAGTAGATCCTGGATGACTGGCTGAACAGCAAGGAGGACACAGCTTCCTTCGAATATGCCCTCCCTCGAGTCTCACTTGGCAAGAGTGATAAGGAGGGGAGTGAATCTTTTCCCTCCTCTCACCTCTGCATTTTTTCTATACAATAGAAAAATGCGTGCAGAACAACGCGGTCAAGACTGATTTAGGTATCAGAGAGGAAACATGTTCTCCAACTCAAATTTTTCCTTTCAAAGAGCCAGCACCGGTACTTGTCCCTCCCTGGTTGACATTTCCAGCAACCAGGTAGGCTGGCATGACCAGCTCCATTGAGCATTGCCCAGGCAGTCTGGGCTTGCTAGAGGTGCCAGTAACATAGTAGGGCTACAAGAAAGGAGTCCAAGACCTACATCTGACCAAAAGGAGAACATGCCAGAGCACGCCAGAGTTTCCCCTCCCCAGCAGGCTTTACCCTGTGTCCTGAGTCAGTTACCTCCCTTCCCTCCAGCCACCTACTAGGCGTCACAAGAGACACTTCACGCACACCATCTCTTTCTAAAATCCTCACCAGAAGCCCACCTGATCCTATCTGTTCATCTACAAAATGGGAATATTAGGTAACATACCACCCAAAGTCACCCAGAAAAGAAGGCTGATTCTAACAGGTCAGTCCATCTCTACTGACCATGAGTCTCCCCACTGTGCCACACTGTATGCTTGGACCTCACACTAGGCGGCTTGGGTTCTCATTCAAGCTCAGTGCACCACTCAGCTTGGAAATACTCAGTTATTCCTCTTCAAAATACATATATGCTAACCACCTCAGGGAACCTGCTTCTCAGGTTACTTTTGGGAAAATGTGTGCAGTTATATGCAATGAATCGAACACCCGATGGGATGAGAGAAAATGATTGTTTATTTTCTATTTATGTATCTGCACACTTATATCTCGCTCCTTTAACTACCCTAAGATGTTTGAGGCGGTGGCCACAATGTATGCACTTCCCATAACCTTCCCTGACTGTGCAGCTTGAAGAATCCAGAAGGTGCTCAAGACATACTGAGGGTGTAACATGCTCAGAATCCAGTGGGCCAGCAGCTTGGGAGGCTGAGGCAGGAGGATCAGGAGTTCAAGGCCAGCCTTAATAACTTAGCAAGGCCAAAAGCAACTCAGAGAGACCCTGTCTCTAAATATATACATGGGCTGGGGATGTGGCTCCATTGTAAAGTGCCCCTGTGTTCAATCCCTGGTACCAAAAAAGACAAAAAAAAAAAAAAAAAAAAAAAAAGAGTGGGATGCTGAGGTCTCACACCTCTAAGCTCAATGCTTAGTGGGGCCCAAGACAGAGAGTTGAGTCCTTGTTTGTTGTTTCATTGTAAAGGACTCTATGGACAATCATGTTTTTCTGCAGTTTTCTAGCTCCCCATCTCAAAAAAAAAAAAAAAAAGAGAAATCCCCAAAACCAGTTTTCCAACAAAAGCCAAGGTGAACAGGATGCCAGTAGTTTAGGATGTTGGATGGTTTCTTGCTCTAAACTAATAGAACTTTTCATTTTATGAAATTTTCAAAAATTTCCCAAATATTTTCATAATAGTTTGTAAAATAATACCAGTTAAGATGTCCAAGGAATATTGGTAAGGAAGCTGCATAAAACCAAAAACTCTGGTCTTTTTGGTTTTAAATTCCAATGTGTATTGGCCTGAAAAAGAAATTGAAAGCTGAGGTTAATTAGGTTCTGAGATGACAGTACTCATTCTTCAAAACACTTACAGTACTTTTTTGACTCTGCTTTGTTTGCTCTTTCCCAAAACTATGTGAGTTAGTTAGGACATGGATTATCTCCATTTTAGAGATGAATATCCTGTAGTCTAGACTGGGAAGCAGCTGCCGAGCCCTGGTAGAACCTCTGCCTTTAGCTGCAGCCCAGGTCCTCAGGCAGGTGGAAGAGAAGGGCAGGTCAGACTGGGGTGGAGGGAGGCCAGGAAGGGAGATGGTAGGCCCTGCAGTTGGGCGTGCTGCCTGCGAGGCAGGACTCTTCCTCCCTCTGCTCCATGCTCAGGACCACTTTGTCCCAGCTGGCTGGCTTGCTTTGAGCTCAGCACTTAGAAGGTCCCCTCTTGCTTCCAAGTTGGCCATTTATTGGTGGGAGTTAGGTGCCAGAGTTTGCTGCTGGTGACTCTCTTTCTCAGCACTCTCCTGTGGTGTCATATTTTCTCAATTTGTTCTTAAATTCATTTTACTGACCCTCCCAGAACTCTCTAATCCTTTCTCAGGTCAACAAAAGGGGGTTTACCAAGGACTTCGACACTGCATTAGATATCACCAGATTTCACCAAACCTGGGGACCCCACTCTGTAACCAGATGAGCTTCGTAAGCTGCTTCAGTGCATCCCTCCCACTCACCTCCCGGTAACAGATGAAGTAACAAAGACTTAGGTGCATTGAGGGATTCCTGCCTATGAGCCTGTAGAGAACCCTCATTTCCAGCTTTGCTCATCCCGTTTCCCGGTGCATACCTTATATCCCTTCCATGGCACCCTCTTTTAGAAGATGCATTCTGTATCTTGCTTAGGAAATCCCAATGCCTTTGTCCATGTTTCTTCCTCTGCTTGAAATGTCCTTCCCCACAGAAAATTCCTGTCTTAAAAATTAGTCTGTCATTACAGCTTCTCTGAAGCCTCCACCCAACTGAGTCAGATGAACTTCTCTAACTTTTTTAGTGTGTGTGTGCGTATGTGTGTATACATTGTGTGTGTGTGTGTGTGTGTGTGTGTGTGTGTGTGTGGTTGTGCATACAATACTCTACCACGTTTGCAGATTGGAGAGCCTTGATCTGTTTTCCTCATCAGATTGAAGGCAGATTTGCATCTTTTGTTTTCTTTCTTTAAAGTTCACTACTATCAAGGTCAAGGTTGTGCTTAATGTTGAGACTTCCACATGTGATACTACATGACCAGCCGTCTGGGGAGAGCATGGAAGCTGCACATCAGAGAATTCAGGACTCCATTCCCTGAAGGGAGTAAAGGCACCATGGCCAAAGACTGCTCTACAATCCCCCTAACAGTACCCTATAAGCTACTAATCTTAGTAGCTAATCCACAACAACTACAAATGTCACATAGCATGTCACTCATACTAGATTTCTATCAACTAATGAATTTCATGTAATAATGCTTATTTATTATAATATAAATATATTAATTTGTTCAACAACAATAATAAATATTTACTAGGCTCATGCTAAGACATTTATGGGCATTATTCATTGAATACTTATATCTGCCTTGCAAGGTGAGAATTATCATTCATTCATTCATTAGATGAAGAAATTGAGGCTCAGCAAATGTAAGCCACCTATAAAAGAGAAGTAGCTGAACAACAAAGAGCCACCTCATAACTATATCTAAGATTCCAGGGCTCAGAGTGAGCAGATCAGGGTTAACAGCTCCCATTACCATCTGCTGCCCAAGTAAAGCTGATTTTGCTTTCAATGCAATATTCTTCTGGGCACAGCATGCCCAAAGAATTTTACTTAATTAATATTATTCCCAAATGAAGATGAAATTGATTATAAAAGTAGCATATGTTTGCTGTAAAACATTCCAATGATATGAAAAATATAGAGAAGACTGTTATACAATGATTTCTACACCTTGAGATAATTACTGCTAATAATAATAAAAGCACCCTAATTGGGTGCTTTTCTGTGAGTATTATGCACACATATATCACGTTTTCCTTAAGTGGAATAACAGTACATGTGTTTGTACTATTTTTTTGGTCTTAGTTTATGGTAGCCATATTTCCACTGTTAAGGTATACAGACCCATATCATTTTTAATGAGTGGAAGTATTTCAATAAATGGATATATAGTACCCCTCCCTTTATCCACATGGGATGTATGCTAAGAACTTCATTGGATTCCTGACACTGAATAACAATAAACCATATAACTAAGTGCTTTTTTATATTAATTATGTGTTTATTATACACCATGGCCATAACATTTACAGTTTAATTGCAACAATAGAACTAGCACAGATTTTTTTCCTCCATATCTCATGGATTGAACATTATTATTCTTACCATAGATATTAACAATCTCAGCATGCAATGTTTTTCTTTCCTATTGAGAACTTTCACATTTCACCAAAAGGAAGCACTTTATTGCCTCTTTTTGGCATATTCAAATTTCCAGCATCACCACTCTTGCACTTTGGGGTCATTATTAAGTAAAACAAGGGCTACTGGAACACAAACACTGTGATATCTTAACAGTGAATTTGATAATTGAGATGCCTCTTAATGGTTAATGGTTGGGGGGGAAGGTAGCATATACAATGTGGATACGCTGGACAAAGGATGACTCATATCCTGGGTAGAATGGAGAGGGGAGGTATGAGAATTTACCACACTTCTCAAATAGTGCACAATTTAAACTTTTTAAATTGTTTCTTTCTAGAATTTTCCATCTAACATTTTCAGACCATGGTTGGCTGTGGGCAACAGAGACAGAAGGAAATGAAACTGCAGACAATGGGGGATTACTGAAATAAAGAGGTATATATGTTGTTTCCCATGTGTTACTATGATGAGCAATACTAAGATAAAAAAAAGTCATAGAAATTTACCTTTTCCATTTTGGTGAGGTTAAAAGGTAACCATGAGAGTCTCTGTTTTAATTTGCATTTCTTTGATCATTAAAAAGGATGAACATTTGTTCATAGTTCACTGACCTTATGTAATATTTATTTCATGAATTTTTATTCCTTTATTTATTTTCTGAGTTGGGTGTCTCTGATTTTCTTCTTGGTTTCTAGGAGTAAATTGAAAAAGATGGGAAGCTCTGTCCTGTCATATATGTTGCAAACAGGGATAGAAGTAATCTCAGAGATCATTTAGCTCTCCCACTTTAAAGGTTATTAGACTGTCTAGGGAAAGGAGGTAACTTGTCATTGTGTCATAGTTATAGCCCCGATTTTTCCAGTGACTCATTAAGATTTATTGACTCCCAGACCACTTGTATTTCTGGTATACCACCCTGCCTCTTCTCATAAGGCAAAATACATTTCTACTTGGCCAGGAACTAAAATCAATTCCTGTGAAAAATAATGAAAAGCAGACTTCAGTTTGCCTTTTAGTTGGCTAATTTTCTCTGCCTCTTTTCATTTTCTACCAGAGGATTCTTTTTACTAAAGAGCAGCAGAAGGAAGTACTATGCAGAAATAGCCTGACAAGCATTGCCACAGGTGTTCCGTGTCGACAAAGGAGACTAGTAGACATGGAAACCTCTGGTGGGCTTTGCAAGCCTGGTGAAAATTTCTTGGACTTCAGAAATTTTTGGTATAGTAAATTTTTTTTCACCTACTGTATATGGTTATGCAGAGGCTCCTTGGCTGCTCTACAGTGGTGCATGAGGGCTACTCTAAGATGTCCTAATAGCTCCGTGCCCCTCCACTGGGAGGAGATCTGAAAGCGGCTATCTTGATGGGACACACACTGGCATCTGTGTTTCATGCCTTTCCCAAGTGGAACTGCATTTACTTCTCCTGGGTAGCAGGGAGGGAAATGGCAAAATTCAAAATTAAGAATCAAGATGAACAGAATGTACACTTGTCTCCCAACAGTTTGGTGGAGACTTCTTATTCCTCGTTCATTGTGGGAGGAAAATATTCTTAGCACAAGGTTGGGTGGAGCTGGTTTGAGGAAGCAATACATAAGGTCAATTGGAAGGGGAAAAAGAGAATAGAGTGGGGGCGGGGAAGCTATCAAAGTGCATCTGTTGCTAATAGATGATTCCAGACTTCCTCTCTTAAGAAAGATGGGGACATGTGGAAAATCTGCTTGTCCATTTGTGAACCGCAGAGAGGGAGGGGGAGAAGACCCAGATTCCCTACAGGGAAAAAAGTCAGGGGAGAAGGAAAGCAGGTGTTTCCTGCTTCCTGCGCCTTAGAGGAAAGCGCAGAGCTCTGGGAGGGAGGTTTCCACAGCGGTGCAAATTGGGGGGAGCCATACTTTTCCATCAGCTTCATTCAGAGGTGACACATGAGCCCCCAGTTCCCAACTTCCTCTCTCCCTCATTGTTCCCTTCTCTGGTGCTGGAGCTCAGGCGCTCTCTCTCTCTCTCTCTCTCTCTCTCTCTCTCTCTCTCTCACACACACACACACACACACACACACACACACACAGGCTCCCTAGCTTCAAAGATCTAAAAAACTTGTGAAAATTTTATACAGACGTATCATATAAACATTTTCTTTCATTTTTACATCTTTTTTTCCTCAGTTTATCTGCTTTTAAAAAAAAAACTTTTGCATATCAATCGATCTTTGTTTTCTTTCTCTTTTGTACCAATGAGACTGTGGATATTCATGCCTAATGTTTGCCCTTTCTTCACCTAAAATTAAAATAAAAAGCAAAATGGAGTGTGTAAGTGGAATATCATCTTGAGCTTGCACAAAGTAACCCTAAAAGGTCCTGGATCATTGAGCTCGACCCCTCTACAAAATTAAAAAACCACCACCAACAACATCATCAACAACAACAACAACAAAACCTAAGACCTCCAAGGAAAGAAAATGTTAATATTGCATTAATATATTAGCAACCATCTTCTAAATGTCTGTGTGCTCCTGCTCGCTCTCGCTCTCTCTCTCTCTCTCTCTCTCTCTCTCTCTCTCTCATCCTTTTTCTCTTTCTAACAGTGAAACATCAGGAGAAAAGTAATGAACTTTGTGTTTGTGTGGGCGTGTGCCTGCATGTCATATAGCCACATATTTAAAAACAACCAAAGGATTTTAAGAAATATATTTGGAAATTTTAGACAAATGAAGAGTTAAAAAGGGAAGAGAAAATTGGAAGTTTCCCACTGCCCAGGGATGAGGAGAGTGAAGAGAGGAGAAACGGAGAGAGGGTGAGAAGGAAGGGGCGGAGAAGAGGATGAGCTGGGCGCGGGGCTACAGAGACACGCCATATATCATCCAGATGTTTTGTCTACAGCAGACCAAACATCAGGCTTTGGGGAAGCATTTGGAAGACACAATGCCCCTTTCACCATGCAGAAGGACAACCGGCCGGTCGCCTCTTTCCCTGTGTGGATGTGTCTCTCCTTTTCAAGCCTTTTTGTGGTCAAATTATAAAGGCCTGTTTAGTGGGTGGGATGACGTCACGGCAACCACAAAAGCTTATATTTCCTGCTACTAAATACACAGCCCCTGCTGACGAAGTGGTCATTACAGAGCCAGCTTGTTCTGCCGAGGTCACCCCGAGTGGGGATAAAGGCACAGGGGCGGGGGTCCTGGTTGAGAGAGCAGGGCCATTATTCCCAAGTTTGTCTGCCTGCCTGCTGATCCTCATCTTGCTGGGACCAAAAGATGAAAATAGAAGTCCCTTTGTGCTTCCTCCAGACCTTTGTCTGGAAGGGTGCTGGGCGTACCGGGAGGCAGCGCAGTGGGGAGAAAAGGACAGGCGGAGTCCGGGTCTCTGATTCTAATCGCCCCACTTCTGGGCAGAGTGATTTTACTCCTCTGGTTTAATCACTCCCATCTCCCATTTTATTAAAGAGAAAAGAACCTCATCTAGGGATCACATGGGTCACGTGTTTTAAAGTGACCTGTTGGGGAGTGCTTTTCAAATGTGAACATCATTTCTTTAGTGTTCCCACTGTCCTTGGGATAATTAGGAGCTCTTCTCTCTTCTGAGAGGAGTGCATCAAAGGTAGGTTTTATTTTTTGCAAATTCTTTTTTTATTTCATATGCTCATTTTTGCAGGCAGCATTGGTAAATCATTTTTTTAAGGAAGAAAATAAGTGACCATAATTGATAAGTTGAGCCCAGGAAGCCAGACCAAGTACTAGAGGACCATGAGGAATGAGAGAGGATCCAGATGAGTTCTCTTGGAAGAAACAGCACTTGGGTCGTGTGTAGGGCATGAAAATTTGGTTGGCAGAGGTAGGTTAATGATGATGATCATGATGGGCCATGACCATGAACCCCAAGTACCACCTGGCATGAAGCCAGAACGTCTGGGGACTTGTATGACAAGTCTTTGGCTCTCCAAATCTCAGATAAAATAAAATTTTATGATTGCAACTTTTAATATTTCCCACAAGTGGTTTCATTTCAATGTTGACAGAATTAGAAAACTACCATTCAGTCAAGCTCAGATGACATTTTTCTACTCTCAGTTCTGAACCTTTGACAAAGCAGAGCTCAAATTCTCCATATTTTTCTCTTTCCTTTTCCTCCCTTGATGAAGGCAGACTACACGAAGGGCCTCAAGTCGTTGAAGGACTTTGAACAAGTCTACATGGCATTTAGTGAAGGGAAACATTCGCCATTATCCATGTAATGCAAGTGTTCTGGACAACCAGTCTGGAATTCTAACAACTTCCCGTAGGCCAAGTGTGTCCAGGTTGGTCCTCTATATAAACCAAGGAATTGAAAACTGCCCTGTCCTTTGGTCATGTGTACCCATTAGGCACTTACTGGAGACACATTTTACTCTCAAGTCCACTGGCTAACTTCACGGGCCCAACAGTATGCTCAGTTCACCTGATTTGAGGCTGGACCTGTGAGGTGTGTCTCAGTTATTCCCCACAAGCTGCCATCTCCTGTCTCAGGAATTAATCATACTTCTCCTGGAGCATATCCTGGCTAGGACTAGAACTATTGCTTTCATTTCCTAATTTCAAAAATGTGTGTTTGATCTTATTGAGAAGATAGGCCAGAAAGGCAGCTTCAAAAGTCATGCCATGGGGGGAAATGCAGAGAGGACGGTCACCTTCTTTGTAGTGCTTGGGAATGCCCCTCAAGTGTTTTATTACTTCCAAAGAGCTGAACTCTGCCTCGAGAAATGACCCTCTCCCCTCTTTCTTGATACTGTAACAACATCTCGTTTGATCAATCAAATAACTCATTTCTGCAACAATTGGAACCTATTTATCTATCATCTATCTTTAGAGAAAACTGTGTCCCATGCACAGTTAGGATGCCTGAGGAGCCATTTTCTGTACCATACTAAGATAACTGTTGAGAACAGAGAAACCGAGGACTTCAGTGTTGAATGTGATCTCTATGATCCCAAGCAGTTGTTTTGATCTGCACCCCCACCCACCCTGCACGTATTGATTCACATTTGGCTGAATTAACTTGATTGGCTACTTTAGGATTGTAGAGACACTTCTTAATTGACAAAAATAACCTGTTGATTTAATCCAGACTAACCTAGAACGTAATTGACTGTTCTTGCCTTTTTCAGATGGAGCAGTGAGTGCATAGACTAGAGTGTATTTATGAGAGGGGTTTAAGTGTGCTTTCGTTAGGCTGAGACGACGTTTCTGGAAATCTTGTAAAGTACGGAACACTTCAGAAATAGAACGAATGACTTGGGTGATGCCCATGGGAATGTCATAAACTAGAGAGTATCCTGTGGCCAATGCGAGTTTTATCAAATGTCAACCTTTCCAAAAGCAGATGCAAAAGACCATCTGTCTAACTCTTGCTTTTTACCCCTGGCTATTACCGGGGTGTCCATGTTGCTTTCAGAACTCACAGCCTAAAGAACCACCTTACTTTTTCTTAGAACTTTACTCCTTTCCTTTACCCTTTTTCTTTTGTCTTCCCTTCCTCCTTCACTCCCTCCCTTCTTCCTTTCTTTTTATTCTTTCTCAAATTGCACATGCATTGGGGGTATTTAGCATAACCCGAGGCTGGAATCTAAATATGTTTCATAGCCAATAACTTTGCATGTCACCTACGATTGCACACCGTGTCTCAGACACAGATTTAGAGCACACAAGATGTGGCCATCTACTATTATCGCAATCAGTGTATTGCCAGTACTGACCCCTGCTTTGTGCCAAGTTGAGCTAGGTCCATATAGTAGTCTAGTGCCCTCTTGTGGCCTCCAAACCAAGAATCTTGATCTCCTTTGTAGAATCGGGGTTATTTGTGGAATCATCAGCCTTCCTATAAGGCTATTATGAGTTTACTCATATCTTCTTCTTTCTTTCCATTAGTAATACTATCCTGCCCCACAAAGCACAATAACTGATGGTAGACCCCTTCTTCTCTGAGCAAAGGATAATTCTATGGAATGTGGAGTTTAGTTCAAGGTTGTAGTTTCATAGGGAACTTCAGAACTTAGCAAACTGTGAATACATGGTATGTGTCAAATAAATGTCGATTGAAATCTCTTCACCAACTTGGTGGAGTTTCCATTTGTCCATTCACTCTTAGACTTACACACTCCTTCTACAATTTCTACCGTGACATGGTTTCAAATAATTTGATATATTTAATTTGAAAGCAAAAGAATTATGGTGATATAATAAGCGAGCTCAAAAGTTCAAAAGTTAATCACGTGAACAAGTTAGGTATCTGACACTGCTCCAATGAAGCACAAATTAATGTTATAGATGTTGGTTTAGTATGATAAGGGACTTTTTAATAATCATTGTAATTATTTGACATTGGAACATGTCTAGAGATGAACTTCCAATTCTTTGATGGTCAAGCAAGGATGTGTTAATTTTTGATATAGAAACATTAGCAGGGATTCTTTTGTTGGACTAAATGATCTTTATAAATTCTAAAAATGCAAATTTATTTTTTTATCAGAGTTCACAAATACATCCAAGGAAGAATATAGCTACCTTTAGTCAAAGGATTATGTTGCTTCTATTCATTTGGTCTATTAAATAGTTACCCATAGTTAGGAAATTCTCTCTAATGTCCAACATGGAGCCTTTCCAATGCATGCACAACTTTATGTCTACCGCTGCCATTTCTAGGGAACGAAATGTGTGTGTGTGTGTGTATATGTATGTGTTCATCCAAGCCCATCTTTATAATTTACCAGTTTCTGATTTTCTAAATTGCAATAAGACCTTTGGCATTTTCTTTCAAACCTGAAATTCCATCACTTACTACTTTTTGATTGTAGCAAACCTCTTACATTTGTGCCTAATTGCATATGACATCAAATTTCACACTGGAAAATTTTACGCCTATTTGTTTAATTGTGGTCTTAGACCTTGTGATGAGTAGATTAATAAAGTACATATGTATTAAAAGTGTATCTCTTGGGGCTGGGGATGTGGCTCAAGTGGTAGCACGATCGCCTGGCATGCGTGCAGCCCAGGTTCCATTTTCAGCACCACATTCAAACAAAGATGTTGTGTCCGCCGAAAACTAAAAAATAAATATTAAAAAAATTCTCTCTCTCTCTCTCTCTCTCTCTCTCTCTCTCTCTCTCTCTCTCTCTCCTCTCTCTCTCTCTTAAAAAAAGTGTATCTCACTCATAGCACTGCAAAAAAAAAAAAAAAAAGAGTTGGAAACAATTTGAGAAGATGATGACTGAAAAATAAGAGTTTCATTTTGACACCCCAAGTTTCAGAACAAAGAAAATCATTATCCTTCTATAGTTTACATCAACTTAAACTGAGAGCAGAGGAGATGGATTATCTTTCTTTCTTTATAATTCCCTACTTCTTAAAGAGGTGGAATGATTTCAGAGGTATAGATGAGTTGGGATTTTGTTGCTTCTATTCATTTGGGTTTTTTTTTTTTTTGTATTTAATCAGTGCAATAGTCTCTGTGCTTGTCAATCTGTACCATTAACCCTTAAAGGGGACACAGCTAATCCACTATGTCTTAAAAAGGGCTAAGACTCGTTTCAAATTAGAAGCCACTGAGTCTTGATCCTTTGGAACTGTAGTTTGAAGAGGGTTTAGGAAACTACTTCCCCTTGCCTTGCTTGTCCACCAAAGGTCTTGTCCTTCTCTGCATTGAGATGGGAGTGTGAAGTGGTTTAAGGGTTTTCCATGGAAAAATCTGATCTATCCTTACAAAATCAAAACTTCAAAGATCTTGGGCTTCAAGGGAAGTTCTGAAGCAGGACCTAAGTGGGTTTAAAATTGCCCTTCCTTCTTCCTGAAGGTAGTTGGTTCCCTTCCCTTTCATCCTGGCAGAAAAACCAATGAACTGTGTCTTAGACTTTGCTGACAGCCCCAGGCTATAACAGAAGAATTCTCACCCGTTCCCATCTTCACGAAAGAGACACACTGAATTTTCACCAGCCTGTGAAATAAACCACCCACCTGGTCCGTGGAACCATTTCAAGGCCAGAACAGCCAACCATCCTCAGCTGTGCCATATGGGAGAGAAGAAACAGTGTTTTTCTCCATACGGATTTGTCACACATTAGTAAGAGGCATTTTTTTTCTGTCCCGGTCTAATGCCTGGATTGCTGAAACATATGAAATGTGTTTGACTGAACTTGCCAGGAAATTGGATATGCACTTCATAAAGTGAATCAAAACTAAAACTCTTGGGTCATTCTGTCCCTACCTCATTGGAGAGACATCCCTACAAATGGACAGCTAATCTCTTTAATGAGCCAAATACCCAAAGGCTCTTCTGGGAAAAGAGTCCAGTTTTTAACTGCCTCTTGTTGCACAGCTATAGAACACGAGATTTTAGAGCAGGAGAAGATCTTAGAGCTCACCCCTGCCCCCATGGTGGCCTTTGCTTGCATGTGAACACTAGGTCCTTAAGAGGGGAAGTGACCACTGTGTGCTGGGACTAAGGGACTCACATCCAAGGTTTTCACTCTCAATTCTCTCCTCATATATTCACGATCCTTCCTTCCTTCCATCACTCTCTCTTTCTTTACCTCCCTCCCTTCCCATCTCTCTCCCTTCCTTCCTCTTTCTCTCTTTCTCACTCCCTTCCTTCCTTCCATTACAGCACATTTGCTGCTGTTCCCTTCCCTAACTTATCACACAGCTTCCACAGTCAGTGGGTAAAGGGTTGTGATTTCCTTACTATGCCTCCACAATAAAACTTGTATTGATGGCCTAAGTATTTTTTTCCTTTGTTGTCATCAACTTGGTTCATCATTATGAAACTAGAATATAGGACGAATCCTAACATAGGTAGTAGAGATCTGGGTCCTGTCCTCAGATTCTTCATTAAAAGACACATCTGTTAATTAATAGCAGAAAGAAAACTGCCAGGTTGGGTGATACACATTTGACTCCTTTCTGGGATCTACATGTACGAAAGAAGATTGTGTCATTCCAAAAGGCATACTAAAATCCCTTTGAGAAGGGAAAGAGGCACAGCCTTCGTTGATATGATCTTCTCTTGGATGCCAAAGAGAATTCCCCCAAGTTCCCTTTCAAATGGGGTCCGTAAAGACTAATCTATAAATGCTTCTTTGGAATCAGAGACTCTGTGTTTGGATGTGCTCATGAAGTAATATCGATAACAAGGAGATGGCCTGAGGTTCTTCATGTCAAACCTTTCATTTGAATTTATTTTGCTGTATATAAAAGACTGGGCCCCACTTTAATCTAAAATAAGGATAACAGCATCCTCCTCTGAAGGTGGTTGTGATTAAAGGAGCTGGAACATGAAAACACAGAATAACTGCTCAAAATATGCTATCTAGCATCCCTTTCTGCATTTGAGAGTCATTTAATCCTAATTGTTGCTTTATTAAACATTTTTCTTTATTATAGGGACCCAAATGAACCATCACAGAAGGAGGCCTGGACTCCCATGAATTGTCCTAGAAAATTCATTATCTCTGGAGTTATTTGCACTCGTTCTGAGTTCCTACCATAACACCTGCAGGAAGGTTAGTGAAAGAGGGAGGGAGCCTCTGGAGGCAGAGAGAGGAGAACCATGGGAGTAGCAGTAAATACTACCTCCCAAAGTCAGGACTATCTGTTGGCAGACAGGTCTGTGTGTGTGTGTGTGTGTGTGTGTGTGCGTGTGTGTGTGTGTGTGCTTGTTGTGTGACATGCACACACGTGAGTGGAAGTACCTGCGTGCATATGTGCTTCTCTCCTGCTTTGCTTAAACTTGCTGTCAAAAGCATTTTCCCCTTTCATTGCAATATGTTTAGCATCCACTAAATCAAGGTTAATGGCCATTCTCAGCCTCCAAGAAGAATTGGAAGCATTAGCTGATTAAATATAAATGTTAAGTTTTAGATGCTCAGTCTATTAAAAACCTATGAAGACAAAGGATGGAAAACATAACATGACACCAAAGTTCAACCTGTGGGAAGCAGGACTGGCTGTCCTGGTGTCCTCAGCTTAGGCTCATGATCCCCCGGAACCCCACCTCCTCACCTCCTCCTCACTCCTGCTTCCACCAGGAGTGTGTGGTACCCAGAAGGGCAAAATGAGATCCTGAAGCAAGCTTTGAGGATACAGAATCTCCAGTTATAAAATCAATGTCTTCTGAAGGAGGCAACACTTTCTGTTCCATGTCCCAGTGATGAGACAATCAAAATAGTAAGTAAGAGAGACAGAGAGAGACATCATGTCAGCCCTTTGAGGTGGCACCTCTAGTTTTCTTATTTGGGGTCTCCTGTAGGGGCTTACCAATGACTGAGGACATTTAGCTGTTGATGCAGTCAGCAGAGGATTAAACATCCAAAGGGTAGCTGGGGTCTGGTGTCCATCCAGGATTCCTTGATTACTAGCTGGGCCCTCACTCAAGTGGTACTTTCATTTATGAAATAATTAAAGTCCATTATTGGAGTTTTGTCTTGGGATCAGAAGAATGAGAAAATTCCAGTGTCCAATTTTTCATATTATCTCTGCTTCTGTCCCTTGTCCCTTCTAAAAATGAAGCTTAAAGAGATTAAATAAATACCTTTGTCTAAGGCCACATGGCTCATTCAGAGTTGCAGGGTGTCTCCAGAGCTGTTTTCCTCTGCTGCTTGCAAAAAAAAAAAAAAATGATACATCAATCAACTTAAATATAGGTGCATTAATTGAACTAGGATGAATAGATAGTTTATAGGTGGAGATAAATGGAAAGAGAGTTTGTCTGGAATCCAATTTTTAAATACATTCTTTCCCCAAAAGCTGCAGGGAAAAGACTTGGAAAAACAGGGTCCAAGATAGCATTTGTCAAATGTTAAGGTGCATAGGAAGCGCCTATAGATTCTGATTCAAAGGTCTCCCGTGAGGTCTGAATTTCCAACGTGCTCCAGAATCATGCTGGAGCTGCTGGTCTATACTGTACACTCTAAGCAGTTAGGATCTTGGTATCTAAGGTGAAGCTAAGAGCGTGAGAGATATGAACTCAGCAGGACACAGTGGTACACACCTGTGGTCTCAGCTACTTGGGGGGCTGAGACAGGTGCATTGCTTGAAGGCAACAGTTTAGAGATAGCCTGGACAACATAAGAAGACCCTGTGTTTTAAAAAGGAAAAAGAAAGGAAGGAAGAATACAAAAAAAGGAGGAGGAAGAAAGAGACAGAAGATGAGATAGTTCATAATCACTGCAGAACAAATCATTCTGGGGCTGTGGGCCTAACCCACACGGTTTGTTTTGTCACTACACAGGGCCATGGGTAAGGCGCCATATTGTCTTTTTCTCCCTTTGACTGACCTCCAAGTCATTGGGCCTGCATCCTACAGAGAGATCAGTCAGCCAAAACTGAAGAAAGATCACGTTTCTGCTTTAGGGAACTGAACCTTGATCAGACATTTTTAAAGATGATGGTTTGGGGAATGTCAGTGAAAATACACTTGGCTTGATTACCTCAACTCCACTGGTAAGCAACAGTAGCAACCATGATCACCATTGTCTTAATGGACATCGGACATCTGTAAGGGGCTGGAAGCAGATAATATATTGAGCTCCTTTTGTTCACAGTATCTGATAGACAAGATTGTGGACACCCATGAGATATTGCAGGACTCTTGACTAAAATCTTAGTCAAAGATGAGAGCTGTGTCTCATGAGCTGATGAGATCCAGTGATCTCAGGTGACTTATTGAAAAGCAGAAGAAAAAAGAATTGTTGAAGCACATAAAAATATAATTTTGACTGTCTTTGAGTGAGGATATTTTACATGGGTCTTTCCATAAGGTTGTCTTTTGCTGGTGGCAATATAAATTGATTAAGCTATTTGGAAAAGGTTTTCTCTCTCATCAAACCTACTCCTTTATATCTAAAGTCCTAGTTGTTTCTGCAATGTCTCATTCTGATGTTCATGAAACTAGTGCAGAGCAGCAACCTGATGCTGCCTGAACCTATGCCTGTTCTTAGAAGCTACAGAGCATCAACTGTCCACGGTTCAAGGTCCATCAAGGTTATAAAGTTCTGAGAGTAACATGATACCCACTTTTGTTTTCCTTTCATGACCACTGGAACCTCCTATTAGCTTTCAGGTAGAAAAACACAGTGACATTTGTAAAGTCAGGAAGATGTGAACTAGAAGGCCTATTCCATCTCTTTGTACCTGCGAGAACTTCACATGGCACTTACCTCTCAGAGCTAATTTCATGTCTTAATAAAAATTATAGCACATATTATGCAGGATGCCTGTAATGAAAAACTCAAATAGAGGGTTTGACTGCATCTGGAACAATCCTTGACTACATAAAGTATACCTGGCACAGCACCCATCTGAGATCTTAGGGGATGTTTTTAAAGACTAAATGACAGTGTGCTTAAAGAGCTAAGAATTGACTCTTTCTTGTTATAGTTTTCTCCACACTTTCCCACACATATTTCTTTTCACTTGTTAACACATATGTTCATTATAAATAAACCAAGATAGGAAAACTCAATGGAATAGTGAAATAACTAAAATCCATGCATTCATCAAACATGCAGGCTAAGACTTGTTCCCTCGCACTGTTCTTTCAACATGTCTTTCAAAAATATTTAATAGTGTCATTTGATAATGGCACTTTTGAAAAACTTAGATGGTTCTTCCCCCTCTCACGTAGTTTTTGACAATCCACAGTGCAGAATGCCACTATATTTTTCTTATTGTTTTAAGCTTTTCTGAGCAAGTTGATTCTGAGACTCATCTTTAGAAAGCCCCTCAAAAAGTTTAATTAGACAAGGAGTCTCACCACACAAAAAAAATAAAGATGTGAGGTGATGGATATAAAAATTAGTTTGTCATACTACACTGTACACATGTGTCAAAACATCATGTTGTATATGCATACCATAATTACATACAATCTTATTGTCGATTAAAAATAACAATAAAAAGTTGCTTCAGTGGTGATTTCCCCATCTGTAAAATCAGGAAAACAATAGTATCTAACATACAGGATTTTTATCACTTTAAAAGATGTGACATGTATGAAGCACTCCACACGAGGCCTAGTGAATAAGTACTATGTCAAAAATCATCATTGACATTATTTTGTCTGTATGTCTTTTCCCTTTTCAAACGTCAAAAACTTTGAAATCTTTAATGCAAAATTGCACTTTTTTTAAAGTGTTGTTGCTTATAGTTTCATGCAGTTTATTTAGAGAAAGGCCAGGCTAGGCTCAGTGAGTTGCCACAGAAAATACAAATATAAATAAGTCTTTGTTTGCTTACTCTGATAGCCAGTGTTCATTCCGACTTTCTGTTCTCACTGGGGTAGTGTTCCTATCTCTGCTGTCAAGTTCAGTGCTGTGTCCTGCACCACTACATGATGTCCATCAAAACCTTGGGACGTTTTCCTTCTCCTTCATTATCTTCTGTATTTTCACTTGTTTCAGGCCTACTCTGTAACCCTACTCTGTTTTTAATTACTGAACTATAGTTCAGTATAAATACACTTTAAATTTTTTAAAGGTAGATGGATTATGACAGCAAAATGACTAAGAGTGTTCTACACATATGAGTTATCAAGGAAATCATCAGGTTAGGAAAAGGAAATATCCGTACACATGTGACTATAAATAACACATTTAAATCAAGCACAATGCTGGCAGGAAGTTGAAATGATTTGCAAAAGCCAATTTTTTTTTTTCAGTCAAAAGTAAGGGAAAACAACTCCAGTTTGTATGATGAGAAACTCAGAATGTGCCTGGATATGTGTACAAATACACAAATCAGCTGAGCAGGCACACCAGTTAGCTTTTGCTACATCACAAATCTCCCCAATAGAACCATTCATTTAGCGCTTGATGCTGGGAGCTGGCGATTTGCAGTGGGCTCAGCTGGATGGCCCTGCTGGCCTTGTTCTTCGTCTTTCCACAGCAGCAGTGGACTTCTAACACAGTGGCTCAGGGTTCACAAATGTGTCAATATGGAAGCTGTTGGGGCTTCTCGGTGGCTGGACTCAGAAGTCCTATGTCATTACTTCAGTTGTGTCTCAGTGGATAAAGCAAGTCATAAACCAATCCAAGTTCAGTGTGGGAGGGGGCTGCATGAGGACATGCATATCAAGAGACACGGTCCATTGGGGCCACTTTTGGGACCAAGGATTACATTCTCTATATGAAGCTAAAACCCACCCCACTCCCCTTATTTTTTGTTCATTCTGCTCTGCAATCTGTGCTGCACAGAATAAATCCATTTTGTATGACAGGCTTTCAGATGATTTGAAACAGGTCTTATGCTTCTCCTTATTCCCAAATATCCAGGAAAATACTCTCAGTTTCTACTTAGCTCTTACTAAAGGAGTGATGCAGTTTTGAATTTTTGAATCACTGTGGTCACTTTGACATGGAACAGCCCTGATTTATCAATGTCCAGCTAAGACAGTGACACTCAGCACTGAGCAGAACAGTTCAGATGAGAAGAAAGTGGCAGGAGGCAGAATATCACCCCCCAAAGATGTCCATCCCCCAAACCATGGAACCTGTAGAAACGTTGCCTTAAGACCTTGAGAGGGGGTGATTATTCCAGATTATAGGTAGGCACAATATAATCACATGGGTCCTTAAAAGCAAAAACCCTTTCCTGGTGACAGAGAGAGAAATGTGCTTTGAAGAGGACCCAGTTTGTCCTGCTGGCTTGGGGATGGAGGAAGCGGGCTGTGACCTCAGGGGTATGGTGGTCTCTAAAAGCTGAAAAGGAGTCTCTGTTTATAGCCAATGAGAAAACAAGGACCCTGGTTCTTTAAACCTAAGGAAGAGAATTCCAACAGTAACCAGAAAGAACAGAAAATAGATTCTCTATCCACAGAGTTTCCAGCAAACAATGAGTCCAGTGAGACCTGTGCTGGACTTCTGAACTCCAAACTGCAAGAAAAAATAATTTTCTGTTGTTTCACCAAAAAAATTGTGGTCATTTGTTATGGTAGCAATAGAAAACCAATACGGAATGTTAGGATCACTTTTGAGCAGAAAGATACCCTGTACTTTTGGAGAGAAATGTGACGTAGGCATGTCTTTGCATTTTGGCAACAATACTATTAATTCATACAAACTCACATTCAACACACATTGCTTTTTTCTTTTCTCTTAAGCAGCTGCAATTTTGGATGTTTTTCCCTTTAATAACCAAATGCAAAATGGTACTGTCATCCAAATACTTCAGCCGTCTCCGCCCTGTTCTGAGGTGTTGGACACGTGATCGGCCCATCAGTGTGAGCACAGCTTTCAGAGCCCTTCTGTCACCCGGAGGTGATACTCTTCTCCCCTTGGGAGGTACTTTCGCCTCGTTCACCTTCCTGCTCATTGATGGCCTAGATGCTTTTCAAGGTGCAGCTCAAATTCCATGTCACTCCAAGATCCTTGTCTGAGAACATCAGTGATTGGCTCCCCATCGGCTCCATACAGGTTCCCCAGTCATGCTGTGTATATGGTACAAATTCACTTAGATGGTAACTTTCTTTCCTCTTCAATTGTAGGCCATTTGAAGACAGGAATTGTCTTTTTAAGTTTCACATCCACTACATTTGCTGGCAGGATGCCTAACATTGTAACAGGTGTTTTATGGAAAACAAAAATCTATTTAGCAGGTCTTAATTGAGCCCAGAAGTAGAACTCTAAAACACCCATTTTTTACCTTAAATGGGTTAAGAAAAATATAGATGTGCAAGCAAGTATATCCTTGCAAATAAGCAATTTGTCACACAAAGAGGCAGAGATTCTTCTGTGGGAAAAGTTCTGACTTAGAGAAGTAGACGTAGACTTTATTGCTCGTGAGAATGCAACGTTGTATACTTGAAATTGTGAACATACTAGATCTTGGGCTCCTTGGCAACAGAAATTGGGTCTTTAACTCAAAGCACCTAGTATGATGTCCAGGGCAGACGATGCCTGTAAGCTCTTTGACCATTCGTTCATCTGATTTGTTATTGTTTCTTTACGTGACACCAATTCAGCCCATTTGTCTCACATTCATCCATGTCCTTTCAATGCTGTGATTGTCAGCACCAGTGTCAAGCATAAATGGAAAACGAATCAGTAAGGATGGCACTGGCTGCCAACTAGGGAAGTCCCCAATACAAATCAAGTCAGCTTCTGGGACATTTATGTATCATGCAAAAAGGAACCGAGAAGGATGGCAATTCCAGAATTGGCTCTTCAACCACTCCATAATAACATTAGGGCCTCTTTACTTTTATCCAGAAGAGTCTTTTCAGTTTTCTGATCTGCCATCCTTAGGGTAACACCTCTCGAGGTCACAAGAAGGCTGCCTCATTTCAGCCATGACACCTCCCCACAGAAAGAGAGGCTGCATCTTGAAGCAAATGAAGGAATTATTCCCACAAACCTCCCAGAAAACTTCCTTTATATATCTGCATCTGGCCAAAAGTAGGGACACATGCCCACTCCAAAGCAATTGCTGGCAAGACCCTGGGATCACCATGCTTGTGATGTGAAACAGATGGCTTTGTGGAGAATGGTATAATTCCCCATCCACAGTGGGGTTCTCTTAGAAAGAAGGAAAGGGGGGAAATTCTGGAAAGACAGCCAACAAAATCTACAGTCTTTAATGCCAGTAACTAAACCAACACTATATACATATATATATATATATATATATATATATATATATATATACTCATTTTATTTTCCTTTAAATTTTCTGTGGTGTTTCCTCCTCCAAAATCAGCCATGCTTTTCTTGAACTATGTTAGGAAACTAAAAATCACTTACTGCTTTCATATCCATATTATTTACTTTATACTGAAATGGAAGAACACACAAATACGCACACATACGCACACGATTGTCATTTGCCAATCCAACTCTCGCCATAGTTTTTGAAAATAAAGAATCTTTGTGAGTTGCCAACCTCTTGAATTTCCATCCTGTGTCAGAATTTGCTCCTCTGCCTTCCAAGTAGAGAATGATGGTTTATGGCTCAGATGAAGCCCTTGAAATTGGGATCGCTTAATGGAAACAGACATCTCCCCTTCCAGACAAAGTCAAGATGTTTATCCCACAACTGAAATTTAACTTCTTTTTGCAATTTTCAAAGAGTCTCCAAAATGGAATGTGAGTTCAACAAAATGCCCTGCAGTACATTTTTTTCCTAGTCAAGAAATAATTGTAGGAGACTCCTTTATTATTTTTTAAATGTCTAAAAAGTGGATCTTTTAATTTAATTTTCGATCAACAATGAGCCAGTCTTTGCCATCCTTAAATCATAACTCTTGCTTACCATTTGCAAGCACATTTTATACTTTTCAAATCATTTTTACATTATTTACATTTGGTTCTTCAAGTGGGTAGAGTCAGTTTTATCCTTATAAATGGGGAAGCTAAGATGTTACTTGACTTGCCCACAAAGCAGGTGAGTGGCCAAGTCTGTCCTGATGGTGAGGAAAGATATCATTCTTTAACTTCACACCCTTGAATTACAAGTAGCAGCATGTTAATGTGTTTTCTCCTTTTGTTTATTTTTTCCAAACAGTTTAATGAACCAGTTACATGGTAGTAGGGATTAGGAAAGCCCACAGTGGATTAATGAAGGTGTAGAAACTATCTTTCCTATTTTACGTCTGAATATTGAAAATAGTCACTTAACAAAGAGAAGGTAACTTCACTCCCATTTACAGGGGGGAAAAGGTAACCTTTACCAGATCAGCTGACCCAACTGAAACTAAGATTATCATCTGAGTAAGATGAATGCATCTTTTAAGGGAGGGTCTTTGTTGGGCGATTTCTGGCACTTCCTGTGAGACCACAGGCATTTTGGAGCTTTACATGGTACACATTACTGGGGGTGTTTTCCTTTTTTCTTCTCTGGTCTAATCATTCCCTGGCCATGTGTGCAATCTGAAGCCACTTTTACACAGCAGAGGTTCAACCTGCAGACCTGTGGAAAGGAGCCTCCAATTCAGCTTGTGAACCTCATCTCCAAGAGTCCTTGGTTCATGGACCTTAAGTTATGGTTTCCACATGAAGTCACCGGATTCTCAATGAGTGACTTTCTACCTTAATTAGCTCCCCATTCACAAGAGAACACAGCTGCTCAGGAAGCCCTGTTGATCCAGCGTGGGGCTCAGTGCTGCTCTGGCAAGCACATGCTTCCTTACTGTATCTCCAAGCAAACACACACGGACCCGCTTTCTCTCCCAGAAGCCAGCCTGGATACAGCGTCCTGCTTCCCAAGACCTGGAATGGGCTGGCAGCACCGAGTCGGAAATTGTTCTTGGTGTCTCCTCTTTTCCTCCTCCCTTTTTTCCCTCCCCATTTGCTTAGAAAACATCTCATCATGAGCAGAGGCTTCTCTTTCCAGACGTTTTGGTAGGTTTTATCATTATTAATATCAACACTTTCCATCTTGGGCAGCAGTTGGCTCTGGTGACTTTTGCACATTTGAGCTGCCAGGAAGATCAACCCCACCTTACAGAGGAAGAGGGACTTAGGATGGGCGGGCACTCTGAATGTCACCTGTGGGGCACTGGTCTGGACATGGTTCGAGGCCAAATGCTCACAGGTGTGCCAACCTGATTTGGGGTAGAGTGGTTCACAGAAAAAGAGACTGAAGTCTGCAGTCAATGAGCCAGATTAGGAGGCATGTGGAACTGAACTTGGATCATGAGAAGGGAAGGCACCATTCTCTGATGGGAGTTTTTGTGCATGTGACAAAGAGACATCAGAGTTTATTTATAAAGCACAGTGCGTGAAACTAATCAGTGAAAGTTTAAAACACCACAATTTCCTTTGCCTAGCCCTACAGTCTAATAGGTCGCAATAGTGGTTAGAACTCTACCTTCCTCATCAAAGTCTTTCCTGGGCTTTATTCAAATAGTAGAAACAGTTCTCTCCTCCTGTCCTCTCCCCTCCTCACTGCACAACTCTCCTCCTTTCTCTCCCCCTCCCTCCTCCTCCTCCTCCTTCTTCTTCCTTTTCCTCTCTTCCCTTTCTCCTTTTCCCACTTCCTTTCCCTCCTCCTCCTTCTTCTTCCTTTTCTTCTCTTCCCTTTCTCCTTTCCCCCTTCCTTTCCCTCCTCCTCCTCCTTATTTCTCTCTCTCTCTCTCTCTTCTCTCTCTCTCTCTCTCTCTCTCTCTCACACACACACACACACACACACACACACACACACACACACACTTCCTCTGTTTTGAGCATGGAGTAGCTTGGCCACAGTGCTAGCCCATGCCAAGGTTCTATCAGTCATGAAAACAGCAAAATATGTATTTACTTAGAACCTAAACGCTTTCAAATTACTCGCTGAGCCAAAAATCCTATGGAAACAATCAAAAGGTGGCAGTTAAAAGACATTAGATCTTTCAGCTTCATTTCCAATAAGCTCATGTCCCTAATTTTTAACAGACCTCTAGTCAAAGAACGCTACTTCAAATGATTTTATGATTTCAGGTATTCTAACAACAACAAAAAATAGCCAGACCATGACAAGCAAACTGGTCATAGAGCAGGTAACAGAATTCAACTTGGCACATTCTCCTCATTTGAAAAAGTGTAAGTTTTAACCAGTCAGCTTCCTCCTCTGGTCCTGAGTTTCCTCATTTCTAGGAGGAAAGATGGCTAAAAATACCCTTTTCAGTCAAATAGTCTATGTTATAAGAAAGGAAAGAGGACATGGGAGCGTCCCCATCCCCAGCCACCTCTTCCCTTTCTCCCGCCCCTGTGCTATGGGACACTGCTTTATTTCATAATTTATGGTTCATCAAATGAGCCATGTTCTCTTGCCCCCCAGCCATGAGCATTCTCCTTTTCCAAGTTCAGTTTCTCATGGACTGATTGATCCTTATAAATCCTATCAGTATCACTTTGTATATCACTTTCCCTGAGAAACTTCCCTTGACTTCTTGACTGAGGTTGGGAGTCCATGATTAGGTGACCCCCATAATATTTTGTACTTCAATAAAGCATACATCTTATTTTATGTATTTTTTTCATTTAATTGTCTGCATACCCCTTTATACCCCAACCCACCCAAATAGAAACTCTAGGGGAGCAGGAATACATGTTGGAACTTAAAAATTGACACTTGGATTAATTAATTAACTGATGAACACATGGCATTAACCACACATACACACACACACACACACACACACACACAAAATAGCGTACTACTGATGATCGTTTGCTTCTAGTTCAAATTTTTACTTTAGATGTTTTTTCAATCTTTTTCCCCACTATGAGACAGATGTTCACATCCATCACAAGAGAATCATCAGTGAGAAAGGTCATTAATTCCACCAGGGATAAAATGATGCTGACTGCAGCTTCAACCTCCTTTGACTTTCCAAGAATTGCTTTAAGTACATTCTGTTTTCGAAGATCAGCCTCTTTCTTTCTTCCAAGAGCTTGTCCCAGCCTGTTTGGGTCATCCCTGGCCCTGGTTACTGGGGGGTGTTGAGTCCAGCAGTTTCTGAGCCAGTTCTAGCAGAAAAGCAGGGATTAGGGAGGCTGGTGGAAGCAGGATGTGAGATTCTTGGCCTCTGGATACTCCCTGATTATTATTTTTTAATATTCTGAGAACAGATTAGGATGAAGCAAATTAGGGAGAAGTCATGAGATGCTAGCCACGCTCAACTTCTCTTCTTCAGGCATGACCTTGGAACGGGAATCGGACACATCCTTCAGTAAGACTTGGGTCTGCTGAGCACGGGCAGAACCAAACCAAATGCAGCCCGTGAACTGATCTTCTCCTCCTGCCTCCACTTACTAATAAAGACTGTGTTGATCGACACGGGTAAGGAGGCCTGACCACCAAAGGCAAAGTGAGTTTGCCATCTCTCCTCCAGATAATTACACCAGCTTTCCTTACATGAGTACTTAGGATTCCGTGCCAGAACCAAGAAGGATCCTGCCTTTACCTCACACTGGAGGAATGTAAATGTTGAATAACCAGATCCAAGCTTTGAAGTTATGATAGCAAAGGGTGAAGTCCTGGTGTTAGTTCTTTATGGTGACCATAAGAGACACCCCTCGCAATCCTCAGATGAGTGCTAGACGTGGATCAGAGGTGAGAGAACTCCTATTTATATGGGACAGGGATGATCAGTTTGTCTGTCATCCAGCATGATTATTAATAGTGTCCATTTTGCTTTAAAAAGCATCTCACTAGATGACTGACTTGATAGCCACCCTGGTAAAGACCTGGTGGAATTCATTTTCATATTGCTCCCTTGAGGGCTTCTCTGAAACAACAGGGAACACAGACACACTTCCTCAAGGGCACTCACTTGCTGCTCATCTTTTTGTCTTTCTGTTCTTCTCCTTTTCAAAAGCCAATGGCAATCTTCCACTCTTGAGCCTCATTTGTACTGGAAGAAACACATTTAAGATCAGAAAGAGGGGATATGGCAACCACCCTATCCCCAATCCGTTGGTCAGATCTCACTTTTATCACACACCCCGCCCCCCGCCCCCTCCCCCCGCCATGTTTCTTTCTAAGGAAGTCGTTTAGAACCATTCAGATAAAGTTCAGAACATTCCAGAGTGCTCTGGGGAACAAGTGAATATGTGACCCAAGAAGGAAGAGCGTGGTAAATGGCAGCTTCCTGGAGAAGCCAGAGTGGCTTCCAACACAACACGATCCAGGCATGTATGGTGAGCCCACAAGGCCCAAGGCAGACCCCCCAAGTTAGGGAAGCAGCAGCATCCAGTCCAAACCAGCAGAACAGAAAATGCCTGTACATCTATCCGCTAAAGGGCTCCAGCCTGCTCCAGGGGAACTTCAACAGACGGGATAATTGATGAGGAAACGTATATTATCAGCAGAAGAAAAGAGGAAGAAGTAGACAGCAAACATTTTAGATTGCCCATGACATGCACCTTGAAGGATGGAGAGAAACTACTGAGAGAGGCCTGAAGGCTTTGCTGATCCAGGTTGGAGGGGGAAGTGCAGGTGACTTAGTCAATCGGAAAAGGACAGCAGTCAGCGTGGCTGGAGCAGAGACAGTTCGGGTGTAGACTGTTCGAGTTTGGGATGCTGAGGTTTAGGGTGGACAGTGGCGTAACTGCAGAAGGTTTTGAACGATGGGAAGGAACGCTCAAAACTGAGCTGAGTAGATCAGGGCTAGAGGGCAGCCTGTGCTGAAATGCCTGGAGTCTGATGGCCACTTTCAGGACCAGTCTCCCCGCTGCTGATTTCCAGGAATGCTTCACCTGAGGTCCCATCACGGTCCCCAGTGCCTGGTACCCTGACCTCGAGGTGGAGCGCATCCTCAGGACCCCACACAGCTCCAGAGTTCCAGCTAGGGTTGGCTGAGGCTTTGGTGGTGACTGCTCCGCGGTTCACCTTCTCCTGCCCTGCACTGCATCCCTCCATCCCCCCAGATGTTGCTATTGAGCACCCTCCAAGGGAAACTTGCTCTTGCCACTGAAGTCTGTTTCCCAGAGAGTGAGATCTGCAGCAGAGGGACATGTGGGAGTAGAGAGATCCGAAACCAGGATTCCAATTAATAAGCATTAAACGGTGGGAACTTTAGCCTGGAGGTGCCCCTGAGCATCCGCAGGAGGGAAAGGATAGAGGTGACTGGAAACCTGCCCCTCAACTTTCATCTCTAAACCCTCGGGACAGTCCCCGACCACCTTTCTCCAGCTTCTTGCCAAAACTTTCAAATTCATTTCTTTTCTGGAGACTTAGATGTATAATTTCCAAGACTGGCAGCATATCAGAATCACCCCAGGACTTTCAAAAACATATATAGCTTCAGAACTCCACTGAGTGCTATTCAGTAGTGCTCTGTGGGAGGGCCCCTGAAAAATTCAATATATATTACTGCTTTAGTGTCCAAAGTACACACACTTTCAAGTGCATTTCTCATTTGATTCTCTCCTTCTGTCTCTTACACACACACACACGTTGTTATTATTCCCCCCAATTTAATAAATGGGGAAACTGAAGCTGAGAGAAGTTTAGCAACACATCTTAGATCACTCAGCAAAATAAGAGACAAAGACAAGATTTAAGATCTCCAAGGCCTCCTGATGTTCCCGCCACCGTGCCACACAGCCTCTTGCACATGCGTCTCCCTTTCTCCCTGCCTAGGCTGAGCTCCTGCCTCAGCCTATCCCACTTTTCTCCATAACACCAACACTGAGAGGTTGTCAGGCCCAGGCCCAGGTGTGCACTGGGTTTGTGCAATGCTCTTATGCACTCTGGAGCTGTGTGGGGTCCTGAAGACGCATTCCACCTCGAGGCCAGGTACCCGGGTACCTGTCCACCTGCAGCTGCCCAAGTGGGGTTGTCAGTGTGGTGCTTGCAAAGTGCTCTCAGACAACCTGGGACCCCAGGGAGGGCTCCTGATTTACTCATGTCCTCTGGGCCCTTCAGCCAGTGGTCATGCTCAGCTCCAAGTTTGAGTTGTATTGTTATTATTTTTAAGTGCCTTTTTGTCCTATTCATCCAACCAACTGGAAACTCTGAGAGGAAAGAAGTAGGCCATGAGTACAATTTACCAAACCTTTCTGGCCCCTTTCTGCTGTCCTATCCTGTCCTGTCTCTTCCTGTGCCATGTACCCCGGCTAACCCTCACTCCATCTTCTCCTCTCCAATTGGAGATCTAACTTTGATGTCAGTCTGAATTATATTTCCCTATTCTGATTCCCAAGACTCTTAGGATCAATGCAAAATATTAACCTAGTTCTACAAGGTTTTAACCATTTTTGTCCCCATCCCATTTTTCCAACTTCAGCTGGTTCTTTATTCCATGTCCTCTCAATGCTTTAGCTACACTGACTTATTTCATGTTCCCTTATGCCACATGATCTTTGCACATGCTGTCCCCTTTGCTGGGAATGCTGTTTCCCATTACCCCTTCTCTCTTCTCTTTCTGGGCTCCGTAGAATCATCATTTCCTTAGTGAATCTTCCCTGAGATCCTTTTAACAAATCCACAACTCCTGTTACTTGTGTCTATGATGGGGTTGCCTCTCCTGCTACTTAGCTACCTTCCATATATTCAGTCCCACAAGGGCAGGGCCTTTGTCAGCTTTTTAACCAACCAGTGGATTCCCAATGCCCAGCAAAACGTCTGTCCAGGGAAGTCTCTCCAATATTTGTTAGGCAAATGAATGAGAGAATCCAGGGCTGAATGAATGGACGGACGCATGCCTAACACTCTCCAGGGTCTTGGGCATGACAAGGGGGAGCAAACCAGGACACAGTTCCTACCTTCGCGGAGCTGCTGACGTAGTTCTGGTTAAACATGAAGATTGAAAAGTCAAACGTGGCTATTTGCAATGTGTACAGACTCTCCCCTGACCCCCTCATGGTACTTCTGGGGGTGGCGATTTCAGGATCTGAGGCATTTAAAAACTGAATCCAGGTTGCTTTGTTTTCAGACATTTTCTCCAATGCTCGGATGCCAGGATTCAGAAAGAACGAGTCCTTTTACATTGAGAACGAGGCTGTGGTGGGCGAGTATTCATTTCCCTTATTGCGAAGTTCCTCAGTTTTCATGCAGGGAGTTACCTCTTCTTCAGGCGATGTCCTCAAGGTGGGACTGTCCTTCAAGTGGTGGGTATGTGGCCCAATGACACCAATGGGTCTGCTGATCTGTCCTCGTTGGGCTTCATGGAGAGACTGTAAATGGACTTGGAACTTCCCAAGGCCTTTCCCTGCTGAGTCGCTGTATGAGTCCTTAAATGACTCTCTTTCTTGATAAATGTTATTCCTCTTGTATGGACCCAGAGCTCTTCAATTGGAGTTCCACTAGAGCAGGAGTGGGCAAACTGTAACCCACAGACCAAATTCAGAGTCTGCTTATTTTAATACACAGTGCTTTATTGAAGAACATCCATCCACATTCATTCATTTAAGTGGTGTCTGTGGCTGCTTTCCCGCTACACCAGTGGAGAGGTAGTTGCAACAGAGACCAGGTGGCCACGAAGCTGAAAATATTCACGGGAAATGTTTAACACAACCCCTGTTCTAGAGAATGAGTCCCCGATACCTAAAATGTCTACTGTATGTGAATAATTGATTTCTGCGCATCTAGAATGGTACTACAGAGCTGATACCCTTGGGAGACTTGAGAAAATAACCGCATCACTGTCTGGGGCTTCATTTTTTCATGTTTTGATTGAGAAAGGCTTCTTGGCCCTGAGGAATCCCAAACGCTTCACCTCTGGTGCTCTGATCTAACTTCCTAGGACTCTCTGATTCTGTACAACAGCTTTTTATTATTCTATCCAAGGAAAATTGTTGGAGGTTGAACTGGGATTAGGACCCCGGAATTCTAAATCTCTCTGAAACTCAGTCACAGCCTCATCTTCTACACAACAAAGAGATTGGACTAGGACTTCTCAATTCTCTTGCAACATTCGGTAATCCATCTAAACAAAGGCAGAATTAACCAGATGTACAAACACCAGTAAGAAAAGGAATTCTGAAATAGACCTTAGAAGTAAAGGGCCATCTAACATTATGTATGATGGGGAACATCAGGAAAGTGTGTGTGTGTGTGTGTGTGTGTGTGTGTGTGTTAAGCAGAAGCAAATATTCACAGTAGTTCAAATACATTCTTGTCTGGAGCCTAGAGAATAAACCAAATTGTCTACAATGTCTCACTTGAATACTGAACTAAAATCCATGGTAAATAGCCTATTAGTGAGAAATTTAGGGACCGTCCCTAAGCAAAGTTTGTTTTACTTTTTACTTTCAGCCTTGCTCCAAAAGCTGAGTTGAAATTATAGCCTAGAAAATGCCTACTTAAATTCCTTTAACAAGCAATCCCCTCTCAGTTGACACAAGTTGGGGCCTGTCCCCTCACCTCCAGCAGGCCATCCATCTGCGCTGTTTGCAGTGGCCCCAGGCTACAGGTAGTTTAAAGCCCCAAGATCAGATTGCTGCTCAGTCTTCTCCTGTAGACTAAATAGTCCTGATTTTGTCAGCAGCTTTTCATACTCCAGGGCACTCCGGTTAACTCCTTCAGCACTGAGCTGTGTGTCTGTACCATTACTCCCTACATGCCCTGGCTGGGCTTCTTCTGGAAGCCCAGAGACCAGCCCTGGGACTTGCTGGCTCCAGGCCCCCTTTTCTTTCCTTTAAAACTATTTTGATGATCATGTGTTGAGAGCTAATGACAATTGTCTGCCCAGAATGCTCAAGCATAAACTTGCATCCAGGCAGGAGATTGATGAAATTAACCTCAAAATCTAGTACGTCCATCCTATAATTAAGGCCCACTAATGTCTGGAAAAAAGAGGTCAGCAAGGCCTACTTCTGGTCTCCACAAATTAAAGGGCTCCAAAGGAGAAACTTCCTTTCTTCCAGAGGAGAATTATTTTTTAAACGGTACATTAAATAAATATTTATTGGTTACGAGTGCTATGCTGGGCATTGTGCAGCTACTTGTAGGTGAACAGTGGCCAGGAGAGACCAAATCCTGGTCCTCAGAGTGTTTACAGGATAGTGGGGCAATTCTCTTAACTAGGGGTGATTTTATCCTCCAGCAGCCATTTGACAATGTCTGGGGACATTTGGGGGTGTCACAAATTGAAGTTGCTACTAGCATCAAAACTAAGGCTAAGAGTGCTGTTCATCTTCCTACAAAATACAAGATAGTCCCCAAAGAGTCATCCAGCCCAGGATGTCGAGGTGCTGAGGTTGGGAAGCCCTGCCCTAGCAAGGTGGGTGTCACTAATGGAGGCAAGCAGCCATTAACTTGCACTCTGGACCCAGAGATGGGGAGCAGAGCAAAACTAGGAGAAATCATTTATTATTGCCGTTGCACAGAGAAGAGGTGAGCTAGAAACCTCCCCCAAGACCCTCGCCAGTGGCCCTGCAAAAGAAGCAAAGCGCACTTGCTTTAGGATGTCGGAATGAAAGGGCCACTACGGCACCTTCAGGCACTGCCTCTGACTGGTGAGGGTTGGAAGGTGAGAAGAATGGGAAATAAAGTACCGGCTTCCATCTGCACGCTGTGCGTAGCTTGCCGTCTTCTGTGTTCAAGCTGAAGTTTTGCAAAGTAAAAGATTCTGGATTAGCTGACTTTAACACAAAATGGTAGGGATGGTGGAGTCCAGATATTTTAAACACACACACACACACACACACACACACACACACACGATCCCATGTATTTGTAGAGCATGTTTTGCATTCCTTATGACAGGTGGGGTTCTATAAATGAAGCAAGGAACAGCTGCTTAGCATAATAATAAGAATTGTAATGCATTCCGCTGTCGTGTATTTAAAAAAATAAAATCAATAAAACTAAAAAAAAATAAGAATTCAGACTAACCCAATTGAAATGGGCCAATAAGCAATTTTATTTGTTGGAAATGTTCTTTTGATTGCATAGAGCTGTGTTTTCTTGTTTCCTTCTTATAATGGAAGGTAATGGCTGTATATGACCTGTTTTGAAGTAGTAAGCCAATATATTATTATTCTAGGAAATAAAAAAAAATTATGTCCACAATGTCAAGCCAAATTGGACAAACTGATAATATACATTATTAAGAACAATACTTTGTGTGTGTGTGTGTGTGTGTGTGTGTGTGTGTGTGTGTGGATTTTTTATATTGTACTTTAGTACAGGGTGGATTAAAACAGCAATTCCCTACCCACCTCTTCTGGCTCACTCCCCCATGCCCTGAGTGAACATCTAATAATAATCTTACTTTTTGAGTATTCAGCATAGATGAGGCTCTATACTCCAGCATTTTAAGTTCATTTTCTTACATTATCCTCATCATTTTGTAAATCAGACTTTTTTCTTCCAATTTTAGAAAACCGAAGCTCCTAGAGGTCAATGGCAATTTGTTTAATGTTGCAAAGTTAGTTTATGGTAGAGTCTCGGCGTAACCCAAGAATGGAAGCTCTCTCCACACTCCCGAGCCTGACCCCAGGTCCTGGCTTTCTGGTAAACAGCAGTGAGTCATTCAAGAGGCCATCTGGAGCAGGCCTGTGTGGTGACATCCTGCCTCTTGGAGGTGAGGTTAAGCACTCCGTGAACTCTGGCCGTCTTCATGTTGTTCGAGGAATATTCAGGCCCAGCAGGATCCAGCTGCTGAGCCTTGGCCACCCGACAACTACACACCCTGCTTCCCCCACACCCCGTCACCACTGTTCACCCGACGGTGTTCTAGTAGAGTGGGCGACTGGGAGTCATCTTCAGCAGAGGGATGGCTGTGGATTGGTCAAGCCCACAGGTGGTTTGGAAAAACACCCAAGCCCCAGGTTCATCTAGAGAGGAGTTGGAATTATGTCCCGAGGTACAGACCCAGAGCGGGTCCCAGAGACTCCATTTGTTGCCCTATAATAACCACAGGATGTTTTTTAGCTATTGAACAGATAAGGACTTCTTATCACTCTTGGAACTTCCTCATGTCTTCCTATTTTATTTTTTTAAATACAAGTGTGGACTTTCTCTGCTGTTGGCCACTCATCCTGAGAGTACAGCCAAATGTCTTTAGGCTTGCAAAGAGATGTGCAGCAGTCCCCTGGGACTTGTCTCTTTGCAAGATATTCTCAAGGAACCCAAAGGACTGACCTTCCAGAAGTCATGCACAGCACACAAAATAAGGTATTTCCCCTCTGAACCAGAAATTCACTTTCCTCAATCCCATGGCCTAAGCCCTAGAGGGGACCATGTGACACAAAGTCTTATGTCCCCCAAGAGACAGCAGGTCAGGCCCGGCTGAGCTGAGTCACAGTTGCTGGGGGGCAGGCATGCCTAACCCTCCACTGAGGCGACATGGTCTTCACCGTGCCTGGACACACACATGTGTTTCTTACTAAAACCAAAGGGGGACCTGAGGAGAAGCATGTTTTCCAGTGACCCACCATAACCAAGCTCACAATCTACCACTAGAACTATCTCTCATGAGGAAACAAAGTGGAGATCAACAAAACCCATCTGCCTCTGGTTCCCTCTCTTGGACCCAGGGGGCCATGTTTATTCCATCTCTGGTTCACAGCCCACCAGAAAGAGTTGACTCGGACTTCACTCGTCTGGAGAACACTGCATTAACATAAACGTGTTCTGTTACAGTTCTGGAAGCCAGAGCTGGAATCGGGTTCTGTGGGGTGTGCTCCTTCCACAGGCTCTAGGGAAGGATCCATTCCTGCCTCTGCTGGATGCTAATAGCTGCTGGCATCCCCCATCACCTCCGTGTGTCCCTCTGCCTTCCACCACACTGGCTTCTCCTCTGTGTGGGTTCCGTCTCCCTCTGCCTCTTCCTTACAATGGCACTTGTGATGGCATTCAAAGCTTACTAGAAATCTTAAAATAGTCTCATCTCAATATCCTTCACTCAGCCACACCTGCAAAGATCCCTTTCCCAAATAAGACGACACTCACAGGATCAAGGGTAAGGACCATGATGCAACCTATAACCGACACTTCCCAGCCCATTCTGCGGAGAACTAAGGGGGCCGCCAGTTCTGAGAGGTCTCAGGTTAGGGTTGAAAGCCTTTAGCACACGTGTGCATTGGCAACTCTGTGACATGTGTTCTTTTGACTTGTGTTCTATTCTGTATGTCTGCTCAGAATTTAAAGTCAGCTTTTCCAAAGCATCTGACCTGCATTTATTAATCATCTACCACCATCTACAACAGGTTCCAGGATCTCACTCAGGATTCTTCACATTTGGTGGGTAGAAACTTCTTTGTGGATAGGAAGAGGCTGTTTGTTCCATACCTTGTAGGATATTTTGCAACACCCAGCAAATAAAAACATAGGAAATCTAGAGAGAATTGAATTCCAGAGACACAATGTATAATTTTCTAGAGTAAATATGGCCTGTACAGTATTTGGGAACTTCTTATATTTAAAACAAAATTAGCCTTTGTTTACCTAAAATTTATATGTATCTTGGTGTCCTGCATTACAATTGTCAATCCTACATGGGATGCCAGGGGCATACACTCATCCCTGACTTTGGCAAAAAAAAAAAAAAAAAAAAAAAAAAAAATCTCTATAGCAAGGCCAGATGTCCCTCAGCAGGAAAAATCACTCTTGTGGAGAACTACTGATCTACTTAGTAAAATAAGTGAATACATACTCTTGTAAACTTTGAAGAACTGAGAAAAGTATATGGAATTGTCATGCACTCCAGAATTTATTGCTTCGTACTCGCAAAACTATCATACCAGAGAGCCTCAGGGCACAGGGACATGGCCGCGGCTCTGGGTGCAGCGTGTGCATCACCATTGTTGGGGGACAAGGTTTGAAGAAGACAGTCTACTTGGAATAATCCTGCCCAGCCCTGTCTTTTCAAGCCTGGGAGCCTCAGGCTGAGCAACAGGGCCAGGCATGACTTCCCATCCCCCATCACCCTCTAATTTATTTTAATGATTCTCTTTTTTGTCTTTTCTTAGTCCCAAGGCTTTGCTTAGGAGCAAGTGGCTCTCTTAGACAGGAGACAGAGCTAGCCTGTGAGGTCCCTTGGCTGAGACATTTTTACTTTGAGCATGTTTCTACTGGTGGAAAACAACTAAACAAAAGAGGGACTGAATGTATGTGTGCGTGGGTGTGTCTGTCTGTCTGTCTATCTCTTTTTTTTCTTTCCTGAAGCTTCAGCCTTCCTGTCCCCAGGGAACATGGCATTTGAAGTATCCAGGCCTCACCCAGCCTTTTTATACTGAATGATGGGTGACTCTTTCTCCCCACTGCCAGCTGCTTCTGCTCTGTATCAAATTTGGCTTTCAAAAGTTTTCTCCAACGATCATCCTGGTGTGCGTACAACAGAGACAGCAATCCGATGCACATATTGTATGTCTACATAAACAAAGCCGTGTGTATTTATAGACCCATATCAATGACAGATCTATATGGAGAGATAATGGGGGTTTTACAGATGGAGAAAATAGAGAGACGAGTCTTTGAAGTCTCTGACCCAAAATAAAATGAAATACCATATAATGCTCAGCAACAAATCCCTTAATAAGGGGGAGCTTTTATCCACCCCAGGGCTGGTGGAGTCTACAGGGAGGTTTGTAGGGGAGGAGTCTTATCCTCACAATATGGAAGCAGGATTTAGGTCTGTTCCAGAATCCCTTGGTGAAGGATGAGTATTTCATGATTTGCTGCCGAGTTCTTAGTTGCTTGGTCATTAACACTATTTTCAAAGGGTTTGCATTAACTAGCTACACATGGCCTCATAGAGCAGTCCAAAAACAAAGTTGACACTGAAGGAAAATTTAAGAATGAATGAACACATTTAGCTAAACATAACTTGTCATTTCTGGAAGCCAGAGACAAAGATAAAATGCATATATATGTGTGCATTTACATACATATACTCATTTCATATATGTGAATTTATGTCATATATATATACATACGTTAAAAAGAAAGAGAGAATGGGAATAAGATGAAATAATACTAGAAGTAAGAACTTCACAGAATTATGAGCCCAACTCTCCACCTGATCGGAGAAGGGCAAGCTTCTATTTGGAGTTTCCTATCAGCATGGGAGATGAGGCATATTTCATTTTTAGGAGGAGTCATTTTATGTACATAATCAAGCCAACTCCAGGGACAGCAGCAGGGACTTATGAACAGAGCAGACAGCAAAGAAAGTACTACATGCACTACCCACATTTTCAACTGCAACATCTCTCTTGGTCACCTCTCTTGTGCCTGTCATTTTGTAGAGAAGGAAGACCCACTGGTTCAAGGACATTTTTTGTCTTCTTATTGCCCGTAGCCAGGGATAACCTCTGAGTTTTTCTTTTTTTTAATGAGGTAAAGTTTATACATAATGGAATATGCAGATATTAATTATCCAGTGTGTTGAGTTTTAGAAAATGTGTACACCAATGTCACCACAACCAACCCAGGCCAGGGACAAAGCATTTCTATCACCCCAAGGCCAGTGGTGTTTTATAGCCAAATCCTACAGGTAATTCTGCACATCTGTTCTCAAATCTTTCTTCAGTGATATTACCTTGGCATCTTAAAAAACACCTGGTGGGAAATCAATGGCACTATCATAAATCCAGCATTTCCCCCAGAGAGCTGGTTTACCACCCATGCCTGCTCATGCCTTTCTGTGACTACCTTGGCCCCCATGGACTTAGTTATGCCTGTTCATGAACTTCATGAAAATGAAATTACATTTTATATCTTGCCTCTTTCCATCAACCTGATGTTTGTGAGATGGGTTAACTTATCAGTGGCTTGTTCCATTTTTATTGCTCAGGAGTATTTCATTGTATGAATATACTATATTTTATCTAATTTATTTGTTTAAGAATATTTGATTTTTCCAAATACTATTATTATTATTATTTTTAAAGAGAGAGAGAGAGAGATTTTTTTAATATCTATTTTTTAGTTATTGGCGGACACAACATCTCTGTATGTGGTGCTGAGGATCGAACCCAGGCCGCACGCATGCCCGGCGAGCGTGCCACCACTTGAGCCACATCCCCAGCCCCATATTATTATTTTTAATGAACCATTATTTTTTAAGGTACTACAGACATTCTACATAAGTATCTTCAGGATCCTGTGGGTTTTTTTTTTTTTTCTCCTAGATTAAAACCTACGAGTGGAATGGGTGGGTCATAGGAGTTGAAAGTGCCAGAAAGTTTTATAAAAGACTAGCACACAAGTAATGTTTAAAAGTTCCAGTTTCTCTGCATATTTGTTAGTACTTTGTGTTGCCACAGGTCTTTTAGTTTTCAACCTGTCTACTGTATGTGAAGTAGTACACACATCACCAGAGTTTGATTTGCATTTTCCTGAAGAATGCTTAGATTAAACATCTTTTTCTTGGGCTTATTCACAATTCCTGCATCTTCTTTTTTTGTTTTTTGGAGTATGTGATTAAATTCACCAGCCAAACAATTTGGACCTATAGTTGTCTTTTAGGGAGGGATTTTGATGATGAGTGAAATTTCTTCAGTGGAAATAGGGTTATTCAGATTTTTCTAATTCATTTTATATTAGTTTTGATAAATTGACTTTTCAATGCATTTATCTATTTTTCTGATTGTTTAATGGGTTTTGGGGGGGGGTTTGTTTATATTTTTGAACTCATTTAATCCTCCCCTCAAAACCTATAGCCCCTTATTAGCCTTTTAATGCTTGTAGCATATTTAGTTATAGCTTCATTTCATTCTTGATAACAATAATTTGTAACCTCCCCTCACTTCCTAGTTATTTTCGCTTCAGAGAGTTAGACCAATTTAACTGATCCATTGGAGAAATTTATTTCTTCTACTTAATGGAGGATGGCTTGTTCCAGCTTCTTAAGGTAAAAGGTTAAATCATTAATTTAAAATGTTTCTTCTTTTCTAATATGAGCTTTCAGTGGTAAATATTCCTGCTTTAGCTACATCTTATAAACTTGTGTATTATAATATTAATTCAAAATATTTTAGTTATCTCTTTTATTTATAGATGATTTAGAAATATGTGTCTTAATTTCTACATTCCTTGGGGGTTTATAGATATATGATTTCTTTTTACTCTGTGCCCAGAGATCATACACTGTAATATTTGTATCTTTTGAAATGTATCAAGACTTACTGTCTAGCATTTGGTCTATCTTGGTTCCATCTGTGCTTGAAAATACTCTGTTCTACTGTTGTTGGGTGGAATGTTCTATATATTTCAATTAAAGTCATCTGGTTGTTAGTGTAGCTCAGATCATCTCTATCCATGATGATGATATATCTAGTTGATTAAGAGAGAGAAGTATTAAAAATCTCAAATCCCAATAATGGATTTGTCTGTTTTTCCCTTTAATTCTGTCACTTTGGGTTCTTGTATTTTAAAGCATTATTAGGTACATACCCAATTAGGATTGTTTTCTCTTCTGGAGACCTGACTTTTTTATTATATTGAAATTGATAAATTGCCTTATCTTTGGCAATTCTCCTGTATTAAAGTGCATCACTTTTCTAGTATAAATATTAGCTATATTTTTGGTTTTTTGCTTATTCTTTACATGATAAACCTGCTCACCACCATTTTACTTTCACTGTGCCTGTGTAGGCAAAGTGCATCTCTTTTCTCTCTTATCCAGTCTGATAATCTCAATATTTATTTTTTTTTTAGACTTTAATGTAACTATTAGCATACTTGGCTTTAATTTGACTATCTTGCTATATCTTTTTATATCCCACCATTTTTTTTGTTCCTCCATTTCTCTTTTCCTTCCTTCTAGTGAGTTGATTAAATTTTTCTCAGTATTTTGTGTCCTCTATTGGTTTTTCAGCTGTGTACTTCTTTTTAGGAATTAAAGATGATTTTGAAAGAACTACAATCCCCGGGGATTATAACATAAAACTTTAATTCACAACTGAAGGACTAGAGTTAATATTGTGTCACTTTGCAGAAGATATAAAAATCTTACAATTGCAAAAACCCCATATCCTATGTAGTTTCTTCCTTTTACTCTTGATGTATAGTTCACATCTCCTTATACAAACCCTCTAATTAACTGACATAATTTTCATTCAAATATTTGTTGTCTTTCAAAGGACATTAAGAAAAGGGGATGAAAGTCGTTTTTACATGTACCTATGCATTTCATAGTTTTGGCACTTATCCATCTTTTGGGTTCAGTTTTCTATCAGTCACTTCTTTTAATCCAGAGGCACTTCCTTGAAACGCCCCACGTTGCAGATCTCGTACACCAGATCCGCTGGGATTTTTTTCTCGCAGCTTTTATCTGGCTCAGAGGATCCCTTTCCTCTCATGAATCACGGCTTGTTCTCCAGATACCGAAAACCAGTTCCCTCAGATATTTTGTCCAGTCTTACGATCGTTTTTAGTAGGATGGTGAATTATTGGCTAAGGCTGCCATAATCAAATACCACAAACTGAGGGGCTTAAGCAACAGATGAGTGTCTCACAGCTCTGGAGACCAGAAGTCTGAAAGCAGGGGATCGGCAGGTTTGGTTCCTTTTAGGTCCGAGCCTGCCCCTTGCTTCTTTCCTGGTCTCCACTAGCTCAGGGGGTCCTTCACTGACACATGGAAACCTCCCTGGGTTTTCACATCAGCTTCTGTCAGTGTCTCTGTGTCCACGTTTCCCCTTTTCCTGAGGACACAAGCTTCCTGAACTAGGGCCACCCTAATGACCTCATCTTAACTTGATCATCTGCAAGGACCCCCGTTTACACTTAGGTCACATTCACAGATGAGGGAGGTTAGAACTCTAGCATCCTTTTAGAGGAAACGATTCAGCCACGGCAAAGGGTAAGTCTGGAGTAACTTACTCCATGTGGCACAAGCAGTGTCTTTTTTTTGCTTGTGTCACTTTGCTGTGAATTCATTCAAGTTCAGTGGGTCAGAGGGAAGAGGGATGGAGAAGCTGAAGAAGATTGAGATTCTCCAGAGGGAAATGGGCCTTTGCTATGGACAGTACCTACTGCAGTTGACTTAACAGAGTGATCAGAGGTGATGTGTTCACTCACTCACTTGTTCAAAAACAAAACAAAACAAAACATACACCCAGCTCAGGTCTGTATCCGTAGCTGTAGGTACAGTGAGAGATAAATGCAGCCCTGCCCGCGTGAGTCTTTAACTTAGTAAACATCCACAGCCCATCTGTCTGCTTAAGTTTTGATTGGATTGTGGTTTTAAAAAACTAACCAGAGAAGGATTTTAATTATCTTTTGGTCAAAGTAAATACAGTGGAGAAAAAGATCACTTTTTATTTCTTTTACTCAGCAAATAACCTTGAATAGATAGTGAACTGAGGATGGAGATTCCAAAGGATTTCTGTGTGAAAATGTAAGGCATTTGCCAGATGAAATGATCACAGCTGATACATCTCCGACAACGTTTTTGGGGCAGGTGTTATAGTTAAAGCTTTGTCCCAGGGTTTCATAAACTGACTTCCAGACCACTCACGTATAATCGAATCAAGCCTTTATTGAAGCACACCGGTGGTGGCTGACCAGACATAAAGCTGTTCCCCTGATCAGCCCCGAACAATTGCAAGGGCGCTCCTTATAAGCCTGAAAACCACAAAAGGGATGTTCGGGGGGTCTAGCCAATGCAAGCAAGTCAGGTTACAGAAGCGGGACAGTGCAGTCAAGCAGAGGGAAGCCTAACCAAACACAGTCATCCCAGTCACCCCAGTTACAGAAACAGAGCCCCGTTACCCTAGTTACAGAAACAATACCCCATTAGGTAGTTCCGTGTTCTTAAAGGTTTCTATAGCAAAAGGAAAAGAACATCTTGCTCCAGTCATGACTCTTCTACTTGGCATGGTTGTCTTACAGGATGAAGTCATAAAACAAAATGGAGTCACATTTGCTCCTACTATCACACAGGTACTGTCCTAAATCCTGCACTCATGTGGACTCCTTTTGTCTTCTGAACAAAGTAAGTGCTGTTATTCCTGTGACGAGAGGACATTTGCCCCCTGTCCATAGTAGATCCAGGATGTGACCCTCAGCACTGTGGCTTCAGAGTCTATACTCTGCTCATCCAGCCTTTATACTATTCTAATTCCAAAATGCAGAGTGTCTGCAGAGCTGGATTTTTTTTTTAGTTCCAACAGTATCAGTGGTTACATGACTTTCCCGCCCTTGTTTCCCATGAACATATGCAACTTGGGAAATAGAGTTGTGGTAGGTGGAAGAAAACAAATGCCCTAATACTTGCCAAACCTTTCCTTCTGTGTCTTTGTGAATGTGCGGGCTAATCACAGTACAGAAAGTAACCGCGTTATGGAGTACGGCAGATGCCTTGATAACGTCTTGTTGTCTTGATAACGTCCACTCCTCTCTGTCTAACCTTAACTGTCTGGAGAACTGGGTGATTTGGGCATCCACCCTGCACTACAAGGTCATGTGCTTCAGGAGAATAGTCCTGATTGGTCTGAGTTGGTCTTGGTGATTTTATGACCCTCGCTATGTCATAGAAATATGATAGAACTCTGGCCTATAAATAATGAAGGATATGATCCTGAATCTGATTCCCACCAGCCTCCCTGTGTGACTGCAGGGAGTTTTTTGCCACCTCTTTCTTCTTTACTGTTAGGAAAGATTTCTTATCTTTAAAAAAGATACTCAGGAAAAGAAAGCTGTAATATCTGTAGGTGATGTCCGGGACTTCAGCAGCCATCTTGTGACGATGAAAAGGTGAGACTGAGGACAACACTGATGGACTGAAGATGAAAAGAAGAAAGAGGAGGAAAAAACTTGAATCTTTGACAATCCATTTGAGCCACTGAATGAACCAATTTTGAAGCCATGCCCGTTTTACACTTCTTGTCCAATGAGAAGGAAACTGAATAAATTGTCTTTATCATTTATGCCTTTTAGAATTAGAGTTCTACCTATAATCTGAATCAAGTCAAAGAATAAAAAACAAGGATTCCTAAGAATTTTATTTTTGACTCATTTCCCTCCATCCCTCCCAACACCTATCAATGTTCATCTTCTGCTTCTTAAATCCAGCACTACATATTTGGGGAGAAGAAAGCAGACATGTCCATTTTTAAAGCATCCAAAGGCAGCCACAAGGTTAGCAGCTATCTGAAGACCAAGATAAATGTCCAAATTCCTCGGCAGCATATTTCTGCATGAAATTCAGAGACACTTCAATCACGCCTGCTGAATCCCCCTTTTGGAAACTGAATTTGAAGTCACATTCAAGGCTGGGCATGCTGCTGCTGCAGAGTCCTTCCTAAATTCCTCCTGGGAGTTGCCTGCCCATGACATGAGAATCCCCCTCTATGATAAAGTAGGCTGAATTTTTTTTCTCTCTCTTTTAAGTAGCTGCTTATCAAGGCAGCGGTTCTGACGTCAGATTGCTGTTTCTCTGAATAAAGTCTTTGGATTACTTCTACATAAGCCTAAGGGTCTGGATGTATTTCTGCACTTTTTCTTGGTGCTTTACAAAAACTTAAAATAGCATCACCTCCCACCCTTCCTGGTCAACTCCATGCAACCACAACAGATTGTGAGGGGCTGGTTTGGGGCTTTGGAATCTGCATAAGTTGTGTTCAGAAATGAAATGTGCTAAAATGAAATAGGTGCCTTTCTCTTTCACTTTGGCTGTGAGGTGAGAAACAAATATTATTTTTTTATAAAGATGTCTTGGGGTGGAGTGTCCAAGGCTGTCTGTGAGCATCAGGGAAGCAGGATATTGTAGGTAAAAAATAAATGTGGGGTGTGTGTGTGTGTGAGAGAGAGAGAGTATAAAAGGAGTCTCCCAGGAAGTTATTTAAGTGTGTGTGGTTCTGACTATACCCTGAGGACAGCAAGAAGAAGCACTTTCTGTTTATAACATTATCCAGCTTTGGTTTATACCAAAGCAGGGGCAGTGGGGGAACTGATGGGTGGGGCAGGGTGACAACTTATAGGAAAATCTCTGGTTTTGTGGCAGTCTGGAGATGCCAGCCAATGTTTATATATTTAAAGTTGAGCATGGAATCTCACTAACTTTTCTGGGAATTGAAAATCGGGCTTTACTGAATCCTCTCCCTTTGCAACAGAGAAGATAAGAGATGAAAGATCCCTAAAGAGATGAGGGTCGAAGGGAATGCAGAGAATATTTTGTTCAGCCGCCTGGTGCTGTAGAGGAGAAAGGGGGACTCGGAATCGGGTGTGAGATCTTCAAGACCACACTGTGAGCTGACAGCTGAGGAGGTGGCGATGGAGGGGTCAGATCAGGAGCCTGAGTTGGGACCCAGCAGCATCTAGGGACTGCAGGTAAGCTCAGCCACCCTACCGAGCCCTGCACTCCTCACTTTACAGGATTCACCAGAGTACCCTTCTCACGGGCTTGCTGTGAAGATTAGATGAGTGAGTTCCTGGAAGGAGCCAAGTGCCTGAGAAATAGTACACACTCAACAAACTCAGCACGTATGGAGCCCAGGCCCAGGAGAAAGTCAGGGAATGCATGGGGCTGATCCTGTTCTACTCTTCCTCCCCTTTATTCTCATCCTTCCAAATGTTTAATGTTCTCAAAGTATTAGACACTTGTCCAGGGAGAAGGAGTAGACTCAAGATTCAGGCTGGGGACCTGAGACTGGAAGAAAAGAGCAACAAATCAATTTATGCATTAAGCGCTCATGGAGCACCTCGCCTTATTCCTCATCTTGTCTTTTGCTGGTGGAGGGTTTTCTTTGTGTTGTTAGTTCCTTTTTTCATGAGACTGGTGTAACCTGCCAGACGTGGGCTTGGTGACGTGTGACTGGAGAACGCCCGTGCTCTGGTGGCACAGATTTTAAGATCCATCTGCCCGCTAATGGACTTGGTGAAAACACCAGGCAAGATACCGTTCCTTTTTGCAGAGGAGACAAAGGCCAGATTGTGTGGAGGTGATGAGAGAGTCCTCTAAGCCGAGCTGGAGACTCCTGCGTATCGGATGTCTCCTGCCTGGCGGTCTCCACAAATCCTGGAGTGTTGGCTTCCCCTCCCCATCACTGCCTCCAAGAGGTGAGATAACAAAGGCCAGGGTCGTGGCTCGGAGGTGGTCACGGGAGACAGCACGGCTGTTACCTGACTCTCCCATTAAGCCATACCTCTGGTTTAGTTGGAGGCACAGGCAAAGGCCTGAGAAGGGATGATCAGGGAGCAAGCCCCAGGGGAAGCGAAATGCCGTGAAGAGCTGATATGGGGCATCAGCTCGTGCCCCATGCCGATTCATTAACCGTCCCCTCTCCCCTGCGGGCAGTAATTCCTGTGCTCACTTACAAGTGGGCAAGAAGCCACGGTGCATCCAGCATGCTCCGGCAACTTATCCAGGGGCCCCTCGTGCCTCCCAACCTCTCAGCCTTCAGGGACACTCAGGTACCTGTGCAAATTCGCAGGACCTTCTCTGCAAGTCTTAATGGGACTGTAGCAAGAGCGACGGCTGGTAGCTGGGCAGAGAAGGGGAAATGGGTCCAGGAGGGAGCCAGAGGGCTCAAGAGGGAGACAGGGCTGGAACCAAAGACAAACTTTCAACCCCTTCATCAGCATCCTGACTCAGCTGCTTCCGCTGTGGCAGAGGAAATTGTGGCTTTGGGTATTGGGGAAGCACTTGAAGATCCTAAGTTGCAAAAAGATCTCAGCCCTCAGCCTCAAACCACCAAGAGTGTCCGTTCTGCTGTAGGCCAGGAGCTGGCGGGAAGGACGGGAGGCCCTCTTGTCCCTGCGCTCGGGCCCTCAGCCTGAGAGGAAGCCCTCCTCTGTTATCTGTGGGTTTCAGTTCTTTCCCCCTTTGGAAGTCGAGGGAAAAAATAATAAGCTTCTGTGGGTTTGGGAGTGTCCTTGGTGTGGTGGGGCCAGAATAAGCAGAGTAAAATTCAGTTGTAGACATGCTGATGGTTCTGACTCTCTGGGCAAAATGACAGAGGTGACCCCAGAGGGTGGAAGCCAGGATCGGGAATTTGGAGACCTGACTTGTTCAACAGTAGTTACAGTGTCTCTCTGGGCAGAGCGCTGAGGCAGAGTCCTGAGAACAACCTTTTTTGTCCTTTTAAAATTATTTTCCTCTCTTTTTTTTTTCTGTTTTTTTTTTTTGTTTGTTTGTTTTTACTTTTTTCCTTTTCTCTTCCTTCACTGACTTGCTTAATAATGAAGGTAGAATATTAAATACTGGAGGCAATAAGTCAAATTATATGGAGGCATAAAAACAAAAAAAGGGGCAGTCCCATCATTCCACTCTCTGGAAGAAAGCAGTTGCCTTATGCATCTAGAACTCAAAGACCAGCCCTTGCTTCCTGGAGTTGACTCTCCTAAGAGGTCAGAAAATGCATGCAGAGAAATAACGATGGTGTAGGTAAAAGCTGAGACCATAGGGCCACTGCGAATAGGGCTAAGAGATTGCTGGAGGTCGGGGAGAACCCTGAGGACTGCATAAGAAAAGAACTTTTGGGGGAAAAGGGCAACTCAGGTTAGTGGTGTTCCAAGATGCTATTATTTAAATTTCTTCTTTCTCACAGAAATTCAGAATGGAAAAGGCCTTAGATGTGAGTGGTCCGGCCTTCATAGATATATTCACACCCGAGGTTACCAGCCTCTCATTGTTGCTTTTAGGTCCAGAGAATTGTTCAGAACTTATTTACCAACAGCCCACTTGGCCCCACTCCACCTACTCTCCCTGTCAACAGGAAGCCTGAATTCTTTAAAATACTTTTTATATTTAATGTTGTATAACTCCTTTTGGGTGGGAATACACAAGATTGAACTCAGGGGCACTCAACCACTGAGTCACATCCCCAGCTCTATTTTGTAGTTTATTTAATTTAGAGACAGAGTCTCACTGAGTTGCTTAGTGATTCACTGTTGCCGAGGATGGCTTTGACCTTGTGATCCTACTGCCTCAGCTTCCCAAGCGGCTGGAATTAAAGGCTTGTACCCATACCTGGCCCTATAACTTTTAATACAATGTTTTCCTCCCTTTCTGTGCAATTTAAGCAATCTGATGGCAAGTATTCTGTTTTATTCATTTTTGTTGACAGAAGGATTGAATTACTAAATTAATTCGAGAAAAGAAAAACTAACACATCATAGACCTTCCTATTTGAGGGCATGGAGGTCAGGCACAGGAAGGAGTTAAACCTGAACTTTTTCTTGGGCCACATAGTTCCCTCTGAGCTGCTGATTCTTAGTTTCCCTGTGATCCTTCCACCAGTTGAGAACAAGATTCCCCATTAACACATAGTGTCATCTATGTGGTCTGTGTAACATTGATGGGTGTCACTACAAAACCCAGCTGAAATATGGTGAATGTAAAAGTTACATTTATAACTCAATTTCTGTATCAAGGACCTACTGAGATAAAAGGAACAACAATAACAATGGAACTCCAGTCCCTCTGTGGGTCTCTGTCCCCACTGCCACGTTGGTATAGATGTAGATATAGTGTTTATTATACACATAAATACACACTGTATCTACATCTATATCTTTCCATCTATCAATCATCTACCTATATACATAGAACAGAAGCAGGGTGGGTCAGTGGAAGAGGCATCCGATCCACACTGGCAACGAAGACAATATACAAGCCTATATTGATGCATGCTGCAGAAGCACCTTTAATACAAACCAGGTCATGTTAGAGCAAAATCCACATTTCTCTGTGCCAAAGGGTTGTTCTGTGTGGATGTCAGCTATTTCTCTATGTATTAGGATTTTGAAAGGAAGCCGCACATTTTCATTTTCAAAAAAATGTTTGATGACACACTTCATAAACTCAGAAAAGAATGAAAAGGGAAAACATACAAGTTAAGAAATAATGGAATGTTAGGATGGGTATTTGTATTCAGTCTGTTAAACATAGACTTATCTCTAACAAGTATGGTTAAAAACAAGCAAATGTTACCTTTCATGTAGAAAATATACTTTATGTAACTTTAATTTATTATAAAATTATCAAATTACAGAACCCTAAAGAAAGAAGTCAAAGAAGACCTTAGAAGATGGAAAGATTTACCTTGCTCTTGGATAGGCAGAATTAATATTATCAAAATGACCATACTTCCAAAAGCACTATACAGATTTAATGCAATTCCAAACAAAATCACAATAACATTCCTCTTAGAAATAGAAAAAGCAATCATGAACTCTATCTGGAAAAATAAGATACCCAGAATAGCTAAAGCAATCCTTAGCAAGAAGAGTGAAGCAGGTAGCATCACTATACCAGAACTTAAACTATACTACAGAGCAATAGTAACAAAAACAGCATGGTATTGGCACCAAAATAGGCCAGGAGACCAATGGTACAGAATAGAGGACACAGAGACTAACCCACAAAATTACAGTTATCTTATATTAGACAAAGGTGCCAAAAACATGCACTGGAGAAAAGATAGCCCCTTCAACAAATGGTGCTGGGAAAACTGGAAATCCATATGCAACAAAATGAAATTAAGCCCCTATCTCTCACCATACATAAAATTCAACACAAAATGGATCAAGGACTTAGGAATAAAACCAGAGACTCTGTAATAAAAGAAAAAGTAGGCCCAAATCTCCGTCATGGGGATTAGTGGGATTAGGCCCAACTTCCTTAATAAGACTCCTATGGTGCAAGAATTATAATCAAGAATCAATAAATTAATAATTAATAAGACTCCTATGGTGCAAGAATTATAATCAAGAATCAATAAATGGGATGGACTCAAACTAAAAAGTTTCTTCTCAGCAAAAGAAACAATCTGTGAGGTGAATAGAGAGCCTACATCTTGGGAGAAAATCTTTACCCCTCACACCTCAGATAGAGCACTAATCTCTAGGGTATATAAAGAACTCAAAAAGCTAAGCACCAAAAAACCCCAAATAACCCATTCAATAAATGGACCAAGTACCTGAAAAGACACTTCTCAGAAGATGATATACAATCAATCAACAAATACATGAAAAAATGTTCATCATCACTATCAGAGAAATGCAAACCAAAACCACTATAAGATTTCATTCCACTCCAGTCAGAATGGCAGCTATTATGAAGACAAACAACAATAAGTGTTGGTGAGGATGTGAGGAAAAAGGTACACTCATACACTGCTGGTGGGACTGCAAATTGGTGCAGCCAATATGGAGAGCAGTATGGAGATTTCTTGGAAAATTGGGAATTTGACCCAGCTATCCCTCTCTTGGGTCTATACCCAAAGGACTTAAAAACAGCATACTATAGGGACACAGCCACATCAATGTTTATAGCAGCACAATTCACAATAGCTAAACTGTGGAACCAACCTAGATGCCCTTCAATAGATAAATGGATTTAAAAAAATGTGGCATATATACACAATGCAATATTACTCACCAATAAAAGAGAATAAGATCATGGCATTTGCAGGTAAATGGATGGAGTTAGAGAAGATAATGTTAACTGAAGTTAGCCAATCCCCCAAAACCAAATGCTGAATGTTTTTCTTTGACATAAGGAGGCTGATTCATAGTGGGATAGGGAGGGGGGACATGGGAGGAATAGATGAACTCTAGGTAGGGCAGAGGGGTCAGAGGGGAAGGGAAGGGGCATTGAGGTATAAATGATAGTGGAACGTGATGATTACTATTATCCAAAGTACATGTATGAAGACACAGATTGATGTAAATATACTTTGTATGCAACCAGAGATATGAAAATTGTGCTCTATATGTGTAATAAGAAGTGGAATACATTCTGCTGTCACATATAAATTAAAAGAAAAACATTTAAAAAATTATCAGTGGAAAACCCCAGATTATATTAACAAAGATTGAGGAGCCATATAAAAACATTATAAATGAAATACATTGGATAAGTATTACAAAACTACAATTACAAAATAATAATTCAAATGATGCCTTAGGAAAACATACAGATGACCACTGATGAAGACAACTTATTAGCCCTTCAAATTATTAGTGCAGAGAGAAGCAAATAAAAATCTACATATCAAAAGATAAAAATAAGGAAGTAATATAAGGATCCAAAACACCAAATTCAAAATAATATAATTATGTATAGAATTATGTTTACATTTATTATTTCATTCAGAATTCTGGCCAACAGTCATTGCATATACTACTGTGCCTGCAATGCATCAATTTTCTGTTCTGTGCCTTGTATCTACTAATTTTTAATTGACTCTTTATAGTCACTTTAATAATATTGTTTCAGTATTACAGATGAATTGACAGAGACTTGCAGAGAATAAATCACTTCCCTGAGGTCACCCTGAGGCAGATTCAAGATCTACACCTGGACTTTGTGTCCACAGAGGTCCTCCCAGTTTGGCTGAACTGTCCTGTTCCCATACAGCACAATGAGAGGAGGGCAGTCACATGTGTCCATGGTGAATTCCCCAATTTAAAGTTGAAGACTTAGTTGGGTCATAATGCAAAATATTACATGTTGCTTTAAAAAATAATGCCTTAAAAATAGCATGAGAAATACATAAGTACACACTATATCTACATCTATATCTGTCTATCTTTCCATCTATCAATCATCTACCTATATAAATAGAACAGAAGCCAAAAGCAGCAGGAGCAATATATATTTCGAATAAAATGTTGGATTAAAGACAAAAGTCAGGGGCTGGGGATGTGGCTCAAGCGGTGGCGCGCTCGCCTGGCATGCGTGCGGCCCGGGTTCAATCCTCAGCACCACATACAAACAAAGATGTTGTGCCCGCCGATAACTAAAAAATAAATATTGAAAAATTCTCTCTCTCTCTCTCTCTCTCTGCCTCTCTCTACCTCTCTCTCTTTAAAAAAATAAATAAATAAATAAATAAAGACAAAATTAGTAACATGACTAGAAAATTTTCATACTCATCAATGATATAGCCATACCAAAGTTATTCTTATACACTAAAAAGTTCAGAGAAAACTATAAAATCCTCAAATAACCAAAATGATTAGCAATACACTATAAGAAAACAAATATAAGAAGAAATTAACCCAGCTGTTATGAGACACTCCATCACACCTAATTGGTTTTGACAGATGAGATAAAACAAAAGAGTGATAATGTAAAAACAAAATTAATAAAATATTAGTACATATGCATATATATATAAATTATAGAAATACATGTAATTTATGTATATATTTGTGGTTAGTATCTGAAAAAGAGATCCTATCTGTTCTTTCCAATGATCCACACTGTGCTCTCAAACACTGGTAATCTACTACACCAGATGAAAATTCTTATTTTTTTCCTTATTCTTTTTTATTTCATTTGATTTGATTTGATTTGATTACTTTTTCTTTGTGTGTGGTGCTGATGATTGAAGACAGGGCCTTATGCATGCTGGGCAAGTGCTCTACCCCAGAGTTACACCCCTAGGCCCAATATGAAAATTGTATTAAATTTATAAAAGCTACTTTCACCCATTGAAAAATAATGTGCCCATAAAAAGGAAAAAATTATAATATACACCAATTTAAAAAGATAGGAAAACAAGCTGATTTCACTCAGGTGACCTTTTTTTTCACTAACATACAGTTGATTCATTGATTAATAATAAAATTAAAATTAAAATGTATGAAATAAAAAACTTCTAGTAATAAAAAATAAATTTTCTCATATGCAAATATTGAATGCAAGAGGAAGTAAAAATTGCAATGAACATTTGTTAGAAAATACTGCATTACTAAACTACTATAAAATGTCACAGTAGTAAATGTATGGAATGTAGTCAAAGCCCTACTCGGATTGAAAATTCATATTCTTAAATCTTTCCTTTATTAGTGAGGAAGAATAAAAATAAAGTTGACCAAGCATTCACCTTAATTCTTTGGAAAAATAAGTAGAAAAAAAAACAGGAAGGAAATTTTAGCATAGTGAATAGAAGAATCCATGAACTGTAAAACAAAAACATATATCTAATAAAATCATTGACTAAATCAAGGAGTAAATCTTTTGAACAAAACTTGGACATAAAGGATTTGAAAAATATATTAAAATGCTGGTGGGCACTGTCATAGTTATTATTCTCCCATTTAAGTTCTCATTATCTCTCTTCCATTATCAGCCATGACCTCTGCTCTTCCCCCTTTTGCATGATTCATGAGAGCACTTCAAGCTGATGACCAGAGGCCCCCAGGGATAGTTTCCAGATTCTACCAACAAGCCCTCCCTTCAGACCATTGTTGTCCTCCATCATCAAGGAGGGGGGGGGGGCCAGTTACAGATAAGGAGGCATTCAGTAGGCACTTAACATTAGATCACTCTCCCAATTCCCTCTGCACAAAATGAGCACTTGAGTTTTGAAAGATCAAGGATGTAACAGAAAGTTTCATCTTCAGCCTACCATACTGTTCCAACAGTTGTGGTTCTTTTAATCCTGGTCCATCACTAAAGCACAGAAGCCTGGAAATGTAATTGTACAAAAGCAGAAGGACCAACAGGTTCCCTCCACACCCCAGTCGTCTGCATGTCCCAAACTCATCAAACTGCTCATGTGAAACAGGTCCAGCTCTTTGCTTATCAATCATACCTCAACAAAGCTGAAAGACTACAGAGTATGACATGGGGATAGTTCAGAAATGAGCACTAATTAAAGATAATCATGAGCCCAAAAAATAGAACAGAAAAACTCAATCCTCCCTCCAACAGATTCAAACAGCTAACAAGGGTATATATATAGTTCATGTTTCGTTGCTGCCCAGGCTGAAGATTGCATCTTCTTTAAGCCTTAACAACCACAGTATGCAAAAGAACTATAATTTGCCCTGTTTTACTTTTGAAGAAACTGAGGCTTATAGAGAGGCTAGAAGAACCTTTACAAAGTCACCCACACAGTGACCTTAGGAGAATTTAAACACAGGCAGACAGTGCCCACCGCCATCACGCTATTAGCCCTGTTCTACTATCCGGCAATGGTGATGGCAGAAGTCACAGAGTTTCTCCCTCTCTACATTCCTTGTGGCTCAGAGAAACAACTTCTGTTCCAGCACAATCATTACTGAGAACTCTTTTGACCTTCCTTCCACCCTCCACTGGCTCCTTTACACGGACAGAGGACTTTTATAAAAAAAAAAAAAAAAAAAAAAATTTGTTTTGATTGCTGAGAGAGAGAGATAGAAGAGATTGCAATCAGCAAAGTTAAAGTTCAGACCACACAAGGCCTTGCTCTCTACTCATCCCAGCCCCAGGATTCTCTGCCTCTGGGTAGTTTTGGAAAGGTGCTGTTTCCCTTGCAGCTTGGTAAATAAGTGTCAAATCTTGTCACCCGGACTCAGCCTTGGGTCCCGAAGTTTCGACTTGAGAGGAAGTATAAGTGGCAAGCCTCCTTGGCTTCTGAACCAGTGTGCTCTCTCTGTCAATTTCACAAGCAATTAAGCCTATGGTGTGCTGTGAGTTCTTGGGCCTAGGTCTCAATTAACTCAAGACTCTGCACAAAGAGGATGCAAGGTCAGCCCGAAACTCAGCCATCTCCATGCCCTGCAGTGGATTCTGGCCCACTCTTGGCTTTAAAAAACTCAAATCTTGATCCACTTACATGACCTTTTGCAATGCTAAGAACACATACCTTAATAAATGGTGGGGAACTAACCAGCTAAAGCAGTGCTTTATTGAAGTTCAAGACAGCTACATTCTAGAGGGTTTCTCGGGAAAAGGTTCAGTAGAACCAAAAAGAAGATAGAGCTTGAGTAAAAGAGGAAGTCTCCACAGATCTCTTCTTTGACTTAGTCCTAAGTACATAAGGCTGACCCATTTTATTTGAAGTGTGCCACATGACTTTCTCCTCCCTTTGGGGAAGATGTGCTCCAAATATCTTTCCAGTTGGGCAGAGTTCCTGGAATTATGGGCAAAATATTCAGGTTGGGAATGAGACAAATTCCCTTACATGGGAATGAGACTTTAAAATTTGCACTATGATCCTTGCTTATAAACAAAGGGAGCTTCATAAAATCATAATTTCAGACAATTTTTCTCAAGCAGATAGGTAAATCAACGTATGAATTGGGTTTTGACATTCACGTAATAAGAAACAGATTGTTGAAATGAGAAAAGTTTACCGTGTCATTATTTCTCATGGCTTCTCCTGGCTGCTTTCACAGAAGGATGGGTGTTTCCCTTAACATGTGACCATGACATATGACACAACAGGTCTATTTTGGATGGAAACACTAGGAACCATTGTGTACAATGGTTAAATTGCCTGGTCAGCTGCTTCTAACACCAGGGATGAGAATAGGTCTTGACAACTTTATGCTCAACTTCAAGTTTATGACCCACTAAAAATATTCCACATTTTAAAACTTGAGAGCCATGATTGTATCACAGGCTGCTATTTTGAGGAAACATGTTGGATTTCATTTATTGTGTGTGATTCTTGTTTTCTCAGGACTCCTTCTTCCCTCCCTCCCTCCCTTCCTTCCTTTATTATTTTCATTTTCTGTTTTCTCTTCTGCTTCCTTTTGAAAGAAAGGATGTTGCTTCTTGTCATAAAGTGATAACGAAGGCAACGAGGATCTTGAATCCATCTTCGCATTCAAACTGTCCTGGGAAACAGAGCTCAGCCCTATCTAGGTGTGGCTCTCACATAAGGAGAAAATTCACACTAGGCCCTATTTTTTAGCCAGAGTCCCCTTCCAGCCCCTGGGAACTTTACAGTCCAGAAAGGCCTCCTTAGTGGAGTACTCAGGCTCTCACTGGCCCGAGGGCTTGTTTTTGCATATTTCTGATGACTTGACCTCTGACCTGTAGGTCAAGACTTTGGCTAATGAAATGGGGTTCAAGTTAAATAAAGTCAATAGTTGTTTGGCCTGTTGTTATGTTTGCACTTGGTTCCTCTGCAAACAGAGAACTTCTCTAGCAATTCTCAACAGACTAAGCCTTTCTTTGGATCAATTGGCCTCTTTTCTGATTTCTGCATCGGTGGGAAAGAGCAATAGCAAAGGGAAAAATGGTCAAGGACCAGGAAGATAAAGAGGTATTGGGAAGTGCTCTGTGAAAAGCAGGGTGGAATTAAAGAACTCTGGATGGAGAGTCTCAGACATCCAGGGGCCTGCAGGCATTGAATATGGTTGAACCCCAGGCCCAGGTGGGTCAGTTCCAGGCAGCTCTGCACCGAGGCTAGAGAGAATACTGATGTCCTATCTTCAGAAAGATTTTAGAAATTATTTACCCTCGTTGTTTACGAATATCGTTAACAGCTTGATTTTTTCTTTGAATCCAATTCAGCTTTCAAATATATTAAACAAATAAACTCAGTGCTTCTCTGGATGATACAAAGAAAACACTGCCTCCACCAGCTTTCCTCCCCAGAAAGACCTCTGAGACACCTCCTCAAAGCCCTAGTCCCATCAGCATGGGAAGACCACCCGGAGTTCAGCAGATCCCTCACAGGGGTCACCTCTGCAAGATCCCCGACTCAGCACCACTCCTGTGAATTCACAGAGCTTTTGAGCACCACAGCTGTCACTGACTTACACCCCATGGTCTTCTGGAGCCCCTCAGAAAACCCACCCTCTGTCCACAGCCATGCCTTCACAGACAGGACCACAGCCAGAATGTCCCTGGAGGTCTGAGGAGTGCTCATTATTTCCCTAAGATTGCGGGGTCTTTAAGGTCAAGGATTGTGACTGTTTTATCAGTGACTAATTCAATAGTAAGCAGTCAGCAGTTAATTGATGTTTATCTGAGATGACAGATCAGAGATGACACCTAGGAGAGTAATAATTAAAAACTCCAACTACAGAACCGAGCATTGGGTTCAACACTTTGCAAACACATCTCAATTTTACTAAACACCTAGAAGACACCATGACTCTGTTTATAGAAGAGGAACTAAGTCTTAGGGCATAATTGGCAAAACAAGGCCCCACAGCCAGTAGGTAGAGGAACTGGGACTTGAATCCAAGCCTATCTCAGTTTTCAATCAGGATGATAGTGGTTGAGCTCGGTGTTGGCAGATGCTCAGTAGAGACAAGGGCTGGGGAGGAGAGGTGAGCGGATGGTCACATGTAAGTGGCAGAGTCTGAGTTGCTCTTTGGGAATTTTCCCTAAGAGATGCACTTCCACCCTCGCCACCACACAAGCTCCATCTCCCCTCCCTCCTTTATGTTAATTCTCATCCTGACCCAGATTTATTTCTTCCAGCAGTCAATGGGTGGGTACTGTCTGGATTCCTAAAGGATTTGTGCTACTAGAGAATTACCACCCAGAGCTGACTTCTCTCCAATGACATAACGCATCACATCAGCAGCAAGGAGGCAGGCTGGAGGAAATGAGATCATAGATACATGTATAAATGTATAATACAGCCTCTGGCACATAGCAGGTAATCAAATAATTTTTCCTTTAGAAATTTCTTCTTGCAAGCTTTCTCTAATTTCCTCCTCTAGAACTTCTTATTTGGTTCAGGAATGATTTGGCATTTCTGACTGTCCACAGAATGCCCCCCTCCACCACCCCCACCCTCCGCAAGACCTTACCCTTTATCATGACCAGGACAATAACATCGCCTCTGATGCCATGTCTCATCTTCACACTGTACCCCTATCTTCCTTTATCATCACTTGATACATCACCCCTCTCTATCAAATTCAAAGGTAGGAGGTGAAGCTTTTGAGCCTCCTTATTTCATTACTGTGGAGCTTGAGATTTGGTTTCTTGCCTTGGAAGTTACATTGCAAATAAAGGCAGGGACAGGAAGAGATGTTTGATTTGCTGGGTGGTACCAAAGATCAGTTCAGATCTTTGAAACTATGACTTTGCATGGAAGTCAACATGCATGTTTGGGGTAAATAGAGAAGAGCCATCTCTCAAGTGGGAGAAGCTCAGAGACTTTTGTCTTGCAGAACGGTTATTGGGTAAACAATAATCCCTTACATGTACTCAGCATTTCACAAGGTGTTCATTACCTTTTGATTCTGACAATACTCCAAGGCAACTGGGAAAGTGCCATCTCCCCATTTTAGACACACTTTAAACTCATCAGATGCCTAGAGGTTCGGCAACTCATCCACCATCTTACCCTTTGATGTAAGAACCAGGCCTACAGCCCAGGTCTGGGGAATTATGTTGATCGTATAAATGAGGCAGGTAGATAAAACACCTAGCAGAATGTCTGGTGCAGGCATTTGTTCAGAAAGTCAGTCGCTTTCCTCATTTTCTTCCTGAATCCTGCACCTGTGCTTTTTTTTCTGTTCACTCTGCTGCAAAAATAGATGCAAGGGAGAGATTTGGAGGGAAGGATGGGAAGAACATGATGCTTGATCTCCAGGGACTATTCCAAGAGGTGCTTCTGAGGCCAAGATGGATGCTATTGTGAAACCCAGTATCAGGAATGGCCTTGTTAGGTCTCACTAGCAGAGTGGGGCAGGAGCGCCTATCTGCACAGCTGTTTCCTTTTCTCCCTCCGTTCCCACCCTGCTTTTGTGGTTTGTGAATTTGAGGCAAGGGAATGGGAGGTGTCTAGGCTCCCGTCTTCTGGATAATCTCATCCCTCATGGCCCTTAACATTTTCTCAGAGGCCTTGTCAGTCTGAAAACACAAGAGAAATCAAGCACATTGCCCTTCCCAGGTTTGCAGCTGGGTGTCTGAACTCTCTCTCAGCCACTCATGCCCACCTGACGTACTGGAAGTCCCTGTCCTCTCAGGCCGACTTTGGCTTTGTTCCCAAAGCCACACGGAATGGAAATGCTTTCTAGGAAAAACAGGAACATTCTGCTCTGGTGTTTCTTCAGCCAAATCAGTTTACTTGCTGTTTATCAAGATTGCTTTATCCCCTTTTCTGTAAAGACTGTTTTGCCAGGTCAAGAAAGTAGCTGGGACTTTCCATGATAATTAAACAAACAAACAAACAAAATCTAAAAATATAACCATAGGAATTTCTGTCAATTCTGATGAAATGTCACTTTTTATGCTGTTAGAGCTCTGGTATAACAAATAAATTGAAATGATGGTACTAAGGAAGCTGTGGAGTCCCCCCTTAGAGGTTATTCAGAAGTTTGAGAACCCTAAAGAATGTAACTCTAAGATTCACTGATTTTACTCTAGCAGCAATGTAGGGCTGGACACCAAGCCTTGTTTAGATACTGCAGATAAACAACATGCCCGTGAACAATCCAGCCTTGAACTTTAAAGAATCTCTTACTAAACATCAATATTCTGGTTTGTAGATATTTCTTCTCTACCTTGCCTTTTAGATTATTCAACGGACGCATTTTTGTTAAAATTTGTGTACATTCTTGCTTCAGTTATTACCTTGTCCTAGGTCTCCTAGTAGAATTGCAATAGCAATGGTGAGGAAAAGGAGCCCAAGAGTTGAATGGAGTTCTATTCTTAATGCCCTCTGTGACACTAGACGTCTCTTTACTTGCCTGAGCTCAGTGAATGTATACAGAATATAAGGGGAATAAGAATAAAGGGGACCCTGGGAATAAATTATATTTTGAAACGTATAATTATTTATTTAAAGGGGATTGTTTTCCAGGTGTTTGAGATAGAAATGTAAATAAGACCTGGTCCCTAACCTTCCAGGACTTACAGTCTTCGGGGAAGTGATCTTTGAACCTCAACACATGCCTTAAATTTCAGAAAAGCTGGAAGTTCAAAAGTTACTTTGGGCACGGGATTTGGAGTCAGTTCTCTTTTCACAATTGCTCTTTGCAAATGAAACTGTTCAACTCTCTAGTTCCCACTTGTAGAGGAGAAAGATCTATTCTTTTGACCTATGACTGACATTTTGATGAAACACAAAAAGCTGCAGACTCCAAATAAGAATACGCTCCATCATTACTATTACATTCATAGCTTTGGATAGGTAAGCCCATCTTTGTGCCTCAGATTGCACTCTTGATCATGAGTGGCTTGACTTAGGTTTTCTGGGGTCCCTCCCACTCTTACATTCTTTGAATTGAAGATCATGCCACACGACTGAGCCATACTGCTGGGGTACAGCTGAGAGTGTGTGTGTACTTTAAGATACTTGATTGCCTCCTTTCTTTTTCTTTTCTCTCTTCAATATAAGCCTAACACCTGTGTTCTAGATCCACCACCTTGGGCTGCCATATGCACTTTTGCTTTGTTTCTCAGTTCCTTCTTCTGGTTCAGCTCTTTTCTTAAAATTGGAATCACTCTCTCCATGGACTCTTCCTGACTTAGCTGATGATCATCAGCATCTGTCCTCAGCTTAAACCATACTTGGCTCCTGTGAAGATATCTCCTTTAAAGCTTTATGGTATCCATTTCACAAGCCATTTCCATGGACCTCTGTAAAAGAGAAAAAAGCTAATTTTTACATTTTAGGCTTAGCTTCTCACTTCTTTGAGAAGAGTTAGTATCTCTTTGTAGTTCAGTCATTTCAAGTACTGTCAATGTTATATAATCTCATAAGTCTATTTATATGCCCCTAAAATTCATATGTTGGATCCTAATGATCAATGGAGATGGGGCTTTGGCAGGTGATTAGTTTAGGAGGGTTAGTGCCTTTATAACAGTAACCTCAGAGAGCTTTATCCCTCTTTTCCACCACGTGAGGACATGGCAAAAAGGTAACCCATCAGATATCAAATCTACCAGTGCTTTGATCATGAACTTCTCAGGCTTCAGAATTTGTGTTGAGGTGTGCCAGCCAGTTAATGATATTTTGCTATAGCAGCCCAAACAGACTGTGATCATGGGTTGGCATCATGCCCAGGACTGTTGGTTACAATGCAACTGATGATTATTATGACACAGGCATATATTGGAGGAAAAATTCTTTCAAAGACATTATTGCTTTGTTTGAGTGGCACAGCTGAGAACTGGTCAAAAATCCACTTAGACATTTGTAAATTTGGGACATTTGTTGCTCCTTTGAAAATTTTCTCACCTATATTCTCTGTTTGGGGCATTTGGTAATGAAGTTGTTACATTGATTTTACTTTAGCCCTAACAAAATAATTTAGAGCTGTCAAGCCAACTTTATTTTTCACATTTTTTTTCAGGGAAAAAATAACTCTTTTTAATCTAAAACTCTCTTCTCATAACTTGAACTTCCCCATAGTAACAGCAGTTTTGATATTGATAACACCAGATTCCTTAAGAATGCAACCAACACGTTTCAGCAGAAGAAAGTATAATTAGGCTTTTCCTTATTAGTTGTCTTGGCAGTTTTTTTCCTCTTGCCATAATTTCCAGGAGGGGTGAGAGGCGGTGTTCTCTGGGAAGACGGAACAGGCAAGATGCTCTCAGAGGACCTGGAGTTGCATTCCTGAGGTTCAACAAGGGTGGCCCTCCCCTCTCCCCCAGCCAGATCCACGACTTCTCAGCACTGATGGCTGAGAAGCTGGGAGTGGATGTGAAGAGTCGAAGGACTCAGCAGGCAGTGGCTCCTTTTCAGTTGAGAACTCAGGTTAAGTGGATGTGATACACCTTTACACAGAAAATGCAGCAGAGATCAAAGATCAGACACCTCAAAGATCAGACATCTCAAAGATGAATCCCAGTTGCAATTCATCTGAGATGTGGTAAATGAGACAAGAGAGTAAAGTAAAATCTCAAGACAAACAAGGAAAATTCTATCCCTTGAGGAAATTCAAACCAAATCAGGGACCATTTCTCAAAGGGCACCTCCCTCTTAGAGGCCATTTTTGACCTGGGATCTTTCTTGTCTTTTTTCTTTTCCTTTTACTCCCTCCTTTATGTCCCTCCTCTCTGTCCCCAGTGACAATAGAGTCATTTATTTGTTGAGCATAATACAGACAGATACTACACTATTTTTAAGCATCTTGTCATTTTATCCTTCAACAACCTTCTCTGTTACATGCTGCAGGGATTCCCATTTTATAGAGGAGAAAATGAAAGTTTGGAGCAGTCAGTCACTATGGAGAAAACGAGTGACAGAGGGAGCCAGGACCAAGGCAGCTACATAATTTTCAGTCTCTGTGAAAAATGGAAACGTGGAATCCTTTGTTCAAAAAACAGAGAAGGACTGGGGCTGTCGCTCAATGGTAGAGCGCTTGCCTTGCATTCAGATGGCACTGCGTTTGGTCCCCAGCACCACATAAAAATAAATTAATAAAGATATTGTGTCTATCTACAACTAAGAAAATATTTATTTTTTTTTAAAAAAAACAGAAAACTTGTCACTAAAGACAGTTAAAATACAAGGCTTTTAAAATTTTTCTTCCAGGTCTCTCTAGTCTTGTCACAGAGGGTCTTTTTATTGGCTATTTAAAGCTGTTATGAATGAATAAAAATCAAAATGATAGTTTATTAGCATAGATTTTGTCATTGATTCTAATATCATCAGCCTTTCATAACTGTGGGTTTCACGTCTGTGGATCCAACTGACTACAGATAGAAAATATTCTGAAAAAAATTACTAAACATGTACAGATTTGTTTCCTTGTCATAACTCCCTAAACAATATAATTTAGCAACCATTTATATTATAATAAGTATTATAAGTAATCCAAGGATGATTCAAAGTATGCAGAAGAGTGTGTAGGTTATATACAAACACCACATCATTTTATATAAGGGGCTTGAGCATCTGCAGACTTGGGTATCTGTTGGGAGGTCCTAGAACTAATTCCCTGTAGACACCAAGAAACAACTGTATTATACAATGACACTTATAAACGTAGCTTTAAGAGCATTGCACTCCTCCAACTCTGAAACCACACAATTCCTACTTCCTAGATTGTACACCCTGGGTACTCCATCCTCACCTGAACAGTAAACACTGAGGGGAACTAATATAATACACTTCACTTCTTAACACATATGCACATTCTATCAACACTCTTGTCTTCCTGTTGAGAAAGAAAGGGATAAAAAGGACTTATGTGTTGCCCCATCTTTCTCTTTCCTTCCATGTCTTCATATTCAATGCAAGTGATTGGCTAATGCCAGGAAGGAGCTTGAGTAATGAAGGTTGAGGTTGCTGAGGTTCCTTGCTAATTCTTGTTTCTTACTATGCCATTGCCTCTTTGTGCATTCAAAGCAAGTTCTGATGTGAATGGAAAACGTAACCTCTAGGGACTTTGAGTGGTCCCACTTGCTTGTTCTCAGACATTATACACCTGCCTTGCACTTGCTTTGAATACTTACCAACTCCCAAGCTTTGTGGGTCCACCAGAGTCTTCTACTCGTTGGACATCACAAACACTGTCAATGAGTAGGATGTTAAGAAGTACAGTGGGGGACTGGAGTCATGGCTCAGTGGAAGAGCGCTTGCCTAGCATGTGTGAGGCCCTGGGTTCGATCCTCAGCACCATATATAAATAAATAAAAGATCCATTGATAACTAAAAAAATATTTAAAAAAAAAAGAAATGGCAGTGAATGCTTGTGCAGACTTGGGTATCTGTTGGGAGGTCCTAGAACTATCTCCTTTGCTCTCCTTGGACTTCACCTATAAAACACAATTACAAAGACAAAATTACTAATAATTACTACGTTTTTTAAATTGTTATGGCATTGAACCAAAAAGGTTTGATGGGTCCACACTCTTAAGTCTGGGGGTCTTTGAGGCAGGACTGGTTACTACCCCATGAAGCCGACCTGGACCAGGACTCACAATTGAGTCCATTTTACCCCAAATCTCACCCTAACTATTCCACTGTGCTCTGCTGACTCCGGCTGAATTCAAGAAATTATAACTTTGGATCCTCCAGTCTCCAGTCTTCCCATCACACCTGTGGTGAGTAGTTTTTAAATATGTCCATAAATTATTTAATATGTGTTCTTTTAAGAGATGGAGCTTAGAGTCTGGAGGTTAGCTCTGGAGGTTAGCTCAGTGGTAGAGCACTTGCCTAGTACCTTCTGGATTTGATCTCTGGAACCAAAAACCAAAACAAACAAACAAACAAAAAATAAAGAATGAGCTTAATTCTCTTCTTCCTAAGTATGAATAACATTTAGTGACTTACTTCTAACCAATGTAATGGGGCAAAAATGATAAAGGTTGGCTTATGAAAGACTGCATCTCGGTCTCTTTTCTCTTGGATTGCTTGCTCTTGGGGAGCTCTATTGCCATGTCATGACCTGAACATCCAATAGCCCCCAAAGAGAGCTGTGCAGGCAGAGAACTGAGGCTTCCTGCTGGAGGCCAGCAGCCATGTGAGTGGACCACTTTGCCCAGAGATCCTGCAGCCCTAGGCAAACCCTTTAGGTGACTGCAACTTGGTGAAACTGGAACTGCAACGCCATGAGTGACCCTGGAGGACACCTCCCAGCGGCTCTTGAATTCCTGACTCAGAAATTCTGAGATAATAATTGTTTGTTGTTTTAAGCCCCTAACTTTGGGGGATAACTGACTATGCAACAATAGATGACTAACACACCACTATTTTCAAGTAGGACTATAGGAATATAATCTTGGTATAAACCAAAAACCACAGATATATATCCATGATTCTCCCTAATTATGCTGGCCATCTCAGAAGACCTCAAAATGGAGCAGGGAATTCTACTCAGAGAGTCGTGTTAGGGATAAGACACTGAGATATTTAACTTGTATAGATGTCCTGTTTCTATTTTACAGAGTACAATGGGATCAGGGCTTGTTTCTTGGTCTGAATAATTGGAGAGATAACTTGTATCTATGCCCCTCTCTGCTCTCCCTTCCTACCCCGTACACTCACCAAGGGGAGAAGAGCTGTCAACTTGAGTGGTTGGGAGGTAGCAAGTGATACAGGTGCTCTGTGCCACAATCCTTCTGCCCACCTCAGACTTCACCTGTCTTTTGAAGGAGATGCTCCGAAGAACATTCTGCACTGTTCCTTATAGATCCCCATTCATCCTGAGCCTCCGTTACCCACGGTGGTAACGAGTCTAATTAGACACCCCTCCGCATACTTTGTCTTCCTCACTCCCCAGTTCCTCACTCTAGCATTTTTCCCCTTTATCTTAATTAATTAATTCTAATTAGGTATATATGACAGCAGAATGCATTTTGATTCTTTGCACACCATTGTAGCACAACTTTTCATTTCTCTGGTTGTACATGATGGAGCATATGTACATCATATGTGCAATCATACATGTCGGGTAATGATGTCCATCTCATTCCACCATCTTTCCTGCCCCCATGCCCCCTCCACTTCCCCCCTTTGCCCAATCCCAGTTCCTCCATTTTTCCCATATTCCCCCTTTCCCCATGGATCAACATCCACTTATCAAAAAGTACATTCGTCCTTTGGTTTGGGGGATTGGCTTATTTCACATAGCAGGATATTCTCCAACTCCATTCATTTACCTGCAAATGCCATAATTTTATTCTCTTTTAATGCTCACTCAAGCTTTTTGAGATTGCCCCTTGGGGGCCTTGGTGAGAGCAATGGCAAGAGTGGGCCAGCCTGTCATTTTAGGGGGCATGCTCTCCCTGTGGGTGGGATGACTGTTGACGCTAAAGGCTCTGTCCAAATCTCTCTCTGCTACTCTCACTCCACAGGCTGTTTGATCTAGGCTAGTTCAGGTGCTAAGGCAAAAACATACTTTTTCTTCTTGCTTATGAGGTTATTTTTTAAAGATATTTTCATTTTTATTGGTGTGTTATAATTATACAGAATAGTGGGACTCATTGTTACATATTCATACATGTATATGATAAAACAATGTAATTTGGTCTCAATATAATTTCATTCTCCAGAACTTCCTCTTCCTCTTCTCTCCTTCCTTCCCCAAGTCCCCTTCCTCTACTCTATTCATCTCTCTTCTCTTTTCATGAGATGCCACCCTCAACCCCATGTTTTTTTTCCTTTTTTCTGTCTAGCTTCTACATATGAGAGAAAACATATGACCCCTGACTTTCTAAATTTGGCTTATTATTATAATGCTCTCTAGTTCCAGGCATAATTTCATTCTTCTTTATGGCTGGATAAAATTCCTCTATGTAGTGTATATCCCATTTTCTTTATCCATTCATCCATTGACAGACACCTACGCTGGTTCCATAATTTTGCTCTTGTGAGTTGTGCTACTCTAAACTTGGGTGCACACGTATCACTATGGGATGCTGATTTTAATTCTGTAGCATAAATACTAAGGAATGGTATAGCTGGGCCATATGGTGGTTCCATTTCTAGTCTTTTGAGGAAATTCAATACTGATTTCCATAGTGGTTGTACTAATTTACAATCCCATGATTAGTACATAACTATTCCTTTTCTCCATACCCTTTGCAGTATTTATCATTATTCGTATTTTTGATGGCTGCCATTCTAACTGGGGTGAGATGAAATTTCAATGTATTTTGGTTTGCATTTCCCTGATTGCATTAGTATGCAGTATTTCCATATGAAATGTAGCTCTATAAGAGATTTTAATGGTGTTCTCATTGGAATTGCTATAAGTTCAGTTAATCAAAACTAACTTTGATGGAATGGACTCTTTTTCTGATACAGCATCATCCTATCCAAGATCATAGAAGTCTACTTTTGAGTCTTTAGGTAGGTTTTCATATTTTTCTCAGAAATGCTTTGCATTTTTCATGTTTTATGCTAACTTAATTTTCTTTGCTGTTATTTAAATGCTTTCTACCATTATTATCTTATGACTGCCTTTCTCTGTGTATACAAAAGTTATTGATTTCTGTATGCTAATTTCATATTGTGATTAACTTTACAATTTTAATTCATTTTGTCACTGATTCTCTAGGGTTTTACAGGTATGTGATTATATAATCTGAAAGAAGAATAGATTTATATCTTCTATTTCTTTTAAGGAGACTCTAATTTATTTCTCTTGTTAATTTTACTGGCTTTTATGCCTCCAGCTCAAAGATTATCCTTCTGTGGCCATCTGCAGGTGGGAGAGATGGGGAAATATAATCACCTCTTATTGTGTAAGTCAATTTAATCAATCCCCATTAATATATATAGGTTAATTGTTATATATTAACTGATATATATGTGTGTGTAGACATACCTATATATGTTCTGTTCCTCTAGAGAACTCTAACTAATATACTTCCTTTGCCTGCTCGATTTGCCTTATGCTCAGAATGCCTTGTTGAAGTCTTTTATTATTTTCATGTTTCTATTTTGTCTCCTTGGATCGCTTACAAATTTTGCTTCAAAACATATTGCTATGTTATTTGTAACTACTCTATTTTTATTGTCAATTGCATCTTTTAGAATGAAAAAGTGATCTATTCACCACATATAATTTGCTGCTGTTGTAGTTAAACTCTACTTTGTCCAGCATCAATTTCAATACACTTGGTTTCTGGTGGTTTACATTTATTGGAATACTTCGTCTGTCCATCCACATTTATTTTCTGTAAATCATTTGCTTTAGAGTTGTTTTTTGAACAACAATACATAGTCGGTTCTTGTTTTTTAGACAAAATAAAAAATATTTTAATAGGTGAATTAAACCGATCCCATCTTTCGATAAGAATGATATGTTTGGTTTAAACTTTGCATTATTGATACTTTGTCCGAACTTCCAATTCATAATCTATGGAAAATACTAGACAATATCCTATTTTTCTCCTCATGTTCTATTTATCTTATATTGATAATTAAATAATACTTAAAAGTTTACTATTGGTAAAGTTTCCTTATTAATCTCCTATTTGGATAAATTTCATTTTCAAGTATATTTTTCATGAAGAGCTCATGGATATAAAACTTTCTGAGCACTTCTATGTATAAATTTTTTTATAACTTTGATATTTAAAGGCTTTTTTGCTTATCTTTGAAATATGATCATTTTGATGGGATAAGTTTTAGTTCCTTGATTATATTCCTGATTTAGTTTAATACCCCTTATTCTGTTATCATTCAAATTTAGTCTTCCTTTGGTACATTGTAACTTAATCTCTTTTGTATATGAATTTTCTCTTTGTCTTCTATTTCTTTCCTGAAGGCAATAACTCATTTCTGTCTGGTTTCTTTTCTTTTCAATTCCTAGTTGCTCTTTGTATGTGTATTTTATGTTTCTGATTCCGGGTGGGCTTTGGAGGATATTTGGTTCAGCTTGGAGAGCTATTTTCTTCGGCTTTATCATTGTTTTGTCATGGAGGAATTTTCATCAGCTGCAATATTTTGACACTTGTTTTCTGTTTTCTTTTGATAAGAATTTTGTATACACAGAAATTGTTTGTGCCTCTACGTTTCTGTGAATGAGGCTGGTGACTTGGAGTGGTTTATGAGATACATTCAGGAATGCTCTCATCTGTCAGTGTAATAACACAAGGCTTCTATACCAGATGATGTTGAGGGGCATAGTGGTGGAAAGAGGGGTTGTGTATCCTTCCCTTTTAAAATTTATCTTTATATTATTTTTTCTTTTGACTTTAGTCATCTTAATTTTTTCCTCTCTTTTTACTATCCTCACCCCCTGAAACTGCCTTCCCAAAACTGGGTGACCCCTTTATTCTAAAGTACTTATTTAAAACTCTTCTCTGTGCTCTGTTTATAGTCAGGGTTCTATCACCAGGTCCCCAACTCCCACACACACACTTGGTTTACATTCAGGGTAGACTTTTTTTTTTATGATGTTTTTTCTTTTCTTTTTATCTGTTTTAGCATTATCAGTGGCTCTCATTCATACAACTTTTCCCTGAATTTTATTTGATTTCTCTCAAGAATTGAGATGGGAATTTAGCTGATAATTTACTGGGATGTGGTGCTAACATTTCTGTGTACAAGCAATTCTAAGTTTGAATCTCCTTGTCTTTTAGTTATGTTGATATATACTTTAGTATTTTTAGTATACATTGGGAATTCCAGATTTATGAGTTAGCCATTACCTAAACTATCCACTAAATATTTAAGGTCCTTTTTTCATAGATGTTGACAAATTAATCCAACAAAATTATTCCATATACTCATAGAAGTGTATGAGATGCCCATCTCATTACATCCTACCAAGAAGAAGGATTCAATTTTAATCTTTCAAAATAGTAAAGTCAGACATGTGGTGAATGAAGGTTTTGATCAAATAACAAATAGAAAAATATTATTTCCCCAAATCATATTTGTCTGAAATAAAAGTCAAATGTCACTATCATCATAAAATAAAATTTGGGAACAAAAGTGTTATAAAATTTTTCTTACAAATTTAATTATCATAATAAATTTTATTATTGAAATATGGCAGTTAAAGTTTGAGTACAAGAATGGTAGTTTAGTCAGTTATTATATAGCTCTTGAACTCATTAGCTAGACATTTGTTAAACTAAGTAAAACCTCTCATTCATGATTGTTAGGAAGTAACGTACTTTTGGTGTATGTAATTTTTCTCTAACATTTTTCTTTTTATTCATATTTAAATTCTTTATTATATCAATATAGAGCCAAGGATGTTGTTCTTTTCTCCTTAATATATTTTAAGATGACAAAGTAAGCATTCTGCTTTTAATCCAGTCTCACAATGTATAATAAATAAATAAATCATATGATTTGTGACCTAAATGAAATTTTAAACTAAAATCAATATAGTTTGTAAAGGTTATTTGATTTGGCTTCATATTAATTTATTTTTTTAATGAAACTATACCAAAAATTCCAAAAAGATTAAATTATTTTCTGTTATATACCTATCCAGAAACATACATATTATAGTGATTCATTATTACTGAGACTTTTTAAGTGTGTGGCCTCAAAAAATATACAATGCTCTTTCTATATTTATCTGGCTAAGATGTAATTTCAATACAGATGTTCCTCGACTTGTGATAATGTTGTGTTCTGATAAATCCATCGTAAGTTGAAAATATTTTAAGTTGAAAGGAATTTGATATATCTAACCTACTAAACATCACAGCTTAGCCGCACAGCACACTGGGGTATCACATTGATTGCTTTCCTTCAAGGTCACAAGGCTGCCCGGGAGCTCTGGCTCACAGCAGAGGTCCAACATTATGCTGCAAATCATTAGCCCAGGAAAAGATCTAAAGTCAAAGCTCAAAATAGCAACTCTACTAAATGTTTTTCACTTTTGCACCACTGTAAACTCAATATATATATATATATATATATATATATATATATATATATAACCATTATAAATCAGGGACTGTCTTTATTAATACTAACTGGAAATATATTTTCCTATTTATTGGGCTCATTTGATGTTCTACGTAATTGTTTTGTGTTCATAAAATCAACAGCTTTCACAATCACTAAAATCATTACAATATTTTATTCTTTCAATTTATTATTTATTTGTCTACTTTGAACAAAGTACAGTTATAACATAAAAAGCACACAAAAAAATCATCATTGAAGGTCAGGCCTAGAATGTTCACCTGTTTGCATGTGAATACACATTGGTCCTATTACCAGTGCTCTGCTGATTTTAAGATCTACTACAGTTTAGGGATGCAGGATTGATGTTAAAGAAGGAAGGAATTGAAGCCGAGTTGCTGATCTGGTGAAGAATATCAAGGCTCAAGTCAACTTTATGCACCCTTACAATATATTATTTCAACTTAACTCATTTTTTGCATACTAGTAAAGTTTGAATTTATTATGTTTAACAGCATAATTCTATCACCTTCAAATTATATGCATACCTCTTTTGTTTGAATTCTATACTTACAGATGTTTGGAGACAGAGGCAAGCAGCTGTCATTCAATCTGTGGTACAGCTCTACAGACAGAGCTGATGGAATCTTGTAAAGTGGGCTGTGATGGAAAAAGCAATTCTGCTAATGGATTAGACTAGAAAGCTCTGGATCAAAGAATTCTTGTATCATTAAAATACAAGGGAAAGAGTATTGTAGTTTCTTGAATCAGGTGCCCCAGTTACTTTCTTAAGGATTTTCATTTTGGAGTGGATTAACAAATTAGTTATTCAAAGTTGAGTTTTCCCTAAATCATTCAAAGAAAAGAACAAATCCTTGCCTGGTAAATCTAAAAACTTGACTGATGAATAGAGCTGCATAAGACTTTATGCTGTTTGGTTTTCTGCAAGCTTAATGTAAGTCAATGTCAATCTAATCACCAGTAATTAGTGACACACAGTGCAATGTCCTGGGCTTAGAGTGATGGCTCCCAACCACACATATGTGTGCATGTACGCACACACACACACACACACACACACACCTACAGTATCTGCACCACATCTACACAATTTGCACCATCCCAACACCAAGCTTAAGTACTATAAATTCTTTTGAAATCTGAGTTTAAAATACATACTTTTGTCTGCTATGGTTAGTGATTGCTTTTGGGGGAACATTTAAGAATTCTAGTATCTCTTCTCCAGTCAGGTTTCTGAAAACACCAATAGAGAAGGAATTCAAATTTGAGAAACTACGACACAATTTGAAGGATAAATGAGTTGAGAGAATGAGAGACACAGAGACGAATCTTTCATAATTACTATATCATGGCAGGAAGAATTGGAAATGCTTCCCATCTCTTCCCAGTGGGGAACTGTTAATAGGAGTAATTCCCTTGGAAGCAGCACTCCCCCAGGTACACAGAAAGCAGCCATTCAAGACCACAGCTGCTCCTTTGTGATAATGGCAGCCCAAATGGAGTCTGATGAATAAAAATACAGGATACCAGTGAAATTTAAATTTCAGATAAGCAATGAATAACTATTTAGTATAAATATGTAAGTCTCATGCAAATAATGAGGTTACTCACCCCCATACAACATTTAAAGGAAATATTGAATGAACACGGTCCTACTAAAATTTAGCCTCAGTTTATCTAAAATTCAAATTTAACTCTGTCTTATACTTTATCTGGCAACCCTAATCCCAATACCCCTCCTCCAGCCTTTTCGTCAAGAAAAAAAAGATAAAAAGAAAGAAAAAAAGAAAAGGTGGGGGCTTTTTTATGCAATACAGATAAATCCAGGTTTTTATAACTAAAATAACATTATTTTATCAATAAGGATTAACCTGTATACTCTCTGAAAGAAATGCATGGGCTTAAAAAGATTAATCATTTAAAGCGTTTTTAAACAAATGTATGCTTGGACAATTCACACTCTATGCAAAGAAATTTCTTATCACTTACTACTATTCACTGACCTCCAATCCCACAGCTTCAAAGTGGCCAATAGACACTGTGGGTGTGTACAAATGCTATGCAGTGCATTGTGTACACATGTATAATTCCTTTTATTGGAATTGTGCTACTCTGAAATCTGATGTGGCCTCAGGCTAGAGGAGCTGGCAGATTGGAGTTCACCCTGAGGGTGATGCTGGGATTAGCATCCTTGTTCTATGGTTCTGTGCCTCAACTGTAGACACATGTCCAATGTCCCCTGCTACTCTTCTTTCTCCTGGAGTCATAATCCTCCAAGCCCATAATGGCCAAAACAGTTGTCACTATCAATTTGAGCACTCAAAATGTGACTTTTTCCAAATGGAGATGAGCTGTGAGGGTACAATACACACCGGGTATAAAAATTTTGTTGTGAAATAAAGAATTTAAAATATCTCATAAATAATTTTTATATTGAGTACTCATTGTAATGACAGTATTTGGGATACATTGGACTAAATACAATATACTATTAGAACATATTCATCAACTTTTTTATGTTTTTAAAATGCAACCAATAGAAAATTTTAATTAAATATGATTTGTAATTTATTTTTAATGGTGGTACTGTCCTAATCCAAATACCCCTAGAATGACATCAGTGTACCCTGGGGGGTGCATAAAGGGTATGGAAAGAGAAATATAACTTATATTTTTGTGTCTTTTATCTTACCCATATTAAGTTGTATTTTTGTGAATGTTTCATAGTGTATAAATCAGCATGGGAGCAAGTGTGGATAGCCCAGCACCAATAAACATACATTTATTTGAGGATGTATCAAACACTTACTGTCAAGAATATGTAATAAGAAGTTAAAACAGTAAAACAGGCAGTCTTGACTCCGCAAGGTGAGGGAGTGCTTAGGATCTTTCCCGGTCTCCCTTGCATTTCTCCTTTTCGTAGTGTCTCCCTGGGGAGGTGAACACCCTTTCACCCTCTGTGCTAACTTTATTCATTTTCTTTCCTGTGTCTCATCCAAAGACTTCCCAAGGAGGAGAAAGAGAGCTATACACCATTGGTTTCCTGGTTTCTGGATCTTTGGTTTTGATGTCTGCTATGGTTTGGATATGGTTTGTCCCACCAAAACTCATGTTGAAATTTGTTTCCTGATTATTTAAAGGTGGTGGAGGCTTTAAGAGGTGATCAGATCCTCAGGAGGAATTAATTACAGTAGTGGGTTCTCACTCTGGGATCTAATCTGGGACTGAATTAATTACAGTAAGAACAGGTTGTTATCAAGTGGGACCATCCTCATGCTTTGTCCCTTTCACATATGTCCCCTTCCCCCTCCTCTGTGTTATTATTCAACAGAAGGCCCTTGCCAGAAACTGTGGCCATGCACTTGGACTTCCCTGTCTCCAGAACTATGAACTAAATTAGTTTCTTTTTAAAGTATCCTATCTCGGGTATTATGTTATAGCAAGAGACAACAACCTAAGACAATGTCCTTCAGGGCTCCAGAGATGACCTGGACATTCTCTTTCAGAAGGTCAGACTGCCACTGACCTTTCCTGCATCACTTCCTCTTGGAGAGACTAGTTCCCACTCCAGGACACATCTTTTCCCATCAGAGTCTCCTCCAGCACCTCCTCCTTCTCCTCCTTATGGGGTCCCAATTGGAGAGTGGAATTAACAAAGGAGAAATACCAAGTGAGGAAAAAGATAGATTGATCCCAGGGACTCTGACCATGGGATGATTCACTCTCAAGTCAATTCCCATTGAATCAAAACCAACATGGTCTCAACCAAGATCAGTAATTTTAGAAAGGAGTTACGTGAGTTCATTAAGGCTGTCACACTTTCTTCAACAGAATGTCTGTTCAATCATTTCTTTCAAAGGTGGTATGTTGACACTGTAATAAAAGACAGAAGGCTACTCGTACCATAGTCTAATCAAGTCTGGTGACCACATTCAGAGAATTCTGGGTGGGTATTTGAGGATAAACCCTATGTAATTGCTGGTATTAGACAAAATGGCCATTCCATATGGTTCGACTTAATGTTATTTATGCAGACATATATATATTTTGGGATTCATAACTACATGGAATAGTTGTTAAGAATACCACTTCTGGATCCAGACTTATTATTTCCTAGTCTTGCAAACTTTTCTCTTTTTTAATTTAGATGGAATCTTTCTATGATACCAGGCTGGTCTCAAACTTGTGATCTCAAGTGATCCTCTTGCCTCAGCCTCCCAAATAGCTACCACTCCAAGTGTGCACCACCATGCCCTGCTTAGTTTTCACTTAAGTGACTTTTAACTACCTAAACCTCATTTTCCTCATATGAAAATAGAGATGACAATAGTTTCTGTGGAGTCATGGTGAGAAGCAAAGACCTCATCTTTATAAAGGAATTTGACATAATGTCCCACAGAGAGTAAGTACTCAATAAATGTTACCATTGCTATTGAGAGGTATTATCACTGTCTCCTGAGGTCTGTGCATAAGTATTTCTATTTACAAAACAGTAAAATATACCTGTTTAAATGAGAAAAACTTTCTTATTTGACCCCATATCAACAAACACAAGAGTTCATCTGAATCATAAAAATTCAACAAAAGTTATTTTTTAAAAGCAGCCTAGTGTTTGAATTTTTAATAGAGAAGAACAAAATGGAAGTGGGAAGGGAGCCAGGCATGGGGGCAGGAAGACAGGAGGCAGGTGCCCTGCTGGCTGCTTCACGGGGCCGGTTTTAGCAGCTACAGACTTGCCTGTGTACTCTGAACCGGGGCCAAGGGCTAAGTGCCCTTGCAGGGAGTCTGTTAAGTTCTGTGTCTGTGCAGGGACAGCCTGAAGGGCAGAGCAGCCAGAGACAGACAGACAGATAGATAGAAGCGTCTAGATTTATGATGAGCAGCTGATGACCAGCTCCGATGCTCTGTTGAGGACACACAGTTGCTTCCATACATACCCAAAGCCAGAAGTCGAAGAAATCATTGGTGCCATTAACAATCTCCTGGCAGGAAGGCTGCCCTGGTGCCCTGTCCGTGCCAAGACAGCAAAGATTCTCGGGTGTGGCTTCCAGCGGCACATTGAATCTGTCCCTACAGACACCCTGTGCATTAGAAGCCCCTTGCTCATCACCAGGAGAGGCAACCAGGCAGTGTATCAGCCACTCCAACCATAAAGGGGCCAGTTTACTAGCGAGAGAGTGAGAATCAGACACATAAATGCTGGACTAGATTGGCTGGTGCAGCCGAAAGGGTCGATTCCCAGGTGACTGAACAGAGCTCAGAACCAGACTGAGAGCACGGGCAGCAGGCAGAGGTGGGCGGGGGCAGACCTCACATCTAGCATGGACTCCTTTTGTGCCCCAGGGCCTATCTTTCCACCTTTGGCCTCGGTTTTTCTCTCTGAGAAAACAGTGATGAAAATTTGCCTCCTCGGGTAACTGTCACGAGGTGGACAGGCAATGGCGAGTGTGCCCATCCCGGTGCACCCGAGTCATTTTCCTGTTCTCCTACAGGAGAAAGTCCCTCCAGGGAAGAGTCAACAATTCTGGCCCTGACAGGCACACGCAGCCTGTAAAAACAGCTCCCTCCTCCTCCGGCCCTCCCTCACTCTGTCCTCTCTACTTGGCTTTTCCCCAGAACACCCCAGGGCTCCCAGGCCAACTGCCAAACCAGGAGGACGCTGCAGTTGGCTTCAGAGACCTCCTCCCCTACCCCTCCCAAATCTGCGTGGCCCTCCTGCCCCCGCTCCCTCCCAGGGAGGGAAGGCCTGATGGCGGCCCCAGCTTGCTCTGCCAGCACTTGCAGCAGGATTCATCTGAAACCAGCAGCAACAATCTGTGTTTATTTGGGGCATGCAGAGGAGCCAAGGGCTAGGAGAGGAGCCGCCTTCCAGAACTCTCCATGCCCCATCAGGCTCTGTCAATCAGGACCTTTACCTGGAAGGAAAGCAGGGCTTTCTCTTTCCAATGTCTCAAAAAGGGGACCACACATTAGCTGCAATCTGAAACTCTTCTTTTCACCCACTGACAGTGTGGCAACCCTATGCCTTATAAGGAACAAGAACTATTTGAGAAACGATGATGAGAATCAGGGACACCAAATCTTATATATTTGTGGTTGCAAGGAATAGAAAGATTTACTTGTTTTATATTGCTTAAATATTTCAATTTTTATTAAAATAGAATATGTATATAGAAAAGATGTACAAATTATAATTGGAGAGGTGGGGATGGTTGGCAGGGAAGAATTTCCCTAGAAGTGGATCCCACCTCTTTCAGCTGCACCATGCAGCATCTTGAGGAACAAGAACTGGTGGAAATCTTTAATAAGCTTTTTAGTGTATTTATTACAGCCAGCAGTAAGTTGGAGCTGGCTTCCGGCACTCTGAGGAGCCCATTGTTCACCTCCCTTTGCAGTCCCACATCCACTGACTTCATATAAGTGCTTGAGATCAGGGTCCATGGGACTGTTCTTACCATAGAAATCAGTAGATAATGAATAGAATACGTAAGGATATTTTTCCCACTCCCTTGAAGAGACAGTTTTGAAATATTTACTGACAAACCACTGCATTTTCAATCCTCAAATTTGAGGATAAAATCTAAATAAGTTTATGACTAACTCAGGCTTAATCAACTCCTGCCTTCTTTCTCAGAAAAACTAGCATTTCCAAGTACATGGTCTTTGCATTCTTCCTCTGGAAACCCTCACACATTTGACAACTGCTGATCTTTTCTCCTCTTTTCTGCTTTCTGTTAAGTAATTGCTGTTCTGCAAGTACGTTTAAGTGATTCTCCAGAGGGACATCCAGGTGGCAGATGTGCAAACCCCAGCACTTCCTGGAAAGAAACCCCTGCTCTGGGTCCCACGGTGAGGCCTCCAACAGCCTCCACAGCCCTCTTTGGTTGCAGACATTTCTTGATTGCCTCTCCGTCAGCAGCTTCCCCTAACCCTGTGCCTTTCTCAGCTTACCACATTGGGCAACCTGACTTCAGACGTCCCTTGGGAGAGATAGGATGCCTCTAACCTTAAGGCGATAAGGTAAGAGGCCAAAGTGACAGCCCCTTTCCTTCCTGGCCTGCAGTCCCCTCTCTTGTTTGGGCAGTGTGGTCCCATGATGCCTGCACCCCTTCTGATTTAGATGACCGGTGTCTCCAGACAAAGTGCTCCTTGCTACAGCGTGGCTGGGCAGGGAGTTGGTTCCCACCCCAATGAGAGAGGGTGGGCAAACACTGAAGGAATCTCTCAAAGACCCTTCCCCTGACCCCTGTCTGAACAAATAATTAATCTCCAGAAAAAGCAGCCTGCTGATGGGTCCAGGCTGTTCTTGTGGATTTATGAGGTGACATCAGTTTGAAGACGGGCATGCAGGGCCTGAGTATATGTGACACACTCCTCAATTGTTTTAACGGGCCTGCTCCTGAAGGACTCCAAATCTCTCCCCAGCTAAGCTTTATTAAAATGGCAAATATGGAGAGTGCTTTTCCAGATAAATCCACTTATTCCTTCTCTGCTCTCTCTCTCCCTCTCTCTCTCTCTCTCTCTCTCTCTCTCTACCCCGCCCACTAGAAAGCACTCCCAGAGGGAAGGAAATGAAGAACTGCAAAGTACTTGCAGGTACATGCTTAATGCCTTCACTCTTGCATTGTGTTAACAACTACTCATGGGTTGGGCTTTAAAGAAATAGATGGATTCTCAATCTGACCAATTTAAATAATCCCCGAGAGAGAACTAAGGGGAAGATTTATGTCCTTAGTAACTTAAAGGCGCACCAGAGTTCAGCCCGAAGGCTGGTTCCCTGCATTCAAGAGTATCACACACAATTCCTTGAAAGGATCCAGATAAAACTAAGTTTAAAGAATGAGTAGAGGAGGGGGAAAAAAGGGAGGGGTGGATGTGAGCAAGAGAGGAGGGCAGCAGAGCTTTTTAGAGAAGTGAAGGGGGTAGAAGAAAATATAGTTCAGCTTTATATTTTTGTATGAATAATGGGTCTCCATCTATATAATGTAGGATGCCCATATGGACACATACGTGTCTTTTCTCTATTGATAAACTGTATAGATACTTGTTGTATGGTTTGGATTGGGATCATCCCCAGAGGCTCATGTGTTGAGGGCTTGGTTTCCAGTGCAGTGGTGTTCAGAGGGGCAGCCCTGGGGAAGCAATGAGATCTTGTGGACTCTGACCCCATCAGCAGGTTAATCCATTGATAGCTGGACGGACTACAGGAGGTGGTGGAGGCTGCTGGGGGGAGGGACCTTCTTAAAACAGGAGATTCCTTAGGGGAGTGACCTCAGGGACTATATCTTATCCCTCTTTCTCTCTCCCTATTTCCTCACCACCGTGAGGTGAGCAGTTTTGTTCGTCCATGTGCCTTTCTTCCATGATGTTTATGCCTTGGAGCAAGCTGACCATGGATGGAAACTATGAGCCAAAATAAATCTTCCTTGCTATAAGTTGTTTTTCTCTGGTATTTGTCACAGAGATGAAAAGCTAACCAACACATCCTTGTCTATTTCCAGAACTAAAGAAATTTAAAGGCAGAGGTTTAGAATTCCAGATATGTATATTAATTTATCCAGATGAACCATTTCAGAGGCTATTCATGGGAACAAAATCAAAACTACTGTTGCAGCTGGGTGTAGTGGCACATGCCTGTTATCACAGTTACCTGGGAGGCTGAGGTAGTAGGCTCAAAACTTTAAGGCCAATCTGGGCATTTGCAACATCCTGTCTCAGAATAAAATGAAAAGGGCTGAGGATTTGGCTTGGTGGGAGAGTGCTGGCCTTGCATATAGGAAGCCCAGGGTTCAATTCCCAATACTGAAAAAAGAGAACTGTTGCAACTTAACACGATTTTAGAGAGGTGACAATGGCAGAGGAATAATTTCAGGCAAAGTGAGAGGATTTCATTGAGAAGTGAGAAAAAGAAAGGGGTGTGTGCGTGTGTGTGTGTGTGTGTGTGTGTGTGTGTGTGTGTGTGTGTTGGGCGAATCTGATGGGGCTGCTAATTAGGGAATGGGAAAAAAAAAAAAAAAAACAAGGAAAGGCTCTAAGACTTTATTATTCCCCTACTTGCCTTCTTGGTCTGTATTAGGAACATAGGAGGCCAATCACTGAGACAAACTTGACCAGCTCTATTTAAGCCGTATGAAATTTGGATTCAGTCACTTCTAAGATGCATCTCTTTGTGGAGTTACTATGCAGTCTCAAAGGTTGTAAGTGTGATATAGATGACATACGTGTGTATGTATATATATGACAAAGGTTTTGCAGGCTTGTGAATCAAAAGGTTAGTGAGGACAATTGGGATGGAACCTGTGCTTTGTACAGTTGATTCTTCTGACATCCTGGCTACTAGCAACTTTCCCTCCTCCTGTTCCCTCTTTCTGCTCTATAGAACCTCTCTGGAGCTTTCCTCAAAATCAAAGGGAACACCTTTCCAGATGGAAAACACCCAGAGTGTGAGTCCTTAAGAGCTGAGAAAATTCCTGCTCCAATGGATGTCTGCCACTCAACAAGGTCTGGCTCAGGTAAGATTTCAAGAAGCCATTTATAGAAATAAATGTGCTTCCACCATGTAGAATGCAGAGCAAGACAAGGTCTGCCTTTTAGAAATTTATAATCTAAATGAAATTAGGTCTATGCCCAGAGAGAAAGAGAGAGAACTAGAAAGAGCATGTAACCAATAAGTTCTGTACATTTTATCTTAATTCACATATCAACCCTTGTCAGAGACATGGAGAAAGTGGCTTTCTATAGGGAAATCAAGATTTTGCCATGGTAGGATAGGGTGGGTACAGTCTTTTAGAATCAACTGAAATTGGAGTTAGGATCAACTAGATGGTGTTATTTAGATACCCATCCTGGTGACAAAAAGACCTGAGAAAATCAACGTAAGGAGGAAACATTTACTTTGGCTCAGTTTCAGAGGTTTAGTCTGTATATGCTTCCCTGCATCTTGTGGCCAAGGCAGAACACCATCGCAAGAAATGCCTGGCAGAGCACACCCGTTCACCCTCTGGTGGCTGGAAAGTAAAGAGAAGGAGCCTGGGACATGATGTGCTTTTCCACGGCATGCCCCCCACCTCCTTTCACCTCCTATAATTTCCACCATCTTCCAATAGTCCATTCAATCATGACTCCATCAATGGATTAGTCCATTGTTGAGATTAAAGCCTTCATGATCCAGTCATTTCCCAAAAGCCACACTAAGGACCAAGCCCTCAATATATGAGCCTTTGGGGAATGTTCCATATCCATACCATAACATAGACCTTCAGAGAAAGATACAAAGAACCCCAGTAGATCAAAACAGATTTTGGCACTTCATTCCAAAGTCTACATCAACACAGACTTAAGGAAGTCCCTTAGAAGAAAGTAGTCATACGTGTCTGGTTATTATCTCTGTTCTGGCTCTGGATTTGTTCATCATCCACCCCTCCCTCCACTCCCAGACATGAGGTTACCAGGAGAGCACAGCTGACATCTTCAAGGAACTTCTTATCTATAGAGAAAAAGGACACACAATTACTGCCTTTAATAATTCATAAAGATAGCTAAGGACCAGGTAGGTTGGCACATGCCTATAATCCCAGTGGCTTGGGAGGCTGAGATAGGAGGATTGTGAGTTCAAAGCCAGCCTCAGCAAAAGTGAGATACTAAGCAACTCAGTGAGACCCTGTCTCTAAATAAAATACAACATAGGGCTGGGGATGTGACTCAGTGGTCAAGTGCCCCTGAGTTCAATCCCCAGTACCAAAAACAACAACAAATCAGTTAAGTCATATATATAAAAAGAACACAGTAGAAGAAATGAATAATTCTCTCTGTAAGCATTAGGAAAGCTCTTCAGAAGATATCTTGCTTAAACCAAGATGATAGAATTTTCCTTAAAGATTACCCAAACATAAAATTACCAAAAATAAGATTGGGTTGGATAAGTATTTTCCTGGTAGACGCAGAGGAGTTGGGGAGTCTGATTTGTTGAGAATAATTGCAAGCATCACACATGAAACTAAGAAGTAAATAACACAATAAGAGCAAAAAGTGCCTGATCACAAATCCCTTGTGAGTCACAGTGGAGGATGAGGAGTCCCTGGGAGCCCTTCATCAGGAGGCCTGCGTGGCAGGTCTCACTTTCATTATGCCATTCATTTACTGGGCACTCTCTAGTCAGTGACTAGGAACATCAAGTTAATGGGGGAGTCCCAGCACTTTCTTTGGCTACACCGTTCTGGCCTTGTGATGGCATCTCAGATGGAATGTTCTGGTGGTCAGTTTGGAGCGCTTTCCAGTTATTAGAAGTAATCCAAGTTACAGCTGTGACCTCATGTTCCACTCAAGGCTTTCCTCTTTCCTCTTTGCAGTTCAGTGTGTGTGTGGAGGGCTCTGCTCTTTTACTGATCTTCTCCTTCCTGTTTTTTAAGTAGGTTTGAGGAAATGGTCTTCCCCAAATATTCCCCTTCACTTTCCAATATTCCCCTTCACTCTCCAACCGATGCAAGGTATTAGAAAGGAAAAAACAAACAAAATCCAGGAGATAGGTGTGTTTTTTAAGTACTTCTATTGTATCCATTTTTCCCCCAATGACTGTTTCTGCCTTACTTGCTCAGGTGGCTGATGATAGATGTCTTCTCCAAATGCTACCTCTTCACCTCTTTGTGGGGAACACTTGTCTCACTTGGAAAGACCAATTTCCAGCTTGATTTTCTCCTTCAGTGCTTTTCCCTGACCCATGGTGTCAGGACCTACTGCTGCTGGATGCTGGGGAACACTGGCTAACCCTCTTGAGAGCAGGAAAGACAGCTGAACAGCATGAACCTGTCTCCATTCTTGGCCCTAAGATATCTCATGTCTTTTCACCAAAATAAAAGTAGGGTATTCAGATATTTCCACTTTCTACCTAGTTCTCTTTATTTTCTGCTTGGGGGTAGTAATGGGAGGTGGGGAATGTTGGAGGGAGGAGGAAATGTAGACAAGGAAATTCATCAAGTGTGCTAACCATGCAAACCTGTAGGGAGACACAGGGATTCCTATGTTCTGTCAGAGCACCCTCAGTGTCTCTCAGCTCTTATCTTGGTTGGCCCTTCAACAAGATGAATATAGTGTACTCTCCGTTCATCCTACAGGTCATCAAATGATTGACCCATCTATTTCTCTGCTGTCTTCTACTTATATGGATCTGGGGTCAGGCAGGAAAGAAGGACTGATATTGGAATATTGACAGTAAAAGGACTCATGGTGAAACCAGGAGAAAATTCCATTCAGCATTCCATTGCTGAGTACCCACTTCAAGACAGCAGAGCTGAGATACAGTGGAAACAGGCTAGGAAGGAAAGAAAAGGAAGCAGATTTGAATGAAAATGATTTAGGAGAGTAAGGAAAAGAGGGATAGCAAAAAAATTTTCAGTTCTCATTTTAGCAACAGATTTTATATTATTGTTTATTCAGTGAGCTGAGAAATCTGAAGCTTGGGGTAATGGGACCAGGTGGAGAAGAGCTGGGGGCCTGGGAGAGAAAAGAGTTCAGAATGGGGCATGTAATAACAGAAGTGCATGAGATTAATTCCAGGCAGAAAGAGCTACATGATCAAAAATACAGAAGCCTGAGAGCAGAAACATAAGAATGGAAAAGAGTTGGCTGTCTTAGAGGACATCCTCATCTTTCATGGCAATGCAAATCATTCTAGAGTAAAAGAACTCTAAATAATGTGACGGGCAAACTTCTTGACTCTGAGATGATACAGGAAGGGCGTGTGGCAAAGAGGGTAACAAATATGTAAACTAGAGCTAGATGTAATGGCCTGATCATGAAGTACATACAGAGTGCCTATGTGCCTAAGACGGGAACAATAACATAGTGTGTTCATGCACTGAATCAGCAAGTGTGTTGGGAGAGAGCCTGTACTGTAGCCAGGAAAATATCTCTCCAGTCAGTATAAATAGGAGCTGTTCTTTTATTTATTTTCAGATGAAATAATCAACCAAATAATGACATTACTAAACATGCCAGGCTCTTTAAGAGGATTTGAGAATGTCTGGGTTGCATTGAAAGAGGATCTAAATATCTTTCAGAATCATGATCTCTGAAACTGGACATGAATGCCCGATTCCCTGGCCTGCTTTCTCTGAGGCCATGTTTGATAGCATAAAGCTATTAATATATGATTTAGTATCTCAGGACTAGCATGTGCCTGGATCCGCCTTTCCCCAAACCTGTACTTTCTTGGGAAAGACTCTTTGGATTCGAAAATGTTTAGGGGAGTAGATGTCATTATTTTTAAAAACATGCTAGAATTTTCCTGAATTTGCTCACATATTGGCTTTGATCTCCTGTAGAATATTACCACCTACTCTTTATTTTTGAATGTAATTTTAATTTGTAAATATTTATTGATTTTAATTGAAAAGATTATATATGTTCTTGGTTTACAACATGATATTTGTATGTATGTATACATCATGGACTGACCAAATCGAGCCACTTAACATTTATATTACCTGATGTACTCTTTTGTGCAGTGAAAACATTTAAAATTTACTCTCTTGAAAGTTTTCATGAAAAAAAAAATGCTGTTATTAACTACAGTCATCATGTTGTATAGTAGCTCTTTTGAACTTACTCTCCTAACTGAAATTTTGTGTCATTTTGTGTCATTTCACCATGACCTCTCTGGTCCCAGTGTTCCACCCCACCCTCCTGGTAATCCTCATCCTACTCTCTGGTTCTATAAATTCATCTTTTTAAAAAAATCCACGTATAAATGAGATCATGCAGTATTTATCTCTATGCCCAGCTCAGGCACATTCATATTGTCATGGATGCTGGAATTCCTTCTTTTCTGAGGGTGAGTAGTTTCCACATTTATTTAGACACCACATTTATTTTATCCATTCATCTAAGTGGATGGACACTTAGGTTGATTGCTTCTATTGGCTTCTTTGAATAATGCTGGAATGAACATGAGGGTGCAGATAGGTATCTTTTTCTACAAGATGATTTCATTTTCTTTGGAGACACAACCCTAAGTGATATTGCTGAATCATATGGCAATTCCATTTCTAATCTTTTGAGGAATCTCCATGCTATTTTCCATAATGGCTGTACTAATTTACATTCCCATCTACATTCATTCAGAATGAATTTTCATGTTGTTTCTTCGCAAGAGGCTAGTATTTTCTAGTGTTGGTGGCTAAACTGTCATTTGACAATTTTTCAGCACAGTACCTGCCATCCCTATGGGTAAAGCAAGCTGCAGAGCTCTGGTCCTTTAATGCCATCTATTATTTTTGAGACCAGACCTCTCAGCTTGGTTCTCCCAAAGGGGTGGTAAGTCTCCCTCCTTCCCACCCATCCTCTACTAAAACAGGTCTGCATTCTTGAACACTTCAGGGAAGGGGCTTGGTAGAAGGGCTCTGATAATGTGAATATTCTTTCCCAATCGCCCCTCTCCCACCCTCAGTTTCAAATCCATTTATCTCCCCTGTAAAGTGCTTATTGACAGAGAACTTGAGTGCTCAGATTGGTGCCAACTAAAGACAGGCCTCTCCAAACAGAGCAGTCATGCCTTCCTTCATCTCCCCAGGCTGACTCCAGAGCGGCCGTGCTCCTGCCTCAACCTCAAGGATTAACTCAGGGACTCCCCTGCCTCCCAACACCAACTGCTTTCTTGGGTCATTGATTTTTCAGAGAGAAAATGTCTGTAGCAGAGGCATGAAATAGCACGACTCAGACTCAAGAAGAGCTTTGCAAGCTCATGCAGCCAAAAAGTAATGTTATCCAGCCTCCCAGAAGGCCTCTGCCCCACCCACATTTGTAAACACTCCCTTACTATGTACCCTGCATCTCTTAAGACTCTAAATCTGATCTTCTTTTGTTGGGTTTAGAAGAGTGTGTATTTACAGGTAGGCAACAAAGAAAGTCCATCCAAAATAGGCCTGAACAGTCCCAGTGCTTAGCACATGTTTTTCAATCCATTGTCGTATTTTAGGTAGGATATAACCTTATTTCTCTCAGGTCATTTCTTCCTTAACTTGGGTCTCCCTAAGTGATCTGATCTGGTTCAAGCTTATCATCCATACTGGATTAGATATTGCTTCTCTTCTACAGCAACATGACTTCCAGTGTCACATTCCTCTGAATTCTACTATCAAGCAGAATTCTTATTCATTCTAGTTCCTAGTGGTAAAGCACTGGGCAATAATCACATGGTCTTGCAGATCACTCTCAGTACTCACAGAACACTCAAGGAGATGACATAATATGGACACACAGTATTGCCTTTAGCTATTATTATCATAAGAGAGCTATAAATAGATAATGACACATAGAAAAATACTATAAATAACATACAAAGGAGAATTGTGTCTTATTTATTTTAGGGAGAATAATTTAAAGAGTACAGATAGATGCCAGATAAAAGGCTAAGCAAGTAATAATGGATGAGGACGTGAATTCCTATAGCTTATTATATCATACTGTAACATAGCTTACCATACCTTAGCATTGCTAAGCAAAGTTGGGGGACATTACTTTCAACTAGCTTCTTCCCTAGGTTCTAGCAGACCAGACCCCCACCCCATCATGCTAAGTGACAGAGAATCAAACTGAACTCTGAAATGGGCCAGTTTTCTAAGAAATCAGAAGATTCACACCAACCAATCAATAGGGGCCCAGTTTATCAGAACCATCCTGACAAGGAAGTCCCCTCTCTTTTAATCCAACAGGAAAGTAACTTTGAAATGACCAGTACATGTTGTGTTCCGTTTCTGCTTTCTCTAATTCTTTTCTGCTTATAAGGCCAAGCCTCTGCTCAGCTCATCACAACACTCATTCTAGTTTATAGAATGAGACGCTGCCTGATTGTAGAAAGCCAATTCAATCTTTAAAGTAAATTAGCTGTAATTTTGTCTTTTGACCCTCTGTTGCACTACACTACACTATGCTTACAGTATTCTACATACCAGTGTGAAGAGAGAGGTTCCACCATCTTTAAAAGGATTGTAGTAGTATAGAATTAATGTGGTTTTGACATAACCACTAGATGGAATGTGCAGTTGAGAAGAAATCAGAGATAATTCCAAGGGTTGAGTCTTGCCAAGTTGAGGAATGATGGCATCATGAACAAATTGGAAAGTGAGGAAAAAAAATAAACTTGTTTGGGAAAAGATGTTTAAGTCTTGATTTTGGCCATGTGGGGTTTTAGGTGCTGCTAGTGGAATATCCTGGTGTGATGTCTAGCTGGAAGTTGGAAATTATGTTCAAGGGAAAGATGAGTTCTTGAGATACTAAAATTTGAAATTCATCAGCAAAACACATAGTTGAGAGTTTGGATAACATGGCCAGAGTGAAGATATATATAGAATCTTGGATTAGGTGTGTTTGTGAGTTCCACAGTAGAAACAACAGCTGGCAAAGGAAAGGGAGACTTGTTTCTTTCTTGGAAGGCAATGCACCAACTAGCTGATCAGTTGAAGTATTTCAGGCTTGTCAGCAATATGAATGTCACTGTGGATGGATTTCTCAAGCCATTGGTCATTGACTATTTCTTTGGTAAAAAAACATTGTACTGGATCACTTGGAGTCTGACAACCCTGGATGAACAGATCAATTGTCTCTGAGACAGGACTAGGTAATGAAGTGGAACTGGAAAGTCCATCCGCGCCCAAGTCCAAGTTAGACAGTCTGTGTCCTTTTCTCTATCATACTCCATTAATGATTCTAATACCTGTGTCTAGACTCCTTGATCATCTAGACTTCCACACCCATGACTTCCTCTGGAAGGCTGTAGTCAGAGCAGCTCTTCCCATCTACTCCACCCACTCTCAGAACGAACCTTTTGTCTTAGAGAAGTATCCTCACACTCCCAAACTCTTGTCATACCTCCTATCCTGTACTTTATCTTTCCCTGTCCTTTGATCAATCCAGCTACTCCACTGTCTTGTTTAATGTTATTCAGTTGACAGTTTTATATTAACAATACTCCTTAATGTTATTCAAGCTCATTTTCTATCATGCTACCTCCCTTCAGCCCTTACACAACCAGCCTCAATAGTTCATTATTGCACTGTCTTCTGTGGATGGACTCCTTAATCTGGCGTTCAAAATCCTCTCCAATACTGCTTATCTTCAGTTATTTGTGATTTATATTCCAGCCCTTGATCCTTCCTGAATCCCATCATGGATCTGCACTTCTATAGTGCTGAATCCAAGCTGAAATCTGGTCCACACTTTGTATAGCAGGTGGATCTTACACCTACATCTTATAGTCTATTTCTACTCCCTCCACTAATTATAAACTTTTCTAGTATAATATAGTGGTCCAAAGCTTGGATTATAAAAACCACATTTCTAAGTTCAAATCCCAGCTCCACCATTGCTAACTGGGAGGTAATATGGAAGTCGCTTTTCACTCTATATCTGTATCCGGGTCTGGAAAATGGAGATCATTAATTTGATATTGAATGAGATGATATACATTAGTTTGGTGCCTGGAACTTTGTAAGCATTCAGAAATTTGAACTATTATAGCAGCAGCTGCTGTTGGTGGCCCACCCACATCCCCTTGGAATTCATCTACATTCTCAAAGCTCTTTATAGAAAATATTTGTAACTCTACGTAGTCAAAAGAACATGCTTAACTTTCATATAGGACATACCAGAATTGTCTGAGACATAATTTCCCAAGAAGCAACACTCAACCAATGAGAGATGGAGAATTGTGGATGAATACCCCTTGTCTGCAATAACTCTGAAACATGTTTCATAGTGTATAATGAAATTTGTATAGAATCTCTATTGTCTCCCAGGGCTCCCCAGCAGGCTCCAATACCATCTTGGTGACTTGCTCACTAGGCCCCTGTTATATGCTTCCTGGCCTTCCTCAATCTGCTCTCCTCTCTCCTAAACGTGTGTCCTGGGATCATCTCCCAGATAAACTACTTGTGCCTAGATTCTTATCTCAGGGTCAGCTTCAAGATGAAATCTAAAACTGTGACAGTTCTTATTATTAAGAGATGCCTTTCTCTGAACCCACCCAAATGCTTTGTTTGTATGAACTACTCTTATGTTAGCTGGACTCTACTTTCATGAGACCTAGAATCTGACAGAACAAGTAAACCCAGAATCCAAATAACTCTAAAACGTTGCCTAGCATAGCATCTCTCATTTAGAAGTTATTAAATCTGTATCTGCAAAACAAAAAATAAACAGAGATAGAAAGTTTACTTGAACATAAAAAGAGAGCAAAGACTATTGATAGGTTGCTAAGAATATTTGACAAAACTTTCAGGTCTAGCACACTTGTCCTCATGGGGACCCATCTTCCTTGTACTCCTGCGGCCCACTGAGTTCCACTCTCCTTAAAGTGAGGACTCCCACTTGCCTTCCCTGCATCCTGATAGGATTTGCCATGACCTCATCACTATTTTCTCCTGTCAACATACTTGTGCAGCCATTTATATTTTCCAAATATGGCAAATATTTTACAGAGATTACATTTGGGGCAGTCTGCTTCCTGCAGACCTGGGGGTTCTCACCTTAATCTTATTAGCACATTCTTCAGATCGCAGTGTGGGGTGGGTGACTTCTGAGACACTTTTCTATAGATGGCTAATCCAGTCATGGGTGTGGTTTCTTACAACAGCCAGTCAGGAAAATCTTCCTCCCCAAATGCCTGTCCTGACCTCTTCTTGAACTTTGCCTCCTGGATCTTGCAGTCTGTCTTATGAGGAAGATAATTCTAGAATCAGTGAACTGAGAACTAAAGTCCTAGGATTGTCAACAGGTAAAGGTGATACTGCATGAGGTGGCTGCCTAACATTTATGGTTTGTACACTTGAGAAAGGCTGGGACCTTTCTGTATTTGAGGTTCAAAATAAAGAGAAAGTAAAATAATAGAGCAAATATTATTTGCAGCATCTTTAAATCTGTCTCTCTTTGTCATGGTTCCTCAAAGTGTGATCATGGACTCTCTGTATCAGAAGGGCTTCTGGTGCTACTTAAAATACAGATTCTCAGAGCAGCTCAGGCACACGGAATCAGAATCTGTTGCAAAGGTGCCTCAGTTTCCATTTTTAACAAGCTCCCTAGCTCTCTAAACCTTATCAGGTTTTAGTATGAAAAGTCCCACATTCAGGAGCCAGGACAGGTGGTTACCCACAGGTGCACTGTATGCCTACTAAATTTTTGAACTGTGTAATAGACTCCAAGTTATCCCCACTGACAGAGATACTACTTTTATTTGAAAAAAGTCTGTGAGCATTTGAGGTAACTTTAATTCAGTGTGATAGTGGGGTGGGGAGCTCCCACAGACCTGGATCTTAATGAGACTTCCATGGGGGCCTGAGTATTTGGGTGGTCCAGAATATTTGCTTTATTATTTTACTTTCCCTTTATGTTGAACCTCAAATACAGAGGTTGAACTTGGTCCTGGGTTCATAGTCCATAATTTTATTCTGCATCTGTCAGGCCACATGAGAGTTTATGTACTTATTTGTTTTCATTTCCCCAACTCTCTGCACCATAAGAGGAACATTAGAGGGATTGCTCTACACCCTTGAATTGGTCTAAATTCATGTAAGGCAAATGACATTGTTTCCTATGTATTTTAATTTAAACAATTGTATCATTCTGTAGACTTCATTTAACTTTTGCCTTTTTCTGTGAAATAGTATACTTAATGCTGTGTGACTCTTCGTTTTGTTTCTGCTTGTGATGGGCAGCTCCTAAGGTGACTCTTGATGATGACAGCCCCTTGGTATTCGTGCTCCTCTGCCATCACCTGACCTTGATCATGGGTTAGACCTAGTGACTTCTCCTGATGAATGGAATGTGGGAAAACTGATGAGATGTCACTTTTAAAATTACATCACAAGAAAACTCTCTGTTTTTTCCCCCCTGTTTCCTCACTTTCTCCTTTGGTAGAAGCCAGCTGAGAATTTGTAAGGTGCCCTGTAGAGAATCTAATAACAAGAATTGGAGAGAGACCTCTAGCCAACAGCCAACAAGGAATTGAGGCCTTCAGTCCAATAACAGAGAGGAACTGAATCCTGCCAACAGCCTGGTGGGTGAGCTTGAAGCCAGTCTTCCCCTAACCCAGATGAGATACGAGATGACTATAGCCCTTGCCAAAACTTGATTGCAGCATTGTGAGAGACCCTGAGCCAAAGGACCCAGCTAAGCTATGCTGGCTCCTGACGCATAGAGACTGTGATATAATAAATGTTTGTTGATTTAAGATGTTGAATCTGATATAATTTGTTGCACAGCAATAGATAAATGGTATCCTTCTAGTCATTGCAGAGTATCCATAGCACGAATCTACCAGGTTTCATTTGTCTGCTTCCTTCTAGATAAAGATTCCAACTCTCTCTACACTGCTGCAAACACCATACTGTGAATGCCTTGAGCAAGAGCACCTTTGAACCTGTGCTAACATTTCTCTGGGATATATATGCACAATGAGATACCCAGAAACTAAGGAAGCACTTGGAATTTCAGAATTGGCGAATTAGAGTATTTCTACTTTTAAAAGAATATATTTTTCATGGAAGCATTTTTCTCTAAGATTGAGAAGTCCTTAAGAGGAAATAAAGACCATCTGACTAATGGATATTCTAGATATGGGGTGGTTGTAGATTAAAAAATAGTAAGGGTGGTCTATAGAGTTTGTGTTTTATCTTGAAAAGATGCTTGGGTATTTGACTCATTAGAAACAGAATGTTGGAACAAAATGTGAATAGCAGACAAGTAATCCAAACCAACTTTTCTTCCTCCCTTCCATACAGGCTGACTGGTTCATGCTTGTCTTTGTGTATGAGGGGCTAGGAGGAAGAGGAAGAGACAAGTTTTGTTCAAAGCTGAATGGACACATGTGTATTCTTTAAAACATTGTTTCTCTGTTTGGATATAGTAAATGGTCTCAAGTTCCTGGAAGTGTATGCAGAGATCCTGTGGCCATGAGAAGATCTGTCATTTTATTTTTTATAGTAGGCTGAAATATATTTGGAAGTCATTGCACTGTGGCTGTCCTACATCAAACGGTGTTTCATAACAAAACACCATCATGCCCCATTTATAGTAATAGCATGCTGTGCGCTGGCTGCTGTGGGCAAAGGAAATGTGCTCCTGAAACATAAACAGTTCACCTCCCCTCTGAAGACTAGAGGGTCATGAAAGATTTATTGAAGGAGGCTTTTGGAATACAAAGACATGTGTAAAAACACGTTAAATATATATACACAGGAATATAGATAGATCACCCAAGAGAGATTGTCATAAATGATATTTGAACCCTGAAGTCTAATAGATAACATTGGAGAAGAGAATATCAGAGCCACGGGGGACATTAAAAATCATTTAGTTCAGGCACCTTATTTATTGTTTTTTTTTTCCAAATTGTTGTCACTGTTATAAAATGTGACATGAAATTTCCCATCTCGAAGTATCCAGGTCAGTGGTGTCACACATATTCAGTAATGTTGTAAAGCTATCACAATCATCCATCTCTAGACCTTTTTTTTTTTTTTTTAATCTTGTGAGGCATAAGCTCTAGGCCTATTAAGCAGGAACTCCCTATTTCCCACCAACCCCAGCTTCTAGAAACTGCCATTTAACTTTCTGTCTCTATGATTTTAACTATCTTAAGTGCATTATTTAAGTGGACTCTTATAGCATTTCTCTTTTTGTGACTGGCTTATTTCATTTAGCATAATATCATCAACATATTGATCCATATAAGAATTTCTTTTTAGGACTGAATCCCATTGTAGGTATCCACCGTATTTTACTAATCCACTTGCACTGCTATCGTGAATAAACTGCTATGAACATTGTGTACAAATATCCCTGAAGACTCTGCTTTCAACAGGAGTAGAATGCTCACCTATAAACCCAGCTACTCGGAACTGAGGCAGGAGGAACCAAGGCCAGCCTGGGCAACTTAGCGAGACCCTGTCTCAAACTAAAATAAAAAGAGATGAGTATGTAAGACATCCCTGAGTTTCATTCTCAGGACCCCAAAAAAGACCCCACTTTCAATTCTTTGGGGTACATGTCCAGAAGTAAAATTGCCAGATCAAATGGTAATGTTATTTTTAATTTTTGAAGGAACCACCAAACTATTTTCCATGACGTCCGTACCATTTTGCATTTCTCAACAGCATGTACAAATTATTTTTTAATTGGGCTGATTATTTTTCTGTTGTTGAGTCTTAGGGGTTCTCTACAGTTTCTGGATATTGAGTCTGTTTCAGGTATATGATTTACACATATTTTGTCCTTTTCTGTGGGTTGACATTTTACTCCACTGATATTATCTTTTGATACACAATTCTTAAAAATTTCCATGAAGTTTCATTTGTGTATTTTTGCCTTTCTGGTTTTTTTGCCTGCTTTTTTTGATGTCGTATCCAAGAAATCACTGCCGAAGTCAGTGTTACAAAACTTTCCTAAATTTTCTTGGTTTCTTTTGAGTTTTATAGTTTTAGATTTTGTAGGTTTTTAATCATTTTGAAATTATTTTTTTGTATATGATTATAGATAAAAATCCAACTTCATTCTTTTGTATGTAGATATCCAGTTTTCCCAGCATCATTTGATTAAAAGGCATAAATTTCATTTTACAAATGATTTTTGAGGCCCACAAGAAGAAATGGCATCTGAGGTTTCTGGCATGTCAGAAGCAGGATGTAAAAATAGAAGCCGAGCCTCTGACTGCTGGTTAGTGCTATTCTGTACACTTACAATCAACATAAATTTAAATTGTTCAGAAAATGAAAAAGAGTTATTTTCTTATTTCTCTTGGATTCACTAATGGTGTAATTTAAACAAATGTATAATGCTGAGGCTGATAGAGAACAGAGGATTTAAAAATAATTCCACAGATTCTTTGATATTCTTCCCTCGAGAGGTGAGGCTTAATTCTCCTCTATTAGGTAAAACTGAACTTAGTAACTTGTTCCTAAAGATTTAAAAATGGTAGAAATATTAGGTAACTTCAAAGTTAGGTCATAAAAGGCATTGACATTTATTTCCTCCTTGGTGTCTCTTTGGATAACTCCACCTGTGGGACAATAGCTTCCTGTCTGTCTCTTTGGCATTGTGAAGAATAAGCCTTCTGCCTATAGCCATCGGAGTGCGCCATCTTGGGAGCAGATCTCCCAGCCACAGTCAAGCCTTCAGGTGATTGATTAACTAGAGCCCCAGCTGACATCTGGACCATAATTTCATGAAAGGCCCTGAGCCAGAACCACCCACCTGAGCCACTCTCAAATTCCTGACTCACAGAAACAAAGATAAAAAGTTCATTGTTTTAAGTCATTAAGTTTTGCAGTAACTTGTAGTGCATAATAGAGAATTAGCCAGTCCTCCCTTATTTCATTAAAAGGGTAGCCTGTGGGAGAACATTGTTTCTATCAAGACATTGGCACTAAGATTCAATAGCAGAATAGAAGAACGAGAGCTTCCCAGCTGCTGTCTGGTTGCCTGTGTCTGGTCCATAGCCTGAGGAGCCTGGGCTCCTCCATTAGCCCACCCCAAAAGAGACAGATGTGGAAAGAAATTCATCCCTTCTCAAGGTCTGACTCTGAGGCTTAAGGAAACATTCTAGACCAAGACCATATTAAACCAGGCGTGAGGCCTGGGTTCTAATTCCAGGTCTGTTCAGACTTAGATGTTTCCTATTGTCAAAATCCCTTTCCTTTTGTAGGTATTAAGTGTAGCTTTATGAAATAAGGGAACGATCCCACTGCTTTGTCTTCTTACTTCCTGCATAAAACAAGGAGGTGGGAACATTGACCAACATCAAAGGACTAATGGATCACTCCTTTTGCTTCACTGGGATTTGCAGTCTGGCCTTTCTTCATCTCCTTCCTTGCCCTTCCTTGGCTCTGTCCATTCAGCCTTCTCATCTGGGGATTCGTTGGGGACGGCTCAGGCAGAAGCTCACCAGTGGAGCTGAAGTGTGAGTTGGATGCCTGGGGACAGGTTGTCTTTCTCAGCTTTGCCGATTACTGCCTGTGTGATCTTGGATATCTCGCTTCACCCCCTCTCAATTTCATCAATTTCTGAATCTTTTAAAAAATAAATAATAATTATCATAGCCAACATCTTTCTATTGTCCACATTCTAAATAGTGGGTTGTTACATTCATTGCCTTAATACAACCCTATGACATAGGGACTATTTATCCATTTTTACAAATCAGGAAATAAAGGCTGAGAGTCGGCATGTGACAAATCTAGGATTCAGACCCAAACACTTAGCTATACCACTGTAGTTGTGATTCTGCATCATTTCAGCTTTAATTGAGATTATCTGGATGCTCGGGTTTAGAAGAGGTATGGCGTGTGTAGAGAATGGATGGAGTTATTCTGCCAGGTACAGAGTGAAGTTAGCATTAGGGAAGGTGTATTTGCTAACAGGTTACAGAGACACTAGTTCTAGAGGAAAAGGAAGATTCTATCTACCCTTGCTACTGGTCACTGTGACTTTATAGAGCCTGCAATCAAACAAGGTAAAATTTTTAAAAGGGCCAGGATCGTATGTAGGCTGTCTGCAGAATGCTGTCTGCCAGCATTTTCTGTAGTAATTGCCGGGGAGGCCCACCATGGACATCATCCACCTCGGCATCAGACACAAGAACTGAACTCCTTAGGTAGATGTCAGTGACAGAGCTTCAGCAGTGACCAGTTATGGCCCTAAATGAGCCAGGATGGGAGAGAAGAGGAGCACTAGATGTCACACCATTTTGCAGAGCATATGTGAATCACCCTTGGAGAGTACCGATGGAACACCAAGGAAGACAGAAACCTAGGAAATCTTGGAAGAAATGTCGGAGATGGCTTAAATTTCTACAGACGAGAAATGCATTTTCCTGGAAAAATTCTGTGTTTGCTCTCAGGATACTATTTGTGTCCCTAGACTTGGGAGGTCCGGAAAGTCGAAGCTACTGATGAAATGTCAGGGTGCTACTCCTCTGCTCTGTAAGGTTCTTTCACTTTGCCTCATGATCCCCAGAATCATAGAACATCAAACTCAATGGACAGAAGCCCAAGAGCTGGCAAATGCAGATCCACTGGGGAAATGCCAGGATTTCTGATGCTAATTTGTTGCCCTGGAGACTAACTGATTTTCAATTATAGTAATCTCTAACCCAGTGGTCCTAGTACTACTCAGAAAGAAAAATGAATGTTGTCTCTAACTGGCCTCAGGGCTTTCCAGGGAGAGGTGTCTGGTCTGGGGTAAAGAGGTATTGTTCTCCTGAGCACTGTTGCAAGGCAAAGCTCTGCGGGAAGGGGGTTTGTCTTATTGAGATGGGTTCCTGCAAGGGTGAGCCATGGGGGACAATCAGTGAGGACCACATTCCTCTTACCGGGAAGAAAGGGCTGGCTTCCTTCCGAGAACTGCTTTCTGCTGGGAAGGGGCTGGGTGAACCATCTAACTCCACCTTTTGCTTGGAAATGGAGAGCTTTTCCAAAGGAAGGAGGGGGCGGGGAGAGGAAAGAAAGCTGTAGGGCATGTTCCTCCTCTTCTCTTGAAGACAGAAAAGCTGTCTTCAATTAGGAAGGGAAAGGGGATTCAACACATCTGGCAGGAGAAGTGCTTGTTCTGCAGGGCCTTGGAGAAAAGGGTGAGATGAAGGAAGGAAGGGCAGATGGGAGTAGTGTGGTGGCGTCACATCTGGGACAACCAGCCCACCTCACAGGCCTGACACCCCGTCCTGAGATTCCAGCCACATTTTCTCCCCTGGCTTTTGCCTGGTCTCCTCAGACTGAGGCCTGTGGCTGCCTCCTGGCCCCGGCTGACAGGAGCTTTCTTCTGGGGGTCAATGGGAAACTTGCACAAGGGTGGGACCACCCGCTGAGGCAGTGCGCAGAGTTCACCCCCTCTAGCATTTCGGCTCCTAATCAGTTTGGTTTTTTATTTCAAAATCTACCAAGTTGTCTTCCTCACCCTTCTTGACAATACTTCCAGCCTCGCAGTTCCTCTAAGAAGCCTCCCAGGATGATCCAAGTGGAGGTTGCATGCACCTCCTCTCCAGATGCGCACAAAATGGCGGAGCTGTGGTTTTGCTGCTCTTTCCTGTGGCTGCCTCTGCTGGGAGCTGCCTGCTTTCCACACCAGGCAGCGCTGAAAGCTGAGAGATGTTGTTTGCAAATAGGGTGATAGGGCAGTGGCCGATTCCCTGGAAATCTACCTCTGAACCCGAGACAGACCCTGGTTTCATAGAGTCACAGGCACCACAGGGCTCCTTAGGGGCTACCTGCTGGGTGGGCCTTCCTACAACAGGCTCCAACCAGGATTTCCTTGGGGGAAGGCAGATTGGGTCTGGAAAGGAGGTCAAGGCAGGTCTCTTATTTTCCCAATGGAAAACCCTACTCCTCTGCTCTGTAAGGTTCTTTCACTTTGCCTCATGATCCCCAGAATCATAGAACATCGAACTACTTTCTGAGTAGTACTAGGACCACTGGGTTAGAGATTACTAATGTGGGTCCAACTTCTGTTTTCCACCAGCCGGCTTCCATAAAAAAGGGTAATCTGTTACAGGTTTACAGCTTACAGTAAATATGCAGGACCTACAGAGTCATTTGTCTCAGGGAAGGTGAATCCCACTCTTCAAGCCGCAATCACACACCATGTTTCAGGAGGAGCCATTCAAAGCAATGCCAAAGCTTCAGGCCTGCCCTCCCACGACTGTGGCTTCCAAGGCTCCCAGTCATGATGGCAACCACCAGTTGACTAGAATTTTTAAATATTATCTGGTTCATGAATAAAAATATATTGCTATAAAGTTCTCAAATCATGGACTCGAAGGGCTGAAAGGGATTTTAAACACTGAAGCCCAGTTTTACTTGACATGAAAAGAAACTTAAGATTTAGAATTATATGACATGAACAGCTGGGACACAGAGTGCTGGTCCCTCCCCTGCAAGGACCTCTAACCCTATGCTATTCCATGATATGCACAGGTAAAGTAAGATATTAAGAGCCCTCAGACATGGGGGGAAATTGGTGTGACAGTCACATTTAGAAAGATAAGATTTATAAGTTTTACTAAAGTAAAAATTGGTTTTATCCTCTGTAGATATTTTTATTGTAAAATTATGCAAAAGTTCATTTGAGATTAGCTTTTCTCTTTTCTATTGATTTCCTGCTTAGCCTTCTGTCTCGGAGCACATGCTCAGTCTTGCTGGTTGGGTAGATACCCAACAATGATATATGCCACGTATTCTGAGAGTAAGCACATGAAATGATCAGTCTCACATTCTCCTTTTCCCTTTGGTTCTTCTGTGAAGAAGGAGAACTTTCAGAAGTTCTTCGGGGCCCGCAAAGGGACACGAGGCCAGGCTCCCCCAGCTACGTGAGGATAAGGCAGTTTCTTGGAAGTAATAGCTCTATCCACTGCATGCTCATGCCCTGCCTGTCTTCCCTGGAACTGCCAAGGGTATGTGGCGCCATCACTTCTCCTGCCCTGCTGGCTTCCAGCTCCACCAGCCAAGAACCAAACCCAGCGAGTGAGTGAAGCCAGGGAGAGCAAGACGAGCAACACAAGGAAATGGGCTGATTTTAGATCTAGGCACTGGGAGGGAATCAGATTCATGCTACATGCTAGACCCTAAGACTCTCCAGGAACATGTAAGAGGAAGACATTCTGGGCCCCATGGAGCAGGCATACCCCAGGGCAGCAGTGATGGCACAGGTGTGCGAAAATCTCCTGGATAAAAGTAGAAAAGATCTTTTCAGTCCAGTCCATTGAGATTTTTAACTCCCTCTACTCCCTTCCTCCATTTCACAAGTAGAATTATCCTATCTTCACAGTCTTTGTACTAACACTTTTAGAACTGAAAGGCAGCTAGGATTTCACCCAAAGGATTGGGGAAAGAAGATAGACAGAGACAGAATAAAACCAAGCTCAAGGGCTGACCATACCACTCAAGTGACCACCCACCTCTCCAGTGAGAGCTGGCCGTGAAAATATGAGATTTGATTTTTCCTTTAGTCTTTGGAGGGTTCCCTCTCCCCCAAAGCATTTTAATTTGGAGATTTGCTTGCTTCAAATCTCAGAGATGAGAAATTCAAAGCAATATGCAGCACCTATGGAATCATGGTCAAGGTATGAGTTGAACATACTATGGTTTTCATTTCCTTACTTGAAAGTGTGCTCAGAATTTGGGAGTTTTCCCTCTGATTTTGACACCATGAAAACCCAAAGGCATGTTCTGGTATGGGTCCAATTGGTACATTTATAACTTTGAAACAAACCTACAGTAATAAGATGTAGGCTGGAGAAAATAAAATTTCTCCCTGAAGAAAATAAACAAATACCTTCTAAAACGTTATGTAGATGATCGATGCTAATCAGGTTAATGTTATGTTGAGAACCCAAGAATCACATGTTGCCTGAAATCCTGACACAGAATAATGCCATCTTAGGGTCACAGAGTTGAATTTGAGAAGTCACACTTGGGAGAGGGTGGAAAGATTTAAGAGAAGGAAGGAAGTCCAGATTTTCCTTTGTTCCCTTTTAAAATAAAGCAGAAAAGGGCTGAGAATCCCTTTCTGGGCTGGTGAAAATCAAAGGTAATCTTGGGAAATTTCCATTCCAGTGGCTGACAGGTGGAGACTGGACACAACAAGCACTTCAGGACCTTCAGGAAGCTAACAACTTCCATCCTGAAGTCTCTGCATGGACCCCCATCTCTTCACACAGGGACCTGGGAATTAGAGAACCGTGTTAGCTCACCTCTCTGCGACCTCCCAATCCTACCGGCTCCCCGGAGCCACATCTGGGGCCCAGCTGAGCTTAGAGGCTGCAGAGGCTTATCACACCTCTTTTCTGGCAATTGCTGGAGGTGTCAGGGGAAATATGATCACCAAGGCAACAAAGGGACCCTCCCTCTTGGGTCAACCTCGAAGATGAAGAACATATGGAAAGTGAGGTTGAGGAATTGTGGGCCAGCAAGCTTTTCCAAAAGGGTGTTGTTCATCCATCTCTTTAGGATTTAAGGGACCATTCTAAGGCTACCACCTTGAGATTCTTCTAGAAAATAATTCCACCAAATGCAGGGGACTTTTCTTTTTCAAACTGCATTTCCACTGCCTAGCATCACGCCTGGCATTTTTTATCTTATTTTTTTGGTACATATTTGTACCTTGACTGTGACACTGACTTTCCAAAGGTGCTGCATATTGCTTTGAATTTCTCATCTCTGAGATTTGAAGCAAGCAAATCTCCAAATTAAAATGCTTTGGGGGAGAGGGAACCCTCCAAAAGACTAAAGGAAAGGTCAAATCTCATTATTTTCACAGCCAGCTCTCACTGGAGAGGTGGGTGGTCACTTGAGTGGTGTGGTCAGCCCTTGAGCTTGGTTTTATTCTGTCTCTGTCTATCTTCTTTCCTCAATCCTTTGGGTGAAATCCTAGCTGCCTTTCAGTTCTAAAAGTGTTAGTACAAAGACTGTGAAGATAGGATAATTCTACTTGTGAAATGGAGGAAGGGAGTAGAGGGAGTTAAAAATCTCAATGGACTGGACTGAAAAGATCTTTTCTACTTTTATCCAGGAGATTTTCGCACACCTGTGCCATCACTGCTGCCCTGGGGTATGCCTGCTCCATGGGGCCCAGAATGTCTTCCTCTTACATGTTCCTGGAGAGTCTTAGGGTCTAGCATTTAGCACTTATTTAACACATTTGAAATAAGTGCCAGAGTGAAGGAGCAATGCCCACAGGGCCCGGCCCTCCTGATAGCACTCCAAGCTTTGGATTCATCACCTTGCTCCTACTTCCCACTCCCTTTCTCTTCAGCTAGGCCTCCTGCTTCAAGCACCTCTCCTGTTCATACCACATGGAAGGCAGACAGTGAGTCTAATAAGGGGCGACTAAACAGGCTTGCACTCTTTCCTAGGTGCATTAGGCCATGAGCTGCCATGACAAAGCACCATGAGCTGCGGGCTTCAACAGTAAAAAGGTGACTCTTCCTAGTACTGCAGACTAGAAGCCCAAGCACAGTTCAGTTCTGGTGAGACCTCTCTCCTTGGCTCACAGAGAGGACACCTCCTGGCCTTTTGACTATATCCATACATGGCATTTTTTATCTTATTTTTTTGGTACATGCATGGGGAGAGACAGAGAAATGTATCGTCCTTTGTTTTATAAGGAAATCAGTCTGTGGACCTAGTCAAACACAGTCACGTTGGGGGTTAAAGCTTCAACCAATGACTTTTAGAAATCAACTGAGTTCATAACACCAGTCAAGAGGGCTGGCAGTAGGGGGCATTTCTCTGGCTCTCTTTGGTCATCTCTCTCTAAGAGCATGAGAAATCTGTAAGACCATGGGATCATACCCACTCCTGGCTGGTGTTCCACCTTCTAGAGCATATTCTGGGTACACAGGGCCCTAGAATTCTTTCCCCAAGTAAGGGCAATGTCTCCTACATCGGGGAGCCAGTGACCAAGAGGCAGCTATTTCTGTGGAGCAGGATGAGCTTGGAATGTGAACTGATTTATCAACACATGTGCATGAGCAGGCACTAAGGGAGAGAACAAAGAAGGAATTCCAGGGGTCAGGTCACCAGGAGTCACCATATTGTGTTAGAAGGAGAGCACATATTTACTGAATGCTTTCTTAGCTTCAGGTATAGTTTCGATATGTAGACATGGTCTGTTTACCTCCTTCTCTTTTCTCCTTTCTGCAATTGCCAATATCACAGATGGACCCCATCTTATATTCTGGTTTTCCCTGGGGCAGTTCCCATTTATACCTGATGTTCCACAATATTAATTCCATCACACTTGCACTCTTGAAAATGTTCAACATTGGGACAATAAATTGTATGCTCTCCTCAGTCAAGAAGTGCAACACTCGCATAGAAGTTTGGGGACAGACAGATGAGGTTGATCCAGAACAATGAAATAATTGTTTGTCTGCCCTGCGCGGGTTGTGGGATGTACAAGATGTACAGACATACTTCCTCCCCGAGGAGTGTGCTGATTATATATAGGACACTAGTCTTGTGCATTGCTGTCTCTGGAGAACAATACAGGAAGGTGCACAGATGTAGTTCAGTAGGTAATTAATCAGAACCTATATACGTGATGTGGATGACAGAAGAAATACGACTTTGTCCACAGAATTCTCCAAACTGAAGCTTCTAGTCTGGGTCTTAGAAAATGTTGTAAAATGAGTTCAACAAAGTAAATAGGAATAAAAAGAATAAAATATAATAAAAATAAAAGGAATATAATAGGAATAAAAAATGTATGTATGTATACATATGTGCATTCAATAAATAATATAAAAAGAAAAATAAAAGAAGCTTGTGAAATTTAGTCAGTGTCTCTCATAGTCCCAGGTTTAGTCCTAGCAAAAGTATGAGATATTTTCTTCTCCTGTGTCCAAGTCCTCCCTTCCAATTAACACTCTGGTCACATCCCTTCCTGGGGGCAGAAGCATGAGGAAGCTTGAAAACAGGTGTGACCATCTGGCGAGCTATTCTGACCTTTGACGGGATGTTTTAGATCTCACTTTGCTCCATCCCACTTGGACCCTCAGCTTCCTTGTCTGGATGCTGCTCTTTGTGCTTCTCTACCTCATGGAGTCCCTGAAGCTCCTTGGCCTCTCCTGGAAGCAGCTCCCTCTGTGTCGATTGCCATCTGCAGGAAGTGCCGCCATCATGTAGATTGCAGTATCCAGGGTCAGGTTCATAATCCTGAGTTTGCAGGGAGCTCCAGGGTCATTTCTTCTCTTCCTGTACCACTATGGGGAATGGTCTTATTGGAGGTCTTTATTATTTTTAATAGTTAGTTTAGAAATAACAACATATTTCCATGGAATGATCTTTAGAAGGTTACAAGAGAGAATACCACAAAAAACTTTTTATCTACTCAGTTCCTCTTTAGTTTTGTGTACTGTCTTTCAGAAAAATTTGGGGGTTTTCTTTTCAGGATTTTTCTTCTTTCTCTGTGTCTCCTATTTTATCGTTTAAACAATGCCAAAGGGAATATACAAAACATATTTCTCTGCACTGTTTTTATGTGGAAATAATAAATTCTATATTGATAACCACCTTTGGTTTTGTTCTCAGTTATTTAAAGCCTTTTTATTTTTTCCATATGTTTTACTGGTTCATTATCTACACTGTTTTTAAATAAGCTTTTTATTCAAGAATAATTTTAGATTTCTCAAAAAGTTGGAAACCACACAAGAGAATTCCTGTCACCCCTCATAGTTTCCCAACAAATAACATTAGTAAAGTACATTTTGTCATATTTAATGAACCAATATTGATATATTATTGTTAATGATTGTTTACATTTATTTCAAAAGTATTTGCTCTGAATTCACTAGTATTTACCCAATATCCTATCCTGCTGCAGGGTCCCAACCTGGATAACACCTAAAATTGAGTGTGTCTTCTTAGGCTCCTATTGGCTGTAGTGATTTCTCAAATTTTCCTTGCTTTTTTCTTGATGATTATGAAGAATTGTGATCATTTTGTAGAATGTTCCACAGGTGGGATTTCTCTGATGAGTTTCTCAAGTTAGACTGCATTTATGGTTTGGGGTGGAAGACCCCGCAGGTATTGTGACTTAGGGTCTTGAGAATTACCTTGATCACTGGACTTTGAAGACCTTGGCAGGTTTCCCTACTGTAGTTTTTGCTTCCCTCTTTACATCTGAGTTCTTTGGAAGGAAGTCACTATGTGTAGCCCACACTGGATGCAATTTATGCTCTGCCTCCTTGAGGATATTTACAAAAAAAATTATTTTGACTTTTTTGCACATAAGATTTGTCTCTTATTTATTTATTCAATTATTTATTTGCATCAGAATACACCCACACGTATTTATTTTGTATTCTGTGTTATAATCTATATTAGTTAACTTGGCCATCCATAAAAAAAAAATGTTACATACAGAAAAATATTTCCTCTTGGTTTTGGAGCCTGGGAAATCCAAGATCAAGGTTTTGGCTAATTTGATTTCAGGTTAGGACATTTTTCCTGTTGTACGGACAGCCCCTTCTCATGGGGCCCTGGTATGGTAGAGAGAGAAGGAGACCTGTTTCTTCTAATAGGGGCACTACCCTTTCAGAATCAGGGCCCTACCCTTTGCCCTCATTTAATCTTAATTACTTCCTAAAACCCAGTACCCCTAGAGTCACATTGGGGATTAAAGATTTAACCTATGGATTTTGGGAAACATTATTCATTCTTTGGCATAATCCAATAGTACTTTATGGTGTTGCTCAAATAATTTCAGTTTTGGCTTATGCTAAAGAGTGAATTATGTTTCCCAAAACCCATAGGTAGGCTTTGGGAGCCCTCTGAGGCTCAAAAGCAGCACAGGACATAATAGGACTTCCAAGGAACACTCCCTCTGGCTTTACAGCTCCACATCAACTTGAGCCTGGACCTCCTCCTGATCTAGCAAGGAGCACATTACGCCTGGTGCAACTGAACTTTGGGTCTTTAATCTTGCACAAAAGCCACTTGGCATGCTTTTGATTTGCCCGTACCCCTGCCTTACCAGTTGTTAAATACTGTGAATATTGCCCCTGGCACAACCATTGGGGCATTTTCTTTCCTTGTCCTTGCCACCCAAGGCTCTGGGGACCCTCCTTGTTCCTATTCACCATACTACTGAATTGACCCAAAGGATCCTCAGCTCTCCCATTCCTTCAATGTAACCAGAAAGCAGGAGAATGAGCTAATTCACATCCAGTTGTTAATTATGCACGTACCACCTCCAGGATCATTTGTGTTTTAAGAATAGACTCTAATTTAAAGGAAGGGTTGGCAAACCATGGCCCACAGGCCAGATTCAGCCCACACCTGTGTATGTACAGCTTTAATGAAAAAATATCATTTATATTTTAAATGCTGAAAAAGGAAAATAAAGTATGTGATGGAGTCTCTACATAAAGAGTAAAATTTATGGTTTTTTTGGCTCTTTATGGAAAAGGTTTTCTATACCCTGATTTAAAACAAAGGCTATCCTATATTTAAAAAAATAAAGTAAAACACCAGAGCATTAATAAAAGATTAGGGGCACTGATTTCTAAAGCCTAGAAAGCCAAGAGGGTAGCTGGTAGTCAGAGGGTGCAGAATTGAAAGGCATGCTAGGGCACAAAATGTGGTCTTGGAAGAGTGACAAACTCATCGCCTGGTATGTACCATTTCCTTCAAGAGGCCCGGAGCCAGGATCCCACAGGAACTGGACAGAAGTTGATAAAATGTACAACAATGAGTGAAAACCACGAAACACTGACCCAGCTGAGGGCATAATTCTTATTTCATCTCCTACCCTTATCTGCTGCTAAAAAGAAGATGATGGAAGTTTTGACCAATGTCTTCACATCAAGATATATTTTCTTTGAAATATTAAACACTGGTGAAATGAGCAGTATATGGCCCAGAACTGAGATGCAGAAAAGAGGTTACAGGAACAACATGCACAAAAGCCTCTTTCCCAGAAAGAAATGGAAAGGCAAGAGAGTGAGTTCCTGATGGAACAAGTGCAGTTTCTCATGCTAGGGCTGTCTAACGGAAGACTTCTGTGCCCCCGTCTGAGACTTCCTGGTACCTGTCACTCCAGTGTGGCATGTCTGCCCTTATGGAGCCCCAACAGCAAGTTTCTGCCAAGTTTCACTGTCTGGCCTTTCTGCTACGTGCTCACATGCATCTTTGTTCCAAAGGGAAGACTAATGGGTGGGGTGCTCTCATCTGGGAGACAGTGGGTGGAAGAGTTTCCAGGAGGACAGAGACAGGCTGATTGGCTCAGCTAATCAGAGCATGGTGTTAATGAGGCCAGGTCATTTCCTGGTTCCCTACCACACCCAACCAGCAGTCTCCTTTCTGAGGTCACAAATTACAGTCTTCACCGGAAAAGGAGGGACCAAGGAAGAGGGTGGGGATAATTCCATGCAAAAGCATCCTCTCTGCTGAAAAAAGACTTATGCCATTGGGGGGTTATTGGCATTTTCTCCGCACATCTCATCTCTTGTTCATTTGGGACATGAACACAGAGGAACACTGCACCAGTTAGTTTTGGCTGCATAACAAATCACTTCAAAAATTGATAGTTGAAATCAACAATGCATGATTCTTTGGATCCGCTGAGCAATTATGGTATAGACCAGCTTAGCTGATCATACCTGAGCTTGCTTATGAATTAGCGATTGCCTGAGTGCCGCGAGTCCTTCCACTAAGCAACATGGGGTACGCTGGCAAGGAAATTGTCATACCTACTTGGCTAATGGCTCTCAGCACCTGAGAGTCAGGTAGAGGGTGGTTGATTTCCATGGTCTGGTGGTCGCCATGCTGGTGGGCAGATTAATGGAGGACACAGGACTCCTGCCTCTTCTTCTTCAGCAGACTAGACTCTGCACATGACTCTAATAGATGAGATCACAAGGAAAAGGAAGAGAGGGAAAACTCCCATTTATGCTAGCTTATATTATTGGAATATTTTGGATTATTCCAATAATCCCATTATTGTATTAGATTTATTCTAGAAATAGAAATGATAAAACAGCATTAATACATTTTAAATGAATGGTGGTCATTTTAATGCAGAAATTGTACTAAGTGCTTTACACACATTATCTCATTGAACCCCATGAAACAGGCAATAAGCAACTGCTCCAAACTCCTCCAGCCCAAAAATGTCAGAATCAGTATTCAAAATCCAAACTTGAACCACCATAATAGACAGTTGTCACTCATGCACTCTGGGAATTCCATGCCTATGCCAACAATGCCTCCATGGTTCAAAACTTTACTGGAATTCTGCTTTTTAAGTCCACAGAGTTTGGGCACTACTGAGGGAATTGGTCAGAATAGGCATTGCTTCCTGTGGTTGCTGCACAGAGATCAAATTTAGCCCAGATATATCAGATGACTGAGGTGAGTGATCCAGCTGGATTAGATGGATGACAACCAATGTATGACAAGAGAAAAAAATGATTCAGTTGTCTAGATGACAATGTGATGTCTGGCTCCTGATCATTTTATGGATGGAATTTGGATTTTTAACTCTAGTTCAACTGCCAATTCTGCTTAGTCTCTCTGAGACATGGGGCTGATTCCTTCCTCCTTCCATGTTTCCATTTTCTCCTCTGCGTAACAAGGGGCTTGGATTACATGACTTCCAAGATTCTTCCAGGTCTAGGAATAAATGATTCTGCAACACACTGTTCCTTATAAGAGATCATTTTCACTTAAAGTAGTGTAATTTCACATCTTCAAAATAAAGGCATGCCTTTGCCACAACTTCCCACTCAGGACATGGGGACAGAGGTTACTGTGTAGCAACAGACCTGATTCCTTGGGAAATAAGTAATTTCAGGGAAGAATAAATATCATAATCTGGTCAGGAACTCAGGCTTGAATACTGTGCATCTTGTTTCTCAACCTCCATGCTTCATAAATTTTTATCATTTATGCGTTGATTTTCCCGAGCAGGAAAGAGACCAGATAAAGGAGCATATTAGACCTTCTTATTCCCATGCAGATGTCTGAGGCTTCCTTTGGTCAAATCTGATCTGTATTTCTTCTTGGTTAATACCCCCCAGAGTGCTGCAGGCTGCTTTCTGCCTGAATGTAGCATAAATAAAAGTGTGTAATCTTGCAAGGGTGAGCGGAAGGGGAGAGCCAGCAGGGACCCAGACACTGAGGACAGGATGAGCCGTTCCATTTCCCCACTTCACAGACCTTATTCTTGCCCTCCTGCAAAGCCTTAGGAAGGCCTCATGGGGGGAGTTTGAACTCACTCCCACCTAATCCTAATGGCTCCAGCTACTCAAGCGTTCACTAAATAGCTCCTCACAGCTGTTTCTAGTTAGGTGTCTGTTTATGATGTTGGCGTATGTGTGCTTATGTCCTGTGTGCGTGCCTTGTCTCCTTGGTTCTCCAGCTACCCAAGGCCCCCAGCAAATCCACCTGGACTCATTCAGAATCCCAAGTGGAGGCAGATCACAAAGCAACTCGATGTTCTAATTCAGGAAGCATTTACAAAGGTTGTATTTCATAGAGCATGCTCTCTGTCATTCATAAACCCGAGAGAAGATAGAGTTGAAAAAGAGGTGTGCAGAGAATTATGGATGTCTTTGGATTCCAAAACAAGTAAATTACTCTTTTTACCATTGCAGTAAAATTCATTGTAATCTTCTTGAAACAGGTACCCTTTTCCTTAATGACTAGTTTAAGACTTTTCACTGACTTTTCCATTTATTTGTTCTTCCATTCATTTAACAAATGCTTATTAAGTTTCTCTATGTACATTGCCCTGTTCCAAGTCCCCAAGGAGATACGATGACGTGCTTGCTGCCTCTGAGTGGAGCAGTGTCCCCCCAAGCCAGTGGATTTGGCTAAGTTAGAGAGAGACTTTTTTTGCTTGTCTTCAGCTTCTAAGATCAGTCTGAACATGGGGTGAAATCACCAGTATTTGTGGCAGGGGAGGGACCCTATTCCACACCCAACGCATCATCCTAAATGGTAGGTTTTTGACACAGTCCTGTTAAGTATTGAGACGTGACTCTGTGTAGGTTTATGTAATTAGTGCTGCAAAACTCAGATGCTTTGCCTCTCAAAGGTCAATCAGCAAGTTCAGTGAGGTCCTATAAAGGAGTTTAAAAGCACTTACACTCTAGAGACATGCTCCCCATTCTGTCAAATGGTGATTTCCTAATTTCATCCTCCCCTCTGTATTTATTAGTTGACTTTGTAATGGAAGGAAGAGCTATCCCTTCTCCTCAGTTTGTCAAGTCAATAGACTGTTGTTTTATTCAATAGGCCAGAATCATTTACAATCATAATTTATTCTGCTGTCCAAACTGCCTCAGAGTTGCAGGTGGAAGCTCCTTTCATCCGGCTTCTCTCTTCTTTTGACATGTCCCCATCATTCTTTGGGCACCTTCTTCCTTTCAAAAACAAAACAGAATTCCAGGTTCATCTTCCACTTTCCCTCCTCCACTATGGATCCAGCCATTTCTTCAAAAAGCCCCAATTCCTTTTAATAGAAAATGGCATTTTGAATCTAAGATCTGGATGCCAGATGTGCTCATTGTCACTGGCGTCCATTGGTTTTAAGTCTTCTAAGAGAACAGAGTTAGGAAATAGATGTATGTGCGCGCGCGCACACACACACACACACACACACACACACACACACATCTCTACACCTGCAGACATTTCTGTATTTATAGTCATGTTCATCGATCTCTTTCTATGTAATAATTGCCATGAGTTCACACTGAAGTCTCCAGTTTCATAACACCATTGGATTCATTCTATCTTTTCTCTTTTCCAAAATATTTTCACAACTGCCTTTTCTGAAAATGAGAACATTATCTACAATATATGTATTTATTTGCTTAATACACACACAGGGTAGTTTCAGAATGTCAAACACACCCATGCTTCTTTGAAAAGCAAGCTTTATTCTACAGTGCAATAAATTTTTAGCCTTTCTTTCTTTAGCTTGAGGTCATGTAGGCAATGAACTCTTGGTTGGTGCTTTCTGTAGCAACCATTTAGAGCATGAGCCTCATTTCCTCTCTTGGGGGTCACTTTGAGACATTTGCCTGAAACCTTGCCTTGCTCATCTGAAGTCTCATTCTTCGTGCTCTGCGACTGCCAATGGAGACAGAACATGTCACCATGGAATTCCAAGAAAACATTCAATGCATGTTTGTTGACTCCCCCTTTTCCTGAAGCTAATCCAACAAGTAGATTGCACAAATATCTCCATTTCCACAAACACACTTACATGCTCAGGGCAAGAGTGTCATCTCCCAGGGCTATCCATGCTCCTATGGCCTCCCTACCTCATGTTTAAATAATACCAACAGCTTTCCTCTCTTCCAGAGAAACCCCAATTCATCTTCCTTATGAAGGTTTCCCAACATCCTTCTCTCTAAACACAGAGCGTGTGTCCACAAGTGCAGGGGCCATAGAAGCTCGTTTTATATTTATCAAGTTCTCACATTCTCCATCTTCCACATTTAAAAATATTTTCCTAATTAAATTTATGAGCTAGAAATTGAGAAACATATGGAGTTGAGGGGAGGAAAGAAAGAGTAAAAAAATAGCCCATTCATTCAACTCTCAGCTGCCACTCCTAGTGGGGAGACAGGCTGAGCTCAGGTAATGCCGGGCAATAAACCTTCCATAGGAGCCAAATTTAGGTCCAGCATGAAAAGAAAACAAGATCCCTCCTACAAGACAAACTGTTCAATTTGGAAATGGGAGTTTCTTTTCAAGGTCCTGTATTAATCCTTCATAGTGATCGTTTCCACAGGGCAAGAATCAGTGCTCCTCTTGGAAGCTTCTGAATGGGGCAATGCAGAAAAATTTTCAGACCTTTTATTTCCCTCAGTAGAGACCTGTTTCTCCTGGGAGCTCTGCTTTCTCCTTTCTGGACAGAATCCACTTTGCCATATCCTGACTAGAGGGAGAGAAGGTATGAAGTGTGGGGTCGGGTGGGGGGCGGGGCAACTCCATGTGCTAGAAGCTTTGCACAATGAGTTCTATTCTCTGCTGTTTACAAACCATTTTTCTTAAGGTTCTTAAGGTTGGCTCACAAAAACTCCATCTCCTAGTGCAGGTTAGCCCTCCAGACTAGGCTACCTAAAAATTTGTGTGGATGCTTTCCTGGCACATGTAAGTCCAACACACAACAAATGAAAGAACAAGATGAACCTTCCCTGACTCACATGAGTATTATATGTTGGTTACTCTCATTGTTGTATCTCTACCTATATACCTGTGTGTATGTGTGCATGTGCTTGCGTGCACATCATGCACATGTGCACATGTATGTATAGAAAGAGCAGCTTTGTTGTATTCTCAGTTTTAAGATGGAAAATTTGCAACCCAGGAAAACCCCAGTCCTAAGCAAATTGGCGAAGTCACCTTGCCTTGCCAACTTCTTCAAATAACAAATACTAATTAGATCACACATATACTTATGCCCCACACTAAATTGCTCTAAAACCACATCTTCCTTACCAGTTGGAATTTCAGGTTTTCTCCAGTGTTCTGTTGACTTTCTAATCCTGAGAACGTGCTAAGGCTGTGGATTCATCCTGCCCCATCTCCTCTGAGCAGGGAAGGAGCCAGATGCTCCCTTTGAGACAAGATTGAAACAGACCTCGAGTCAAGTAGTCAGGCAATCTGTCAGGGTTTTCCAGATCTGCTAATGTCAAAGTATGGTGAACTGAGATGACAGAGTCAGAGGTCCCTCTCACAGCTCTTGTGCAATGGGCTGAAAAATGCTTCTCTGTTTCACATCACTGCTTGAATGCCAAAGCATGACAGGATTTATATTGAAATAACTGTATCCCTTCACTCACAGGACACCTGTGCCTATTTGGATCTGGGCAAGTCCCACTCAGGTGCCACGTTGTGTTTGCTTTTGTATTTTTTTCTTATAATTCAACCCTGCTGTAAGCTTAGTTTACAAGGCCAGATTGTTTCTTCCCTTGGAGTGAGCTCCGTCTCAGAAGCCTCATTCTGCTGTTTTTGATTTATCTTTGGTCTAGGGCACCATTAGACATGGGGTGTGACAATATCCTTGCCCCCATATCTTTTCACATCTGTGGGTGAGTGATACAAAGAGAAAGCAGAACGTCCTAGCCATCTGCCAAAAACACCAGGAGTTTTTATCACAGAGAATGGGGAAGGAGTTGAGGTGGCCTCTGCCATAGAACCTGTCCTGCAGGCCTTAAGACCAGCCAAAATATCATGTTGCCAGGCATTTGATTACATACAAATATCATCTTAATCAGTCTTGGCTATTATGAAAAATGGCCATTGAGTGAATAGCTTTGAAACTAACATATTTCTCACAGTTCTGGGGAAGTCCGAGATGGAGGTGTTAGTACATGTAATGTCTCATGAGGGGGACCTACTTCCGGCTCAGCCAATGTCCACATTCTCAGTGTATCCTTGCATGGCTTACAGCAGAGAAAAGAAGTAAGATCTCTCATATCTCTTCATATAGGAGAACAAATGCCATCACAGTGATTCTACCTTCATGACCTAATTACCCTCCAAAGACCCCTATTCCAAATACCATCACACTTGTGATAAAGGTGAATTTGGGGAAAGACATAGACATTCAGTCCATAGCAACAATTCTGACTATGTGGGACTGTGTAGGGATGCATGCTTGATTTAGCTGCAAGTGTGTCCTATACAAAGTTTCTCTTCTATAACGTCATCAAATTCTCTCTTCTTGTTTATTCTTTTCTCCAAGACACCATAAACTGAACCTGTTGAAACTGTTTGCTAACGGAAACATACACTATATACCATGGACTTACTATTGTCCTGTGATATTTGGATAATTCCCATAATACTGGCCAACTGACCCTCATTGTTCTCGTTATTAGCAGTGGCAATAGTAATAAGAATAGCTAAAGTGTGTTTAAAATCTTGACATTATCAATAGTCTTCAACAATCCTGTAAGAGTGAGTAGCTGAGTGAATTACATTTGATAACTTGGTTTAATAATGCATTCACAGAAGAGAACGTGAAGCCTCAAGAGGTTTAATGACTCATTTAAGGTCACACCTAAGAAGAAGCAGGAGAGAGCATGTTTCCTTTCTCTTTCTTGGCCCTGTGAGGCTACTATGAGAAGACGGTACTTGCAAAGCAGGAAGTGAATCTTTACCAAACAGAGCTATCCCCATCTTTACTGAATCATTGAGAGCCAGGAACCTCTCTGGACTCCTTGATATCTGAGTTATTTAAACAGAGAACCTTGAGAGAAAGTAGAAAACCCCAGGGGAAATGTTGAGAAGAAACTTTCCAATGTTAGCAATTGGAGGCATCCCAGGGAAAGAGGATTTTGAATCCACGAGAACTTTACAGAGACCTTTAATATATGAAAGACAATACAGATGTGTCGGAAAGCAGTCTCTACTCACTTCAGAAGCAAGAAGAGGAGCTCCAGGTTGAAAAGACAATGGAGCTGCAGTTCCATGTAGATGCTCCTGGCAGCATAATACTTTAGTAAACTCCTTTAAATGTTCATTTTAAATGTATGGGGAGACAGTGGAGGAAGGTGATCCTTGGTAGATGCTCCTCTTACTTTGTAAAATTTCCTGCACCCTCTCTTAGGATAATGAATTATATCATCAACAGATTCATCATCCTTGGCAAGGAATTTAGCAATCATCACTACTCAAGGGGGCCCTTTGAGGGTCTCACATTGTCTGTTTGCACCTGCATCCCCTCCCCCACCGTGTGGGAATGTCATAGTCTTTGACAACTCCATGGGTGCTTTCCTTGGGCAATATAATTATATCCATTTTGCTGCATTTCTAGGTACATTTTAGCATCTCATATGGATGAGCTTCTTCATTTATCTCTGGATTTATATACAGACATCAAATCGTATTAGAATTGAAAATGGGAGGGGGAGGAGAGGGGAGCAGAGATCACTGGAGTCATCAATTTGGTTCTCTCCTGTCTTTAGGCCTTGTTGACACAGCTAGCTCTCTCCTGCTCCTCCCAGGCAGGCTTATCTGCTGCCCGCGGAACTCCATTAATCTTCCTGAAAGGCAGATGCGTTCAGGACAATGTTGACACTTAGCTCTCCTGAAAAGAAGACAGATTCTGTGAGGCACAGAGAAGGGATCTGGGGCCAGCCCTGGCAGCTCAGACAGGCCTCAGCAGGATGGATTCCATGTGGAGAGAGGGTGACAGAAGAGAAATGGGCTGTGAGAACTGGGACACCTGCATCGGATCAAGTCAAACTAACCCAAACTAAGTGAGAAAATATAAATATATACATATATATATATTACATATTAATAATATGCATCAATAATATAGTTTGATATATATTAATAATATACGTTAGTAGTAATATTTTAATATATATTAATTATATACATATGTGTATTTTTTTAACCAATCCAGGACAGCAACAACCAAATAAGTACCCGTCCCGTCCTGTGGCAACATCAGCCAGGTTTATTTTGGAGGTTCTAATAGACAAAAAATTACTGATCATTATTATTTCCATTTTAACAAATGATTGATATTTTCTCAACAGTCTACACAATATTAGCACATAATTTACAAGAAATAAGTAGTATAGAATGTATGTCTTTATCATTAAAATGCCTAGCACATTTCACTTAGATCTCTATTGCGTCCTCTGCCTTCGGTCTGGATCTGCCCTGCACAGACAGACCGCCGATCCACTGGCCCTCAAGATCTCTACTGACTCTATATTGTCTATATTGTCTCTGGATGAGGTCACTGCTCTGTTCCCCAGCCGGCTGCGGCCACTAAAGGAATCCCTAATGCAAATAGAACTCTGGAAGCACCATCTGCCTCAAATCATGCTTTGGTTCACCAGGCCTCTCCTGGCCACAGATTTGATTTGTATGAATTTGGTGACTGTATTAAATACAATTGGGATAAATTATGCTGCAGTTACACACAACCCCCAAACCGCAGTGCCCATGACAGGAAAGTTTTGCAGAAAAACACAAAGAAGAAGTGGGAGAACCAGAAAATCACAAAAACTGGAGAATCTCTTTCTGACGTTCAAAAGGGGAAAATCGCAGATAATCCCTACGAGAGAGGCAGGATTAAATAAACAGATAGCTGAACATCAGTCTTAAATGGACTAGGATCACAGAGATGAGGAGACACCATAAATAGATTGAGGGACATTTACATTTAGTTTATGTATGCACTTATATGTTGCCTCACACTCAAAAGGATTTAACATAGTAATAAAACAAATATAAGCAATGTAATAAGAAGAAACAGAATGAGAAGTAGAAAATTTAGACCATGACAAGCAAGAAAACAAATACAGAGATCAGAAAGACCAGCACAAATATAACAAAAGTTCCAAATCGCTCCTGAGTTTGTAGGCCTCACAAAGCAAAAGTGACATAATTATTATCAACTAAACAAGCAATAGAAAAAGCCTTTTAGCCCATTCTTTTAGATAAGCAAACTTAAACCAAACATAGAATTCAGAATCTCCCTTGTCAGCCAAGCTTTTGTTAGATGTTGACAGCAGAGGGTTCAAAGTTGCATTCATTGATGAATACTGAATAGTTGGGTATTTGTAGAAGTTTCTGAGAACAGCTCCCTAAGTCCCAAATCTTGATAGAAAAATAAAGTTCAGTAGCTTCCCCCAGGTCTTTTGCTGCCACCTGCAAACCAGAGGTCTCCACAATAGGCACTTTGGGACTGATTCCAGCACACAAAAGAGCTCAACTAATTTCTCAGAGTGCGCCATTGTGGAACTTTTGCCAAGATTTTTAGCGTTGAAAATATTCCAACCAGTTGCTCAAGTTGTCTGCTAAAACACATAATGAAAGCTTTAATAATGCTCTATGAAATGACTGATTTGGGGTATCCTGACTCTAGGAAATCTACCAGGCTAAAGTAACTGCAAAATATACTCTCCTAAATCTTCAAATTAAATATTTTGCTTTCCAATTTGCAGCAAATTGATAGAAACCAATTGAAAAGTGGTTATTTGGCCAATTATGGTAATTTTGGTTTTGAATGAGACTTTTTGTATTGACTAGGGACTATCTATTAATCACCTCTGATGTGACAATGAAATCATATTGTCAGCATACAGTATAGTATCATAAATTACCTTCTATTCTTAATTGCATCAGCATTTATTTAAAGTTACTTATTTAGTAAAACTATAAGCTAAAATAAGAGGGACCAGAACACAATCTACTTTAGACCACTCTATCAGAGAGTTTCTTCAACACTTATTTTTTACAATAGGAATAAGGTGCAGGGATGCAGATTCAATATGAGAAACACTCTACAAAAGTTTTTATTATCTAGGTTGACCCTTACTTTTATGGTGGCTTTTACAGGTCAAATAAAGACTAAAAATTCAAAAAAGTTGCAAGTAGACACATTATATTTGAGAGATTTTCTTGGAAGATCTTAGAAGTAAAATACTCACTTCTGAAGTATTAAAAACTCAGTCAAAACTTATCTAGTAATTGATGCTAGTTATTAAATAAATGTTTTCTTGTTAGAAAGAAACTGGATAAATATTGATTGTCTACAAAGATAAGGAGATATATAATTTTGAGAGAGTAAAATGAGCAGATGTGGTTTTGAGTTTGTTTACACATTATTGTCTTTATGTTTAATAATCACAAAAAATTGACAATGACTAAGTCAACCAATTAGAACATAATTAAAAAATTATGGTTTGACTGCTAGGCAGGTCATTATGCCCACAGCATTATCACATTTGTGAAGGACTGGAGATCTGCAGAAATAAGGAATACCGTAGATTTGTTAAATGTCTCTGGTGGAAAAGAAATAGCTGATATTGATCAGATCACCTGGAAATGGTTTTCAGTCTCTGCAGCTTTAGTGGTTCCAGTCCTCCATGACCTGATGAATCTACTGCATCCTTCCCAGAAGGTGAGAGTTAGGCAGAAAGCTTGAAGAGGGAAGATATTCATGGTGCTATGGAAACAAAGACCCACCAGGGGAGATTGCCTACCTCAAGACACTCACCAAACTTTGACTTTACATGGGGAAGAAGGTTAAAAAGCTGTGCTGAAAATATGTCAAGTTCAGAACTCATTCTCACATAGTTTTCAATCAAAAGCCTAAGAACCACACAGAACAAAGGGAAGAAAATTAAGAAGTAAACCAGAGTTTACAACTGTAGTGCAACCCACACTAAGCTCAATTTCTGATTCTATGGAAGAGATCCGTGACTCACCCTTTTCGCTTAACAGAGGAAAGAGGGGCCCTCTTGGTAGAAGTCAATCTCATCTGGAGTGTCTGTGGTTATTTTACATACAACATACATCCCACGATAGCAGTAGGCCCATAAATAATGCATACATGGAGTTATTAGTTAAGGACTTTAAAATGTGTACAACTGATATTTTCAAGAAAACAAGGAAAAATATGGTCAGAAGAAATATAAAATATGAATAAATTCAAAGCATTTTGATTTTACATGCTCTTTAAAAGCATCAAATAGACACTCTAGAAATAAAAGTACAATGTCCAAAGTTAATATAAATAAATAAAAGTAGAAATAGTTATGGTATTTTTGACTCAAGTATTATGTTTGTTCAAAGGTAGGTACAGAGGATGGGGAAGGGGTATGGAACATGTTAAAAGGTATAACATATGTATGATTGGCATCAAAATGATCCAAAAGTAATATTGGAAGAAATAATGGCTAAAATTTTCAAAAACTGATGAAGGTCATAATGATTAAGAAAATCTCAGTGAAACCCAAGCAAGACAAATACAAAGCAAATCATATCCAAAGACATAATGACCAAACTGCTGAAAACCAAAGACAGAGAGAAAATCCAGAAGGGTAGAAGGGAAAGAGACTTTCAGTAAAGCAACATAAGAATGATATCTGACGTAGTAATAGAAATGAAGACAAGAAGTATTGAGAGAATGAAATACCAAACAGAATTCTATACCCAGAAAACTGAAAAAAAAATTGTTTTTCAGAACAAAAGAGTAGAATTTGTCGTTTCTAGGTGTGTATCACATGAATAACGAGATGTTTTTCTTGGGCAAAAGAAAAATTATTCCAGATGAAAACATGGAAATTCAGAAAAGAATAAAGAACACTGGAAAATATAAATTAACATTGATTCTTAAAAAAATAATGGCAAATTTTGTGGAGTTTAAAACATATGTAAAACTAAAATTCTTGAAAAAAAAATTGCTGAAAAGGGAAAGGAAAAAGGTTGTAACTATGTCATGGAAGTGGTGAAAGTTCTAGTCTGTTGTGAACATGTTTCAATATCCAGGATAATCATTAAACAATAGAAAAAAATATGATCATAAAAGAAAAATAATGAAATGATAAAAAATTGTCTTACCAATGTGAGGCAAGAAAGGAAATAGAAGAATAGATGAAGAATAGACAAACTCTAGATATGGCAGAGGGGTTGGAGGGAAAGGGAGGGGGCATGGGGTTATAAATGATGGTGGAATGTGATGATCATTATTATCCAAAGTATAGGTATAAAGACACGAATTGGTGTGAATATACTGTATATACAACTAGAGATACGAAAAATTGTGCTCTATATGTATAATAAGAATTATAATGCATTCTGCTGTCATAAATAAATAAATAAATAAATTTTTAAAAAAGAACAAATTATATTTGGGCACATATAAATTCAAGAATATCAGTAATTACTATAAATGTTGGCAGTATTCTCTAGGAAAAGATTAATATTCTAGATGATACAATATAGGTAATACAATATGGATTTGCAAGTCTTTACTTTTGACTATAAGAACTACGAGAAAATGTTTTATTGGGTCCTATCTCAAAAAGTCTAGGCTCTGTCATATTTGACGTGGTTGATCCAGGATTACAAAGTTCGAGGGTAAAATACCATTATACAAGCTTAAGGAAATGGTCTGGATCTGAATGAGGCTTAATAAATGTTTAGAGAGGCCTGACTGTGTCATGTCTAGTTGTTCGTATTTAAGACTTAACCTAATATAGAAGTTTAATGTTTTATAAAAAGAGAAATCAATCATGAATCAGGCATGCAGTTTTCTGGAAATCTGTTCATAAAATATGGATCATCCATATCAATCTGAAAAAAAAACTGAAAACCTGTAGTTGATAAAAGCCTTTCCTGTCTGCCTCAAGAGCTAGGAAGGGTTGAGTCTTTCCTTGGAGGAGGTATCTCTATCCCCTACAGTACTTTATCTGTCAGTCTCAAAACGATTTCTCAGTCATACTCAGCTCTGTCAAGAGATGAGAACTTCATGTTTTCTGAGGGAAGCCAACGGGAAGACATGGAAAGGAAATCAGAAAGGGGGCTTAACACTTCTTGCTGATTTTAAATGGACTAGAAACCCTTGTGTTTAATCTGTAACTGTCCATGCCATGATGAAGCAGACACACGTGTCCAGCCAACTCGCATTTGTCCCAGTCTGAGCTTAGTCCCACAATGAAGCCATGTTGCAGAGAGAGCAAGGATGAGCTCAAGAAGTGCCCTGCTGGCTGGCTGCCTGGAAACCTCCACAGGCAGGACAAATCCCTTCAAGACATTCTTCTTATTATGACTTTAAACAAGAGACCGGAGAACGAAGGCTGCAAACATTGTTGGGCATTGGACTCCAAGATAAGCCCAGTTGGTGTTCCAGAGGAAATTGAACTTTGTCATGTCTCATTAAATAGCCTCTAGGGTAGAGACTAGGGTCAGGAATGAGGGGAAGAAGCTCACCCCTCCTGAGAATGTTCAGTATCTTGATGAATATGGGTCCAAGGAATTAGAGAACTGAAAAGGCCATTCATTTCCTCTCACCCTGGCAGCTCCTTGATGCTAGTGCTCCAGGAAAAATCACAAAGGACCTGTTTTTCTGAGTTTGGCAGGTGTGGCTCCTTACATGGAAATGATTGTGTCAGTAAGGCTGGATTATTCTGGCTAATTGTCTGCAATTTTATCTGAAATCTGAGCATTGCTTCACACATGAACTATTTTATTGTATGCTGATTTCTTGAAAATCAGTAATTCCTATACCATTACATATATATATATATGTAATGGTATAGGAATATATATATATATATATATATATATATATATATATATATATATATCTCTTCAACTTCACTTGGTTATTCTGGAAACACACCAAAATCTTGCAGATGTCATCCTGAATAATAATTATTTACAGGATCCAAGGAAAAATTATAGTTAGCTACTTTCAAAATCTTCAGATTAATCAATTCTGCATAAGTGTGTATTCATTATGGGTTTTAGTCAAACTTTTCACCACTATGACCAAAAAACCTGACAAGAACAACACAGAGGAGGAAAAGTTTATTTTTGGCTCATAGTTTCAGAGGTCTCAGTTCATGGATGATCAATTCCATGGCTCTGGGCCCAAGATGAGGCAGAACATCATGGCAGAAGCATGTGGTGGACAAAAGCAGCTGAGGACATGACCACCAGGAAGCAGAGAGGACAAAATACAAACCCCAAAGACCTACCTTCTCCAGCCACACCCTACCTGCCCACTCTTACCATCCAGCTAATCCATTCAAGTGGATTAATAAATGCACTGATTGCATTAGTGCCTTCATGACCCAATCATTCCATCTCTAAACTTTCTTGCATTTTTTTAAACAGATGAGCTTTTGGGGGATAACTCATATCCCCCAACATCATGATAGATTCAAATGTCATCAAATATCCACATGTACCAGGTACTTTTGCCTGCCCTTTGGATAGATTTTGTTATTCTGATTTCACCAAGGAGATAACCAAAGGTCCAAAGGGTTCCACTATCTGATTAAAGCCACATTTCTTAGTAATAAGGATTTGAATTAGGACTAAACACAGTGTTCTTTTTACTACTCTCCTGCTTTGTCTGTAGTCCTTATATTTGCCACTTCTGATAACCACACACAACCGCAACGGTAATCCAGAAAATGGTACTTCACACATCTTTCTAATCTCTCAGGTGACTTCATTTCATGAAGGGATTCTTTGGAAATTCTTGAAAAAAAAATCTAAACTCAAATCATTTAAACTCAGAAAAGCAAATTATCATCACTATAATAAGTTTACTAAACAAAATAATAATGATAATGATGAGATAGGATAAAGATGGCAATTGAATTTAAGCATTTATACTGTAAGGAACTCTGCTTTGAAATTTTCTTGGTTCTTTTTAAATTTCAATGGCCAGGAACTTATTTTGGGGACAAGGGCAGGAATCATAAAAATGTGTTTGGGCCTATGGGACATGTGAGGGTTTACGAACAGGTGATTTAGCTTGTGTCTATGTGTGAGTATGAGTCTCTGGGTATTTCACAAGACCATCAGCTTAGACCCACATGCTCAAGGGCAGATGGTCCTGATGGTTAAGGCAGAAGGCAACTGGAAAAACAAACTGGAACTGCTAAAGGAAAGATGGCTCAGAGCTCAGCTTTTCCTGTAAAGTGGCAAGTGAATTTAGTATTTGTGAAAATTTCCAGGGCTGGTTGGATTCCAGAAGGACCCAGGGTGTGCATTCAGCTTGCCTCTGCCACCTTCTTGCTCTGGCTGGGGCACAAATTGCCCTGACTCTGGCCTGGCACCGCATTACACCATGTCAAGGTCCGTGCCCCTCTGTCCTCATCTGCTCCGTCCAGAGATGCCCCTTCTGTTCTGCTCCTAAGGACACCAGCCAACTGAGCTGCCAGGAAATGTAGGCAGTAGGCAGAGCAGGTTCAAAGAGACTTGGAAAGCTGAGCCAGAGAAAGAATCCGTGCTCTTAAGGGCAGAGAGCAAGGAAGAGAGTAGGCAGGATGAAGAGAGTAGATGGGGGCTCATGTTGCTCTCTACACCTCCCAAACCACTACCTATTCCCAGACAGAGGACAGAGACCAGTCCTTTCTGGTTTTTCCCAACTGTAATCACACAGCTCAAAGGCCCTCAAGGACCACTTAAGTCAACCTCATTTTATTGAAGAGGAAAACTGAGACTCAGAGCAAAGAAGTAGAATTCCAGGGCCATATTGAATTAGCCAACACCTGGGAATGGGGATTGTGAGACTCTAATCCTTCCTTCCATGAACCAATACTTTTGCCGTGGTATTCTGACAAAGTTGAATTCTCTTGCTCTGAACACTTGGCTCCTTCTTACTCACTGTCCATCCCACCCTCTCTATTTTTCCTTAGTTTTTCTTGGTTCGTGAGATCTAAGCCTCACTCGGTTTAGTGCTACATCCAACAAGCATTGTTACTGAGCACTTTTATGGAACAGGTACACAGTGGACAAAGTCCATGCCCACCTAGCGAAGCCTTCTAGAAGGAGATTTTCCATCCTCATGTGGCCAACACATCAGAGGAGCTTTTCCATATTTCCTAATAAACTCCACTTAAACACTTATTCACCTAATGAATATTTTATGAAAACCATCTGTTTTTCAATTTAAATTTTTAATTTTAATCTGTATACTTTAATATCCTTACCCTTCCACTCAAATATCCCAATATGAAGTGATTTAAGTATTATTTGAAAGAGCAATTTAGTGAAAACCTTGCAATGGTCCCAGGTCTCCCAGGCATGGTTAAGGTTTGGGGTGTACTGCATTTTCCCACTTTTTCAGTTCAAATGAGCATGGGGGTATATCTTGACTTAGCTGTGTGAGAAACAAATATCAGTGAAACACACGAGAAGTGCCATGAACAACCAGGACAGAAAGTGGGGTGATGGTTTAGCTGAGTGGCCATAACAGGTTTCTAAGGCCTTCCCACATCCAGCCAGCTAGCCATGGAAACACCAGGGCATGGTCCACAGATGGACCACACGGCCAGGGAAGGTACGCAGCCCAAAGGGCATAAGAGGAAGGTCACTCAGGCCAATGAGAACTAGTGAGGCACCCAGCTTTCTTTTTCCAGTTCTCAGGCAGTGGCATTTGGTTGTTCATTTGTTCTATTTTAATAGCGGCTCATCTAAACCTGTGTCTCTCCCTTGAAGTTATTTGCTTTATTTTCTTGTTACTATGTACCTAATCCTTAAGAGACAAGACTGGAATCTGTGACTAAGAAGTAAGAAAAACGTGACAGGTCGGTTTAGCTGGCAGCTTAGAGCTTGGGCTTTAGGGTTAGACAGGCTTGGGTTGAAATTTCTGTGATCTGAGAAGATTTGTTAACTCTCCTGAACATTTGTTTTGTTTTCTTATATATATATAAAAGGAGGATGATAGGCATCCTGCACACATGTCACTTTTACACGTCCAGTGTGTTGTTCAGGTTTCAGTCAGGACAACAGCCACTGCAAGAACGGTGGGAATAAGAGAATTTATTCAGAATCAGACCTTCACGGTGCAGAAGAGTGGAGACATACAGGAGGTATTAGAGGATTGCAGAACTGGTCACTTAGCTGTCTACCTGTGTCAGTGGTGAGGCTGGACATATCAGAGCTTTCCAGAGAAGCTGAGAAACAAGGACACACAGCAGCAGAAGGGGACCAAGGGGAAGCCTGGGGAGGGTCCCTGGAAACCACTGCATTGGTGGGTCCACAACTTAGCACTTGGTGGTGGCCTGGGATACTGTTTGTCCAATGGGTATTGTGTAAAGCCCAGGCAGAGCAGAACCCAAAGCCCATAACTAGTTTTAGCTGGTTTAAGATTCTTTCACTTGCACTTGAAGGGGTCTTAACTAATACAATAGGATTAACAGACGATCAAGTAAGCATGAGCCTGTCCGACAGTAAGTGCTCAATAACATCATCGATCAGTGTTATATAGATTTCCATTCCAGGCTGTTCCATTTATACCCCTCTCTTCTCTGTTCTATGTAAATATATTAAGGAGAGTTCTTTCCAGAGACATCAAACCATGTAAAATGGCCTCAGAGGCCTCCTTTCTGTCAGTGCCTACAAACTCAATCATCATGATCAGTACACAAAAATGGCTAAGATGGAGTCAGCGTTTTTATTAAGAAACAGGAAATGAGTTTACTTAGGAATTTTATCTCATCCTCCAACTTCTGCAACCTGTCACCCTTCTATGACACTCTCTTCCTGACCTTGAAGATGTCATGGCTGTCTACCTCTGTCCTTGTCTTTATCTCACTAGCATCGCCCAAGGAGGAGTGCAAAAAGAGTGCTGAGGTTTGAATAGTCTCTTCTCAGAGAAAAGTATTTGGATTTCTTTGAAAAGAGACACTCTTCAAACCTCAGCACTCTCAGGACACTCCAAATCTGGGACTGGAGGGGACCGAGGGGAGAAGGATTTGTAGGTTCAAATAGTGGTAAATGGATTCCCCTCCCACTTTCTATCAGAACAGGGATTAACTACACTTGGGAAGAGATGACTTTGGTAGCAACTGATCCCCAGCTTTCAAAACTATGAGAAACCGAGATGCAGAGAATAGGAATCACCTAGTTAATCAGTCAAAAACATATTTATAAAGTCCGTGGGGTGCCCAGCACATAACAGCTGTTCTCTATCTCTGTTGGGTTTGACTAGGAATTGGGCTTAGGATACAGAACAGGGGCTTTAGAGTAATCATTTGCAAGGAATTCTAGATAGTGACCACAGTTAATAGCATTAGATAAATAATGAAAGTCACTTAAATACCTTCTCTGGAAAATGTTAGAAATTCAAGTTAAGTGGTTTAGAGGTAGAGGCAGAGTGAGGATGACTGTTAGATCTAAACCAGTTCAAGGAAACCATTTTTTTTCCCTAGGATGATTACTTCGTGTATCTAATAATATGTAGTCATAGTTGTACACACAGGGAAGATTTAGGAGACAGTGTTCATTTCTTCTGCTTTCTTACTGAGCTTCAAGATTCATCCTCCCTCCTCTCTCTCTCTCTCTCTCTCTCTCTCTCTCTCTATCTCCCCCTCCCTCCCTCCCTCTCTCTCCTTCTCTCCCCTCTTTCTCTCTCTCTCCTGTTTCTCTCTGACTCTGCATTATTCTCTCTTTATGTTCCACTCCTTTCTGTGAATGTTTTAGAACTTCTGCTTAGTAGAGCACATAAACATATTTGTACTTGTTCAAGCTAATGTTTATGTAGCTTTAGTCCCGACGTCAAATTAAGCTCTGTTCACCAATGGACTGCCTGGAGACTACCTCTAAGAGTATATTTCCATGACTGAAAAGCCTCCTGAAAAAAGGTTTCATTAAAATGGATGAGTTGGGAGTAAGAATTCTAGCCAAATACCCAAGCCCTGAAGTTGTAGGACAGGAAGAATTTTAAGTGCCACATGGTGTCTAGGGTAGAGCTGGCAATTCTTAGCAGAAGCACAAGTGGCACCCCGCAGAGGTGACTGTGCTCAAGGGGAGAAGCAGTCTCCAGCAGAAGTGGTGAGAGTGCCCAGAGGATCCTCTGTGGAAGCTGATCAGACCTGTTCAAGTGTATGTGCAAAATTATCAGCCACAAAGCTTTGGAGTGGCAGTGAGAGGTAGTGAATTTGGGTCACCATATTTGCACACTGTAAATCCTGCTGTTTTACTTCTTATTCCCCCATGACTATGGAGATCAGTTCCTGAAGACTTCATCAAATCTCATCCACCAATCACCTGAGAAAGCCTCATCCTCCTGCTCCACTATCTGAAGATTTCTGATGTCACAGCATGGGAAACTGGGAAACCTGTGGCCATTCATTTAATGCACTAGCTCAAAAAGCTAGAGAATTAACATTTACAGAGTAACCTTTGACCAGTGGGAAATAGGAACTAATGGACAGATATCTTTTTGTCCCCCCCACCCCAAGTGAATAGTTCTAAAATGTACTTTCTAAAATTTATGCTATTCCCACAGGCCATGCCACTAGTTGTCCCTAGTGATGACCAGCTCAGGGATGCATCTTTGAAGCCACTCTCCCTCCTTCTCAGTCCACTCTTCACGTCCCTGCTTCTGCATGCTGAGGCCACATTCCTGGATAAGTCACTCATACATCTGGCTTATCTCAAATTCTGCTTGTGACAGAATCACAGTAAGAATTTGTCATTTTGAGGTAAGCACTGTTCTCATTCTCAGTGTTCTTTAAAACTGAGCCTTAAATCCAGATTTCTATAAGTAGAAATTTTTGGAGTTCTTCTTTTCTGCCATCTCCTTGGTGATTTGACCTCCCCACTTCTGGGTCCTATGACATCTAGAGCCAGTACAGCAAGGGGTTTTGTTGTTGCTCTTTGCAGCTCTGGGGATGGAACCCAGGGCCTCGTGCATGGAACCCAGGGCCTTGTGCATGCTAGGCAAATGCTCTTCCACTTAACTACATCCCCAGTCATTTCCGCTGTGTTTTAACTGGTCCACAAACATATAACATCAATTGGAAAACAGGAATACACTTGGAGGCCAAGGGAAAAAAAAACATGCTAATATGTGTCATGGAATATATTGCCTAGGGTAAGGGAAAATGAATGCAATGGATAAAGAAAAATTAACAAATTAATCCCTCCATGGTGAGGAGGAAGAGCTACTTGCAAGTTCCTCTTTTTTCAGATAAGGAATCTGAAAACCAAGAAAGTTGGCTAATTTTCCTGATTGAGCATGGCAGATACATAAAGAAAGAACAAAGGAATCTGTCTTCCTAACCTTGTGCTCAGTCTTTGAGAAGATACAAGAGGCTGAAATGTATGGATTTAGCCAGAGATTTATTCTCAGTGTCTTTACTGAGGACAATTACTGACATAAGTAACGTTAGAAGACTAATCTACTAGAATGGAATCTGTTAGGTCGGGATTCCCAATTATAAAAAGGACACACTTAAGGCTGGAGTTGTGGCTCAGAGGTACAGCGCTTGCCTAGTATGCATGTGGCACTGGGTTGGATCGTCAGCACCACATAAAAATAAAATAAAGGTATTGTGTCCACCTGCAGCTAAAAAATAAATTAAAAAAAAAAAACTACACACTTGACTCAGTGAGACAAGTTAGTTTCTTGCTAATGGAATGCCACTACAGAGGGACCAAGTTCATGAAATCAGATCCCGCTTGTCTCCGCCTACCCTGACTGGATTCATCCTGCTTCCCGTCTGTTCTGCCCTTCCCGTTTGGTAACCCATTTGTGACATACCTGGCTCCCAGTACTTTGGTCCTTTTGCGTCAGTCCTTGTTTTAATATCTGCTTCCCTTCTCTTGGCACAGTACCCAAGGGCTGCAATCCTAGTGCCAGGCACCGCTCAGGCTGGCTCAGTCCCAGACTGCACCCACTCCCTGGCCCAGGCCCCAGAGGACCAGAGAGAAGAAACTGGCACAATATCCCTGCAGGTGGCCAGAGTCTCTTTCTGAGCCTTGCTGATAAAGGGGAGCATGTTGCCTCACAAGAAAGTTGTGTGCTCCATTAGAAATCTTTGTTTAGAAATCATTCCTTTTACTGCATGAGAATTTGATGTCTTGTAGCTTTTGTGCATCTGACCTGATTCAGCTTTGGGAAAAAAGTGCATCCTACTCCATTTGAATTCTCTTCTAATAGTTTGGCATTTCTGAAAGTTAGTGAGCATTTCTCAGATCTATTCTTTGTTTCTCAAGACTAACATCATATTCTTGGGCCCTTCAAGCTTTCCTCACTGTCCTATATTCTTCTCTGTGTTCCATTCCTGTCCACCTACCCAGGTGCTTTACCTGGGATGAATCTGCCTAGGGAAAGCACCATAAGGTTACTACTTTTGGATCATGTTAAATTTGTGGGCTAAGAAAATTCATAAGTCTTTATATCATGAATCAAATCCAAATTAGATCTCTTGCCACAAATCACTTTTGGAACAAGGTGAACAATTAAGAAATACAACCAGAAATGAATAAGAATAATTTCCTAAGTGTGCTCAATAATTTCAGCCTCTGTCTGATCCAGGCTGTGTGCTTCAAGAAGGACACTTCATATGGCCAAATCATTAGTATCATAATGCCATGTTCCACAAGCCCTCACATTGTCACTGCCAGGTTCTTCATCCCTAAGAACTTTGAAGCTTTCATATTTTTGGAAAATCTTAATTGTAGCCATAAGAGGGTATCTAGGAAAAGTGCAAATCAGGATCACTTCAGACTCCTGACTACCAGGAGTAGTAGAAGAATAAGGATCATTCTTCCAAAATAGTTTTTGTGATGTAAAGGAAAAAGTTGGTGATCTGTTTACAGATCTGTCTTTTTGTGATTCTTCTTTATGAACTCAGGCATGGTAAAGTTTAATAAAAAATGTTGCAAAAGGCTCTTATAAGATGAATTCATCATACCCACTTCAAAAAATCACATTCTCCAACAAAATTGTGAAATGGAACTCCAGAGCAGCGTTACGGGCATCAAGCAAGATGAATCCCAGAACTAGGCATGAGGTCAATAGTTACAGGGCTCCATTGTCTCAAGACAAGTATTTCCTGTTAGACATACACAGTGCTTTGATGGCCTCGGCTACATCCCAAAGAGCACTGAGATCATGCTGAAGATGGAGTGCAAATTCACAACATTGAATGAGTGTTAGAGTAAGGATAAAGGCCACATGGAAAAGATGACATCCAACTGGGCCCTGAAAGAGTGAGTAGAATTTAAATAGAGAACATCATGTACATTTGGGCTTATGATGTACTCTCTCTTGAAGAGAGGTTTTCTGAGAGTCCCACACAGTCCCCTCTTCTTTAGCCACCTCTCACTTAGTAACAAGGTAACATGTTACCAGTGAGGTACATGTCCTCTTCACATGTACCTCAATGCTAAGGTGGATGAATGACAGAATAGAACCAAGTCCCAGGCAGAAGGTTCTGCAGATACCTGCCTTCCCAGTCTCTCACATAAGGTCCAAGTCACACAAGGCCTAGATTTAATTCAGGGTTTGGGCTGTGAATTAATGTCAAATCCAGGGACTAAAGAGCACAGGAGCATAGACATTGGGGGTGGGGGTTAGACAAGTCATCTCACCTGGGCCAATGGTGAAGACCCTTATTAGGCAGTTCTATTCTGTCATCCCATAAAGTGTCTCTTCTCTTGGAATAGTCCAGATGGTCCTAGGTATTCTGAAATGAAATTAAGGCCTATGTGTATGTGGCCAAAGCTGACATGCACGGAGGCCTTTGCTTTCATTTGAGATCTATTGAGACACTACATGGTAATGAAGAAACCTACCTGCCTCATGGACCATTGGCCTTCAGGGTCAGAGGCCACTTCTGGGGACACCACATCCATGAAGGACTCTGTGAGTGCTATTTATATGGAAATGTGTGACAGAAAATGGGGAGTATATCATTGCCCTTCCTTAGCCTAGACCTCAGCAGAGCCCTTAACCAAAAACTTAAGATGACAGTCCCCTTGGCATAAACAGTGGTGCTAAAATGGAGATTAACTTTAATGGGGGTAGGACTGATTGCCCTGAAGAGCTTTGAAAATGGAAGACACTACTCTAGGGAACCAGAGCAGGAGACAGAAAATATGACAAAAGCTAAATAATGAGCTGGTGTTGATAGAGAAACACGTGAATGAACCCAGTGAGAACCCAATAAGCGCCTGAGAGCTGCGGGATGCACATGAGCAGGCAGCAGCAAAAGCAGAAAATCTAGGTTATTACTGATCATATGTCCCTTTCACAGCCTCAGAAAAACTAAAGACTTCCAGCATTTTCATGAAACCCCAACCAATTCCTTAAAAAAAAAAAAAAAACCTTCTGAATCTCACTGGATTCAAAGTTTATGGATGTTAATGTCATATAATGATTGATGCTGGATGACTATGGAGAGCCAGAGTTATCCACTCCCAAGTACCTTATGATTTGCTAAGCTCTGTGAATAGTTAGAGCTGTCTGGGTGAAAACACAAGAATTTGCTCTAAAATCTGTAAAGAAAAGAGTGGTCCTCCTTGCACATGGGGACCTCGCAATGAGGTCGACTCTAATGTTGAGTCTGTTCTCAGACAACCAGCCATCCTGGTGTTTAGAACTCAGATGGTGATAATTCCAGGATGCAAAGCCTGGATGTTCCCCTGAGCTTCCTTTTCCAACACATTCATTGGGTCTTGGGTCAAAGTTGTCCTCCAGATTCTGAGTCAGCTGAGCAGGCAGGAGGACCCATGGAGAGACACCGTATATCTTCAGGGGTTAAAGCTGACAAGTGATCTGTAAGGACACTCAACAGCAGCTCAAAACTGTGGAGGATGAATTTCTGGGCATCCAAGGGAGATGATGCCTCTGAGCATAGTCAAAGCTCTTCCAGGAGCATTGGGTGGAGAGCTGACTGAAATACACACTGTAGGAATGGCTATGAGTCCTACGAAAACAGCCACTTGCCAAACTAAAATTAAAACTGCCCTCTTTACCCAGTCCAGAAAGCCAACCAGATTGATTTCCAAAATGAAAGACCTTAAAATCACTATCTAAGAAAGTGAGTCAGGATCCAGACATCACAGGTTCCCTGTGTCCATGACTTGCCTTACTCCTGTCTTTTGACACATAATGTTTAGGTTTAAAATCCTTACGAAGAATAGAGTGTATATGTCTTAAGGAAAAGCAAAGCACAATAGGGAAGATCTGAGCAAGCCGTGCGCTGGTTCACAGATGGTCTTGAAACCAGAGGGTAATCCTAGGAATTCAGATGAGCTGGTGGAGGTTAAATAGAAAAGAATGCAGCAAGCTGTCTCCCTGAGGCCTGCCAGCAGCTGAACTGTCTTGATCAATAAGAGGCCAGTCTGTGTGCGCCTGAGAAAGCCACTCAGGCATTCAGGCCAGGGTGATGAGCACAGGTGTGGCAGGAGAACAGAGCAGAGAAGACTGTGATATGAAAAATCAGCTGGGCCTGGAACCAGACCTCTCCATTGCAGAGTCAGTGCCTGGGTGGCACCTGGCACACAGAAGAGGCACTGGGTGACAGTGGGCTAGCAAGACCTGGGGAATGCTGATATGAAAAAACATGTCTGCATCTGTCCTGGAAGCCTCTATTTTTTCTACTCACTTGCAGCTGATAATGAAGAATAAGAGAAAGTGAAATTTGCTTATTGAAATTTTCTGCACAGAGAAGGTAGATTACCAATAAACCACAGTACATGTTTGCTGAATGAATGAATGAACAAATGAACCAAGGGACAAATGAATCAATGAACAAATTGTTTGTGAATGGATCATGTTCATCTTTTCCCAGAGAGTCTTACATCTAATGAAAAGGAAATAATACTAGCCTTGGAATCAGAGCCAGAGTTCCTATTTAATTTATTCCTTCCACAAGTATGTCTTGAGCACCGAGGCGGTTTGCTGGGCTCTCTGACTCTTCCATGACATGATAGAATGTGGAGCTATGGCACACACATACCAAGTTCCTTTTTACAGATAGGAGGAAGACACAAAATAACAAAAGTCAATAGTAGCCCAGCTAGCACAATGGTATTCAGAGTTGGGTGGAGGGTACTTACTTCAGTCAGCTTTTTCACTGCCGTGACCAAAAGACTTGACAAGAACAATTTTAGGGAGGAAAAGTTTATTTGGTGCTCATGGTTTCAGAGGTCTCATTTCAGAGACAGCTGACTCCATTGTTGTGGGCCAGAGTTGAGAAAGAGCATCATGACATTAGGAAGGACCAGGCAGAGGAAAGCAGCTCAGGACATCACACCAGGAAGCAGCTCTGCTCACAAATATAGACTCTAAAGGCACCACCCCAATGACCCAGCTCCTGCAGCCACACCTACCTGCCTACAGCCATCACCTAGTTAATCCCTATCAGGGAATCAACGCACTGATTAGATCGAGGCTCTCACAACCATCATTTCACCTCTAAATTGTCTTGCCTATCTCACCCATGAGTTTTAAGGGGACACCTAATATTCATAGAGGAAGGTCAGGGAAGGACTCCCTGAAGATGGGACACCTGAACAGAACTCTACAAACTGAGAAGCAGAATAAAGGCCTGGTCTGAGTATCCTAGGCAGGAGGCACAAGACATGCAAAGACCCCAAGGCAAGAATAAGCACAGTCAGCCAAAGCAGAGAAACAAGAAGTCACCCTGTGGGTGGGACAGGAATGGAAAGGAGGGAGGATATATCGTAAGAGTGGCAGGTGAGCTTCCTTTACCCAGTTATGGCTGTGGGTAGTGAAAATAGCAGCTCATGTCTACTGATAATTTACAATGTGCCAATCATATCTGGACTCTTCTCACTTTATCATCATCACAACTTAGGAAGATGGGTCAGGTGAGTCAAAGTATTTAAGATCCAGTATGTCACAGACACCAAACAACCAGATAATATGAGCCCCAACCAACTTCTGGCCAACTAGTGCAGATCAGCTTGATATTGGGTACCATTATTGCTCCCATTGAATAGGCAAAGGAAGTGGGCTCAGAGATATGGGGGTCATCACCTCTAAATAATACATCCAGCCATTTTACCATGAACTGTACATTAAGAGTGTCAAGTAATCTACCTTAAGAGGTGTCTTCAGAGAGACTCAGGAAATTCTTTATATAAAGGGAAAACTGCTATTTTGTGGGTGTACTACCACACCATGGGAGAAAGAACACTAAGCTAGGTGTGTAAAATCATAGAACTACTCCTGGTGCAGGCACTAACTAGCCACAAGACTTTAAGGAAATTGATTTGTGTCTCTGAAGCTCAAAACATTTTAGCTATGGGTAGTGCATGGGGTACCAGTGGAATCTAGTGGGTGGAAAGCATGGAGGCTGCTAATTGTCCTACAACCCACAGGAAAGTCTCCTCTACAAAAATTTATGAGTACTGGATTTGAGAGAAAAACCTGCTAGAGAGACCTGGGAGATAAGGAACACTGTGATATTAGGGTGTGGTGGGGACGACAGCAAACAACAGTGTACACCCGCTAACTAAAGGCATTTCATGTAAAAATAATTTATAAACTTATGTGAACAAAAGAGAGAACATATCGACAGGCCAATGTCAGCCTGCTTGTGGCCTTTACCAGACCTGGTTACTCATAATTTTCTTTTTATAAAAAGAAAGGACGAGTCTCTAGTGGTACAGAGGTGTGTGTATATGCACACACACACACATTTGTGCTCATATGTGTGCAGTGGCAAGAAGATGTATTTTTTTTTTAGTGTTTTCGAAAGTGAGGCTTTTAGAATCTAGCCTTGGCTCTTTCTCTTTTCCTTGGCTTTGCAATTTTTCCCTCTGTCCATTAGACTACCCCCTTCCTCTTGCTTCAGCTTTAGCAAGATGAAGTCCAGCTGCCCCACTCCACCCATAAGAGGAACTTCTGCTTGAAGTTTTGATCCCTTCCTGCTGCCTCAAGTCCTGGGAAAGAGGCACCCTTGTTCATGTTACTCCTTCAGCCTTTGGAGACAGACAGGCTGGGAGAGACAGGTTGGCCCCATGTTTATGATGTGTTCACAGAGTTATTTACGGTTTGTTTACCCATTCAGTGTGCAGCAATTATGGCCTATGGCTTTCAGCTCCAGGACGCATGAGCAGATTTGGGGGGAAGTTGGCAGTGTTGAGCTACATCCTTGTGTTGAGCCTCTCCCCTCAAAGCAAATGCAGTAGCCATCCCAGATGCTCAGGCACTGTGGCATTTCACAAAGACGCCAATGACCCCATTGGCCTCAGGGCTGAGAGAATGCCCACAGCAGGTGAGAAGCTGAAGAAATCAGGACAGTGCAGTTCTCTGATTGCCAGACTCAGAGGAAGAACAGGAGAGCTGGGGACACAAAGTTACAGATGCTGGACAGGAGTCATCACCATGGTTTCTGATACAGGCAGACTAAAGGCTGATGGGCAAAGCTCCCAAGATCCTATGAGCATCAGGACATGCTGCTGAAGGCTCAGCACTGCCCCCAGGTAAGTACACTTGGCAGCCACATGACATAGACCCTTGAAAACCCTGCACCCTACAAATGACAGGGCCAATGGAAAAGTAGGGTAGGACATTCCACCTAAACCCTGCCTAGGTGTCAGAGCATGAGCAAAAACAGCTGGAACCTCAGTGTGGCCAGACATTAAACATGCATAATGGTAACCAAGTGGGTGTGTCAGCAGTCCTTCATTTAGAGCAAGTCCAGTGGGTACTGGGCAGTGCTGATGACCCTGGATCCTTGAGCTGTTGGGTCTGCTCTTAAAGCTGCCAAAGAACCGCCACAAGTTGCCAACACACTCCTGGGGTGACCTTCCTGGGGAGGAATTCCTAGCTGCAATAAAAATTCTTAATTTTCTTAAAATGCAGCGAAAACATCCCTGTGCCTGCACCATGGCTACACTGAGAGCTTGTCTTCTTTCCTCCCACTGCTCCATGTTGCGCTGATGTCACTTCCTCATATGTCAAGGGGATACATTAATGTGCATTACAGAAATATGAGTAGTAGTAGAACAGTCCCTGTGAGATAAGTATGGCCTGAGGCCCTAGGAACAGAAGTACAAGTGCCTACAAAATATAAGACTCTTGGCCCTGGGTAGTTTTAGCTTGGATGGAGGGTGAACTTGAGCTTGAGCCTAATAGGCTAAAGTGAAACTGGTAAGATCTTATGTAGTCTTAAATACAAAGGGGTGATGAGGGCAAGGGGTTAGTTCCAGGAGCTGAGGAAAATGGAGCATTTACATGGACTCACTCCCCAGACAGAAGGGGAAACAAGATGTAGAACAAGGGTAGTCAGAACATTAGAGTTCCTACGAAGAGCTGTCTTTTCTCCTGGCAGGTTGAAGAAGGTGGTGGAAGAAATGACATCTGGATAGTTTTCATGCAATCAACATTATTCAAATGTTTTTACTACATGATCAAGGAGTTGTACCTTTAATTTATATCTTTACTAAAGAGAGGAAGTAGTTATAAAGAGTATTAAAAGAATCTCCATGTACTAGAACCCAGAGCCCAGGAAACTAGTAGGCACCCAATAACTAAAAAAATCAAAGAAAGAAAGAAAAGAAATCCACCAATGATAGTACTCACCAGGTACAATTTTATTAATACTTCTATTTAGTTATCACCACTAAGGTTTCTGCTCTGCCTTCTACTTGAACTTTTTCAAACCATACCAATATGATGTAAAAGAGATATTGTCTCTCCATAAAATAATTTATTCACTGAGAAATATTGGAGAGAGTAATCTTAAGAAGGACCTGAACCTGGAAAGGACCTCAGTAGATTATAGAATCTTAGTCCCTGCCTCCTGACTATATCCCTAGAGGAATGACCAGGCTCAAGGCCACCACCAGACAGAAAGAAGCAAACAGGAAACATAAGTATTTGCAATAGTCTATCTGCTACAGAGGGGTTAACCACAAGACAAAAGTGCACACACCAAGGGATAAAAGTTATATGCTGTAACAATTTATAAAAAATTGTCTACAACCAATAACTCTAGATTTATGAATGAATGAATGAATGAATGAATGAAATCTTTAGAGTTGTTGTTTTTTTTTGTGATACCTCTAGAAAAATAGCAATTCAGTTTAAGTATTTATTTAGTACATCTTTTTGCGATCACCCTATTTGGTGTCCCTCAGTTGCAGAGGAGAACACTTAGTGTCCCTGTTCTCTATAATTTATCAGAGGTAGGTGGATACAGGTTTTATGGCACCTCAAGCGTATGGAGTCTTTGAGACCCTCTCAAAGTAATACATGCAAAACTGCTTTGGAAGAAGCAGGTGGAAATTAGGGGCTCTAAAGCTTAAGTTCATTTGCTTCTTGGTGAATCTATTGCTACTGTTTAGAGTATGTTCCTGTAGGCATCAGGGACTTGAGAAAACAGCCCAGGTTCAGGTCCTTTCTCTTCCTCTGCCCACCAGCCCATGGCATTGTGTGAATCTGGTGTCTTATCTACACACCTCCCAGAACAGGAAGCTCCCTCTGTTGCCAGAACATTCCATCATTCCATTAGCATCCTGATGGGACAGGCTTGGAGGGGTGAGGGTTTGTTTTAATTCTTCCATTTGTTCACTACAACAGTCACTAATATGGTATTATGTAAACATTGTGAATGTGTAACTGATGTGATTCTGCAATCTGTATTTGGGGTAAAAATGGAAATGCATAACTCATTTGAATCAAATGTATGGAAGATGAAAAAAAATAAATTAAAATAAATAAATAAGCAGACAAAGAAAAGAAAAAATATTTACACAGCACTCTGAGTTAAACACTGCACTGTGTCATAGGAATGATACGAATACAGCAAGCATCAGTTTTCTATTGCTTTGTAACAAATCACCCCAATTCTAGCAGTTTTGAAAAAACATGTATGTATTATCTCAAACAAGGGGCTGACCAGGCTGCTTTCTCATCTGAAGACCCTTCTAGGGAGGAATCCACATCCAAGTCATACAACCATTGGCAGAATTCATTTCCTTGTGCCTAGGAATGAGGCCGGCTTCTAAGGGGTTTCTGCTCCTCAGTCCCCTGCCTCTCCGCACGTTCCATAGGCAGTTGACAATGTGGTTGCTTCCGTCTGCAAGGCCAGTGGGAGAACTTCTCCCTCCGGTTTGCTAGGACCCTCTTAAGGAATGAAATGTTGTCACAAAAGTGATGTCATGAAGCACCTTTACCAGATAACAAACCTCATCAGGGTGTCATCCCAACACCTTTGCTATACTGTGTTGGTTAAAAGCAAGTAAGTCACAGGTCCTGCTTATACTCCAAAGGGTGGGCTTGGGGTGATAGAGTGTGTTCCCACTATTTATTTGAAACTTTATGGAGCTCTCATTTTAGTATTTTGTTTCAGTTTACTGGAACCCACTCTCACTCTAAATATTTAGAAAATTCTTCTGACTATATTATTTTAAAATTTAGTCTGCCTAATCAAAGAGAACTGCCACTTAAATAATTGATATTACTCTCCATATATGTATCTATATAATATATAAGATCTATATTATATAGAGATCAATATATATATATATATATATATATATATATATATATATATATGAGAGAGAGAGAGAGAGAGAGAGAGAGAGAGGTAGATCTGTCTGTATAATATATATGGATCTATGTATATAAATACACACACACACACACACACAGATAAGATATCCCCCAAAAGTTCATAGGTAAATGATTGGATTATAAGAGATTTGACCTAATCATTGCATTAGTCCTCTATAGGAATTAACTGGGTGGTAACTGTAGGCAGGCAGGGTGTACTGGAGGAGGTGGGCTCCTGGCGGAGAGACTTTGGGGTATATATTTTGTCCCTGGAGAGTGGAGCTCTCTCTTTCTGCTTCCTGGTGCCATGTCCTGACTTGCTTTTCTCTGCCACACCCTTTCATAGTGATGTTCTGCCTCACCTTGGTTCCCAAGGGTGAAGCAGCCAGCTATGGAATAAATAAACTTTTCCTCCTTGAGGTTTGGTAGTCAGGTCTATCGTGCACAGAGGCAAAAATGCTGACTAAAACACATATCTCTGATGCATCCCAAAGATAGTTTTTAAGTTTTGAAGCACAGTAATAAGATGCATTTGTGTACCTACATTCCTGTTTGAGCCAGACCCTTATGAGTTCTCTCTCCCTGTGTACTGCCTCCCTTCCCATTTCCTGTCTCCCAGAGGTAACCTTTCAGTTATAATAATTTCTTGCTTTTTATGATGATTTTGTCCCACATATATTCAACTAAAAATAATTGTGTATTTTTGCTAATTTCTGAACTGTATAAAAATGGCATGATACATTACAAAGTTTTCTACAATTAGCTTCTTCCTTGCAATATCATATTTTTGAGATTGAGCTCCACTTTTTCCTGTAGCTGCAGATCAGTTATTTCCACTCAATATGTATAGGGGTAATAATGTCCATCTCATTCCACCATCTTCCCATCCCACACACATACCCTCACTTCCCCTCCCTCCCCTCTGCTCAATCCAAAGTTCCTTCATTCTTCCCTTACCTGCCTCCCCCCACCCATTATGAGTCAGCATCCACTTATCAGAGAAAACATTTGGTCTTTTTTGGGGGGGACTGGCTTACTTTGTTTAGCATGATATTCCCCAACTTCATCCATTTTTCCATAATTGCCATAACTGCATTCTTCTTTAATGCTAAGTAATATTCCACTGTCTATATACCAGAGTTTCTTCATCCATTCATCTATTGAAGGGCATCTAGGATGTTTCCACAGTTTAGCTATTCTGAATTAGCGGGAATGCTTTTAATTTTTCCCCAATGCCAGAACTTAAACTATACTACAGAGTTATAGTAACAATGATGTGGCTACATCATTGTAGCATGCTGATTTTAAGTTCTTTGTATATAGACCAAGGAGTGGTATAGCTGGGTCAAATGGTGGTTCCATTCCAAGTTTTCTAAGGAATCTCTGTACTGCTTTCCAAAGTGGTTGCACCATTTTGCCATCCCACCAGTACTGAATCAGTGTACCTTTTCCCCCACATCCTCACCAACACTAACTGGTGCTTGAATTCTTGATTACTGCCATTCTGACTGGAATGAGATGAGATCTTAGAGTAGTTTTGATTTGCATTTCTCTAATTACTGAAGATGTTGAACATTTTTTCATAAATGTGTTGATCAATTGTATATCTTCTTCTGTGACGTGTCTGCTCATTTTCTTAGCCCATTTATTGATTGGACTATTTATTTATTTATTTATTTTTGGTGTTAAGTTTTTTGAGTTCTTTATATATCCTGGAGAGCAGTGCTCTATCTGAAATACTTTCTTTATAAATGTCTTATCAAGGGTCTGTTGTGGCAAACTCTTTCTGTGCCTACATACTTTTGTTGTGTCCTAGTCTAGAAAGGTCATATTGCTAAGGATATGTTTTTTAGGTTGACAATGTTTTTCTTTCTTAGATCTTTGAAGATGTTATTATTTTGAGTATCAGTTCCATTGTTCCTGCATGGAGTTTTTTTACAGTCCGATTTTCCAACTCTTTGAATTAATCTTTTCTCTGGCTCACTGTTTATCTTTTGATTTCTGGATTTTCTTTTTTTTTAATTTTTTTTTATTTTTTATTTTTTTTCATCTTCCATACATTTGATTCAAATGAGTTATGCATTTCCATTTTTACCCCAAATACAGATTGCAGGATCACATCAGTTACACATTCACAATGTTTACATAATGCCATATTAGTGACTGTTGTATTCTGCTGACTTTCCTATCCCCTACTATCCCCCCTCCCCTCCCCTCTCATCTTCCCTCTCTACCTCATCTGTTGTTGTTCCGTTCTCTCCCTTCCCCCGCCTTTCCCCTCACAACCTTGTATATGTGATTTTGTATAAAAATGAGGGTTTCCTTCCGTTTCCATGCAATTTCCCTTCTCTCTCCCTTTCCCTCCCATCACTCGTCTCAGTTTAATGTTAATATTTCCCTCATGCTCTTTCCCTCTGTTCAGTTCTTAGTTGCTCTCCTTAAATCAAAGAAGACATTTGGCATTTGTTTTTTAAGGATTGGCTAGCTTCACTTAGCATAATCTGCTCTAATGCCATCCATTTCCCTGCAAATTCAATGATTTTGTCATTTTTTAGTGCTGCATAATACTCCATTGTGTATAGATGCCACATTTTTTTTATCCATTCATCTATTGAAGGGCATCTAGGTTGGTTCCACAGTCTGGCTATTGTGAATTGTGCTGCTATGAACATGGATGTGGCAGTATCCCTATAGCATGCTCTTTTAAGGTCCTCAGGGAATAGTCCGAGGAGGGCGATAGCTGGGTCAAATGGTGGTTCCATTCCCAGCTTTCCCAGGAATCTCCATACTGCTTTCCATACTGGCAGCCCCAATTTGCAGTCCCACCAGCAATGTACAAGTGTACCCTTTTCCCCACATCCTCGCCAGCACTTATTGTTGTTTGACTTCCTAATGGCTGCCAATCTTACTGGAGTGAGATGGTATCTTAGGGTGGTTTTGATTTGCATTTCTCTGACTGCTAGAGAAGGTGAGCATTTTTTCATGTACTTATTAATTGACTGTATGTCTTCTTCTGAGAAGTGTCTGTTCAGGTCCTTGGCCCATTTGTTGATTGGGTTATTTGTTATCTTATTGTTTAATTTTTTGAGTTCTTTGTGTATTCTGGAAATTAGGGCTCTATCTGAAGTGTGAGGAGTAAAGATTTGTTCCCAGGATGTAGGCTCTCTATTTACTTCTCTTATTGTTTCTCTTGCTGAGAAAAAACTTTTTAGTTTAAGTAAGTCCCATTTGTTTATTCTTGTTATTAACTCTTGGGCTACGGGCATCCTATTAAGGAATTTGGAGCCTGACCCCACAATATGTAGATCGGAGCCAACTTTTTCTTCCATCAGGTGCAGGGTCTCTGCTTTGATATCAAGCTCCTTGATCCATTTTGAGTTAACTTTTGTGCATGGCGAGAGAAAGGGATTCAGTTTCATTTTGTTGCATATGGATTTCCAATTTTCCCAGCACCATTTGTTGAAGATGCTATCCTTCCTCCATTGCATGTTTTTAGCCCCTTTATCAAATATAAGAAATTTGTAATTTTGTGGATTGGTTTCTGTGTCCTCTATTCTGTACCATTGATCCACCTGCCTGTTTTGGTACCAGTACCACGCTGTTTTTGTTACTATTGCTTTGTAGTACAGTTTGAACTCTGGTATCGCTATACCTCCAGATTCACACTTCCTGCTTAGTGTTGTTTTTGCTATTCTGGGTCTTTTGTTATTCCATATGAATTTCATGATTGCTTTATCTATTTCTACAAGAAATGCCATTGGGATTTTGATTGGCATCGCATTAAACCTGTAGAGAAGTTCTGCCTATCCATGAACAGGGTACATTTTTCCATCTTCTAAGATCTTCTTCTATCTCTCTCTTTAGGGTTCTGTAGTTTTCATTGTATAAATCTTTCACCTCTTTTGTTAAGGTTGATTCCCAAGTATCTTATTTTCTTTGAGGATATTGTGAATGGGGTGGTTTTCCTCATTTCCATTTCAGAAGTTTTGTTGCTGATATACAGGAATGCCTTTGATTTATGCGTGTTGATTTTATATCCTGCCACTTTGCTGAATTCATTTATTAACTCTAGCAGTTTCTTTGTAGACCCTTTTGGGTCTGTTAAGTATATTATCATGTCATCCGCAAATAGCGATAATTTAAGCTCTTCTTTTCCTATTTTTATGCCTTTAATTTCTTTTGTCTGTCTGACTGCTCTGGCTAGTATTTCAAGAACTAAGTTGAATAGAAGTGGTGAGAGAGGGCATCCCTGTCTAGTTCCAGATTTTAGAGGGAATGCCTTCAGTTTTTCTCCATTTAGAATGATGTTAGCCTGAGGCTTAGCATATATAGCTTTTACAATGTTGAGGTAAGTTCCTGTTATCCCTATTTTTTCTAGTGTTTTGAACATAAAGGGATGCTGTACTTTGTCAAATGCTTTTTCTGCATCTATTGAGATGATCATATGGTTCTTATCCTTAAGTCTATTGATGTGGTGAATAACATTTATTGATTTCCGTATATTGAACCAGCCTTGCATCCCAGGGATGAATCCTACTTGATCATGGTGTACAATTTTTTTGATGTGCTTTTGCATTCGATTCGCCAGGATTTTATTGAGAATTTTTGCATCTAAGTTCATTAGAGATATTGGTCTATAGTTTTCTTTCTTTGAAGTGTCTTTGTCTGGTTTTGGGATCAGGGTTATATTGGCCTCATAGAATGAATTTGGAAGAGCTCCTTCTTTTTCTATTTCTTGAAATAGCTTGAAAAGTATTGGTATTAATTCTTCTTTGAAGGTTTTGTAGAACTCTGCTGTATACCCATCCGGTCCCGGGCTTTTCTTAGTTGGTAGTCTTTTGATGGCCTCTTCAATTTCTTCTTTTGTTATTGGTCTGTTTAAATTGTGAGTGTCTTTCTGACTCAATCTGGGCAGATCATATGACTTAAGAAATTTATCGATTTTCAATACATTGTGTCTCTATTTACATATTTTACATTAGTTTTTTGTTTTTAAAATTTGTTCTAATTAGTTATACAGGTCAGTAGAATGCATTTTGACATATCATCCATAAATGGAGTATAACTTCTTATTCTTCTGGTTGTACATGATGTAGGATTATAATGTGATCTTTCATTATATTATCGTGTAGTCATATATGCACTTAGGATAACAATATCCTGATTCATTCCACTGTCCTTTCTACTCCATATCCTCTCCCCTCCTTTCACTCCCTCCATCTAATTACTATACTTCTATTCTTCCCTTCCCCCCACCTTACTGTATGTTAGCATCCACATATCAGAGAAACATTCAACCTTTGGCTTATTGGGATTGGCTTATAGTCTCCAGATCCATCCATTTACGAGCAAATGTCATTCTTTGAGACTGAGTAGTATTCCATTGTGTATATATACCATATTTTCTTTATCCATTCATGTTAGAGGGCACCTAGGTTGGTTCCATAGTTTATCTATTGTGAATTGAGCTGTTATACACATTGATGTGGCTGCGTCACTGTAGTATGCTGATATTAAGTCCTTTGGGTATAAGCCAAGGCTTGGGATAACTGGGTCAAATGGTGGTATACATTGCATTTCCTTAGTGTTCACTGTTATTCGCTAAACAGCTCTAGAAAATCCTTAGTCATTTTCTCTTAAAAGACTGGCTCTCCCTCAGTGTCTCCATCTCCCCCTTCTTATAATTCTTCTGGATTTCAGACCCTCATTACATCTGCACATCTCTTAACATGCTTTCCTGTCTCTTCTTGTTGCATTAAGGGTGATTTATTCCACACATCTTCTTGTTCACCCAATTTAAATCTAAAATACATGGAACATTTCATTATAACAACTTCATTTTCCATTTTTATGTTCTATTCTAATCTTTTCTTAAATAATTTTTTAGTTGTTGTTAAACCTTTATTTTATTTATTCACATGTGGTGCTGAGAATCAAACCCAGTGCGTCACTCATGCCAGGAAAGGGCACTACCTGAGCCCCAGCCCCCTATTCTGATCTCTTTCTATCTGCCTGGTCATTCACAGTCTTTGTGCGCCTGATTACTTCCACTTGTTTGTTTGAGGGAATCCCAGTAAAGTGAACTGGATTGGCTTGGGCTGTGGATGATGTGGTTTGATTCTGCTTTGGAGCCTGTTTTAGTATCTCCTTTTCCTTTAAGAACTTTAGATGTCTTCTGATTAATTTTCTCCACCCCATTGTTTTTACATATCCCAAACATAAAGTAAGGCATGTGTCCCTGTGAGTTATGATGAGCACTAATAATAACCCCTTATGAAAATAAGATTCCAGAACTCCTTCCATCCGTCTTCTGCCTTGATGCAGAATGTGTCATATTAGTGGTCACCATGCAAGTGGCACGAACTTCTGATCTCAATTATCTACAAAATTATGCTCAAATTTGCCTATAATTGTCCGTGGGCAAGGCTGAACTCAAGGACAGATTGATGGCCCACTGCTCTTCGCCCCAACCCATTAGGCAGGGTTCACATGACCGCCCCACGCTGCGTCTCCGATCTATCCCAGAAGCCCAAGGGACACGTTCCTCAGCCCTCGTTCCATGACAGATCGTGACTTCAGGCTTCAACTGAGGAGTGATTATTGTGGATTGAAAAAGGTTTTTTCTTTTTTTTCTTCTCCCCAAACATCACCATGTTGACTCTGTTACTAAGCAAATTTCCCACTCTGGAATTTCAGAGTGTCATTAGAACAAGGGACTGTGGGTGTTTTGCTGGAAATGGGGATGAGAGAAGGGAGTATTTCCGCACAGCCTACATTTTTCCTTGGCCTCTTAAGACAGGACTGTGCTGAGGTTCCTCTCACCTAGCTACAAATGACTTCCGTGTCTCTTGGACCAGAAGGAAGGACGGCAAGTTCATAGGCGATCTTTGAATGCTCCTTCCTAAGCTGTATTTGTCAACGTTGTTCAGAGAGAACCAACAAAACATGCACAGAGACATAGGAGAGAAGGGAAATTGACTCACGTGACTAAGGCAGCAGAGAGATCCCAGGTCAGGATGCCTGCTTGTGCAGCCCTGGGACACTGGCAGGGCAGCTCTGAAGTCCCATCTGAAGTCCCCAGAACCAGAGTCACCAACAGTGTAGCTCTTGTTTGAGACTGAAAGCCTGGGAACCTTGGGGGAGGAGCTGCTGGACGAGTCTTGCTGTCCAGTGGCCGGAGAGCCTGGACCCCTGACGTCACATAGGAGGTGAGGGTGCCCCACTCTTGGTGGTCTGCAGGTCCTGGTCATCCAGGTGATGCTCACCCTAATGAGGGCAGGGTTTCCCACCAAGTCCACCCTGACTCATGGACTAACCTTTTCCTGAAAGTATTTCCAGACACAGCCCAAATAGTACTTTTTTCTAGGTATTTTTTCATTTAGCTAAATTGACACCTAAAATCAGCCACCACACAAGCTTTGCTTTCAGTCAGTAAAGAATTCCATACTTAGTCCTTCTTTCTGAATCCCCCAAAAACAGCTGTTTGAAAATAAAAAAAAATTATTACAGTTTTTTTGAGACACAGCTTACTGAAAAAGAAGCACTTCCCATATTTTATCTTATTTAATGTTTACAATAGTGCTGTGGAATAGATAATATTAGTATTTCCATCTTATGGATACAGCACTTGAGGCTCCAAAGGGTTAACGTTTTTGCCCAGGGTCATATAACTAGAAAATTGTAGAGCCAGGGTTTTTGAAGTTGGATGCTTCCTTGTTTTATATCCCTTACCTTCACAATAACTCTGTGAGGTGTGTGTTATTCCTATTGTACAGTGAGGAAGCCAGAGAACAGACCAGTTAGGTAACTTGTGAAATACCACACAGCTTGTGTCAGAGCCAGGGCAGAACCAGGCCTAAGTGGAGAAAAGACACTTTGAACCACAAGCTATGTTGCTGAATGTCTCTACCCACTGATAAAACAAGAAGTCATCTTAATGTCTGTTAATGCATCTCCTTTCCTTTATTATCCAATATAGTCATCTAATGCCAATCAATTTCTGTCACTACTTACCTCCCCAATCAAATCCCATATCAATGTTAAGTAAACATATCCTTTGTGATAATGTTAGTATAGAGGAGGAATAATTAAGTAGTGATCTAGTTTGGAAACCCAGAGGAACGATGAATGGAGATATTTACCAGTGTTGTGACACTGGAGAACCTTTTTGACATACACTTGTGGCCTGTTTTGCTGCCTTTGTGTGTTGAAGAAAGACGTATCTTTTGCATAAGGTTGTGACTATTGCACAGAGCAGGGCTTCTTAACCCCAGCATTAATGATTTCTTGGATCAGATAATGCTTTGTTATCTAGGGATGTCCTGTGCATTGCAGGATATTGAGCATCTTCTCTGATCTCTATGCACTAGATCCTAATTGCATTTTCCATTCCCCAGTTGTGGCATAAAAAGTGTTCCCAGACATTACCAAATGTTCCTGGAGTGGGGGGGGGCAAAGCCACCCCCAGTTGAGATCACATATCTAAGGAATCTCTGAAAGCAAAGAAAATCATCACTCTGCCTCCGAAATCAAACCTGCCTGCCTGAGAGACCCCAGGAGGCTTCTTAAGTTGGAGGGAGAGGCTATCCTGAACCAGAACTGAGGCAGGGCCCTGCAATGCCCTCGTCTTAGCAAGAGAAGGAAAACGTGGGAACTGAGGGTGCAGCCAGAGACGACTGGCTTGTTCTGCAGATTCAGCTTCAGAGAACTTGAGAACGTGTGTGTTGAACAAATGCTTAGTGATACGGGGCTGCCACTCCCATTCCTAAAACATCCCACTCCCAGATCACTTAATCCTCATGGTGACCCAGTGGTGTCTTATGGTGACCCTGTGGGGCAGGTGCACATTATTTCCACTGCACAGAAAGGAAAGGAATGCCGAGGAGGTTGAAAGACCTGCCGAGATTAGAAAAGGAGGTAGCTGGACTAAGAGCAGGGTACAGGCACGGATGTGCATATCCTTTGCAGCCCACTCTAGGGGCATAGGGGAACCTTCTAGAAATGACATGGAAACACTGATATAAAACTATCCTTTTACTAACTTAGTCAAATACATGCACCCCTACCGTGGGCAGACACCATGTTATCCACCAAGGATACAAACATAAATAAACCTAATCCCAGCCTTAAAAAGCCCAGATTATGGCAGGAAAAAAGCTATACACAAAACACCTTCCAATGCAATAGGCCACACCCAGTGATAGCTACATATGTGCAGATGGTGCCATGGGAGCATAGAGTGGAGCTGAGGGGAGCCTTGGGAAGGCTGGGAGGGTCCTCAGGGCAAGCTTCCTGGAAGAGGTGGCCTGTGAGCAGAGTCCAAGGATGTCACTGAGGTTTGGCCAAGGAAATGGCTGGGACTTCAGTATTTATCACTAAGAATCAACTGCTACAAATTGCAGTTTTAATCTGACAAGCAAAAATGTACTAAAACTTTTCATGAAAAGAAACAAAAAAAGTATCATGGGTGGAGAGAGCCCGGCCCACTTGGCTGGCCCAAGGGGTGTCACCTGTCAGGGAAGATTGAGCAGGAGGACCTGTTGCCATTTGGATTAGTCAAGATTCTCCAGAGAAACAGACGCGACAGGAGAGGTGGGGTGGGGTGGGGTGGGAGGGGGAGATTTTAAGGAAGAGCTGTAGTGTGGCTGTAGTGGGGCCGTAGCGTGGGCCAATGGGGGAGATTCGGGAGAGTCAATGTTGGTGCCCTGAGCCCATAAGCAGGTCAGCAGCAAAGACTCAGGCCAAGCTTCTGAAATGCTGTCTCAAGGTCAAATATCTTCTCCCCAAGACAGTCTTTGCCCTGATTTTTGTTTGTTTGTTTTTGGTGGATTTCACCCGGGAACCTCCTGTGTGCTAAGCAAGCGCCCTATCACTGAGCTGTATCCCTGAACTTAGTCTGTGTTCTTAGGGCCATCAGTGGACTGAAGGAGGCCACCCATATCACATCCTAGCCAAGCTGACACATGCAATTAGCAATCATCAGCGGGGTGTGGTGGCACACGCCTGTCATCTCAGTGATTCAAAAGACAGAGACAGGAGGAGAGCAAGTTTGAGGCCAGCCTCAGTTACCTAGTGAGACTCTCAACAATTCAGTGAGACCCTGTCTCAAAATAAATTTTTAAAAGACCCGTGGATGTAGCTCAGTGATGCACGGGAACCCCTGGGTTCCATCCCCAGCACCTCCAAAAATTTAACAATCATTTTATCACAGTTGGTCATGTATTAATCTCTCCCAGAAAGGATTATAATTTTCCATCTGGAAACCTACTGGATTTGGGAAGGCAGAGTCTCTTCAGCCTGATGTGCTGTGGGCTCCAGACCCTCTGAGGAAGTTGTGGCTTGGGGTGGGGAAGGAAACACATTAGCTCATATTTAGTTGAATATTTTAATACCATGGATAGTCATAAATCCCGACATAACCTAGCTCCAAAGCAGATCGCTGAAAGAGACTGAGTAGTTCTTAAGGGCTGTTAATTAAAAATCTATTTTATGTCTACAAAAAGGACCTTGCTTTCTGATGGACCCCAAGATGAATCTTTTCACAAAATGATAAATTCAGTAGTTTTCTTTGTCCAGTTGGAGGAAACCCTTCATGTTTTTCTAATATCGAACCCCAAGTGCCATGGCCTTTAGCTGTTCTGGGGCATGGACGTGCTTCTTCTTTGTTCATCCGTGTGTTAATTTTCTTAGCTTATAAAGGGAGGAAATAACTCCATTCAGGTCTGATAAAGCGGTTCCTGAGCAGGCACATGGACATTCAAGCACAACACGGCAGTTATTGGTATGGAGGGAAGAACTCCACGAACATAATGGGTTGGTATTGCTAGAACTATTATTTCTATGTTTGAACACTGAAACTGCCCAGGGAAGAAGCTCCCAGGAGGGGTCTATCAAATAGTCTTCCTGTTATTTTTTTAAATCTCTTTAGTGGGAAAAAAATAATTCATTTCTAAGGAACAGATCAGATTCCTAACCAAGAATCTTTAATCAAGAATCATTTAATTTGCTGCAGAATCTATACCTTTCGACCAGAAGTTCATACATAGAATCCACCCACAAATCTAAGCTGAATTAGTAGGGGGAGAGAAGAGGGGGGTTTATCCAAAATTCACACTGACAGAAAAAAAAAGAGGGTGTAGAAGTCCATGAGAAAAGGCAGGCACATCCCAAGTGCGTTTGGTTTTTAAGACAAGAGCTTCACTCTGGTTATGCAAAATGATAGGGGGAAGAGAGGAGGGGGCTGGGAGGACATGATAAATTATTCAGGTCTAAGAGAGAGTGATAAAAATGTCAATGCAGCCCTGTCACGGAATCTTTGCACCAGCTGAAAAAATTCAGGCTAGAAGCTGATTCAGCGTCTTTGCCTCTGATTAAAACCAATTGCAAGCACACAGACGGGAAGAAGGAAGAGAAGAAACCTCAGGAGTTCCTTGGAAATGACAGATCAAATGATGGGCCACAGCTGCCACGTCAGGGTGAAACGGAATTACAGATATTTACCACAGGCGGAGGGTCTGCCAGCCCCGGGCAAATGGTAGCGCTTGCAATCAAGAACTCCAGGCGTGCCTGCTCCTCCGCTGTGAGCATGCCAGCTCTTTTCCCAGGAGCATCCCTTACCCTCGTTGCATCTTTGATCGGCATAATTTCCCAGCTGCCAAACAAGAGCTGTACCTGCCACACCAATGTCCACCACCCATGCTTCCTGACACTATAGTTCAGACAGCAAAATGTAAGAACCCCTCCCACATCACACGGACATGAAAACAATTTTTCATATCTAGTTGGAACAGATCAAGAGACAGACAGACATGTGAGGCAATGTAAAGCCTGGGCCGGGTCTGGGCTCTCTGGATTCAAGGACAGGCCCGCCAGGAGAAAGCAGCTGCTCAACGCGTCTCAGCCTTCCTTATCTCTCACCGAGGAGGATTACAGGGTTCGTTCTGAGGATTCAACGAGTCCCCACATGTAGAGGGTTGGGGACATATCTGGCACAGCGTAAGTGCTCCAGAAATGTTAGTTCTTATTAAGATTGTGCTTACAGGAGACATTTGCCACCCACTAAGGGAAGGAATGAATGAATTGGGTGCTTAGGAGAAACATCATCAGGCAGGCTACTGGCCACTCACGAGCACCTACTTAACAGCAGGCTCTGTCCATTTATAAGCACAGGTGGAATGACGTGGATAGGGACTGCTGACCATGGTCTCTTCCAATTTGGCTACAAGCCCTTAGCGTTCATCTCTATGTAGTAATGGTGTATAGAATTATAGAATTTTGCCACCATCAGGTAATACAGTTGTTTCAACAGCCCATTCACAAATGCCACGCATGAAGAGGCACAAAAGAACCGGAGAACACTGTAAATAAAGCCTTCCCGACGTTGACCACTGTTATTATGGCAGTGTTATGGTTTGCTTCTTAAGTGTCCCCCAAAGCTCACGTGTTGAAGGCCAGGTCCCCATTGTGGCAGTGTTAAGAGGTGGGTCTTTGAGAAGTCCTTGGGTTGTGAGGGCTTTGACTTCATCGATGGATTAATCCACTGATGGATTCATAGCCTAATAGGCTATTAGGAAGTGGTACAACATTTAGGAAGTGGAGCCTAGTTGGAGGAAGGAAATGGGGATGTGCTCTGAAGAGTACATCCTTGCAAGAGTACATCCTTGCTTTCTCTCGCTGCTTCCTGGCAACCATGAGATGAGCAACTTCTTCACCATGCACACGTCCCGCCATGATGTCTCCCCACAGACAATGGGGCCAAGTGACCATGGACGGAAACCACTATGAGCCAAAATAAATCTTTCTTTTTTCTCAAATAGTTTATCTCTGTTGTTTAGTCACAGTAATGGAAAACTGACCAGCACAGGGAAGGAAAAGGTTTACTTTGAGTTGCTAAAACATTCTGCTCTCTGGTGAATGATAGCATCATGGACAGAGATGCAATAAGGCAACACACCATAATGTGCTGCTTGTGGGTTTAGAGCCTTACGAAAAGGAGGTGAGAGGCAATGGAGCCAGACAAAGGGACCTATGTTTTGGGAGGGTGAATAGGCACATACTCAACCCTATCCTCCCCTCCTCCAGGTGAAATGTCCCACATCCCATATCCCTGCATGTCCCTCATTGCCAAAGAATTATATAACCAGACAATCAGGAAAAGGAAACTGCTTCAGTGGCAAACCAATGCTCCACAGGGATCCGATGATTTCTTATCACTTCCTCCTTGCATGGCTCAGCCATGGCAGGCGCCCCAGTGGGGACAGCCAGGTCTGAGAGCTGCCCTGATTGTCCCCCCAGTTGCACCACCTGCAAACCCACACTGAAGTCCTCCTGCAGAACAGTAAAATGCCAACTCCCTCCTTGGCTTCCTGACCTGCTGTTTTCCCTGGCTGTCTCCAGAGCCAGCAGGAGGGGAATATCATTCTTAAACTATGCGGAATAATGTCACTTGAGAGCAAGGCAAACTGTTTCTACACAGGTCTTTGTGTCCCTACTAAGATTTTGTTGCTAAGGGCACACCAGAGAGCCCCCGTATGGGGGAAGGATCCGATGGAGGCCAGGTATGTTCCTTTTGTTTTATTTGGGTTCTAACCAATTTATTGGCCAGTCAGTGACATGGGAGCTTCAGGGACATTCCTATAACAGATTCCGCCTCCATCACACCTTGGCTCTCCTTTGCCTAAACATTTCCTCTGCAGAAGGACAGCCTGTTGGGGCTGATTCTTTTTTTTAATGTTTCTATTAATGCACTATACATAATATTGGGTTTGGGGCTGATTCTTGAGCTCTGGTGTTCAGTCACAAGGATCGGCCAGACTTCCTTCTTTATCTCTAGTGATCCCACCTTTGAATGAATTGGGTCATTGATTTCACTGACTCTTTCTTTCTGGTACTGTGAACTCATGTTGAACCCACCATGCAGGGATCTAAAGGAGGATGGGTTTAAAATGAGTCTCGTGTAGTTCTGGGCTTCCTGGGTAAAAATTTAGTGTTGGAGTGAGGTTGGGTGAGAGGCAAAGGCAAGAATATGAATTATTTTACCGTAAGGCAGAACTGGGTGGATACTACAAGAGAGGTTTGGGAAGTTGTAGGTAAAAGGGATCCCAGGAGTGAAAATGAGGCGAGAGAGGCCTGGGGTATTTGCCGTGAGCAGCTGAGTCTAGTGGAGATGTAAGAAGGTCACAGGCTGTCATAGACTGCATCTGGAAGGTCCCCAAAGGCTTATGTGTCCAAGGCCCGATCTCCAGCTAGTGGTGCAATAGAGAGGTGGTGGGGGCTGGCTGGAAGAGGTGGGTCCCAGAGGCCATGCTGTGTCCCTGGACCCTCCTCTCTGTCTCTTTTTGCCTCCCAGCCTCCTGGGGTGGTCAGCTGTGCTCCTCCATGCCCTTCCCACCATGAAGTTCCGCCTCACCCAGGCCCAGAACCATCAGAGCCAAGTGACCATGGACTGAAACATAAACCAAAATAAATCTTTCCTTCTTTGTTCTTCCCAGGAATTTTGTCACAGCAATGAAAAGCTGACCAACCCACAGGCCACCCCAAAGCACTCGTGGGTGCAGCAGAGAACTTCAAGGAAAGGCTGCTGATTGTCCCTCTCTCAGGGTCTCAGGACTTGGCTTCTCTTGCATTCCACGGTCAGTTGGGGGTCCTCTTCCCATGGGCTTGACACTCAAAGCCTTACTAAAGCCCATAGAATGGTGTCTGACAGGGAGCCATGTGGTTTCTAAAAATCTAAGCAGCATCGCCGGCCAGTGGGCAGTGCTTGACTATTTTCTTCTGGAAATTTACACACTGGAGTTCCTGGACGGGTGAGAGCGTCACAAAGTGGTCCCTCTGGTTTTTCCTATCTTGCTAATATTCAAAACTGGCAAAGTATGAAGTGGCTAAAACTCTATTTGAATGGGTTCTCTTGGAAATCAAAGAGCAGAGAAGACTTCAGAGGCCTAATAATTGCTCGTTAGAAACTCCATGAAAGGGTCCCTGTGCCGCATGGGCAATTGGAACAGCCTCCCACATTCCAAGTTCTGTGGGGCCCAGAAAACACTTATTCTGCAATCTGGGTGACAGGAGTGAAGAGGAGCCGAGACATGAAAGGAGGAGTGAGCAGCGACAGGGCCGCTGAGGAAGGATGGCGCGTAATGGAATAAGGAACTTCTGTTCAAAGTTCTGGAAAGTACTCGGAAAATATTGGTCCACGTGAATTCTAAATTCCAGGACTATGGATATCTTAGGTAACTTCTTTGATTTAGTGGATATTTGACATTTTGGTCATGAATGCTGTGAAAGATCAGATTGGACTACCAACTTAAGTAGAAGGAGGAGGTTGGGGTCAGATTTAAAACAAATAAATGTGATCTCCAGCCAAGCACGGTGGCACACGCCTGTAATTCCAGCAGTTCCGGAGGCTGAGGCAGGAGGATTGTAAGTTCAAAGCCAGCCTCAGCAAAAGTGAGGTACTAAGCAACTCAGTGAGACCCTGTCTTTAAATAAAATACAGAAGAGGGCTGCAGATGTGGCTCAGTGGTTTGAATGGCCCTGGGTTCAATCTCCAGTAGCCCCCTGCCCCGAAAAGTATATATCTCCAGTGATCTGAATTCTACAACATTGTGGTCCCTCACTGCAGGATCCTTGCCACTCTGCTTAACATGACTAAATGCAAATTTCTGTAAATGCGGGTGTGAGATTTGGTGTCTTTGCCCACACACCTTATTGGAGCATGGGTTTGGAATCAAGGAATCTACCTCTTCACCCCTAGCTGGCCATGTGACCCTTCACTTTGTAATGAAATCCAAACCAGTCAGATTAAAATTACCAGTCCATCGTATGAGATCATTTCTGTGACAGTGCCTTGAAGTGAATAAAATTCACTTCGTCCTATAAGATATTATTATGCAAATCAAGGCATGATGCAAGGTTCCTGATACTAGTGGTCTGGATATACACTTGGGCCTTTGTCATCTTTAAACACATGCTCTCTTACACGTGAATATGTTAGGATACATACATGCTGAGAATAGAAGACCTTCCAGCCTTCGAATATTGAAGGAACTACAGTGTAGTTCAGTGGAAATTAGAAGTAGATGGGAAAGTAAAAATAAAAGGTTTTGAATTATGTTTTAAAGGTTTGGGAGTTGTTCTGGTGCTTTCACTGGACTGAAAAAACAGAGGCTGGGTGGTAAGTCCTGACATGTATTACTCAGTATAAGTGAGGTTGTGCTGCAGTAACAATTCTGTCCTTCTGTGTATCAGTGCCTTCAAACAACAAGGACTGATTTCTCACTTATTCTACACATCCTTTGTACTGTGTCTGTAGGTTCTGTCCTGTATTGCTACATTACAGCAGAGTGCCCAGAGCAGCAGTCACCATCTGAAGCATGGGCCATCACTATGATAGGGAAGAAGAGCTCTGAATGGTTTCATGCCAGTACTTAAATACTTCACCATGGGAGTGTCACTCATCCCTTATACTCACAACCACTGGCCAGTACTAATGACATGGTACCACCCCAGTTGGAAAGGTAGCAAAAAAATGAAGTTTCACCATGTACCCAGAAAGTATAAAGCCAGAAGTATCTGGTCAATAACACTAATGACAATCACTTGACATGTCATTTTAGTTGAATAAAATTAAACCAGTCTATCATGGTGGAAAATATGCTAATGGACAGAGAACCAAGACTGAGTCTACATTAACTTTTTCCAAGGACACTGAGACCACAAGGGGACTATTTAGTACAGGTGTGTATGTGAGTTACAATGTCAGCATTGACATCATCTTTGCATTTAAACACACAAAATCTCAAAATGAAGTGGTACTTGGGATACATTCCTTGCCACTCTGCTTAGCATGACTACATGCAAATTTCTGTAAATACAGTTTTTGTCTTCTGTTTGGTAGACTGATTGCTAGGGTTACATCAGTTCAGTGGAAATCATGAATGAAATTCTCCCAAGAAGCTTGGCCCTGTGAACAGGTGACTATGGGAGGTGATTTGAAATAGTCAAAAAAAAAAAAAAAAAAAACGCCCCAATCTATCACAGGGGCAAAGGGATGACGTCTAACTATACTCGGTGTTTTATCAATTTTCTAGAGTTCAAAAAGTGATGACTAAGCACTTATCATCTGTGGATGTAGCACTTGTGGTGATGCCTACCTCACAGCACCCGTGCCCTTCAGGGGAGGCAGGGCCTCTTGGAGCACTCCAGGGCCCTGAAGGGTCCCCAAGGTGTCTGTCACAAGCCTTCATCTACAGATTGCTCAAGACTGCATCTCTGTTGCAGCAGGTGCAGGAACCTTCCTGCTTCTGAAATGCTGGCCGTCCATGCCATTTCTACCAGACCCCCCATTGCTGTCCTCCATTTGCACACATTGGCCTGGCCTGGACTGCTGATCCCTGAGTTTCAGAGGATCTCAGCACCCTCAGCCCTCCTCCTCCTCTGCCAGTGCTCACCACCCTTTTCTACTAGAGCCTTCAGCTGCCAGAATCTCCTGAGAAGTTTGGTGAGATAGAGAAGGATAACTCCATCTCTGTGTGAGGGGATAAGAGAGGGACCCCACAGCGGTGACACTTAGGAACAACTAGGAGTGTCCAGTTAAACTGTTCTATGAAGCCTTAGTCACCGTCCTCTTGCTCCCAACAACTCTGGAATGGATGACAGGGGACTGGGCCACGTATCAACTGAATGTGAGTCACCGAGATACCCTCAGAATCCCTCCTCACTCTGCTGCCACTGTGTGTTGTTCCTTTAAGTGACGTGCACAGCGTGCTCAGGACATTGATGGACGCACAGTAGTTTCTGCAGAAGTGCTATGTCATTGTTGTTGTTACTTAATGTCCAACTCATTGCTTGAGAATGAGAAGCAGTTCTCTTTCTAAAGCTCCTTTGGTCCACTGCAACCAGCTTCTGGAAGGCTCTTCCTAAAGATCACTGAAAAATCCCAAATGTGCCTGAATCTCTCCATATGATCGCTACAACAATTCTGCTAGTCAGAAACCTTATTCTTCCATTGTATGTAGGAAACTAAAGCTCAGAGAGATTAAGTAAATTCCTCAAGGTCACAGAGTTAGAAATGATAGAGCCAGATCTGGTTTTGATCCATTTATACCATGAGTAGTACAGAGAATTGTGATTCTCAATCATAGGTGATTTCAGTCCACCAGGGGACATCTGGCAATCTCTGGAGACATTTTCAGGTGTCACTACTTACTATTGGCATCTATCAGGTAGAGAGCAGAAATGCCACTGACCATCCTACAGTGGATAGGACAGATAACCCTCCCATCCCCCAATAGAAAAGTATTGGGTCCAAAATGTCAGTTATGCTGAATTTAAGAAACCATGGGTTAGAGGGAAATAAGTCACAGTATTGGGACAAGATAATCAGGGGAGGTCAGGAAGGACAAGCTGAAAAGTTCTTTCATGATTAGGATTTGGGTAAATGTGGCAGAAGGCCGAGTAGAGAGAGCAATGTGAACAAAGAAAGGGACAGCAATATAATAGGTGTTTACAGAAGAGTAGATGCCCAGGTGCAGGGACAAGTGGCCGTAGGAATTAGAAAGGTTCATGGGAGGACTGGAATGCTGAGAATTTAAGTGCAGAGAACCTGGGACACAACCAAACACTACAGGATTCCAGAGCATGTCTTGGGGCTGCCAGCCCAGCTCACCACGTGACATGAACACTTGTCCCCAGATCACTGATTTTGTTATTCACACATTTTGCATCAATGCAACTTCTGCATGGGCTTTAGCCCATTTTAGCCCTATCCCAACACTTGAAGGAGGGAAAACTGGGGTTGAAGTCATGTGCCCATGGTCTCTGGCCAGTTAGTGACTGGGCTAGGACTGTAATCAAATCTTGGGATTAGATCCATTGCTCATCTCCACTAAACTCATAGTATGTAGAGTTTGGTCCCTGAGGTCCCAAAAGAACAGCCAATCTCATCTCCTTCCCATTTATCCTTCACTATCCTTCTTTAATTCGTGTCAAGATTGTTGGTAAGTCTTTATTTTCCCCATTCATAGTTGAAGCACCAAAAATGTGCAAGGCCAAATATTTTTTGCACAAGTGAAATAGCATTTTTCTACTTAAAAAAGAAGCCTTGTTGAGGAAAGGGGGCAGGAATTAGTTGGAGGGCTTTAGTTTGGCCTTTGGAGGCACTTTCCGAGAATCATGATTGAACTCGACAGGTATTTCCCACTTCAGCTTTGCATGTGGGCTCAGCTATAATGAAGAATCGAGATTTGGCTAAGGAGGCAAGTAACATAATCCTAAAAAGAGCCCCAGGGATGGATTCAGTACAGAACCAGCCATTTTTGACCCACAGAATATTTCACACCTGAGAGCTTCATTTTGGAATTTTTTAAATTTATTTTTCCCAACTGGGCAAAGAAATTACATTCCCAAGTCCATGCCACTGCAACATAAAGGTAATTTATTTCCAAACAAAAGAATTAGGAAATGTGAACTTTAAGGCTTTAAGACTAACATTAACTCATCCACAGGAGACAGATGGTATTTAGTATTTTCAATGAAGAGTCTGTTAAATGTGAAAACTTAATACATCTGGGATGAGTCATCAGGAGGAGTTAATTTGCTAAAATCTTAGCTTTTGCATTTCCTGATTAGATTTTTTTTCGTCTTTCAGCCTGGCACCTATGACCCTAACAATTTTCCATTTAACACAAAAGAAATACTCCAAATTTTCCTTTATTTGCAATCTCACCTAGGGGTCATTCAAGGATATTGTCCTTAGACTAAAATGGCTGGACATTGTATATTCATCTACGATCATGATACACCTTTGGATGTGACATGAGATGTATGACAAATGTGAAGTTTCATGGACTTAGAGGATAGAAGATAACTCCCACTGTGAGTGCTTAGGGGCGTCATGGAGGCAGTGTTTGTAGATTCTACCCACCTTCCCATGTCAGCTCAGAATTGCAAGAGGAAGGAACACTCCATCAGACAGAACAACATGAGCAAAACACAGACACAGGGAAGAGCTGGTGTGCCTTAATAGTTGGAATATGTCCAGGAATATTGGGAACATGATCCCAAGGCCAGTTAGAGGAGATTTGTAAAAAGTTACTTCTGGGTCAGATTATGGGGGTCTTGATGTCAGGCTAAGGTGCTCCAACTATAAGAAACCATGGTCAGCGGTATGGAGCTGAGCTTCAAGGTGAAAGCTGAAGGAGATGAAAGTTCTAGAGATCGAGTTCATGTTCAGCATGGTAACGATATTAATAATACTGTGCCATATACACTTGTATATCTTAAGAGTTCTTGCCACACACACATGAAATGTACCTAAATGAAGGGGTGGGTGTGTCAGCTTGACTGTATTTCCATCAGGCTGACCTGATGACAGTGTATAGATTGAGGTGACAACAGTAGTCTCAGAAAGAGACAGAGGGGGGCTGACGTGGGAAGGTGTGATTCCCAGCATCGCATGCCGGATTGTGCCAAGTCCATGACATAGAAGGCCCAGGTGCCAGAAGTTCCTGGACTACATGCCTAGGAAGACACAGAGGGGTTTCAAGGAAACAAGCATTCCCAGAAAAGAAGAGAGGTTTCTCCAGCTCTGACCACCAAGAAAGTCATCCAGCAAAAGCTGTCAAGTGCACTCTTGAAACCGTGAGCCAGAGCTGGGAGAAAGGGCCATACTAAAACTGGAGATTGAGGGTCTCCCCACATAGAACACACATAGGACACGGTGAAAAGTGCAACAGTGAACGAATCTTCAGAGAGAGAGAGAGAGTGAGAAAGGAAAATGCCAGAGATATTTGGGGATGATTTTCATTTCAGCATCATGTGAACACCTATATGATAGAAGTCCAAGGAAGAATTAGTTTCTGAGGTATGGGATGAGTGCAATTATTTTTTTACCTTTTGGATTCTATCAAATTTTGTTACTTCTATAAATACTAAAATATGTAAATGTTACTTTTAAAGAGGAGACCATGACTTTTACAATATGATCATGGAGACAAGTGACTAATGAATGCAGCAGACAAACCCAGCTGAAAATGAAGCCAAAGGCCTTTTTCATCTTCCACACCAGTGGCTGAGCAGCATCAAAAGAACAAGTATTTCTCCAACTGGCATTTACTGAAACACATTTGGTCTCATGAATGGAAACATAGCATTGTAAGAGTCACATGGGTCCCACCCCTCATAGAGATTATGGTCTGATGGACATGAGAGGTGTTAAATAAACCCCCATGAGGTAAACTTGTAGACATGATAGGAGAACAAGGGGTATATGGGATCCCAGAACTGGAAGGTACATCTAATTCAGCCCAGGAGAGTAACTTCAAAGAAGTCCCCAGGAAATTCTCCCTTATTTTTAAGGAAATGATCACCATGTGATGAGACTTTCTCTAGTCAATAGAACCATCTCTACATCAAATGAAGCTGTAACCTTTAGTTATTAACAAGATGATATATCTCAAAAGTACAGTAGCTTTAACTTATGGTCAAAATACTGACTTTGTTCAAGTGTGACTGGCTTTCAGTGATATAATACTTGAGATATTTGTGATTATCTGAAAGTAGTAACTTAACTTGTGAATCTTAAAAGTTCTGCATCCAAGAGTGCCCTCGGCTCATCTGAGCAGAGGACATGCACTCTTTCATGTTATTGCCCCTCGAGCTGACAGAACCTTCCAGCATACCTGCTAAACTATCTCCAAGAAGCACAGTGGACACAAGACTCTATGGGGACCTAAAAAAGTGCTGAGATGACAGGTGTCCTCCCCTCTAAGCACCTACATGGATCTCACAGGTCTTCCTTTTCTTTTCCTATGGATTAGGAATCCCCTACTTCCTTTTCAATGGGCCCACCAAGGTAAAAGGTGATGCTGATGAGCTTAATTGTGTTTTCTTCAGTACTGGTGAGACTGTTCCATTTAAGTAAAAGACGCTCAGATGAAAGAAAATAAAAACACTATTGTTTCCACTTCTGGAACTAAGCAATGACTTTTTATTGGAGTTTGAGAATAGAAATTCAGTCAGGCTTCCTGTGGGAAGCAAAAGTTAACTTGGATCTGAGGATGGGAAAGAGTCTAGTAAAGGTACAAAAAGGATTTTTCTGAGAATGACAATATTTTATGAATATTCAGCTCTCTTAAGCACAGACTACAAGACATGTGTCCAGTAAGGTCCTGGACAGGAGTGAGGGTAGAAAGGGGACAGACTGAGAAGGTGAGGCTTCTAAGCTACAATTAAAATTTGGAGTTTATCCAGAGGTCAATGGGAAACCAATAAAGTGTACGAATCACTGGATTTTTTAAAGAATTATTCTGGCTACAGCATAGATGAGAAATGGGAAAGGAAAAAAAAATGGAGTTAGAGAGACCAATTGGATGGTTATGGTCAGGCATGAATGAGGAGGAGGGCATAGAGTCCTGGTGAAGAGGCTATAGAAAAGTAGACACATTGAATAAATGTGAAAGACACACTCAAGAGAAGCCAGATGATTATGATAGCTCTGCAGCAGATGGTAAGCGAGAAGGGGAGTGTAGTCAGGGATGACCCCTGGGTCGGTACATGACTTGAGCACCCACAGTGGTAATGGAATCATTCACTGTGCATGGTGCACTATGGACTGAATGAAGGTCTAGGTCAAAGTCTTAACTCCCAGTGTGATGGTGTCAGGATGTAGAGCCTTTAGGAAGGGATTAGTTATGTGAAGTCATAAAAGCGCCACACCCATCATAGGATTAGTGCCCTTATTAGAAGAGGAACTGACCAGGGAGGGGATCAGCACATGCTGTCTCCATGGGAGGATACAGCAAGAAGGTAGACATTTATACAACAGAAAGTGCTTCCTCTCTGGATACTGAATCCACCAACACCTTATCTAGGCCTTCAAGCCTCCAGAACTGTGAGAAGCAAATATCTGCTATTTAAGTCACTCAGTCTATGGTATTTTGTTATAGCACCTGAATTGATGAAGGCACTGACAGAGAAAAGGAGATGGAACAATTCAGTCTCAGATAGGAGCAGGTGCCATTGAGGGACTACCAGGAGCGCAGGTGGTTGAGCAGATAGCAGTGCTCAGAAGAGAAGTTGAAGCTAAAGATATAGATTTAGGGCCATCACTTGCAGGAGAAATGGACAGCCACAGGCATGCATAAGATGACCAGGGAGATGGGCAAAGTGAGAGGAGAAAAGGCCTTGGGGCACCAACGCTGAAGGCGGCATAGACTTGCCATTGACCACAGATGTCCACAGTCACTGTGACCCAAAGTGGGAAAGAGTTCAAACATCATACACCAAGTCATAGGTGGGGAATCCAAGTGCATAATTCTGGCCCTGGCAAGAAATTTCATTTCTAGCCTAACAGTAGTGGCACCTGAAAGAGGAATTGTCCATGAAAAGGCCTGAGGCCTCTGTCTGCACTGCCTGGATGTGAGAAGCTCTGTAAAGATGAAGATGCGCTCGCCTGACCCTCACTGCCATCTTAACTAGGCTTCTTCCCCATTTTAAATGTTAAGAGAAGTTCACAGCAGTGACGAGGCTTGTCCCAGGTGACGCAGTGACCATGGCAGGGCCTGTCCTCATGCCTGGTCATCAGGTTGGTACACTGCTCTGTCCTTGACCTCCTATTACTGTTCACTGCTCCTACATATTTATGTTATTTCATTATATTCTGAACCTGTGGACCTCTTCATTAAAACCAATATATTAAAAAAAAAAAAAAGTGCTTCAGTTCAAAAGCTGAGAAAATACGGCAGGAGCGACATCCTCTAAACCTGAGACACCCTCCTCTTTTCCCTTTGACCATCAGTTGCTGCTGAGACCTAGAGAGAACAGGGAGTCTGACACACAGGATGGTGGTCCCTCTCTGCCTCGTGTTTTCTGTTTCTGCTCCAGACATCACAGATAATGAAAGCCGACTGCCTGCCTGGATTTCCTTTCTCTCTCCCACTGTCATTTCCATTCCCTGGGTCTCATTCCTTTTTAGCACAAAGTTGTGTTTGGGCTCTCACTCACCAGCAGTGATAAATTCCAAGAAAAACCCATTCTTATTGAGTTATTTTTGGAATGTTGTGCCAACATGTCTAAATGATGTGGCAGTAAATTTCACTCTAAGATCTAGTTTGACTTCATGTTAATTCAAATAAAGAAAAAGAAAATGGGAGGTAAAAATGGGAGTTCATAACCCACTTGAATCAAATGTATGAAATATGATATGTCAAGAGCTTTGTAAAGTTTTGAACAACCAATAAAAAAAAAAAGAAAAAGAAAATGAAAGAAATGCTGAAGTTCCATCTTTCATTCTCAAGGAGAATTTTTTAAAAATCTAATCTTTTGATAAGGGGCCTAAGCTCTCTGTCAGACCCTAAAGGCCACCATCCAGCACCAGCCACCCCTCATGGAATATGCAGAGGGAAACCTTCCTTAGGTTCTCCAGCAGAGGAAAGACGGAGCAGGCCTGGAAACCCTTTACTGCACACAGGATAAAGATATGATCACCTTTATTGAAAAGGATCAAACAGGACTTCTTCCTGGGAATTCAGGCCTTCATCTGGACCATCTTTTCCTGGGGGGACTTAAAAAAAATGTAGCCATGTCTATTTTCCACCCATGTGTCCTCTATCACCAAATCTAGGAGACAGTTTAGTCAGGGCCAGGCTCGAATTCCAAGGGGGCCAATCCATTTCAGATTCCAGGAGTGAACACTGTTGTTTTTCCATTTCCCCAGTTTCTAGCCAGAATCCCTTGTTTTGTTTTGCTTTTGATGGGACATTCTATCACCCACCTGCTGCCCATTTTCAAGCCTGCTCAGCTGGTAGAACGGAAGGCTAGAGCTGCAGCTGAGTCTTGTCACGGATGAAGTGGCACTTGTCTGAGACTGAGCCAGGACAGGGAGGTGAAGGATGGAGAGATGGAGAAGGCAGAGTCCTGGGCATAACATTTGAACACCTCCTTCAGCCCACGCCTCAGCCAGATCCATCCCTTGATTCTACAAATAATAAAAACAAGAAAAGCAAGAATTGTAACCACTTAGCTTTCCAGGTCTAAATTTATTCATCTGAGAATTGGAAAGAACAATACACAGAGCTTTAAAATTTGTCCCATAGATCTCTGAAATTCCAAAATTCTAGTTCATAATATTCTCATTCAAAATGTAATCATATACCCAAGAGTCTGAATACACAGAACAGGATTCATGAACAAGGGGGACTGAAATTCCCAAATTAAGACATTCACCACAACAGCAGCAGTTGGTCCTCCACTATTTGAAGACTCTAACCAAAACCCCTCACCCTTGATCTTCCATGTGGCTCCCTACATTTTTTTATTGATTTTTTTTTAAAAAAATAAATGACAGCAGAATGCATTACAATTCTTATTACACATATACAACACAATTTTTCATATCTCTGGTTGTATATAAAGTATGTTGACACCAATTCGTATCTTCATACATGTGCTTTGGATAATGATGTCCATCACATTCCACCATCCTTGGTAACCCCCTGTCCCTTCCCTTACCCTCCCATCCCGCTGCCCTATCTAGAATTCATCTATTTCTCCCATGCTCCCCCTTCCTACCCCCCTATGAGTCAGCCTCCTTATATCAGAAAAAACATTCAGCATTTGTTTTTTAGGGGGATTGGCTAACTTCACTTAGCATTGTCTTCTCCAACACCATCCATTTACCTGCAAATGCCATGATTTGACTTTATTTTATTGCTGAGTAAAATTCCATTGTTTATATATGCCACATTTTTTTTTTATCCATTCATCCACTGAAGGGCATCTATGTTTTCTCCACAGTTTAGTTATTGTGAATTGTACTGCTATAAAATGATGTGGCTGTGTCACTGTAGTATGCTGTTTTTAAGTCTTTGGGGTAAAGACCGAGGAGAGGGATAGCTGGGTCAAATGGTGGTTCCATTCCCAGATTTCCAAGGAATCTCCATACTGCTTTCCATATTGGCTGCACCAATTTGCAGTCCCACCAGCAGTGTATGAGTGTGCCTTTTTCCCCATATCCTCACCAACACTTATTGCTGTTTGTCTTCATAATAGCTGCCATTCTGACTGGAGTGAGATGAAATCTTAGAATGGTTTTGATTGGCTCCCTACATTTTCAGCCTTGTCCCTCAATGTTTCTTCATATTCCCATCCCCTGGCCAAACTGAGTCCTGCACTATGATCCACTTGTCCTCTATTTCCCTGCAGTAATCTTGGCTTCTTTTCATGGGAAGCCCTCTCTATCCCACCACCACCACCATCCACACACACACACACAGCTATCCAGCCCCATTCTGCAAAGACATACTTAAAGATTTGCCTCTTCCAAAAGTCGCCCCTCAGCTCCTGTGCCCAACTACACTTCTAAGAGCAAGTTCCGCTCTCTGAATCTTTAAAACCCTTTATCTGTAGCTTATTTATGTTTTCTGGATCAAGTTCTCCTTATGTCACTTCAGATCCTCTTGGACTTAGGTGCTTCAGGGAGCCCTTGGCACTTGTTCTGCCCCAGCTGCTGCTGAGCTCAGCCTCTCTGTGTGGGTTCTGGCCAACTGCATGGAAGAGTAGTCTGGCAGGGCCTTGCTTCATGCCTGTGATCTGAGCCTCTTACCTCCTGTCTTGGCCTGTCTTCTGAGATATTGGACCCAATGGGCTCGACATGCCTCTCAGTATATATGTGCCAGAGCACAGGCTCCAGGGGAGTTAATGCTTCCTAGATGGAAACTTTTCCTGGTGGGAAACAGGAGCCAGTATATAATTTCTTCTCCATTCTCCTTCTATCCACCATGAAATTTCCTGAGGCAGGAAATTCTTCTGTGAGACTGAGCAATTAACTGTCCTTACTACTAAGTTGTGTCCTGCTTGGTCAACACCCCTTTGTAATTGTTCTTCTTTCTTTTCTCATATCCTTTTTTGCTCATTCCTCCTTTCCTGCATTTTTATCCGCCCCCCCCCCCCAAATGTAGCATGATGGTGTTTGCATCTGGCTGTTTTCTAGGACACCCAAATCTTGTTTTTTTTTATTTTATATCACAGTTGCTAATGCATGTATCTTGCTTCTCCTGATGAGAATACATAGTTACTGTGCATAGATTCTCTATTTTCTATCTTGGCCGTACAATATCCCGGATGAATGCCTGACATAGTGTCGTGCTCAGTAAAGGTCTGTGGCATGAAGGAATGACAGCAGATTTTGGAAAATGCAGTGTCGATATGAACCTGTTAACACACTCAAAATGGAGGAATGGGAGGGGAGTTTGTTCTTAAACTATGGCCCATTCTTGGGACAGTGACAGTATAATACATCTGAGTGCTGTCAGATGCACTGGAGCACAATTTGACCAATGCATATCTCTTTTGTCCCAGTACAGTAGTAGTGTGCATGATGATGCAGGATACAGAAAATAAATATGTCAGACTCTTTATCTAGGATCAGGCAGCCAGGCCCTGGAATCAGACCACAGGAATGACTTCCCTTTTTGTGAAGAAACTTTGTACAATATATTCAGAGGAGAATGGCAAATTCACAATGGGGCTGAAGAACAGGCTGGGAGAGAGACCTTATTAGAACATTAGGAGTTGGGATAGAATGATCCCAGTGGAGTCTATGGGAGGGCATTCACCCTTAATGAGCTGGAAGCCCCTATCAATACCCCAGCACCTCCAACTCAGCTTCTCTTGCATCATGATTCATTGTGCCAGGACTTTGGTATCCATGTGTAGCTTTGATGCCTGTGTTTATATTCAGGCATAACCACAGAAGTGGCACCCATCCATCTACATAGGGGCAGCTGTGGCACCTGAGGCAGGAACAGAACCAATATTGACTCATAATTGGGCAGATTAGATGCTCTAGTTCCCTCTCTATTCTGTTTTTGGAAGAAGGACTGTGCACTTTGGACTATATCCCTGGAGTTCTTGAACCTCCAGAAAGTAATACTAGAATCCTGCTAATGAAGACTCAGTCAGCTAATTGCAAATGAAAAGATGAGACCACACTCAGGAGGGGATGAGGTGATTTCTCCTAGTCATTTCAGGACTCGCTGAGCCTCTCTGCAACAAGTACACTCTGTTCACCAAAGCCTTTCGGGGGTACCAGGTGTAGCCATGGCTTATTGGAAAGTGTGACCCATATGGAGAAAAACAAAACAGGAGATGGGCAAAAGGGAGGAGATGAGTAATTGCACCTGCAGAAAATGAGGATAATGGTTAAGGATACATGCGCGGAAGCTCTGAGTTCTGTGGAGAAAATAACCAGTACAAACATGAGGAATTATTTGTCCTTAATCTCCCCCGGAGATTAAGGTGGAGCTGATCCTTGGGGCCTGGTGGCCTGTATCACCTCCCGGCCAACACTATTAAAAGTGCCTGCTCACTCAGTGGTTAGCACAGGCGTTACACAACCCCTGTCCTGCGGTCCATCCTGCAGATACAGGCAGGCAGCTCTCATTTTGCAAAATGCTATTTTTAAAACAACCAAATCATCCCACATCGCCCCCACTGCAGCCCACAGGAAGGAGCTGGTTGCCTCACCAGTTTTTGGCACCGAAGTGCCTCACTGTGAATGTCTTCTTCTGCTGTCATACTGTCCTGATTAAGATTAATTGTCCCAGTTCAAGTGAGTCACTCAAAAAGGATGGGAAGGGTGGAGGGAAGAGGGCAGTTGGCTTCTTTTCCCTACTTCAATGTTTGTTCTGAAAGATCCAGAAGAATACAGGAGTGGAGCAAAGGAATTTAAAGTGTGGAACATGTAATAAAGGAGATCAAGTGAAAAAGCTATTATGGGCTCCATGTTTATCTTCAGTCAGTGACTTTGAGGAGAGCATGCACTTGGCTGGTAGTCCTGGAGGAGGTGACTGCTCCCTGCCAGTTGGAGGCCCTTGAACTGAACTCTCAAAAATGCGGCTGACCTCGTCCAGCCCCATCTACCTAAATCACAAGGCCAGGTCATCTCCCCTTGACAGACTCAAACACACTCCAGATGTATGTATTGGAACCTCAAAAGGCCATTTTGGGTGGAGAATCCATATATAATCAAGAGAGAAACTGAGTAAGAAAAAAAATATAAAACCACTAAACTCCAGATTGTACTAAAAAGGAAATAAATATTATTTACAGAGCAAGTTTTACTTGCCGGGCATCAGTACAAAGGTTTATTCTTTCTGAGTTTTTTCTCCAAAGCTCAGATTTGCACATCACCTCTAGACTATCTTCCTGGCCCTGAGGCTCCCTGCTCCCTGGCAAACCCCTCAGACAGCTTTGTTGACAAAGCAGGCCTGGAGGAAGCAGCTCAGGCAGTTTGGGGAGTATTTACAGAATATTTATAGAGCCATCATCCAAAACCCGTGATACTACTCTCATTCCAAATTGAAAACATCTACATGCATGCTCTCTCCCTCATCCTACTACCTTAACAAAAGAAAGAAGGTTTGGCAAGAAGAAGGGGTCAAACTTTGCTGATTGTGCATTCAATAGGAACCAGTTGTCATGATCCATCTTGGAAGTCACCAGGCAGAGTGTGAGGAGCATGAAGAAGCTCCCAGTTTGCCACATGGGGCCTTCAGGGGCCACTGGCAAGTGAATGAGTGAATTTGGTTACAAGTTCCCATCCCCTTAGATAAACCACTTCTAGATTCTGGACAACAGAGATGATCCAACCCAACAGAGGAACTAGCCTACCTTCTAGTTTAGATATTCCTCTTTCTGTCCCAGCAGCCTGGAATGTCTACATGCCTGGGGACTGTCATGAGCTTCCCTATCCCCAACAATTTCATTTTGGAAAAATCCCTATTCTATATCTACATGTTGGACTGGATGGACCCTTGAACATTCTGCTTATTGCTCCAGCCTGAACCCCAAAACTTTCTCTGAGCTCCAATGGTTTGAATCAAGGGGGGGGGCATATCTAATTTTTGTCCTGCTCAGGTTATTGGCAGATAAGCTTACAGTAAGTCATTAGTCAAACAGAAACTCATCTGTACTCCCTCTTTCCTCCACCGCCTCTGTGGTCTGAGTGTGTCCTCTTCAAAATGCACGTGTTAAAACTTAATGGTCAAAGTGATAGTATTAGGAGATGGGAATTTTCAGAGGTAATTAGGCCATGAGGACTCCTCATCTGTGAATGAGATTAAGGCCCTTGTAGAAAAAAATTTCCATACAGTGTTCTGCCTGCCAGATTTCTGCCACTTAAGGACACAGTGTAACTCTTCTCCAGAGGATACAACAGCAAGATACTATCCTGGAGCAGAAAGTAGCCCTCACAAGACACCAAACCTCTGGCTCCTTGATTTGGATTTCCCAGTCTCCAGATCTATTAGAAATAAATTTCTAATCTTTTTAAATTTCCCAATCACAGGTATTTTGTTATGGCAGCTCAAACTGGACTAAGACGGTGCCACAGATACAACATGTCACAAAGTGGTTGATGGTAAACCAAATTTATTATCCCCTTGGGAAGTTTATTGGGAATATTATGTGGCTGCATTCTTTCACCATAGACAAGACACTTTTTAAAAAATCTTTGAACAGATAGTCAAGGCATATTATCATAATTCTGAGAGCTCCATTATTTGATATTTTGATGTCTTCATGATATTTTTCTTATCTAATCAATGTTAATTCATTATCTATCTATCTCTTTTTCTTTCTTAGAATTGGATTTCCAACCATGTGAATACAAGTCAATTCAATCTTTGCCAGAGGTAGTCAATGGACAGGATGAGGCGACATGTTCACTTAGAAGCTTGAGCTAAGGGCTCAGAACCTAGACAGCTTCAGTTCCTAATTCCCATAATGCACTCCCTGACAGTCTCTCCCTTGCTTCAAACTTGCTTAAGAACTAGAGAACACCAGGCCAAGAAATCTCAAGATCCTCTCCAGGGGTTCTGGGGCAAGTCATGTCCTTTCAGGGTGGGAAGCTGAACCTCAGAAAGTTTATAGTAGCCTGCCAAAGTCACAAAGCCAGAATAGCCCAGCCATGTCTCCCAAATCTGCCCGGTGCTTCTTCTACCACTCCTCAGGATTTACGGAGTCACCCCAATTTCCACAGGATCTTTAGGCTTCTATCTGCAGCTGGAACAATTTTAGCAACAATTTTTGCTAGTGATGAAACCTTATTTCCCTGGAATAGAAAACCAGGGGATACAGAGGTACGCAGGTTGACCAAGGGATCCACAGAGCAGTAAAAGTTCCAGAAGAGATGTCACTGTGACCCAATTGTGCCCAATAATCCCAAGGCATTCTGGGTACTGCGTTTTGTTTTGTTACTTTTTGCTGACCTTTCACCCTTCATTGTGTTCCCACTTCGTGTTCTGTGGGAAAGAGAAGGTCAAGAATTTGGAAAGGCAGGAAAGATGTTTTATTGGTCAGAAATTGGCACAACCTCATATTCCTGCTTCATCAGTATGCCTGGCCCATCAGTTGGAGATGGGACTTCACCTCCTGGCTCCTCTTGGCTCTGTAAATTCACGCTTTTTAAATTTTACAGAGCAGTTTATGGGCTGCGAAGAGGAGAAGCTGAGGGATCTGTTGTCACGGGCTGCATTGAGCAATGAACCATCTTCTTGGTATTCTTTTTCTTCCTTCCCCATGTGAGTCTTGTAAATGGGCATTTAGACCCCCTGGGGGGAGATGGGAAAGGGCTTCTGGGGGCAAGTCATGAAAGAGAACAGGCACTGTGAGGAGACCTTTAGGAAACCTGAGACACCTGTCAATCCCTGATCATCTTGGTTTTTTGGAAGCGAGAGAAAATTCCAGCAGATCATCATCACAGTCCACTCTGAACTTCAGTGCCTGTGAGGTTAGAGGGAATGTGTGACCTGGTGATTTAAGGGTTTGAATTTTGAGAGGAGTGATGGGGGGTGGGGGTGGTAGGAGCTAAAGAACTCGATGCCATAGAAATGTTTCTCTGATACAAGGAGGCTGATTCTTAATGGATAGGGAGAGGGAGCATAGGAGGAATAGAAGAACTCTGGATAGGGCAGAGGGGTCGGAGGGAAAAGGAGGGGGCAGGGGGTTAGAAATGATGGTGGAATGTGATGATCATTATTATCTAAAGTACATGTATGAACATGAATTGGTGTGAATATACTTTGTATATAATCAAAGATATGAAAAATTGTGTTCTATATGTTTAATAAGAATGGTAATGCATTCTGCTGTCATGTGTAAATAAAAAATAAATTAATAAATTAAAAAAGAATTCTCTAACTCTCAAGCTCTCCTAGAACATTCCAACATCTCCATAGCAGCCAGACAGTTGCTTACAAACAGTAACTGACAGGACCCCACCACCACTACTCCACCAAATATGCAATTCTTTAAGGTAAATTTGATCAGAGTATGATTGGTAGGCTAGTTGAGCAAGGGATGGTGTAAGTTGCTAGAATTTTCTTTTTCAGCAAAGTTGGAAAAAAAATACTAGACATGTTTCTAAGTGTCCTTATGTTTTTAAAGCCCGAGAATCTAACCAGAATGGAAGGTTAGAAAAACTGAGGAATTCATTATCATCATGATCATTATCTTCACTCTTAGTGAATAGTTAGTAAAAGCTTATTGGGTGCTGGGCGCCTTTTAAGTGCTTTTCACACATTATCTTAGCTGTCACATATTCTCTCATGACATAAGACTCTTGAGGTGAGAAGCACAGGAGGAGTGTCTCCCATGCTCTGCATAGAGGTGTAGAAGGAAGAAACCTCAACTTCTTCCAAGTTCTGATCCTGGCCTTTACAAGCTAGAAAGCAAAGCCTCGGTGGATTTTAGCTATTGCTCAAGATTTCCCACTTTTTAAATACACTTTGATAAACATGTATCAACTGTAGAGACTCATGGGGTTCATTGCCAGATTCCAATATATGCCTTCAATGTGCACTGATCAAATCCAGCCTTCCGTAGTCTACTCTTCCCAACCTCTAGTCATCATGGTTCTCAGTCGGATCCCAAGTTTTCTTTCCTCACAAAGAATAAATGAGTTAATGCTAATTTGTGGAAGCTTCTAAGGGAGAGACAAGAAGAAAGTGGCTTTTAGAAGAGAAAATTAGGCCTCTGTTTTCACAGTGAATTGGGGAATCTCCTGACTGCAATGCTGGGAATCCCTCAGTGTTCCTTTACTGTTATGTCTTTGTTTAGCTTGCAAAGACTTCTGGGAAAGCCCCAGCCTAGTCATCAAATCTTCTACCTTTACCCCACCTTCATGTAGCCCTGATCTCTTAGGAAGGTATGCTCTTGAACTGGACTGGAGAGAACTTGAACTCTGCGTGGTAGGACAGAGGGAAGGTGGCATCATAGGCAAGGCCTTGGGTCAGCGTCTGAAAAACCTTGCCAAGAGCAACTGTCCACTCAGCCTTAATTTTCGGCTCTTCACTACCCTGTGAGTTGTGCCACTGAAGGCCCTTGAGATTTTGTACTTAGTATCCCATACCCGAGTGGTGGTGGTGAAATTGCATGCCCCAGGAAGATGAGAAGGGAAGAAAAAAATATTACCATAAAAGTGAACTGGAAAAGTTAGAACTGGAAAAATTCTACTAGGGAAACACACACATGATTAGACCAATTTTGATTTTTCTGGGAAGAGGTGTGTGAGAGGGGGTGGATGGTGATGTTAATAAACAGTACATACTTGGAATCTCCAGAAGAGCAGGAAACCAGACTCCTTCCAAGGGCAGGGGTGATGCTTTTAGAGAAATAATACCCCTGATTGTCACGGGCAGCCCTGCTCCACAGACAGCAGGACACAGGGCCAGGATCTGTGTATTTTCAAGTCAATACACACATCCCTTGGATTATCAAGCAGTGAGGGAGGACCAGCCCTATACATCATAAACATGTCACTGGGGCTTTAAGTTCTGGGCTCTGCCTCTCATTTGCCTAGCCCTACTCCTGCCCAGGCAGCCAACCTGCTGTCCACTTTCTTGAGAAGATCTCAAGTGCATTTATAATATGATCTTCAGTTGCTTATAGCTGACACTGTCTTCCTCTGTCACTCCCTCTTTAATTCCTCCTCAGGTTTGAATATAGATCCAGTGGTGTGAGCAGAGTTATGACTCCCCAGAGATGCTCACAGCTTAATCCCTAGGACCTGTGACTCTTTTACCTTACACACCAACATGGACTTTGTAGATGTGATGAAGGTGACATCTTGAGATGGGAGTGGGGGTGATCCTGGACAATCCAAGTGGGCATAATGTAATCACAAAGGTTCTTAAATGAAGATGGAAAAGAAAACAGAAAAGACAGAGAAGGACTTGTGGCTTGAAAGCCTGCTTTGTGTTCCCTTGAAGGATCAACTCTCTTCATCACAATCTCCCCTGGTTCCACACACCTTCCTTCATAGCAATCATCGCCACCACAATGGCAGATGAGCTTGTGTGATCGTTCAGTTAGTGTCTGTGTCCTTTGCTAGCACACACGAAGGCAGGGACTATGCCAGGTTTTGCTTCCTTCTGAATTCTCACCACGCAGCAGGTGCTCAATAAATATTTGTTGAATAAATGAGCAAATGAAAGGGTGAACAGAATCCCCACCTCCTGCGGGTCTGAGTATTCTTTAGTGTGGGTGGAAACCCAGCAGTCCACCGGGTCCCCCACTGGCTTGCTCTTTGCTTCTTGTTTTCATATCTTGTTCAGACTAGAATATTTATCTTTGCATATGGTCCTAATATATTTCTGCTGAGAGAACAGCAGTATCTGTAACTCCAATCAATGGCTCCAGGAGCTTGCAGGGATGGAAAATTTCCTTTCTCTATGTTATGATTTGTATTCAGATTATTCTGATTGTAACTCCTGACCCTCCGGCTCCACCAGTATACAATGATCTTCGTTGTCAGACTGGTTTTCTCCTGTGGCCTTCCCCTTCTTTGAATGCGAAAGATCTTCCACTAAGGCCCCAAGCCCAGTTTTGCAATACCCCAGGGGAACCTGATTTTCAAATCATCAGAACAAATTCTATTGAAAATCACTTGGACTTTAGCATGCTCCCACTTTTATTTTTAAAGGAAGTTGTGGATGAGGTTACAATAAATTAATGACAGTTATAAACACCAAATGGGTAGACGCCCTCAGCTCAGGCAGTTACTACATATTAACTACATGTAAAAACCTCTGAAATAAGGTGGGAAGTCACCGTCTTTGGTCAGCACTCTCCAATTCCCCAGTGGCTCTTAGGGATGATGCACTGATAGAAAATTCATGCATTTGACCCTCACAACTTGCCTGGAAAGAGAACAGCATGTTGCTAAGCTGGTCAAGCCCTTAAATCACAAGGCAGTTGCTCACTGTTTATCTTATTGTTTTCCTATACCTCTCATGCTGCCCACACGTAGTAAGCCTGGTGAAGTTTTTTGTTTTTTTTTTTAAAGAAATAAATGAAAGCCTAGCTTCTTTCCCAAAGTGGCATTTTTAGTTGATTTCCCCAGCGCGTTATACAGACAGTAAGTGAAGAGCCTTGGATTTGTAACCCAATCATCCAATCCCAAGTTCAAAGCTCCTTCCTCTCCCCGCCCATGGTAGATGCCTGGAGAAGAAGGACGAGGGACAGAGGAGACCCACAGAGTCCTGTGGGGCTGGTGGAGGTGTGGCAAAGCATTGAAGTCTCTTCAGGCAAAGAAAAGTGGCCCTGGGAGAAAGAAAGCTTTGAGTTTGCTCAGTCAAGCGGCAGGAAGAATGCAGATAAAGGACAGGCACAATTAAATGAGCAGTGATGGAAGCCTGGACTCTTCTCCCCATCCAGCTGTAGCCCCATAAACCAGGGAGAACCCCACAAACCAAGCGAGTCGGGCACACCCCTGCGATGGCAGCCCATCTAATCCCAGGGATTTTATAGCCCTCAGGATGTTTAAAGAAGCAAAAGTCCTGAGGATACATATTCCTGGCCCATTAAAGAAAAAATATTGAACATTTCTTTATTAAAGGCAAAGAGGCAGGATATGAGCTGTCCATAAACTTTCCAAAGAGAACATTCTGGCATTTGGAATGGAGAAGTGATGGCCTTGTGTGGAAACCCAGTCTTGCCTGGTTCACGTTACAGGTGGCAGCGCATGACATGTTTTTCTTACAGGAACAAATGGAGATGGTGAGCTTTTGAACATCTGGATTTTCTTCTGCCTCATTACTCTACCAGTTAAGAAGAGGTCCATGGTTATTTCTCAGGGCAGGATGGCTCCAAGCATACCCAGTATCACGGGCAGGACTTTGTAGGGCCCCCCTCAGATAATGCTGCATGGATGCAAGCTGGGACCCTGCTGCCTTTCAGAGGTGACCTTCCTCTAAGATGTCAGGGGCTGGGGTAGGCACTAGCCCTTGAAGGTTCCTGGCCACATCTTTGTCTTCTCTCCTCTGACTCACTTGTATGAATGTTTGGACATCCTTGGATCCAGACACCCAACTTCTATTGACACATTTGCAAATAAAGCACTTTAAGCCACTCCTTTGGCTCCAAAGTATGCACTGGTAGAGTGAAATACCTTGCAGAGAAGGGATAGTGGGCAAGATGTCTATGCAGGCCACCATGCCAGCTTGGAACCATCCGAACAGGGTTTCTGGGTCCCATGGACACAGTCAGGGTACCCCTGACTCCATAAACTCCTTATCCAATGGGGATGGATTCTACTGGACAACATCCTGAAAGGGACCCTCTGAGGAGCTAGACCCTGGGGAGGGGTCCTGCTGGCCCAGATCTGGTGTAGCGCTAATCACATTTAGGTAAAATTTGATTCAAACCTCCCCAAAGCCCAGTGCTTGTTATGCAGACTCTTTACATAACTGTCATTTTCTCAGGTCCTGGGTATTCACAGTTCTTTCCTCTGTCTCACTCTCAACTGTGTACAGCTTCGACCCCACTCCACGCTGACCCAAACTTGAAATGCTAACGCTTCACAGATTTTTAGGGAAAAAAATATTCTCACCCCTGGTATTTTCTTTTTACTTTACTCCAAACTGAAGAGTGCTAAACAGCTTTTTTTTTTTTTTCCTAATCTCTGCTTCCTCCTCCATCTGAGGAGTGAAACAAATCCTATTCTTATCACAGAAAAAAAATTTGGAGACCTGAATTTTTTCTTGGGATTCCACTGTCCAAGCAAGATGATTTATCAAAGCCTAAGAATGATTCTGTTGAGAAAAATGTTCTCTTCAGCCTTATACCTATATGACTGCAATACACATCGTGGTAACACAAACACACCTACAAATGAACTTGCACAGAAGAGAAACATCCCCGGGTTCAGCTGAGGCAGACTAACGGCAGAACAATAGACCAAGCTCCCCTGGGCTGCCTAGCCCTCTGTCCTGAGGACACCTCCTTGCTGAGTTTCCCTTGGACTCCAGCAGGAGTTCTATTCCCTGAATTGTACCTACACCATCACCCAATCACTACTTTTATTTGGGTTAGCTAAAATTTCCATTCCTTGCAAAAATACTGAAAGTTTTTCACTGTTTTTCCAATTGGGAAACTGGTATTTAGAGAAACTGTGGCTTGCCCAAGGTCAGAATCTACTAAGCCCTGGTCCACAGCTAACACCTAGCCACATGGCCACAGGGTATGTGTGCTTTCCCACTGATTCAGCCGCAGCCACAAGTTCATTAGAACTGGGCAGATTATGTTATGGTTTAGCAAATATCGACTGCCTTCCTTCCTGGAGTGTATTTCCTTGTTGCTACATTTCATCTCAAGGAGAACATGCCTCCGTGAGTGTGATGTTTTGGATACAGTTTATGTGTGTCTCCCAAAGGTTTATGTGTAGGAAGTTTGGTTCTCAGGGTGGTGATGTTATGAGACAGCGGAACCTTGAGAAGTGTGACAGAGTTCAAGGCAATTAGGACGTTGGGGTCCCACTCTCAGGAGAAACTGGTGTAGTTCTCACAGGATCCAAGTTAGTTCCTGCAAGAATGGATTGTTATAAAAGAGCAAGACTGGCCCCTTCCTCCTCTGTCTTGCTGTTTCACCATGTGGTCCCTCTTGTGAATGTTGTGCCATGATGCCATCTGCCATGAGGTTCTCCCAAGAGGGCAAACAAATGAAACCACCTGACCTTGGACTTTTTAGCCTCCAAAACTGTGAGCTAAAGAATCTTCTTTATGTTCCTCACCCTCAGGTATTTTGTTATAGCAATAACAAATAGGCTAATATAATAAGCTAATAGTCCAAGAAGTTCAAGAAATACATGGAGTACACCCAACTCAGCATAGAGCTGGCACTAAGCCCAGTCAAGACTACTTTAGCTCAGAGGAAGACAAGCCAACTTGTGGACACATGAGTAAGAAGTAAATGCTTACATTTGTATACTATTGAGTCTGGGGCTAATTTTTACACAGAATTTTTATATGTATAGCTTTATATATGTACATAAACTATCTCCCAAATTATCACAAGCAAAAGTTTAACCGTTTTTCCACTACATAACATGAGTCACCAATAAGTCTCCTTGCTATCTACCACTTAATCTGAATGCCAATGTCATGCATCGTGGGTTTCCTATTGCACTCCCCTTTGGGTACCAATATTTGTATTAGTCAGCTTTACTCACTTAAATGCAGCAATAAACCACCCCAAAATCCTGGTGGCTATGACAACAAAGTTTTATTCCTCACTGACCTTTATGTTGGCTGCTGCTCTTTTCCATGGTTGTCTTCTGTCTGAGATCCAGGCGAAAGGGAAAACCCCGTTTCTGGTTCATAATATTCTTGCAAAAGAAGGAAAAGAATGTAACCTGGTGATGCCTTTGAAAGCTTCTCCAACGTAGCCTGTATTGTTTCGGCTCACATTCCATCAGCAGATGCAAGCCTCAAGACCATAGCTGGCCCAGGAGATTAACTACCTAGGAGTGATAAGGCCACCATACTCCCCTGACAGCACCTCATTGTCATCCTTCAGGGAGCAGCTCAAAATGTCACCTCCTCAGAACCACTCTGAGTTCTCTACCCTTTCTGTTCTATATCATTACAACATTCAGACACAGTAAATACTTGGAGGACAATGTGAGCCCTTTGAGGGCACAGATTTTCTCTTGTTTTATTCTGGTTTCCCAGTACTTAGCACAGTCTCTGTAGCCTGGAATATTGTTCTGCAAATGCTTGTTTTTTTAAAATATTTTTCTGTTTTAGGTGGACACGATATCCTTATTTTATTTCTATGTGGTGCTGAGGATCGAACCCAGTGCCTTACGCATGCCAGGCAAGCGCGCTACCACTTGAGCCACATCCCCAGCCCCAAATGCTTGCTTTTTAAAGAAAGATTATGTAATAATGTGTGAGATCCAAGGTATCAGAGGAGACAACTATACAGGAATAGAAGGAGAAAGACCAAAGCTTTAAAGTTGTATGTATATATAGGTAGACATATAATAGATATGCAGGGAGAAATACAAAGCAGGCAACTGCATTTGTAAGCCTATAGTTTTGAAGACATGTCTAGGATGGAAATAAAACTTTGGTAGTCATCAGAACATGAAAGGTATTTAATAATCTGACATTTGGTGAGGCAATGGAGAAAGAAATGTGCCTTCTGTTTCCCATTTCTTGGTTTCTTATGTGCTTAAAGACTGCAAATCAGAACTTCAATTGTTTTCTTAGACAAACTCAGTGATAGATCTTAAATGGGTCCTCTGAGAGTCACCCTTGGGTGATCAGGTTTCCATTGGAATGAGAGTATCAGCCTCAAAGCTCTGGTTTGATCTTCCTTGTTGCCTGGGGCGTACTACTGCACAGAGCTGTGTTGTATTCTTAGGGGACCTTCAAAGGGCTCCCCTTCTACCCTTGGACTCCGGCTGAGTGTGTCATCCATAGCCCATGCCCATCACTCCCCACCTCCATTTGTCACGTCTGTAGAATGTTAAGCTTACATTGAAGGAGTGATAAGAACCAGGCATGATATCATACACTTTGTATGTGTTACTCATTCCCTCTACACCACAGCTCAGTGGGGTAGGCATGGATCCAATTTACAGATGTCATATCTGAAGCTCAAAGAAGTTAGGCAGTGTGCTGAAAGTCACAGTTAGTAAGAAGAAGGATTTTTGAATGTAGATTATCTCTAAGTGAAGACTCCCTATAAGCCACAGAGTCACCACAACATAAGGAACCTTGACAGCTCTCTTCTGGAAAGAGATACTCACACTTTTCAGATAAAGAAACCACAGGCGCACAAGCACACATGCATACACACACTGTATATCTGTACCTTTAGACACAGATCTATTTAGAATTGAAAGAAAGTACATTGCATCATTCCTTGTATTCTTAAGTAGGAGATGAATGACAATATAATATAATCATTCTTTATGCATTTATTTTATGTCCTCTCTGCCTAGCATTGTGTCAAGAACAGTGTTTTGAATTTACTTCAGATGAATTTTGTGCCCCTAAACTCTCACAGGTCCGTAATCTTCAGAGTTGCCAGCTCCCCAGGGATGTCATGTTGCAAAGCTGACAAGTTCTCCAGACGGCCACCCCCTGCCTTAGGCGTTATCCAGCCAAGCCCCATAGTGCATCTAGAAAAAATGAACTCCAGGATGCATGACCTGTTAAGAAACTGTAGTCTGGAGTGACAAAGGGAGGTTATAAACAACAGGAGAGACTTGAACCTGACTTTGTAGTACTAAGGCAGTACTACATTATCCTTCCTGAAGATGGATAACACACATGCGTGACCTCCAAATATTCATAAGTGGAAACCCTAGTCCCCAAAGTGATGATATTTGGAGGTGAGGCCTTTGAGAGGCTATTAACGTCAAGAGGGTAGACATGAGAGAGTCAGTGCCCTTCCAAGAAGAGAAAAAAGACAGCCTGCTTCTTCTCGCTGCCCTCAGCCACATGAGGACATTACCAGGAAGTCAGCACTCCCCAGAACCCGACCATGCTGGCACCATGATACCAGCCTGCAGCTTCCGGAACTGTGGGAAGTAAGGCACTCTGTCTATGGCATCTCATTAGAGCAGTCTCAGCAGGCTAAAACTCACACAGGTGCCTATGAAACAAGGAAATATCATAGGAAGAGGAACAAGGTAATTATTTTTAAATATTGAAGTCTTTCTAGTATGCAAGTTGTTTTTCAATGAATTATTTCCATATAATAATTATCCCTACTTCAGAGATGAAGAATCTGAGGATGGAAAATTTTCAATATTTGTTGAGGATTATGCAACTAGTTCATGTCAAAGGGGAAATAAAACTCATGTTTTAATCCAATATACTCTCTTGAAATGTAATGGTGACTTGGCACAGGCTCAGAAATCTTTCCTATTCTTTAGGAGGGAAGGAGACCCCCCTCCATCCCTCAGTCGCCCAGGACCCCAGCTCCTTAGCAGGAGTTGAGTCCTGGTGTTCCTTTTGGCTAAGCTGAGCTGTTGGGCTTGGCTGGGTGGTGCCAAAGGGAGGGGTGGCAGGCAGGAGAATGTGTCTGCTTTGTAGCTCTGGCCATCCCTGGAGAGCTGGCATTTTCTAAAAGAATGCTTGGTTCTCAGAAACACTATTGATAATGAGGTTGCTCATTTTTAAAATGCTGTAACCAGATATTCTAGGAAAACAGACCTGGTTCCAGGCGTGCAGCTGCAGTGTTTGGGTTGAAAGTTTGAGGTCATTGTTTAAGATGAGCCTCCAGCTTCTCTGCCAACCCGTCACTGGATCACAGTGAGACAGCGCACGCAGACCATTGTACTAGCAGAGAAATCTCAGGGTTCCTTGGCACCTACCAAAGTGTACCTTTCACCTTCTGGGACCCTAGGAAGAACTCTCTGTGAGAGAGAGAGAGAGAGAGAGAGAGAGAGAGAGAGTGTGTGTGTGTGTGTGTGTGTGTGTGTGTGTTGTGAGTGTGTGTTTTAAATTTGGAGGAATCAGCCCCAGAATTCCATGAAACACCCTCTAGCCTCAGTCAAGCTTGGAGCATAGTGCAAATGTATTTGGACCAAAGAAGAAAACCTGGGCCAATGGAAAACAGGGTGGCACAGAACAGTTTTCCAATCTGGGTAAGGATGCAATTTTCCAAGAGGCAAAGGTTTGCTTTGTGTGTCTCCCAGAGGCGAGGCAGAGAGTTCAGCAGAGGAATAGCCAAAGACTCACACATCACAGAGAAATTCCTGTCTCCATTAGAGAGCAAGAGTCAGCCCAACGTGGGTGACTGATAGGTCACCTGGGCCAAAGGCCTGTCTCCTACATCTCGTTTTTTCATCATGACCCTAATTTCTAACTATTGATTGAGAAAGGGAATGAATATTTACTGTATTTAATTATGTGCCAGGTGCTTCATGTAATGCATCATGGGAACCACACAGTATCACATCTCTGAATATTAGGATACATTGTTCTCAACACTTCTGTTTGATCTGAGTTCTGCTTTTAATTGGTGTTTAATATTCTACATAATCTAATTTTATGATTTCCTTTCTTTGGGAGCCAGGACTGTCAACTGGTAAAAAGTGAACCCCATTCTTAAAGAATGATGATGGACTGGAGTTAAAGAGGAAAATATCTTTCTGAAATGTAAACCTGATCATAGTAACCTCTAGCTTGTAATGTTTCTGGGACTTTTTTAAAACCCTTTAAGATCTTGATTCTTTGGTATTCTTTATATGTTCTAGAGATTGGTGCTCTATCTGATGTGCGTGTGGTAAAAATTTGCTCCTATTCTGTAGGCTCTCTATTCACCTTGTTGACTATTTCTTTTGCTGAAAAGAAAAAGAACTTTATATAGCTTGAACCCATTCCATTTATTGATTCTTGATTTTGTTTCTTGTGCTTTGGAGTCTTATTAAGGAAGTTGGGGCCTAATCTGCCATGATGGAGATTTGGCCTACTTTTTCTTCTCTTAGGTGTAGGGTCTCTGGTTTAATTCCTAGGTCATTGATCTACTTTGAGTTGAGTTTTGTGCATGGTGAGAGATAGGGGCTTAATTTTACTTTGTTGGATATGAATTTCCAGTTTTCCCAGCACCATTTGTTGAAGAGACTATTCTTTCTTCAATATGTTTTTGTGCCTTTGTCTAATATAACTGTATTTATGTGGGTTTGACTCTGTGTCCTCTATTCTGTACCATTGGTCTACAAGTCTGTTTTGGTGCCAATACCACACTGTTATTATTCCTCTGTAGTATAGTTTAAGGTCCGATAGAGGGAGGCCAAAGGGGAGGGAAGGGAAGGGAATGGGCAGGGGAGTAGGAAAGGAAAGATGGTGAAAAAAGATGGGCATCATTACCCCCAAGTACATATATGAAGACACGAATGGTGTGACTCTACTTTGTGTATAACAAGAGACGTGAAAAATTGTGCTCTATATGTGTACTAAGAGTTGAAATGCATTCTGCTGTCATATGTAACAAATTAGAATAAATAAATAAATTTTGAAAAAAAATATCTTTATTCTTGATCACTATCTTGCCAGCCTAGCTGCTCCCTGTGCCTTCATCTTGAGGATTCCAGGAATAAAATCCCAGGGGTATAAATTTCTGGACTCATTCTCCAGGACCTAGCACCCCAACCTCTCTGCCTGGCTACCTCCTACTAATATTTCAAAACACCATCACCTCCTCCAGAAGAGATGCCTTTCCTGGAGAGTGGCTGGAGGAGAGGTCTATCTCCAGAGGCTCCTGCGCCGTCTCGTTCCCCTCCTGCATCACAGCGGCTCTGGCCTCTGCCTCCTGCCCGTGTCCTCCTGGTTCTGTGACTTCTTTGAGATTCTCCTTGCACTCTGGCCTCAGAGTTGGATTCCATTCCTGGCACACAGCAGATTCTAAACACTGCTTGGTGAGAGGAGGATTTATGTCTATAAATCTACTGATTTAATAGAGACTATTTTAGGGCTTTAAAGGGGCCAAGGTACACAGACTCCCTGTGAAAAGCACCCTAGGCCAATACAATTGCCACAATGATACACAAGGAGATGATCCAGTAAACTAATTAGAATGTGGAGTTAAAACTGTTCTTTGCTCTTTTATGTTTTTATTATTGCATTAGGGTCATCATAATATTGGGGTTCATTTTGATATAATCATATACGCATGGAACAGAATTTGTTCCACTTCAGTTCCCAGTACATAACTTTTCCCTTCTCATCTCTCCCTGTTTCCTTTCTTACTCTACTGGCTTTCCTTCTTTTCATTTATTGTTTTAAAATTGTTTCTTACAGATATACATAAGGGTGAAATTTGCTGTAGAATATTCTTATATGTACACAGCATAATTTGGTCAATTTCATTCCATCATTCCTCCCTTTTCGCATCCCTCCTGCCTTCCCCTCTGTCTCCTACTTTGGTTCCACTGATCTCCTTAGTTTTTCCGATGAGACAGATTTTTATGGGATGATGTTTTAGAGTAATGTGGCACAATGGTCAGTACCATAAAAAGCAGAATTGATTTTAAGTGTTTATAAGGCAGAAATTGGGACTGACTGTGGACCACACCAAGGTGCGTGTGTGTGGACTGTGTTGACTCTGTTGGATGCTTAGACATTTATCAGCGCAAACACTGAGTCATTACAGAAATAGACCACGAATATTTACATATAGATGTGGTTAAGTGGGTAGCTAGCTAGATAAAAATAGAGATAGTTTCTTGCTACACATAATAATTCAGGAGATCTTGAACGTAAACATTTAAAACAAGAGCAATAATTAGCAAGCTCATGAATCAGAGTCAAGTTTATGTAATTTCTGATAAGTATAATTATCACATGGCTATTCATATTGAGTTCTCACAGTGTATTACAATTACCAATATCCGCCTCCCCCTGCAGAGTCTGAATTTAGGTTTCAAAAGATCTTTCAATTTTTGGAGCTGGCTCTGCCCTAGTTATTATTCTTATTGGACTCCATACTGCATCCTGTATATTCTTATTTTTATTTTTACCTTTACATGTACAGGGATTATGCATTCATGAGGAAGGGGACCGAGGGAAGAAGCCTGAATCCCAATAAGAAAGAGCCAGAAAATTGTCACATCATTCTTTATAGAAGCAGGAAATTAAAAGTAGAAAACTGTGTGGTGTGTGTGTGTAGAAAAGAAGAAAAACCAGGATCAGGAAATCCAGATTCCTCCTCCCTCTGCCTTTCTGGCCTTGGAAATCCTGTTGTGGAATACAGCTGGCATTCACTGATGCACCAAGCCTCGTGACCTTGGCTGGTACCCACATCTAAACTGCATCTATGGCATCCAAATTGCTAATTTGGTGCTGGGGTGGATGGAGGGGAGCAAGTAGGAATTAAAGGATGGGAAGGAAAAAAATTACCCCAAACTGAAAAAAGCTAAATTTTCCTGCCAGGTGGCTTCCAAATCATCCAGCAGCTTTATTCAGGACTTTGAAGTCTTGAGCCAAACAGTTCCAAATCTGTAATATTTATCCTACAGTCTCCAAAAACAAAAGTTGACTGTGTTCCTTCAAGTCAATCTCACAAGCATTTCAGGATGACAGATGGGAGAGGCTGAAAAAGAGTTATGGAATGACCTGGAACTCCGTGGTAAGCCTTTGTGATGGTTGGCATTCTCTCTCTCTCTCTCTCTCTCTCTCTCTCTCTCTCTCTCTCTCTCCACACACGTGTGCGCGCGCACACACACACACACACACACACACACACACATTCTTGTTGTTTTCCTTTTAAACCTTACTCTCCCTTCTACCACCAAGCCCCCCACCACCCAAATCCAATCGTCTCTTGGTTTATTCATTAGTTATGTCCAAAACTCATCCCAGAACAGCAATAGCTAACTCAAGCCTCTGGTACACATTCCTTTAAGCAGTTGAACTTCCTCCCCAGTACTCATGGACTAAGCACAAAGGAAGAATGGTAGAGGTAAAGGAAGATGGTAGAGGTAAAATTCTGGATGTGTCTTAAGGTAGAGTCAACAAATATGAATGATAATGAACACTGATTGTAAAAAGTAACCAAAAATGAGATGTCAAGGATGACTCCTAAGCATTTGGACTTGAACAACTGGGATGAGAGACTCAATCCTTCTTCTCTCCTCCCAAGTGCTTTATTAGTAGTGATATTGGAAAACCTCAGTCTCAATTTTGTGTGTGGATATCTCTCCCACTAGAGGCACTCTCTCTCTTAAATTTCAAGGGTCTTACTTTTCCGAGACTCTGAGACTCTGATGAATATAATAGGCTCTTTTGTGCCAATGAGGAGAAAAACCCCATAAAGCATTTGCATACATATTAAAGCATTTAATTTCAAAACCTTTATTCCTATCCTCAAGTTCATCAGTGGGATAGTTGAGTAGTTCATGGATCCAAGATTAAAAGACCCAAGCACTGCATTTTTCTGTTATTTTAACACACTATTATTGAGCACCAAGGTCTCTGAAGACATTGAGGATGCAATACTGATCAAAGATACTAGACTTTCTGCTCATGGAGATTTCTGTCTCATATAGGACATATGCATGATCCTAGGAAATAGAGAAACAAAGAACCAATCATAACCTATAAAAAAGCTATGGAGAAAACACAAAGTAGGAGGACATAATCTACTATAACAGTGTGCAGTATAACAGAAGCTGATCAGGGAACAAAAGCCATCTGGATCTTACAAACAGAAGGGATTGAATACTAGGAATTCATTGTACCTATGACAGAAAGAATACAGGGCAATGAGACCAGTCAGAGACCAGCAACATGTCCGAGGAGACGGTGGACTTCATACCTGTCCCCGGGATCCCAGAACCAGCATGGTCTTTTAAGAAAATACAAAGGTTAAGTGGGGCCTCTTTGCCATTTGCTAAAGGCCACATACGTTGCATTGCATCAAGACCAGGACAGGTGGCTGAGCAGATGGCCATGTGCTAGAAGGCAAGAAGCTCGAGTTGTATCTAAGGAAACAAAGTCGCCTGGAAAGAAAAACAAATCCTCCTCCCTCCTGTTTTAGCTCATGGAATAAGGTGTGGATTTTTTGTTTGCTTGTTTGTTTGTTTTGCCCTAAAAATAAGAAAAAGAGATTAGCAACATAGGAAGCCTGCCACCACTCCCAGGGTTGCAGAGGCAACAGCTCAGAACCTGGAACTATCTGGGAGCTAAACTCAAAGAAGAGGGCTTGTTCACATGAGTCAGGAGTAGACATGAGGGCTTGTCACTGGAGATGCCAGCTGAGACAGCACGAGGAGCCAAAGTCCCAGGGCTGCTCCCCTTCTCCCACTCTCCAGTCCTCAGTTAGTGCCCCTCATCAGCAACATCTGGCCAGAGCTGTTCCCTGTGATTCAGAGCAGAGCAGGAGCAGAGCTGAATCAGACAGCCATCAAGCAAGAAAGTGACACATAAGGGGACCTACTTGGAAAGAGTGGCCAACGAGGGACACCCTGAGAAACTGAAATTTAAGTTGACACTAAGCTAAATCAGAAGATGGATATGAAGGGGAGAAGGGGGAGAGAATCTGAGGCAAAGGCAATTGGGAGACAGTGTTCTGGAAGTATTAAAAGGCTTTGTGTCTTTGGGGGTGACAAGGCTGCACCTAAGGCCAATCTGGCTGTTAATAATTTGTGTTATACTCTATCACAGTCTGTAAGAGGTTAGCCATATGGTTCCTCTTCCATAATTATGTGCCAAGTGGCGCGTTGCAGTGGAGCCAGCCTCAGGTCCACATTCTACTGGATGCCCAAACATCACACAGGAAGGCAAGAAAGCAACCTGCCCTATAAGTACCTTGCCTGAAATGCGAACCCTGATGTCAATGCAACAGTAAACTGACTCAAGGATTGGTCGTCAGCACTCTCCCCTGAGTGGAGACACACAGTTCAGATAGTTCTCCACCAATATGGCCACTCAGAAAATTTGGGGTTGCTGCCTGGTTCTTCTATTTTATATGTTCAAAGGCAGGGAAGGGTTGTCTAAAGCTTTCCATGGTATCACATGTCTTTAATTTCATCAGTACAATCATGTTGAACCTTGCTTATACTAATTAATATACCTTCTAGTACAGATTTAGAAATTGATAGTTAAAGCACTTGCTGAGGTCCTTTCTGGAGTGTGGATTTTTAGGGAAATTTACATATCACCTAACCATCCCTCCAATGTAGATAGAAACTAACCTGCACACACTCAGTTAACCTATGCATCACGCTGTTCATACAGAGCAAAGTTAATTTCCGACAGTGCAACAGAGGAGACGGCAGGTGTCCATTGCCACTAGAGCTCTGCTGGCAGAGAGGAGAGAGGCGGAGAAGAGGCTGAATTAGTGGGAGAGGTAGACCTGAGAGGCCATGAGAGAGTTTCCATCTGATTGGAACTGCATCAAAGGGCTTTTAACAGAGAGGTGATGGGATCTGATTTGGATGTTAAGAGCTCATGTTGATTGACTTGTGAAGAATGGATTATGGAGGCGGGAGCATGGAACAGGTCATCCCAGGAGTTCAGGGAGGTGATGGCATCAACCCGGCATAAGAGCCGTACAGATAGAGAGAAATGGAGAGAAGCAAGCAGGATGCTGGTGCTCGAAACTTGAAATGATGCTCTGGGACGGTGGAAAAGGGGAAATGGTATGGAGGATGGAGGACTCCTTGCAGCTGATGTACCTGGCCATGTATATTCTATTCAGATGGAAGCAGAATTGGATGAGGTAGAAAAAGGGAGGTTGAAAGGAAGATTCCACTTAGTTGGTTTTAATTTTGTGATACAAAATCAAAGGGTACAAGTTGTCTTATTTAACTATACCACCTGCGTGGCCTTAGCTGGTGCTTACTACATGCCTAAGAAACTGAAAAGAATAGGTCTGCTATTACACTCTCAGTGTTTCACCTCTTTGAAAGAGAGAAGCATTTCAATTCCAGATGGTGACCCAAATCATCAAGATAAGCTAAACCAACAGCATAACACTTTTTGGACAGAAATAAGGGTTCTTTAAGCCCTGAGAGCTAGGGTTCAATGTGGTAGCATGATATCGATAAGAAATTAAAAGTCAAACTCAAGTAGAGGAAGTGTGGAGCCCAGATTCTATGCATTCCCGTGTCTCTGAGGTGCTTGAATGGACTTTCATTCCACTTGGGATTCCATGAATGTACCTGCTCTTTGCACCTCAGATAGGGGACACCATTGCAAATATTATCATCTCTGCACACCCAGTTAACCATCACACCGTGAGCAAATGTAGGTGTGTTTTCCTCATCTGCAAAATGAGGGAATCACAAAGACTTGAAAACCTCCTTTTGAATGTTTCTCATCTTCTATAGTCACACAGAAATGCCTTTCAGAGGGCCAACAACACATCTGTACCAGCTCTGGCAACCTCTCTGGTAGGCCCTCACAAAACAAGTGGAATAGCGCCAGTTCTCGGCAGATTTAATGGAAGCTGGGGAAAATGTACAAAGAGCTGTATCAAAGAACCACTTAATTTATTTGTGTTCATTGTCTATCTACATTCTACAAAGGGAGGACAACTCTTCTTGCTGTTATACAGAAAAAAAAATTATTTGTCCCTTTTTCTTCATATTACACAAAGGAAAGAGATACTAGCTGTGGTTTGCTTAATTTTGGAAGCACTGTTTAAAAAATTTCAAGAAAGAAAGATCTGTGGAAAGCCTTAAAAGTAAATTAAACACCTAAAAACCATCCATGCTACATCTCATAACCTAATGACAGATTTTCCAAGGTTGTTCACATATTAAACTTTATCTAGTACCTTTTGCCTGGGAAAGAAATAGATAACATGTATTCAACATGTATTCACTTAGAATAAGTCTAAGTGACTTTAAACTCAAGGAAGAAAACTTTACTGTGAACACATGGTGTATATTTATGAAGTCCAGAACATTTCACAAAACATGACCTTATAGTCTCTCATTAAATCATGAATAAATCCATAGTTGAAATTGAGTACAATTTGGTCCTGGGCCTCCTAGTAGCCAATGCAAAACAAAACAGAATCAGCTATGAAACACAAATTCTGACAAAAAAGGAGTTATAGCATTTTGAAAATACAACAATAAAATATGTCTCTTAAATAGCATGAGGCTGTGGAGATCAGAGAATGAACTGGGAACAGTCACTGACTCACACACAGCAGGGGTTGTGACATTTCCTTTGGGGTTTTCTTCACCAAAAGTCAAGGGCATCATATTAGAACACAATTCAGCAAATGGCCAGGGCAAAACAAACCTTGAGTAATGCAGCTGGATCCAAGGATAAGCAGAACATCTAGAATGCACCATTTAATATCCAGACTACAAGCCACATGTGACTTGAAATGTGCGTAGTCTGAATTGAGATGGACTATAAGCAGAAAAACACACTCAATGCTGAAGTCTTTGCACAAATAACAACAAAAAAAAAAAGGTGGGGAAATGTTAATTTTTATGTCAGGTTTGTATTGACATAATAATGTTATATGAAATAAGCTAGATGAAATATATTATTAAAATCAATGCAACTTGATTTTACTGTTTTTGATGTGACAACTAGGAAAGTTAAGATCACATCCATGGTTTGCAGTTGTGTCCTGTAGTATATTGCCATAGGCTAACACCAACCCCCAAGAACCATCTGGGCATTTCATCCTGGATGGGCAGCTGTCTGTCTCGTCGTCTATGAAGTGAAAGACCCTAATGCTCATCTCCAGGGGTTAAACTGGCCTGTGTAAAATGCCTAACAGCACCTTCTTTCTCTACTTCTCTCACCAGAAGGCAAATTTGGAAGCTGAAAGAGGAAAAATATTCCTGTTTCTACATCAGTCCTGCTATGAGATCAGCCTCCATTCCCTGAGGTCTACGGCTGTTTCTCTGCCTTGAGGAAGTACAGTACTCTGTGATTTCAGTTTCTCAAGACAGATTATTCTGGCCCCTGTGGAATAACTTGCAAGCTGATGGGGGCAGGGGGTTACTGTTTACAGAAGACAGAGGTCGAACTCTGCTCAAGGACTTTGTTTAAAATTCCTTTTGTAACCACACAGTTCTCTGTTTGGGTTTTCTGCTCTCATTAAATAAATATCTGGAGAGTCTTCGTGGATCATCCCAGATACGTGTGACCAAGGTTTTTAAGATAATGACCCACACTTGGGAGTTAAACTCAGTGCATTCTCAAGTTGGCTATTATAGGGCATTGATGGGTGATCAAGGGGCTGGTGAGGAATGCAGTAAAACTCTCCAAACAGGCCCAGGGATGGGACCATTTTAAAGTAAGGTGCAAGATTCCTGGTCCCCTGCACACCGCCTAGATTTCTTATAGATCTAGTTTAGGCCAGTGACAAAGCACGGGGAAGAAAACAAGCAAGATGTGATGATATAAAAAGACAGAGTTGAGAGGACTAAGGACATCTTGTTAACTTGAAATGTGCCTGAGACTCAACTTCATGGTTGAAATGAATATGTGCCAATGATTTCCAAATAGCACAGAAACAATAAATCTGTGTTTTGCTTTAATGAAATATTTTGAAAGGCTGAGGATGTTGGGATCTTTGGAGATCTCAATTAGACCCTCAGCAAATTTAAGTCACTTTCAACTCAAATTTCCATTAAGGAAGAAATAAGATAGGAAAAATAGAAAAAATAATACCTACGGTAAAAGGATTTTTTTCATTTTTAATTAATAGACTAATATCTAAAGTAGTTAGAAGTTTAATTGAACAGAAAGTCCAGAGAGTATCCATATACTTCCTCAGTACCTACACATACAGTTTCCCCTATTTTTTTTCTTTTTTAAAAAATGTATTTATTTTAACACCTTTTCATTAGAGTAATACATTTGTTAGAGTTGGTATGCCAATATCTATGCATTTTTAGTTAATGTCCACAGTCACTTTAGGGTTCATTCTTTGAATTGTATAGTTCTATGGGTTTGGGCAATTGCACATAATGTATCTACCATTATAATAACATGCAGAGTAGTTTCACTGCCCTAAAAATTCTCTGGGTTCTGACCACTCATCCCTCCCTCTGCACCTGCTCCTGGTAACCATTGGTTTTTTGTTTTTTTTTTAAAGTGTCTCAATGGTTTTGTTTTATCTGGAATATTATATGGTTAGAATTATAAAGTATGTTTATAATTGACTTAATATGACTCTCTTCAGATTGACTTAACATGTATGCTAGCTTCCTCTATAAACATTCTTTTTTATAACATCAAGAAAGCAATGTCTTTCACTAAAAATGAGAATAAATATGGGTTGGGCTACTGTTTTTGACCTTGAACTATCTGAGAGAAATAAAGAACAAACTCACTCTGGCTGAAGAGATCCCAGGACAAGAGGAACGAGGCTCACCTGAGGTGGAAGAACACGGGCACATACAAACACACCACCCTGCGGGAAAGTAGAACTGGCGGTGGTCAGTGGGGCAACCTTGAAGTTGTCCATAAAGACTTAACGATGGCTGAATCACAAAATATAGTGAACTTGTGTCTATTTCATTCCTAGGAAATGTAACATTAAATATTTATATTAATATAACATTAATATTATATATTGGGCTGGGGATGTGGCTCGAGCAGTAACGCGCTCACCTGGCGAGCGCCGGGCGGTGGGTTCGATCCTCAGCACCACATAAAAATAAATAAAGATGTTGTGTCCACCAAAAACTGAAAAATAAATATTAAAAATCTCTCTTCTCTCTCTCTCTTTAAAAAATATTATATATATTAATATATAATATTATAACCTAATTTTCTAGAGGAGGGAAGGCATAATTTCTCCTGGGACAGGAATGTGACACAATACCATTTAGATCTATCTTGTTGTTCTTTTCTTGTCTGGTTAATTCAATGTCTAAACGTTGACTCAAAAGTATGATTTATTCCTTCATTTGGTCAAACTGGTCATTTTTTTTTTCATCTTCACTTCTTTCTCCATTGCCATCTTTTATTTACAGCCTCATATTCCAGTTCATTTCATAGGGAATCCTCACTGGACTACAGGGACATTTGTCCTTTAAAAAAAAAAAAAAGACCCCAAAGATGAAAGAATAACTCTATCTTGAACAGAATTTAACTCAAGTGTTTCTTATGATAGGAATTTTTTTATTTGCTCTTTTTAGGTATACATGACAGTGGAGTATATTTTGACATATATACATGGAATACAACTTCCCATTTTGTGGCTGTACGTGATGAGGAGTTTCACTGGTTGTGTATTCGTATATGAACATGGGAAAGTGATGACCGATTCATTCTACTGTCTTTCTCATCCCCCTCCTTCCCTCCATCCCCTTTGTCTACTCCACTGTCTTAACCAGACAACCAGAAGCACATGGTGAAGGAGTGCATAGGCTGAAGGCCAGTGCAGTCTTTTTTTTTTTTTTTTTTTTTAAGAAAGAGTGAGAGAGAGGGAGAGAGAGAGAGAATTCCAGTATTTATTTATTTTTTTTTAGTATTTGGCGGACACAACATCTTTGTTTGTATGTGGTGCTGAGGATCGAACCCGGGCCGCACGCATGCCAGGCGAGCCGCGCTACCGCTTGAGCCACATCCCCAGCCCCCCAGTGCAGTCTTTGAGTAGGAACTGCTATGAGCTCAGAGACTAGATACTTAGCCTATTTCCAATACCTGTGCACTCAGAGGACCGTCCTCAGGTGAACAATGGCCTCTCAATTGTGTATCTGAATAGCCAGGGTCACCAGGTGTAGGTAAATAAAGGATCCAGGAATCTCACATGAATGGTGCCACTACTTGTGCTCTAGCCTTTATCGCAGTTTTTGACAGTCACTCCAGGAGAAAACTTCACACTATGTGGACTTTGACTAAATACTCCAGCGACACACACCGAAACCTCCTCTTAAAAACACACTTAAGGAACCATGAACAGTAGGAGCCAAAAATTTTCCAACCCTTTGAGACAGAGGAAGAGGCAGACCATCACACTAAATGCATAAGCAAAAATTACATCCTGGCCATGCGAGATGGAGAAAATATAAAAATTATCAGAACCACACTCAGGAAGAGCTTAGAACTATGAAGTCAACTAGGGACAAAGAGATGAGCTTTTCCTTCCTTTAATCATTAGGTTCAAGTAAGTCTGGATATTTGACAACTGGGGAAGAAGAGTCCATTTGATTACAGGTCTTCGGTTTGTGAGTGGGATGTCCAAGTTTGGTGGCAGGTGGAGTTGGCCAGATATAGGAAGCATTATGGGATAAATATTCATACTATTACACATATGTATATATGTATATATTCGTTGTTCTACTGAAATTCAATTTTACTGAGTGTTCTGTGTGTTTTCCTTGCCAAATCTGGACATTGGAACAGCAGGTAACCTGTGTCTTGTTTACTGCTTTGGAAAACTTGTCTTATTCTGCAACCTTGGAATTCTCAGCTATGTGCAACATTGGCTTTCTGTTTTTACCTAAATCAGTTTGGGCTGCCTTTCTGTCAACTTGCAGTTCCCCAATCATGTAAATGTTCTGCCATCTTCAAGAGCAATAGCTTCTCTCCTCATAAAGAAAATATCCTTTCAAAAATGTTTAGGCCAGTGGAGCGGACAGCAAGACAAGGAATCATGACCAGCTGATTGGGGCATAAAAGGTACTTAAAGAGGGTAAAAAACCAGGAAGAAGGCCACTTGGACTAGGATGGAAACACTGGGGGACCACAGGCTGCATGGGCTAGGGTCAAAGTAGAGTCACCATTACCAGTGCAACCAGCTTGACGTGTTCCTTCATGTCCCCCAAGGGCAACACACATTTAAAGATTGTACCCCTACATTAACTTCTGGGATATTTACAGTGAACAAGAACAGACTCAGATCTCCAACACAAACCCCAAATGATGGAAAGAAGCCAAAATGTTCTTGTGGTTTGAGGGGGTAGAGGGAAGAAAGGGAGGGGAGGAAGGAGAAAGATTCATTTCAAAACAGCCTCTGTCATCTGCCACCCCCACCTGGGGGAAGGACAAACTGAGGGCAGTCTGGGTGGGAGAGCAAACAGAAAAGTGTCTCTCTGGCACCTGGAAGCCAGCAATCTGATCCCAGGGCCCCAGAGACTGCGCTGGAGGACAAAGCTTTGTGGGGGTGGGGAGGGCAATGAGTTGTGTGGATTCCAAAGCCTTCCCCGCCCTGCCCTGTCTCCAGGCGCCAGCGGGTCATGTCACTGCAAACAAATAACATGGGGAAGGCTGCCAGGAAAAATGACAAGGGTATTTGCAAGTTGAGGAGGCCTCTACCAGTCAGATTGGTAGGGCCATCGAAGATCTTCCTCTTCCTTACTTGGATTTCTGATGTGTGAGCCAGATCCTCAACTAACCAACTGCTGTGTCCTGGGATTCTGGGCCTAGGAGTCATTTACATTCACTTGACAATCATTTTTCTGGATGTTTTGCAAAGCCTTTTGGAAAAATAAGTCAAAATATCATCTCTATTGGGAAGGATGGGAAACTAAAGTGTGACTCTCCTGAGATCACCCAGGATATGAATGCAGAAGAAGAAATCACTGAGCGCCATTGCTTATCTCCAAGCCTGTCCTCCTTGCCCTCTCCAGAAACCAGCATAGCAGCTCACAGGTCGGCACTGCCAAACTCTCTGCAGCAATCCCCCACAATTATACAACAAAATCAGGTTTTCATTAGTTCTTTAAAGAACACTAAACATTGTAGTGGTAAAGATAATATCAAACCCCAAATCGATCAATCTTGTTATATGATGCTTCATTCAAGATTGCGGACAAATTCAGAAAAAGGCACCATTTATTTTTTAATTTTGACATTCTTTTCTTTTAATCTATAAACTCATTTGTATGTGGGGTGTGTGTGTGTGTGTGTGTGTGTGTGTGTGTGTGTGTTGTGTGCTAGAGATCAAATCCAGGGCCTCACTCATGCTAGGCACTGTGCTGTATCCATAGCCCCATGCATTTGCTCTCATTTTTACACATTTACATTGTCTTCTATCATATTTACATATGGCTTTCTTTTTTTCGACTGGATGATTACTAAGTTTTCTTTTGAAAACTGAAGTCATTTTTAACTGGTATAGAAAAACATACTAATGGAGGTAACATGTTTCAATACATGGATACATTGCATAATCAGGTTAAATATATCCATCACTATAAACATTTATCACTTCTTCATGGTAGAAACATTCAACATTCTTCTAGTTTTTTGGAATATATAGTATGTAATTTTGGACATCTATATCTATATATTTAAATATATTTATGTATTTACTTGCATCTACTGTACAAAAGCACACTAGAGCTTCTTCTGTCTGAGAATTAGTACCCATTGACACAGGATTTTTAAATTTTTTTTTTTTTAGTGCATTATAGTTCTACATAATCGTGAGGTTCATCTTGACATAATTGTACAGACATGGAAATAATTTGCTTTAAAAGTTCCAAAGGCAAAATAGGCTGTTACTCTTTTAAAGTTTTATCCCAACACAATGCTATAGATTAGAATGCGGCACCCTTGGTGCCTTGTCCATCCAGGTACCCTTGGTGCTTTTATAATTGGTACCAAGAATCACCAGCTAGTCAACAAAAGCTCTGCAGAAAGGGTAGTATGTTTTGAATCCTAGTTGTAAAATAGCAAATAAGATGCAGCCTTTAGTTACATGTTAGTGGTGAATGTGAACATAGGAATGAAATATGTTAATAAAATATGGTACAGGAAATGACGAAGACAGGTGTGTGTTGCTATGGGTAGCAGAATGGGCTGGAGAGAGCGGACACCTCTGACAATCTCCAAGGAAAACTCTGGAGGCAGTGATAACTTTTTTTTTTTTAATTTTGGTAAAAACATTTGACATGAGACCTTAATAAATTTCTAAGTGTGCAATACAGTCCTATTGATTATAGGTACAGTGTTGTGCAGCAGAACAGATCTCTGTAACATGTCCATCTCACTTAGCTGAAACTCTATGCTCCCCCACCAGCAACTCCTCAATCTCCCCTCTCGTCAGCTCCAGGCTTCCACCACTCCGCTCTGATTGCATGGTCTTGATATTTCAGATACCTCATCCAAGTGGAATCCAATTTCTGCATCTGCACACATGGTACATGTGTGGTTCCTTGAATTCCCCTTCAAACCAGTTGTAACTTCAGGCTGCTTCCCTCAATTATGAAGCAATATAAAGTCTTCCACATGTGTTCATTTTACAGAGTCTAAGAGTTATAGTTTTCCCCTTTATTGATAGAGAAAACAGACTGCATCTCAGTGTTCTAGAACCTCACCAGAAGGACAGATTTTCCTTAGGATTACAATAAAAACCAGACCTCTTTTTCTTCAGCCTCACTGTGATGATTTTCTGTACTCCTGGCCTCTTAAAGGAGGCCCCATTTCCCAGCCCTCTCATCTCTCCTTCAGTTCCCCTCCTGCCAAACAACCTTCATCTCTTCTCTGGACAAATTCATTTTCTGTAAAAGCTGATACTCATCCCTATTAAAGTCTAACCAAGAGATACTCATTACTGCGCGCCCTTTCCTACAGAGTTTTTCTAACACGTTGCCAGGGAATAAAGCCTTCAGCTTAAGAAAAGAATTTTGAAAGGTTGAGATTTCTGGGAGAGAAATCACAAATCATTTTATAGTAAAACAGAAAGGCTTTTCAGAAGTCCTGAAATAAGACTTTATTATTCTGTTCTTCCGTCCAGGTAAAAAAGAAAAATTCATGTGATTACCACCACCAAATAGGCAGAGCAGGTTGCTTATCAAGGCAGCAACTCGGAGTTAGAGAAAACAGCCCCGAAGGACGGGCCCTTTGCACTAGCAGAATGTCATTTGAGGCACAACACTGTCTTTTCAACAACAGAGACACACAGCAGTTTAAACACAAGAAAACACAAAATGAGTTCTGGGGAACCCAACCAACAAGAAATCATGTAACTGACAATGGTCAATATATGGGTCTGAGCATGAAAAACAGGAGGAAAACAACAAAAGACTTTGCTGCCACTTGCTTCAGATGACAAGACACTGGGCTTTCAGAAGGCCATGTTGACTTTCCTACCCTGGCTTCACGTGACCCAACATCTCCAAACCTTCGGAGTTTTCACAATGAGCAGGTGCAGAAGTCAGTACTTTCTAAGGACCAGGAAATGCAAAGGCTTATCAAATCGACAGCAAGACTGACCCAGGTGCTTCTGCTAATGTTACTGTCTGCAGTTCCTAACTAGCCTGTGCTTTTTGCTTTGCGGCTGGAACCAGTAGCACTCAAAGTGCAATAGCATTGTACACCAGAACAGCCACTACCTTCTTCCCCACCCAGTTTAGGTATCTAAGGAGCCTTCTAGGAATCTCAGACCACAACCAGCCAGTGAGTGTCCAATCTGCAGTCTCAGATATGATGAGCTGTAGCAACAAGAACCCGGGCGCTAGCTGCTACAAACTCCACATCTTCATTTATTCCCCTCATCTTGCTCTGTTCACCAGCCCACAGACCTCATGCAGGGCAGTCAACCTGTGAACCTGTGAATTTGTGACTCAAGGCTGCTGTGTGATTGAATCTGAACCCTCTACTCCTCTTCCCTCATGCCCCCCCACTTCCAAATATGGGCAGAGTTCATTTCACTCTAATGGAACTCATGTGATTATATAGTCATCTATAAACTATCCACCTGAAGGTGACTCAGTCCAATTCCATCAGAGAGGAGGCCACTCCATGGTCAATGGGGGGTAGTGTCAGAGTCAGAACTAGAACACAGAGCTAGAACTATTAGATCCAAGAATATACTAGCTCATTTAATGCATTCATCTGAGAATCCCTATTTCTAGTTCCTACTCTGTTTACTTCACTATCAATAAGATAATTTAGGATGATATATGAAAAGAGGTTTACAAATAATGATTTAGAACATAATTGACATGCTATGGAAAACAATAATAGATCTAAAGTGGAATTTCTAGTATGTACTGGTCTAGTGTTTTCCATGTAGTGACATATCAAATCCTTGAAGCTGACCTCAGAAAGTTCAGGAATTTGCTCACAGAGATGTGGCTGATTCAGAAGTTCCTCTTTGACAGTGCACCTAAACATAATCCAGCTCTTTACTTGGGGTATTCACCCTGATATCTGATCTAATGCCCTTTTGTTCTGGCCTCTCTGATTTGCCTTAATCAAAAATCAAAAACTCTATGGTGTCCCCACATAGACTCCTTTTTATTTCCACCCTCCAGGAAAATCCATTGCCAATGGGTGATTAATGGCCAGGTGGGTGGCAATGGATGAATAAGAACAAGCAAGGATCCTGCCCAAAAAGCTTTTCTACTCCATCAGCTCCTGTGCCTCTAGACTCACTTCCTTTTAAACACCACCCATTTTATAGAATGTGTCACCCTGAGTAAGCCTCACCAGCTCTGAGTCTTCATTTCCCAACCACACTGAAACAGTGGGTGTTTAATTATTATTACTTCCTGTATGCCATCACTTCAATAGATAGATGTTTTTAAAGACATCAGCTCATTTAATGCATTAGTACGAACATGTGAAATACTGTCCCCATCCTGCTGATATGGTCACTGAGACTAGCAGATATCAACACTTAAAAAGTCTATGTCCCTGATCAGGGGGTAAAAGGCAATGAAGGCTCTGGCTTCTTTTCCACCAGCTAGGAGCTGACAGAATGTTTATCTTGAGCAGATGCCAACCTCTGTGACCTGAACACCCTCATGGTTATTGAAGGCTCCACATTATTGTGGTTCTCTAAGCAGGTTGAACAGCATTTTTAACCCTAACAAAGCTGATGTCACTTCTCTGGGTGATGTTCTCTGGTATGTGATAGGGCTAGATCACATATCCTTTCAACATCTATTATTTCACTACATCATTCTAAGGTTAAAGGAATTTCAGGGGTCATGTAATAAAATGATAGCATGCATTAAATCCTTCAATCCTTATAACACTTCATACTTTCTAAGCATGATTATGTGTATTTGTTCATTTCACTCTTATCCCTTTAAAAAATGTTTCTAACTTGAAGAGTTTTGTAAGAAAATGGATAAGCACTTAGCACAATGCCTGTGCATAAAATATGCCCAAGAAATGCTTACTATAACTGGTAACTCCTGAAATTGGTAGGCAATGTGGTCCACGTTGTAATACACACTCAAGGATTTACAGAGAATGGAGAATCCTGGGTTTCCTTGGTCATCTCTTTCATTCCACTTATTCATTTTGTATTTGTTTATTTTGTTTGCTTCTTTCCAGGCTATAGGTAAAACTAGTGGGTTTTTATTTTTATTTATTTTTTTTTGCACTAGCATTACCTAGTTAGACTTGCATTACAATTGGAGGATAACTCTCTCCAACCATGAAAACGAGGGGAAGGTCCAATGTTTTCATGGATGACAGACCTGAGAAGTTGACATTGGAGATTGCCTTGATGTTCCTGACCACCTTTGGAAGGCTCTCCTGAAGCTTCAGAGAGTGGAGTCACATCAGACAGGGGGTGATATGCTGGAAGGAGCTCTTATCGGGAGCCCAGGAGACAGAAGTTAAAATCTTCCATCTTTGCCCACTGAGCCACTGAAGATGGGAGAAGGGCTCTTGCTCTCCCTGCATGAGTTCTTGCTTCTCCAAAATGGACTGCATCTGCTTCCCTCATGTGTGCTGTAAGGCTTTGCTACATGAAGTTGTAGGAACTGTTGAGAGGTAGACTTGGGAAATTTATTTCCAGTCAGTTTAAATATTTGGCCAGTCATACAGTAAACAAGATCATGGATTAACCTTGGCAGTTAACCCCAAAGAAAGTAAAAAATATCCTGGGAGCAGGAGCTTGGAAGTCATTCCCTCACGATCATCTCAAGGGCTGGCATTGCCCAGGCACTGTCTCCATCCTAAGCATGACCGAGTCCAGTGGTCCCAGCCTTTGGGGACTCCAAGCAAAGCAAAAGATGTTTTCTCAGGGCCCTCCCGCCTCCCACCCTCCACAGGGCTCCAGGATGAACTCAACAGCAAAGTGGGTCATTTGAGCCCAGAATGGAGATGACGGCAGTCATGGAAGGGCATTGGGACCCAGCCCAACATAAATGTCTGCTGGGGTAATTACTGAGATGAGACTTGATTTACACTGAGCCATTTTCCTGTTGGTGTGACTGGGAGGCTGCAGTTTCACCCTGGTAAGCCACAGCTTTCTATTCATATAGTAAGATCATCCTCAGGGAAACCCTGAGACCAGAGCTCAAAGTTATTTAATATGGAAACTGGACACACATACAGTGTGCAGGTATATATGAGCAGAACCTCTGGGAGGAGGAAGTCTGTGAAAACAGTTTTCTCTCCATGCGTTTGACTCTGCCTCTCTCCCCAACATACATGTCACCCACTAAATCCAAAGGATATTTACATAAGGAACAAATGCTAGTTTAAGGATGTGAGGGAAATAGATATCAATGGGGTAGATGAACTGAAAGGAGTGAGTATATGGTTGTTTTCATGACTCGATACCAATTACCCACCAATTGTGACAGATGGGGTAGGTTTGGGTTGTGTTCCCCTAATTTCACATTCTAACCCATATTACTTTGGAATATGACCTTATTTTGAAACAGGGTGTTTACAAAGATAATCAGCTTAAAAAGGAGGTCATCAGGGTGATCCATAATCCACCATGACTGGTATCCTTACAAAAAGGGGAAAATTGTACACAAGACATACTCAGAGGGAAAACAATGTGATGAGAGATGGAAAGAAAATGGTAGTTATAGAGAGAATTGCCTTTTTACTTACAATTGGTGAATCAGTCCAGCTTTCATTTCACAAAATTAAATGGGAGCTCCCCCAGTACAATAAGAGGCAGTGTTTTTTGTTGTTTTTGTTTGTAAGTTGGGATGAAAGAAACATGAAGAGAATAAAAACTAATTGGTTAGCATCTAGTTACAGCAGATGGTCATTGTTATTAATATTTTACATATAAAAGAGAAGGTACTTCTTCATCACACTAACTCATGTATACTGGAATCTGCTGTTTTCAGGAAGAACTGGTATGTTTTAGGATCTATATGTTTCTTTTACATTTCTGTTTCACTATGTGGCATGAAGCATGAGTGTCTCCATTTTGGTTCGTTGGGTCTCTTTGGGCTGAGGGCTAGAGCTCAGTCTGCAACAATATGGTCTTATAATTTTTATTTAACATTACTTAATAACGCACCAGATATTTATCAGTAGAATTTTATTCAACATATTTTTAAGGTCTGTTGTTCACTGAAAAGGGATATTATAGTAAGAACTTGCTAAGCAAGATTTGATGAGATTCAAGATAAATGATTACTTTCGTGGTGACATTTTCAGGACAGTTTCATCAGGCCTACATGTAAGAGCCTTTTCCTGAACAATAGTTACTTAATTTGCTTATATCTTAAATGGCTCATGGATTCTTTTCCCTTCATATTTAAATCTCTTAAAAGCAAAGTTGTGATACAGAGCATAAATGAGATGAGAATGAAGTTATTAGCAAAGTATTTTCTACTAACAACTGTAATGATAATGTGCTTTTGTTCATTCATTATATAAATCCTGATTGCATTTCCAACATGAATCTTGATACAGTAACTTGTATTTCAATGCATTTTTAATTTAAGCATTCAAGCTGCCTGGTTGAGGTCCTTTGTTATAGCAGCAGCATGGATGAAGTAGCAACAACTTTCTAGCCCGCAGGAGTCAGGCTCCTTTCAATTTCAAACACATCCTCTCTCTGTTCTGGCCTAAAGTACAAGCAGCAACCACTGAGCAGCATTTGGTATGACTGCTCCGGGCCTCCACAACTGAGTTGAGCAGCAGTGACAGAGAAGGTATCCAGACTCCTCCACCTAATTTATCCCCCCAACATGTGCTTTTCTTGGTCAGGAACATGGTGAACAATGCATGACCCCAGGAAGTGCTGTGGGTTTTTTTCCTTCACTGTGAATCTGCCAGATGTTCATCTGCACAAAGATGACTGAGAATTATTTTCTAACCAATTATGAGCTCTCAACCAAAGTTCCCAGCATAAGGAAATTTAGGGATGTTCTGAATTTATCCTCTCAGGATGAGTGAGGGAAGATGGACTTGGAGAGCAGAAGTGATTGGCATGAAAAGCCACCCAGTGTCTATCACACTCAGGACACACCCAGTGTCCTGATTCCAAACCGAAGCTTTGGTCCTATATACCACTTTGATTTTCCTTCACAGAAATAATTTTTAATAAGAGAAAGGCTGATGATGCTCTCCTCACTCTACATAGGGTTCTATCCCTTCTCTCCTCTTTGATGGGCAAGGAAAGAGATAGGGCCTTGTCACAGAACGGAGACTCCTGAGATCTTCTGATTTTTCAGGGATATTTATGCCAAATGGTTTGCCAGCCTCTACAGGGACAGGACACTTACCACTTCATTTCAGACAGTTCCCATGATTAGCAGTTCTCTGACACCCACCCCAAAACATGCCAGACTACTGAGGCAAAGACTTTTTTAATCTTTTAAGTCACTCAGTTTGAGCCAATGCCCAGAACCTTTAGTCCTCCAAGTCTCTGTGATGATTACAATGGTGACATTGGTTCAGATGACACCTCTTTTCAACTGGAGATCACACCAGTGCAGAAGAACTTCTTTCTGGATAGTAGGGTTTGGTGCCCAGCTCCAAGGACACTAAAAATGCCCACTGCTGTGGGCAGTAAGACTTGAACAGAATATCAAAATTCGTGACTCTAATTTCAGAGAGTCCACAGGGCATCTGAGTTGAGGAGCTAGGCTTCTAGAAATGAGAAAGCCAAGGTTAAGAGAAGTCAAGTAACTTGCCCACAAGAAGGAACATGCATTTCTTTTCAAGGAGCAAGTAAGATGGTGGCTGAGTCACAGCTGTAGCCTGCTCAGATCTGCTCCATCTCACATGCTAGAAGATGGCCACTGTTCCCTGATCACACACCATAGCAAGAAAGAGGCAAAAGACAAGACAATGGGTCAGATGGCACTCTTCCACGCAGAGGATTCCTTTTGGATACAACTGTCCCCCTCCTTAATAAATAGCCCTCCATATCCATGCACAGCTATTGTAAGGGGAGTTTGATAGAGGTCAGGAAATTTGGTTTTATATTCCCAACTTTGTAAGCTTGCACAGGTCACTGAATGTCCTATGGCATCATATTCCCATTGGTCTAAACAAGGAGGCTGAAGTTAGAAGAAAACTTGAACTCCAAGAGCACCATTCCCTACAGATCTGCATGCATGGAGATACCACTACCACCCATTTCGTCCTTTTCCAAGTCATCTTCCTGATAGTTAAGTCAGAAAGACTGAATTGAAATGAAACAGAATCCTTCATTGGGCAGAGCTGGCTTGAAGTATTACATTTAAGAATAAATATCTGCTACCATATACTGAGTGATTACTGTAATGCCGGGGATACTCATTTCATTCAGTCCTTCAACTTTCCTGGGAAGTAGGTAGAAGTCTCCATTCTAGAAATGAGAAAGCCAAGGGTAAGAGAAGTCAAGTAACTTGCCCATACCTACTAGCTGATGAGAATGCAGTCAGAACTACAATCTAAGCAGAGCAATGTCAAAGTCCAGTCTCTTCATCTGTGCTGTTGTATACTAGTGCCATGTTGAAAAATACAGGTATGTGTACTGCACATATCCATAGAATCTGCATATGTACATTCATAAAACCACAGTGAAATAATTACACATATGTATCTATACTTGTCTCTTGACTATCTCTGTATCTAATCTGTTTTTATATCAGTATTCATACCAATTCATAGCTATGTCTATATCAATATATAACTCATTGGCAAGAACTTGCTTTGTGGATAAAAGTACCATTCATTGGTACTTTTGGAAGCCATTCATTCCAGGCTGCAGTCAAGAAGGAGAAGAAATACACGAGTCCAAAGTTAGCATCTAAGTAAGAAGTCTTGAGCAAACAAGACAATTTCATATTCTCAAAAATACTATTTAAGGTCAATTTTGATACTGAGAATACCTCTGTGCTTCCCAATAACATACTTTATTCTTAAATTTTAAAATTCTAGTGATTAATAAAGAGGAAATCCATATCTGAGGAACCTACCTGCCAGCTAGTCCTTGACATTTTCATCAATAAAAATATAATAACACACGTACCTGGTTTAAAAATCACACATGAGCAATGAGAACAGAAAGGCAAAAAGTAAGAGCAAACAGTAAGGGCATCTTCCTATCCTCACCTCATTTTCAACCCTCTTCACGAATGCTACCGCCATTCACACATTTCCCCCATTGTCTGCCCAGGGCTCACACTCCTCAGTAAGCAGCTTCTATCTCCGTGTCACTGGTATATATCATGGCCGCCTGATCCACCCCACTGCAGTGCATCTGGTTCTGACTCATGGTCTAATGGGCAATCAATACCAACATCAATCAAATATTGATAATAGCACTTTTTAAGCATTTATTATGTGCCACTTACTTGTCTAAACACTTAATACATTTGCTCATTTAATTCTCACAAAGATCACATGAGGTGTTTTGCTGGCTACCTTTATTTTCCCACTCCACTCCCCAATCCACGCTGCATCTTGATCTGCAGGAAGAGCAGCAGCAGTACACTACTCTCGCTTCTGGATCTCAGCTGGGGCCAGCCCATGGGTGACAGCCAAAGAGACAGGAAGAAGGGTGAAGGTTGGGAAGCACTTGGTCCCATGGTCTCCCAGCCGGTCCAACTCCCTCCTTAGACAGCAGGCCATGGCTCCTATCAGACAGTTCTTTCTACAAAGCTGTCTCTTGGGCTGGGATTGTGGCTCAGCAGTAGAGTGCTCGCCTAGCATAGGCGGGACCCGTGTTCAATTCTCAGCACCACATAAAAATAAAGGCATTGTGTTGTTTCCATCTATTAAAAAAAAAAAAAAAAAAAAGATTCTCTCTCTCTCCCTCTCTCTCTCTTGGAAAAAAAAAAAAAGCTGTCTCTTCTCCTCTGACTCATTCCCAGCAATGGCTTCCTTTTGCTAGCCCAGCATCAGGGCACTGTCTACTGTACCTGTCCACACCCTTATAAATAGTCCTCTTCCTTACACGTTCTTTAAGTTACTCAATTTGAGTGTGAAACTTGTCTTCTTTAAGAACTCCGATGCATGCAAATATATGCCGTGATCCCCATGAGACCACCGACAAAATGGAGACAAAAAGTCACTTAGCTGTATAAGGGGCACTGCCCATCGTGGGGCCTAGGCCTGATGTACAAATCCACTCCCCAGAGATGCTCTCACCTCTGTTTGCTTCCTCTTTCCAGAGCAACCCATCTCTGAGGCACACCTATACATACGTTCACGTGAGCCTTCAGTAACACACAGGGCTTTGCCAATACAATGTATTTCCGGGAATATCCTTGTATGTCTACGTTGGTAAATATATGGAATTTTACTGATATATTCTTACCAGTGCCAAGTCAAAAAATGCACATAATTTTTAATTTGAGAAAGTATTTTCAAATTTTTGCCTCAGTTAATCTAAATAAATACACTCATGCACTCAAACCTAGTAACTCTACTGTAAAGAGATATAGATTTAGATGTACAGATATAGATAGAGATAGATCAAAGAAATGACCACACATATCCACAAAGGGACACGTATAAGAATGTTCATTGCAGCTTTGAGGGGTATTTTGTTGTTATTTTGTGTGAACTGTTTTTGTTTTAGGCAGAGGTGAGAAGTTGGTGATAAGTGGGAATCCATCCCTGAGGAAAGTGTTAGGTAAGCAATAGTGGATGAACACCAAGGAATTCTGTGGAGCAGTTTGAAGCAATAGTTAAATGTCTATATAATAACATTGCAAATATACAGGAAAAAAGTAAGAAGTATACCATAAGTCTGTTGTAAATCAAAAATACATCCACACAAAACAATATCTCACATTTTTGAAGAATTTATGCAAAATGATAGACATTAAGCCTATCAGGAGTGATTGCCTATGGGAAATTCATATAAGGGGTTAAAAAGGAATGAACAAAAAGATGAAGGCAGGGGGTGAAGACAGAGATAAGAGAATGTCAAATTTCCTTCTAGAAAGGTAATGCCATTTACATTATTATCAACAACATGAAAAAATAGTCATTTTTCCATAATATTTACAGCAGTGAATATTATAAACTTGCAAAGAATTTTCCAAAGTTATCAGACTAAAATTTTTTCCAGTCTGATGATTTGGTTTGCATTTTCCCATTAGGAGTGGAGTTGAGCTAATTGTAAGTCTTTTTCTGTAACTCAGGAGATTTTGCATGGCTAGAAACATCATTTGCTCTTCAGGGCACTTTTATAGCAACAGGTCTTCTGCTATCCAAAAGCACATGGGATGTCACATGTCTAGTAGTCACACAACCCAGAATGAAAATGAGTGTCGGTACCATGGTTACCTTTAAATTCTCTCTCCAGTTCTGAACTCACCAGCATCTCAGCGACCCCATGACCTCTCCAAACCAAGAGACCATCTGCACTTGGTTGGTAACACCAGCTGCATGTTCGGATCATTTCAAACTCTGTTTCAAATCCACTCACACTTAATGCATCAAAAATCACTTTTCTCTCTGAACTGAGCTACTTAAGGTTGTGGGGCTGTTTCTATGAGTCCTATTTGTTTAGCTGGGCTTTTTTTAAACCTGCCTCCCCGAATCCCCCCTACACACACACTTTTTTCTTTTCTTCTCTTTTCTTGAAAGAAATTGATGCTCTGCCAAAAATAAATGAAACTCTGACTCCAAGTTCAACTCAGAATTTACTAGCTGATAAATTGGAAATGGAGAGTGGGTTGTAAAGATGGGGGAGTGGGAAGCACAGAAGAGGAGGGAGGCTTTCATTTTGGGGCAAGTTCAAACTTGAACTCAGAAGCTATTAAAGTGACTGGTGTATGCTGAGTCATATGGAGGAGGGGTCAGGGGATGCTGCTGACTCCCTGTCAGCAATGCATTCTGCCCCGGTTGATGGAGAGTTTGCAAAGGAACTACAACAGGATTATAATTTCAGTAGCATTTTAAATGTAACATTAGAAGCCACGTGCCTGACACTGAGCAAGCAATCTGTTTGGGCCTCTTGCATTCATCAGACTGGGGCCTGAGGAGAGTTGTTTCTCTGGGACTCAGATTCCCACTCAACTCTCCCCTTAACTTCACCCCTCTATGACCCTTCCTCCCAACTTGTCTTCCCTCCTCCAGCTGAGGCTGTCCAGATGCCTCCCATCCGACAAGGGATTAGGTGGAGACATGGAAAAGACATCTGTGCTGAGAGGGCAAGCTTTCCTAAGAAGATGATGGTGACATTACCCAGGTAATAATGAAAGCAGCCTTGGAAGGTGGTAAATGCTATGTCTACTTTGATAGACAAGGAAAATGAAGTACGAAAACTTAAGAAACTTCTCCCTGTCCGTAAAGGCAGAGCTGGGAATCGAAGTAGGATCTCTGCTCTGTGTCCCTAGCCACTGGAAGCTCTGTAACCCTGTCAAGAATCATCTCCTTACTACCCTTCAGGAGACACCTGCTCCTTCTCTTTTCTGGAACTTGGTACTTGCTCTTCTCTACTAAGGAAAGGAAGGACAGTAGAGGGCAGATCATTTTGGGTCTCCTTCCATGCCATTTCCTTCCTTGAATCCTGCCTCAAAATCATCCCAGTGTAGTAGAGCAAAATGGGACTTTAGCAGTTTAAGAGCTGACAGGCTGTGGTTTTGCACACTGACACCCAGCAGCTCTGCACACTGACAACTATAGAGGCTTGCAGTGGCTAATGGGTCCCTTTTAAAGATAACCACAGTAGCAGAAGAAGGAAACAAAGCAGTGGAGTCAGAACAATCCCTCTTTAGGCTTAGTGCACTTAAAGTCCCTAAAGCTTTATGAACTGAGTCCCTAGGTTGTTGACAATCTAGTACCTACATAAGGAATGTAGAATGCACCCTCCAATAGAATTGCACCTACTCCCTTTCCTTGATGTACCCAAAACTTGCTTATGTCTAAAAGTAAAAGTGCCACAGTGCTCGGGGCTCAGACTTTGGGAGTTGTCCCTCAGGGTTGTGGTGCCACAAATAAAATGTTGCTTCCAGATCATGGCATCCTGACTCTCATTTTCCATTACACTAGTATTCATCACCCCTTTATTTCTCAATAGTTTATGAAAAATTTGAAACATACAGAAAAGTTGAGAGATTGGTGCAGTGAACACCCAGGTAGTCACCACCTAGAGCCTGCAATTCAGAGTTTGCTGTATTTGTTTCATCGTATCTATCAATTTCTCTGTACCTTTTTTCATCTACCCAATCCATCTTGTTTTGGACATGTTTCAAAGGAAGTTATAAACATTAGTACATAACACCTCTAAACATGTCTATGTTTCCTTGTTTTACTTCATACAAAATTAGAATCATACTTAAAAATTCTCTAAGTGCTCACAGTCAAGCAATGTGCCAAGCATGATTTGATTTTCATGGGAATCCAATGAGGTGAGTGCAACTCCCACTCTCACTCTACAAAGAAGATTGGCAGCATAGAAGAGATGGCTGCAGAGAGCACTCATTACGTGTTTTTGTGGGCCCTGAATGTGTAAGAGTTCTGCATGTATTACCCCATTCCATCCCTCACAACAATTCTGTAGGGCAGATAGTGTTCCATGTGAGCAAACTGAGGCTTAAAGGCAAAGGTTCACAACATAATAATCATTAGAACAATCACTAGAACTTGGATTTGAATCAAGAAGCCTGACTCTGCTGTTACACTCTCCCCAATGGCTCACATCCCTACTAGAGCATTTCTTTTTGCTATTTTACTTTAATTTTTTGCCTCCATTTACGTTTCTGATCATAATGGTCTTTCAAGATCAAGAGGCATGTTTTAGTCTTCTTAGTCCTGAGCCCTTAGTCAGACACAGAAAGCATTTTATAAATGTTTCCTGAATGGATTCCTAAGCAATGAACAGTAGTAACTGATGCGTAACTGAAAGCTTCGTGTTTTAGAATGGGGTAAAGCAGTGCTACATTCATGGCCATTCTAGAAAAGTCAGTGAGGAACTTGAAAAATGACGTCAGATATTGCTGCTGTTTTCTTTACACCAGCAGAAGGCACGACCAGTCTCCCCCCTCTCCACCACCATGCAGTCTGGGTAAACTAAGGGAACGAGTGGGTATTCTGGGGGGATCCCAGTGTTCTCGCCAGCCCCGGCTGCAGCACACATTTGTCCCCTTGGGTCCACCAGGCATCTTTCATGTGCCCTGTACGTGATGGACACCAGGCTAAGGGCTGTGGGAGATACAGAGGTAAAACGTGCAAGGGCCACCCTTGTGGAGCCTGTATCTACCCGGGGCACAAGGCGAGCACCCTCAAAACCAGGACCAAAGCTAGGTCAGCAGGCTTCATAAGAAAGAGACAAATCCTAGATTTTAAAGATTTCTAAGGAAGGGGAAATCAAATTCTGGCGTGGAAAGGAAGTTTAGGGATGGCCTGGTGGAGAAATTCTGTTCTTTGGGGTGGGTACAATTTCAACAACAGAAATTTGGCAGGGACTGCATACATGAGTGTGGGAAAACACAGGTCCAAGTTTCTCCAATTGTTGAGAAAATTGGGAACAGACCCTGTTAGTCATCATTTCATTGTGGGACAAAATACCTGAGATAAACAAGTCATGAGGAGCAATGGTTATTCTGGCTCAGAGTTTCAGAGCCTCCGTCCACAGTCAGTTAACCTGGTTGCTTTGGGCCTGTGGCAACGCAGGACAACCTGGTGACAGGAGCACATGGAAGAGGAAGACTGTTGTCTTCATGGAAGCTGGAAAGCAAGGAGACAGAAATAGGAAGGAGGTGGGATCCCACTGTCTCCTTCAAGGGGACACCCTCAATGACCCAACTTCCCTTCACTAGGTCCCATATATTAAAGGTCCCACAGCCTCCCGATAGTACCACAAGGCTGGAAACCAAGCCTCCAACACATGAGCCTTTGGAGACCATTTCCAAACCATAGTGCAGGCCAGGAGGGCTGAGTTGCCCCAGGCAGAGTAAGAGAACAGACAACTCGGAGGCCAAACTCACTCAACATGTATGTTTATTACTGAGCACAGAAGCACCACAGAGGTGATTATGTCCGACCTCTCTCCAGATCAAAGCTCACACAAGATGTCCAAGACATGGATGTCATGGCTTTCCAAGGTCATGCTGCAATGGGACAAGGCACAATGTAGGACCAGAAAAGATGTAGGACCAACTGGAACAGTGTGTGTGTTCCAATCACCCAAATGCAGGCTGTGCGTGCTCACAGTTCTTTCCTATGGGATATCATCTGACCCCTCTGACAGCAGATCCAAGAGCTGTTATTCCTTCCCATGTTTCAGACGAGGAGACTGAAGCTAAGAGAGCTCAGTGACTCACCTGAGGTCATTATATGGGAGAGGTAGAATTTGTGACTCCAGATTTGGTTTCCAGTCCCTTGGTGTTCCGTTCTTCATGGAAGGAAATTCAGGGCTTTAGAAATGAATGTCGTTACACAGAATAACTCTTCCTTTCTTCAAATCTGTTGTTATTAAGAGCCTCTACTGGGGTCATTGAGTTAAAAAATAATAATCTAAGACATTTGAGAAATGTCTAACATTGGGAGAAACTTGCCACTCATAAAATGGAATTTACTCATTAGCATCTTTTGATACAGCTTTGTGCTTACAAGTATAGGCTGAGCATCAAACTGCTTGCCGGACATGGTGGCACATGCCTGTAATTCCAGCAGCTGGGGAGGCTGAGGCAGGAAAATTGCAAGTTCAAAGCCAGCCTCAGCAACTTAGTGATTTAGTGAGTCTCTGACTCAAAGTAAAACATAAAAAGGGCTGGGGATGTGGCTCAGTGGTTAAGCACCCCTAGGTTCAATCCCTGGTACAAAAAACCAAAAAGGCTCAAACTGATTGGGTCTGAAATGCAGCTCATCACCTACTGGCTCCATGACTTTGGGGATGTGATTTCACCTGTTTTTCAGTTTTCTCATTCATAACATCAGAATAATAGTTGCACCTACACATGCGATTATTGGTAGGATTAAATTATGTTTTACATATGAAAACCTTGACCAAGGCCTAGTACATATTAATTGTCTGATGACAGTAGTTTGATACATCATTTTGATTTCTTTATACAACTTGTTGTTAGATACATTAAGGTATTCAGGTGACCTCAGATGACGGGGACAAAGATAAGTGGTAGTAGAAGGCCAGGAACTCTGTAGCTGTGTTTCTGGGCCTCGTAGATCTGGAACTCATCCTTCATCTTTGAGGCTATGGTACCATCACTCTGCCCTGTGGCATACAGATGTCTGAGTGCCTGTCAGCCTTACTCTCTTCTCATTTTCCCACTTTTCTTCCTTTTGTAGGTAGCAGAAGGTTAGTAAATTCCACTCTTCCTCGGGCCATGCTTATCGCCTATTTTGTTTGCTTATTTATTTCCCTCTATCCCCATTCCTGCTTCCTATTCTTTTGTTCCCCTACCCCTCAGGCAACAACTCTGCTTTGTGTCTGATTTATATCTTTTGGGTTGTATTGTTCTGAGAAACATGTATTTGATAATGCATGCATTTTTTATTTTAAAGTATGCTATTTTGTTATACATCTCTGTTTCTTATTTTTTTCAACCAACGCTGTGATAAATGTGCCCATATCATTAGGTCTCCACCCAAGCTGTTCATTCTCTCTTGTGCATAGCTCTCCATGATGTATACTCACCATATGCTCCAAGGAGGGATTTCCAGAATGCCTCCAAGTTCCTGTCACCACCAAATGGCACTATCAGGAACATTTTCAGACCAGCCCTTATGGACCCGAGTGAGGTGTTCTTTGGAAGTGCATGCAGGGTCCATTTTAATTTGACTAAGTTTCATCAGGTTGTTCACCAGAAAGCCAGCTTCCTGTGATACTCCCAGCAGCAGTGTGTAAGTCCCAATTCCACCTGCCACAGCCTGCTGTGGCTTTCAGGTTTTGAAGCCATTTCTTCCCTATTATTCTATTTTCACAATTTTAAAGCTATTTTGTTATATATCTCCATTTTCTTCTATTTTCTGCTTCTTTCCATGCTGTTTTCTACTTTAACTGCCCCACCTGCTCTGCGTCTCCCCGTCCTTACCTTTTCTCTAATCTTCCTCTCTAGAAAACTTCCCCAGGGATTCGCCCTAGTCATGGTTTCTTTTGCTTCTATACCAGAGCATTAATTAGCCCCTTATCTTTCTGTTTTACCTTCAAGCACTATGATTGGATCCCTTGGATTATCCAGTCTGGCACAATTCTGGGATGTAGATTCTCCCCTTGGACCACCTCTTAGGACAGTCATTGGCTCAGACCTCTATTTCTGTCCCCCAGATGTCTCCAGGATGCTAAGGGTCATATGGAATTAAACCTATTGGCTCCTTGGGTTAAGGAATATCTGCAATGAGCTTTTACCATAAAGGGGGCCATGGATATGACAGACATTCAGTTATGTGGACTACCTGCTATGCACATTGGTTTCATATTTTATTAAATTCACCAAAGTGACCAATTTTGATGTGACGTAGCTGCAATTATGCAAGAAGAGTACCAATCTCAAACATTATTTTATATGTAAACACAGTGGGAATTTTTTAGTTGTCCCCGTAGGTCCTGTGTTAGGACTGTGATCACTGTGATAAAATACCTGAGAAAAATCATCATAAAGAAGGAAAGGTTTTGTTGGCTCAGGATTTCTGAGGTGTTCGTCTATGGTCACTTGGTCCCATCACTTTGGGCCTATGATGAAGCAAAACATCATGGTGGGGAGCACATGGCCTAACAGAGCTACTCACCTCATCAAAGCTGGGAGGAGAGAGAGCAAAGGGCCTTACCTACCAAGGACGCACCTCCAGAGGCCTCCTTCCTCTAACTAGGTCACACCTCTGAACGTTTCTAGCACCACCCAATAGTGCCACCAGCTGGGGACTGAGCCTTAGGAGGCATTTCAGATCTAGATAATAATAGGTCTCTCTCTTCCTTCTTGCATTATTTCCTCCAGCCCATAGGCATGCTATTGAGCAAACCCTGTCCTAATGCAAAGGATGTGTTATTTCCCTGCCTAGAACATTCTCCCCAACTCTTTTTTGGCCGGAACAAAGCAAACTCATTCTTCTCCCACCAAATATCACTTCTCCAGGAAGACCTTTTCTGATATCTATTCTGGGTAAATTCTCCTGCCAGATGTTCCCATTCCCTGTCATCACACACTGTGTTATACTTCAATGTTATTTTGCTGCAAAATATGAGCAACTTAAGGATGTTATTGTGCTTATCCCATCCACTGCCGTGTTTCAGTTGTCCAGCCAAGCAGTTTGCATCTAGTACGTGCTCAAAAAACATTTGAGTAATTTTGTTGAATAAAGGAGAGGCAATGTGTCCAGGAGGCTGAGTTTAAATCCCAGTCCAGTTATGAGTTCTAGGAGGAAACCATCATTCCTGATCTACCTTATGGTTTTTATATGTGAAAAAAATTCAGATGTAAGGATGTACAAAAATATGGTAAGATTATTGGTGGGTAAAGATCATTAGGTAGCTCTGCTCCTATTTAGAGGAATGTAAATGCCAACTGCTTGAATAGGAGGATAAAATAATACTCTCATCCTAATATAATTTCATAAATCAAAGATTGTCATCAGCAGGATGCTAGATATGGAAGGGAGCCTGGAGTGTGTCCAGTCCAGATATTTTGTTTTGCCTGGAAAGGGAAATGACTGGGAATCAATTTATATGACAGCCCAAAGTCACAGAGCCATCCAGCAACAGGGCTCTGGTCCTACCCTTCACACACCCGAGGCATGTGCCCTGGTGGGAGGATGCAGCCCAGAAGCAGCCTCCTCTTTGGCTCCTGCCGCGCCGACCTTTGAGTCCAGCTTCCCACAAGCCATTATTTCTTAGAATCATAGAATCATCAAATTCTCTCGTGTTTTTCCCTTTTCTTCCCCTCCATGCCTTTCCCTGACCCAGTTCTTTTCATGACCACTGAAGAAGTAGCAAAGAGAGAAGCGCACATCCCCGCTCAAGCTTTCCTGTGCTGCGATTTCGGTGTGCAACCTCCCCCACCAAGGTCAGCCGGTGGCGAAGTTATCTGGGGGACCAGACGCTAGATTTCTGATTCCCTAGCAGAGCCAAGTTGTTCCCAATACACACAGTTTCCCAGGAAGAAGAGTCCACTGTATTTACATTTTTTCTAGTTGCTACAGGAATTAGAGGCAGTGGCAAAAATAATCCTAAGAAGGGGTCCTTTGTGTCCAACTGTTTTAAAACAAGATTTTTCATAAGTGTTGACTCTCTCCCCAGAATGAAGCACAGAAGTGCAAAAGTTCACCCTGAGCCTTGCCCACTCCTTTGCTTGAGACCTTCCAAGAGACTCACAAGGCTTTTATTTTCCAGGGCCCATGTGGCCATAAATTGCAATGGACATTAATTTATGAAAACAAATGACACCAGCCTACTCCACGACATTTTGAAATGGGAGAATTAAGCAGGGCAATAAAACAGGAATAAAAGAAAAACATTCCGACCCCATAGCTCCCTGGCTATGTCCCAAATGACACAAGGACCCTGAGTATCCCTATTCTAACCCCCTCCACTCTTGCAAAGTTAGAGTTATTTGATCAAAGGTGAAAAATTAGCTCTTTGTCACAGAGTGTGGCAGGAAATTAAACACATCCAATGCTTTCTCCATGGGACTAGAATCACCATTCCATCTGCAGAATTTACATCAGTGGTCACAACGCAGGCAGAGAAAAGGAATCAGATCATCGGCACTGGTGGCTTAGTCCATTCTCTCCAGGATTTACAGGGCTTAATGAATTCCCCTGGATATTCACTGAGATTTGGGGGCGCTCCTAAGAACATCAAGAGGGTGGTTTATAGGCATGTAGAAGTAGAGACAATTCTAATGTCCTTATGGTGGTACTTTCATTCTCCAGCATTGAGGAGACAAGCTGTCAATACATAGTACTACCTCCAATTCCATGGGAGAGATGTGGAGGGATGGAGCTGGATAATGTGTCTGTGATTTAAGGCAATGCAGCGGGATCTCTCCATTTCTTTGGTTGCTTGGACCTAATACATCTGAGTTTTTCAGACGTGAATACAAAGAGTGGAAAGAGACACAAAGCCCTACAACAGTATCTCCTGAGGTCATCAATTGGCACCAATTTACAACTCACTTTCATTTTTAAGGCTACATTTAACATACAAAATTTTAGATGGTGGCTTAAAAGGAAAGGCTATGATTGCTTCCCTCTAGTCCCTATCCCATCAAATGAAAGGACACAAGACTGAAATAGGATCAAAGGACCAGTCAATTTATTGGTGAAGTATATACTTCATCATTCCTTAAAAGTAGGGCTTCTAATAAATAAATAAATTTATTTTAAAAAAGTAGGGCTTCTAGAAAATTTTTGGAGAATAGAAAATAAACTTCAATCTTAATAGGCATTTTATTTCACCTACTAAAATCTTGGTCTTAATTCACCTTTTTGGACAACTGATCTGTGAGCTATCTGCCTAGCTACCTATATTTTAGCTACAAGGAAGCACCTGCCTTGCCCCACACCCTGGCACAGCTGGACAACAGAGGAAAGGTGGCTATGCTCCCCGATCGCCTCCAAAGAAGAGCTTGCTCAGGGGAGTTGGCCACAGGGAGTTTACTATGAGAAGAAGGCACAAGACAATGAGCAGGCAATTCCCCCAAGAGAACACAGAGCCAAGGAACTAGAAAACAATACCATGTGTGAACGGTGGACAGCATTTAACATGTCACCCCACCCACTATTAAATGTGATTCAGTGAAAGTCCCCAGCAGTCAGCTTAGTGATTCCCCTGCTTCAGGGAGGATCTACCAAGCAGGTTGAGAAAGGGTGGAAGTCTCAGGTTCCCTCCCCACTAAGACTGCAGTTGTTCCTCATCTCCATTACGGGAAGGGTTTCCTGACTGGGGAGCTGAGGGAAGGGAAGCATAACCAGTACTAGAAATTTTGGCAAGATCTTTCCTTGGAAGTTTGAAGACCGCAGAGAACCACATGCACTTAGGGAAAGAGAGATCCCAAGTGGGACAGAATCCTTAATGTTCTCTCTTAGGGTGTTTCCATCCTGGAAATGGAATAAAACCGTCTTCCTGGTGAGATATCTGATGGATCCCATTCAACAGCCTTCTCAGTTGGTCCCAAGAGATGGTTCCAAAGAGAACACCTCTGACTACAGGAAGCCGAGTCCTCCCAGATCATCTACTGGAAGGTGAAGCAATGGTCCAAAGCCTACAAGCAGGATTCTCATCACTGATGTAAAGATAGGACTTTCTCTTAGACCTTCCTGAGTCTGACATGAGAGAAGCTAAAAGCTGTGAATCATTCGCTCGAAGGCAGCATTGGAAGAGGTGATGAAAGCTCAGAGGAGCCAAGAGGGAGAGAAAGCCCAGGAAAAGATTTCCAGAGATAAAGAGAACAATCCCTTAGTGAGGCAGCTTGGAGACCACACTCTCAGGGAGGCACGTCTTCAGTCTGTCTTTAACAGATGCTGAGTAACTCGCTGTCGGGCTGCAGCCAGCTGCCGCTGACTGAGGAATATTTTCCATCACAGATCCTTTGTGGTGAAAAAGAATAAAACTGAAAATGGATGGCACCAGATTGGGTCCATGATTTATTCGTTGAATCTTGTCACCAGAATCAAAGAAACCCATTCAGGGAGGCTAAGGCAAAGGAAAAAGCAAAGAAATATATTTGATATGAATCAGCTATTTGGGGTCCATCTGGGAAATTTCTTAAGAATCTAAAAGAAAGAAAATAATACTTCAGTGATCATTTGTGGTAAACTTTCAAGAACTTCATTTGGGTTGGGGATATAGCTCGGTGGTAGAGTTCAGGTTTAGCATTGTTCAAGGCCCTGGGTTCAATCCCCAGCACCATATCACATGCATATGAGTGAGTGTGTGTACACGTGCACACACACACACACACACACACACACAGAAGAAAGAAAAGAAAAAAAAATAACTTAATTTACTAAGAATATAGAGTAGTACATCCTAAGGATGGAACTCTATCTCAGCAACTCAAAAGCGATTGGATTCCTAGGATGGGAAGCTTTCCTCACAGGTCCTTGGACCCATTAGCCTGCCTCTAAGGACTGTGGCCAGGCCAAACATGGAAGTTCCCTGTCCTCATTATATGACTTGCTCCTGTACCTTGCAGTATTTGGAGCAGCATGCTCTGAGGATAGACCTTTGTGGAAATTTTATTCCATCTTTCTGCTCCTCACATGCCTTTCTTTTCTTTCCTGCTTCAGGATTTGGGGTTGGCTGTCCTTAGGCCTAAAATGCTCTGGCACCAGCTATTCACCTGTCGGATTCCTTCTTACTCCCCTGGTGTGGAGTAGAATCTCACTTCCTCCCAGAAGCCCTCCCTCACGGCCTCATCTTAAGTAAAGACAATCGTCTATCGTGTTCTATTCCATTTCTCTATGTATTTACAAAATAATAATGAGCAAGGTATCAAATTTTGATGGTATCAGAATATCAGAGAAGAATTCTAAAAGGAAAATTGGAAAGGGTTTTGAACTAAATGAAAATCAAAATTTGTGGCATGGTACTAAATATATAGCTTCAAATATTTATACTAGGAAATAAAATGAATACCTTAAATCAATTTTTTCACCATCTGCCTTAAGAAAATGGAGAGAGAGAGAGAGAGAGAGAGAGAAGAGGAGAGAAGCAAATAAAAACCAAAGCAAAATTTAAAAGGACATGATAGAGAGCAAAGTAGAAATCAGTGAAATGAAAAAGGGTAAAACAATAGAAAAATAGCAATGGAATGACAGGAGTTCTTTAAAAACATCAATAAAATTAACCTCTAATTAGAATGATGAAAAAAATCAGAGAGAGAAATAAAGGACACAAATAATCAATATTTAGAATGAGAGGGGCAACACTATAAACCCTATAATGTGAAAAGGACAGTAGGGAAACATTAGGTAAACTTTATGCTAATAACTGGACAACCAAATTCCTTAAAAGACACAAAGTGTAAAAGCTCACTCTAGATGAAATAGGCAGCAATAACATGAACAGCTCTGCATCTAATAAAGCTAAAACTCTTCCTACAAAGAAAACTCTAAGATTACTTGGCTTCATTGGAGAATTAAAAAAATAATGATACCAATTCTAGGCAAAGAACTACAGAAAGTTGGAAAGGAGGGAATATTTTTTCCCTCTGCAAATACAATATTACCCTAATACAAAAAACATACAAAGACATTATAGGATAAGAAAGTTACATATTAGCAACTATCATAAACATGGATGTAAAACTTCTAGACAAAACTTTGCAAACCAAGTTCAATAGTATACATAAAGAATATGATACAAGTAAGGTTTACCCCAGGAAGGCAAGTTTGGCTTGATATTTGGCCATAAGTTAATGTTATTGACTCTAGTGGCATACTTAAAAAAACAAAAACCATGTGATCATTTTCAAAATTTTGGGGAAAAAAATCCATTATCCATTACTGACTAAAAAAATTAATTTAAATCTAAAAGTCACATACCTTCAGCAAATTGGGAATAGAAAAGAATAGTACTTAGTGATGAGAGAAAATGTTCTTTCCCCTGAATTCAGAAGATGGCATCTGCTTTATCAGATTCTGTTCTACATTGCAGTGCAGGAAAATTAGGCAGGAAATACATTTTTTTTAAAAAAATCATATTTTTTTAGAAAAGTGAAATCTTTCTTTACAGACAACATGATCGTCCAGATAGAAAATCAGATAAAATCTGTTAAAACCCATTGGATTTCTGTATTTTAGCAAAGCAATTGGAAAGTTATATTTAAAATACTATTTATAAAAATATGAAATGTGTGTGGAAATTTGACAAAAGATGTGAAAGTTCTATGACTTAAAAACTAGAAAACATTACTAAGAGAAATTTGAAAATACCTAAATAAATGGAAACATATAACATGTTCATGACATAGTATATTTGTGCTGTTAAGATATCAATTTTCTCCTGATTGAGCTATACATTAATTGCAATCTAAATAAAAATTCCAGCATATTTTTGGTGTCATTTGACAAGCTGGTTCTAAAATTCATAAGAAAATTCAAAACACTAAGAGTAATCAACATATTTGAAAAAAAAATGTCAATGCCTAACACTGAGTTCAAAACATTATTATAAAAGTTACAAAAATCTGGTGAGGATGTAGTGGGAAAGGTATACTTACACATTGCTGTTGGGATTGCAAATTGGCGCAATCACTCTGGAAAGCAGTATGGAGCTTCCTTAGAAAAGTTGGAATGGAACCACCATTTGATCCAGCTATCCCACTCCTCGGTCCATACACAAAGGACTTAAAATCAGCATACTATAGTAATGCAGCCACATCAATGTTTATAGCAGCTTAATTCACAATAGCTAAACTGTGGAAGCAATCTAGATGCCCTTCAACAGATGAATGGATAAAGAAACTGTGGTACATACACACAATGGAATATTACTCAGCATTAAAAGAGAATAAAATTATGGCATTTGCAGGTAAATGGATGGAGCTGGAGAATATCCTGCTAAGTAAGCTAATCCCAAAATACTAAAGACTGAATGTTCTCTCTGATAAGTAGATGCTGATCCATAATTGGGGGGAGGGGATGGGAAAAATGGAGGAACTTTCATTGAGCAAAGGGGAGGGAGGAAAGAGGAGGAGATATGGGGGCAGGAAAGATGGTGGAATGTGATGGACATTATTATCCTAGGTACAAGTATGACTGTATATATGGTGTGATGCTACATCATATACAATCAGAGAAATGAAAAATTGTGCTGCAATTGTATACAATGAATCAAAACGCATTCTGCTGTCATATATACCTAATTAAAATAAATAAAGTTTTTTTTTAAAAAAACTACAGAAATCAAGACAACAAACAAATCAGTGGAATGAAGACTACAAAATCAGACCCATGCATATATGAAAATCTTGTGGTTTTGTTTTGTTAAACAAAATGATTCAATGTAGAAAGGATAGGTTTTCAAAAAATGGATATCCTTGCCAAAGGATGATCTTCAATCAATATCTTATACCATAATCAAAAATTAACTCAAAATAAAGAATGTAAAATGTAAGCTATAAAACTTGTAAGAGACAACATAGGAACTTGGATTAGGCAACACCTAAAGCATAATCTCTAAAAGGAAAAGTTTACACATTGAACTTTATCAACATTAGAAACTTCTCCTCTTCAAATGTCACTGTAAAGAGAATTAAAAGACAAAATGTAGCCTGGGAGATAGTTTTGCAAGAATACACTGATAAAAGGAGTTTTATCCAGAATTAATAAAGAACTCTCAAAATTAAATAAGAAGAAAAAGCAAACCCAATAAAAATAGACAAAATATTTGAACAGGTATTCACTAAAGAAAATATTGGTAAATAAGCACATGGAAAGATGATCAATAACAGTAAATTCAACTACAATGAGAACCCACTACAGATTTATTGAAATGGCTAACATTAAATGCACCACCCATACCAATTGTTGCCAAGGATATGGAGCAATTGGAATTCTCATATATTGCTGGTGGGTTTGACTTTAAAAAAACAATTTGGCAAATTTCTTTAAAAAATTAAATGTGCACTTATCATACAATCCAACAATTTCATGCCCAGGTAAAATAACAACTTAGAATCGGGAACACAAAGAATCAGGAACATGAATATTTAGAGCAGCTTGACATAATTGTCCAAAACCACAAAAGATCCAGATGTCTTTCAACAGGTAAATCATTAAACAAGATGTGGCATATCTTATACACATAATCATATTCTACTCTGTAATGAAAAGGGGTAATTTCTTTTTGTATTAAAAGAATCCAAAATGCAGATGAATCTCAAAATAATTATGTTAAATTATACAAACCAGATCCTGCTAGAAAAAAAAATAATGTAAAACCCAGACAGAATATCCAGTGCTCTGCCCTTACCAGCCAAAGGAACTTAGAAATGATTTTTTTTTTTTTAGGAGTAAGTTATACCTAAAATAAGAAACAATTGACCAGAATCAGTACCACTTGATTATGCTTTCAGAAACCAGTTTATTCTCTGGTATGCATTTTGTGGTCATGCGCTTTTTTATTTGACATCTCTAGGGTCACTGCCATTTCTTTGAACATCTCACCCTCCCCATCAACACGACCACTACAAAGCAACCTTGAGAGTGGACTTAGAACTCACTGTTAGATATGTGCCTGGGCAGCTCAGTCATTCCTCATACAACCCTGGAAGAGGGGAACTCTTGGTCATCTAAAGGTGACCCAACAAAGTAGATAAAATTCCCAACTTCTACTTGGAATAGTGTGGCTAGAAATCCTTAGAATCCCCAGAAACGTGGCCTAGTCCTACATCCTGACTACTTCAAGTGTCCCTTATTCCCTTACTCTTTCCCAAGAATTTGAAACATCGAGAGCTGCTCAAGTCCAGAGTGTAGAAAAAAGAAATGAGAGATGTAAAAAGGAAAGCATTTGTCCACCTACTTCACATATAGTAGTATATGCTTCTGCCTCACCCTCTAATGGAACCTGTGGGCTGTATCCTTCATAACCTCTAAGACCAGCTTTGATTTCTAATTATATGTTTATTCTTGTCCTTAATCCAATAATTTTATGGCAGCTTCTCTATTTAAAACCCCCAACTTTGGGAATATCATCCCTAGGGAATATCTTTCTGTGGTCTTCCCTTATCATCATGTCCTATCCCAAGGGTTCCATCCCTATGGGGGGAGGTGCAGCCAGCTAGCAGCACTCCTGTGTCTTCTACGCTGTCACATCTTCTCTGCTGTTCCTGAGTTGCAAGGGCTGAAAACCCACTGGTACTGTGATGTTTCCCAGAACCAGCTTCCTGACAGGTGTTCTTTTCACCTCTCCAGCCCAGGCAACTGCTATTAGGTTACATATTCCTGAAGTGGTCATTACTGGTCGGGATCTGTCTCCTGGATCCCCTCCCAGGAGTCTCCAGTCTCCATCACTTCCTTCCTGTCCTCAACTCCTGTCTCAAACTTTGAGTGGGAAAGTAGGATTGGAATTCTTGGTGGAGACCCATCAACTTGAATACAGCCGGTGAGCCCCTCAGAGACACTCCTGAAGACAATCTTATGACATGTCAATGGCACCAACTTGGCAGTTTTTATTGCAGCCATGCTCCTCATGAAGAAAGTGGTGACTGGAGAGGCACAAAGACATTTGGAAAGCAGTTTGGAGATTCCTTGGAAAACTGGGTATGGAACCACCATTTGGTCCAGCTATCCCACATCTCGGTTTATACCCAAAGGACTTAAAAACAGCATACAATAGTAATGCAGCCACATCAATGTTTAAACAACATAATTCACAATAGCAAAATTATGGAACTAACCTAGATGAATGGATAAAGAGAATGTGGTATATATACACAATAGAATATCATTCAGCATTAAAAGAGAATAAAATCATGGCATTTGCAGATAAATGGACGGAGTTAGAGAATATTATGCTAAATGAAATAAGCCAATTCCAAAAACTCAAATGCTGAATGTTTTCTCTGATATGAGGATGCTGTTCCATAATGGGGATGGGGGCAGAGGATGGTCCAAGAAATAGATGAACTTTAGATAGGGAAAAGGGGAGGGAGAGGAAGGGAGGGGGCATGGGTGTAGGAAAGATGGTGGAATGAGATGAACATTATTACCCTAAGTACATGTATGAAGACATAAATGGTGTTACTCTACTTTGTGTACAATCAGACATGAAAAATTGTGCTCTATATGTGTACTATGATTTGAAGTACATTCCGCTGTCATATATAATAAATTATAATAAATAAATAAAAACACATACAAAAAAGGAACAAGGGAGATGGGCTGGGGTTGTGGCTCAGTGGTAGAGCGCTTGCCTTGAATGTGTGAGGCACTGGGTTCAATTCTCAGCACCACATATAAATAAAATAAAGGTACATTGACAACTAAAAAAAATATTTAAAAAAAAAAGAACAAGGAAAATGGCTGAAAAAGCCAGGAAGCCAGCTTCTCCTCTCCTGCCATCCTGGACTGTTGAGTTGCAGACCAACAGTTCTGAGAAAGTTTAGTCATGCCTCCCCAGCTGTGCCCATCGCTGGATGCCTTCTGGGCTACCACTGCCAAATATTTGAAAATTTTTGAGAGATTATTTTTTTGTGGAAATAGAGCCAAAAGTTTCAGGGAATTATACAAGTTTCTAAGAAGTTGGAACCAAAGAAAGGGCTCAGTGTGAGTGGAAAGGAATATTTTAAACAAATCTGATACTAAGATTGCAGTTGTATTTAAAAGTGATTAACAGCATTTAAGAATTAGTGAGAAAGATACCAAGGGGTAGAAAAGTATTTATTTTAAAGATGAAACAGAGATTAAGCTCCTGACATGTTAATAGAAGACTAGTCTGTTTTGATAGAAGTCTTCTCTTTTTCATTTTTCCTCCTCTTTTAAATATTATCCTATATTGAAATAATGATTATATTAATTTTGATTATGTTCTTGCCATGGTAATCCACTCCCATTAACCTTTCAGACAGCAATGGTATAACAGTCTCAATCATGGGTCCAAGATTTCATTTACCACTTGTTGACAGAAGCTCAAATAGAGGCTCATCTAGGAGTGATGTCCAAAGGTCCTGAGGACCTACACAAAGTTACCAAAGCAACTCACCACTTCTTCTTCCTCACTCTCCTCTTGCCCATCTATGCTTCAACTTGCACCTCTCTTCACTTGACAGAGAGGCAGAACCCCTGCCTTAGCATGAAGTGAGCACAGTTCTAAAAATGGACGTCGTCCCTTTTCCTCTAATTCCTTTGTCTCCAGGCACATAATTATTCCTATTGTGTAAGATTCGTGCTGTCATGTGTGTTGGACCGGACATTCCTAGACGTCCTATATTCTGGATCTTTTCATCCTTATTTGATTCTAAAACCAATAGCATGCTATAAATAAACCTGAGCAAGATTCCAAAGGCAATGTCTTCTTATTCTGCTAATCAGTGGCTTTCTAACTTTGAGAGAATGAGCCCTTTTAAAAAGCCACTGTAGAAACAAGGTAATAGGAAGAAAGCAAGTGAACATAAAAGGGCATTCAGGGACCCCTGTGACACTCGGATATAGGTGTTAGAATTTGAAAGGACCTTGGAAAATGTGGTCCAATTCCATCAGTGCGACGTTAGCCAGGGAGCCTGCTCACACCTTTGCACACCCCTAAGCTTCAGTCAGTGAGAGTCAGGTCCAGGACGCAGGTGTACTGATACATGAAGCCTTTCCAATTTCACTCCCTTGCTTTCTGCTCACTTCTTAGTGTAAACGGAGAAACACAAGACTTGTGTCCATCTGGAATAAACATGGTACCCTCTATTGAAAGTTTCCTCAGCCATGAAGCAGAGGACAGTTACAGAGGTTTTCTTGGGAAGATACCAAGAAATCACACAAAAACTACCATCAGCTTTGAAATCACCAAGAAGCAGCAAACCTCTTGGGAAGAGCTAACACTGATGGTTGGTTCTCTTTTTCTAAAAAACGATTTTCTCTCAAGCCCTAGGGTCTTATCAGGCCACCAGCCCCAACCTTCAGCCCCAGCTCTGGAAAAGTGGATCTTCCTTGAAGAGCCAGCACTTGACCTTGCTGTCTAAGGGGTAGAGAGCTTTCATTCATCAAGGAAAATTTCCTAAGGAAAAGGAATGCATTTATCTTAATTCTACCCTTATGTTTAAACAGTGTTTCTCCTGGGGACTTCTTCTCTTAATTGAAAAGAGAAAGAAGAAAAAAGTATTTGAATAACACACTATATAGCTCCCTATCCTAGTGTCATGGATGATAAACTGAGTCCCCTTAAAAAGCTTTAGAACAGAGTTCCCATTACCTCAAGCAACCAGGGCTGTGTGGTTAGACCATTGCCTGGGAGGGTTCTCCTTCCTTGGAGGACCACCTGTTCCAGCCATTAGACTTCCCTGGGTGACTGTCTGGGGTTTGCATTACTTCTCAGGACTTTATTTGAACTCTGGGAAAAGTATGTTAAAAGTCTACTGAGCAAAAGACAAGCAATAACAGGAACAAGCAGAAAAATAGGAATTTACATTATACTGCTGGCAGAAGTTTGCCAGAGAGGATTGTGAGTGCTGGAATATATTTCTAGATATCCATGAATAGTTTAATAATTAGGCAAAGCCAGGGGGAAACTAAAATAAAAATAAAGAAAATTGAATGACAGAGATCCTGATTTGATTAAGTTTGCCATCCGTGAACACCCTGAGGTGCAAGCTAAGGAGAGATGCTTGTGAATTTGTTCACTGAAGGGTAGCTTTTTCTCTACTTGGCTGGGTCATCCTTCTTTTTTGGCCTTTGTCTCTCTTAGTCCCAATCATCAGATGCACTCCTGTCCTAACCTGTTTATGGACATTCATGTCCAGATTCTCCTTTCCTCTTTACCCTCAAACTTGAGATCTGAGTCTTCTGTCACCTTCTCTCTTGACCTGTCCACCCATGCTGAGTCTTACCTATCGACCACCTTAGGTTTCATCCCCTGCCCCAGAGCCAGCCCCCTCTGGAGCTAGGAAGAAGCAGGCCACACCTGCCTTTTGAGCCAGTCTTTCTCTAGCCTCACCTTCTCTTCCTTTAGAGCTCTAATGACCATCCTGTTCAGAAACAAATTCCCAGAATTTTCTTCCACAAAACTGCCTTTCCCAGGATACAAGGCCTAGCCCTCTAGAATTCTCTATATCTTCTTCCCTCAGAAATCTGCCAACAGGTAAGAATTTTAAAGCAATAATTCAGGCCAAATCATTAGTATCTAAAAACTGATCTCATCGGTGACCTGCCTGAGTGCCAACAATAGCAAGGCAAGTTTCTATTTTATAGTCTCATTTCCTGCTCACAGGCACCCTGTGAGGAAGCACAAAGACATAGCACAGGTAGCGGAGTCAATTCCAACGAAGGAAAGGGCCTTTCTGTGATGTTGCCAACATCTTTCATCTCATTAACCCTAACCCTAACCCTAACCCTACAAGGTCTTACATGATATGTCCTCTGTCCTTCTCTCTCATCTCATTTTCTTCCACTCTCTGACTATTCACTGATTGTCATACTTTTTGCTAAAGTATAATTTTCATAAAAATAGAAATTCAACTTATTAATTAATAAGTCAGCAACTTGTTAAGATTGGTTAACAAGAATATTCAAAGAGCAGAAATATATGTTCATAAAGGCCAATATAAATGCTGATATATATTTGCTAATAGGTTAAAAAATGATTAATACTCTATAAGATGATTAAAAATATGTTTGAGACAATCAAAATGGAGCTTGGCATGGTGCCACATGCATGTAATCCCAGTGGCTCAGGAGGCTGAGGAAGGAGGATCATAAGTTCAAAATAAGCCTCAGCAACTTACCGAGGTTCTAAGCAACTTAGCAAGACTCTGTCTCTAAATAAAATATAAAAAGGGCTAGGAATGTGGTTCACTGGTTAAGCACCCTGGGGCTCAATCCTTGGTACAAAGAAAAAAAAAACTTTAGCTAGACTTACCAAGAAAGAAAAAAAAAGACTAAAATTAATAAAATCAGGAATAAAAAAAGAGATGTCACTACCAATCTTAAATAAATAAAAACATTTATAAAGGAATACTATGAATAACTGTATAAGAACAAATTAAGTGACTCACATAGAATAGAAATCCCTAGAAAGACACAAGTTACAGAAATTTACCCAATAAATATAGGAAAAAAATAGATTAATAACAAGTAAAACAATTGAATTGTTAGGTTTAAAACTTACCAACATGCCCTAAAGAAGAATTAACATCAATCCTTCAAAAACTCTTCCTTCAAACTATAAGAACAGATAATATTTTCTCATCTCATTATATGAGGTCAGAATTACTAGGTCCTCATACACCAAGACATCAGAAGGAAATAAAATGGCAGCCCAATATTCCCCATGAATACAGACACGAAAATACTCAACAAAACACTAGCAGTCTAAATCAAGCAACATTCATAAAGTAGTATGCACCAAAACCAATTGGAACTTATCCCAAAAATGCAGGGTGATTTCAAAAGTCTGAAACATCATTCATGTAATATACCAATGGTAAAACGTCATATGATCCTTGCAATGAATATAGGGGGAAAATGACAAAACCTAAATGCCTTTTTGGGAAAACATGCACAACAAAGTGGGACAGAAAAGAATTTTCTCAAACTGGTAAAGACCATTTATGGAAAATCCACATGCTAACATAATATTTAATGGTTAAGACTGAATACTTTCCCTAAAAGATCAGGATCAAGGCAAGAATGCCAATTCTTACAACTTCTATTAGAAGGTCTAGCCAGGGCAATTAGGCAAGAAAAAGAAATAAATGTCACCCAGATTGGAAAGGAAAAAATAAAACTATTTCTATGCGCAGATGACATGATTTTGTGTTATTAAAACTTCTAAGTAATCCACTAAAAAACTTTTAAAACTATTAAATGAATTCAGCAAAGTTGGAGGATAAAAGATCAATATGCAAAAATCACCTATATTTCTGTATACTTGCAGTGAAATTTAGTAAAAGATAGGAAAGGCAGCAGAATACAATATTCACTAGTATGGCAGTATGTAAAAAAGTGGATGTGTAACCAATGTGAATCTGCAATATGTATACGGGGTAAAAATGGGAGTTCATAATCCGTTTGAATCAAATGTATGAAATATGATATGTCAAGAGCTTTGTAATGTTTTGAACAACTAATAAAAAAAATAAAAATAAATTTAAAAAAAGAGCAATGCATAAAAGATCTTCTTGCTCCAAAAATCTAACATATGATATTGTCATACTTGTTAATTTTTGCCAATTAAATTGCATAAAATTGTACCTCATTTACATACCTATATCAAATAGGTCAAATATCTCTTTATATTTTTATTAGTAGTTTTGTTTATTAATCTATAAAATTATTTTCATATCCATTTTCCTTTGAATCATTTTGCTTTTCTGAGGGGTATGTGAAAGTTCTCTAAATGTTGTTGTTATTAATCCCAATATCTACACTGTGTCTTTATTTTACAAATTTTTATGTAAAAAAAGTTCTTAATCTTGATATTTTTGGTATAATAAAATCTATCAGTCTTTTTATAGTATTTTTTTTTCATGTTTAATAAATCTCATTCTGCCCTGAAAGCCTAAAAAAATTAAGAAACCAATTTTGCTTATAATAGTATTAAAATATTTAGGAACATATGTGATAAAAGAAGTATAAGACATACACCAAAAATTATAATATATCATTAAAGAAATAAAAGAATCTAAACAAATAGAAAAACAGTCCACACCCATGGATAAGATGACTTAACATTGCTAAGGTGATTATGCTTCCCAGCCTGATTGACAAGATCTGGTATCTATCAAGATGGATACCAGTTGCCTTGTTGCAGAAATGGACAGACTAACCCTCAAATTTATGTAGAAATACAAGAGACTTGGAAAACTAAAAAATTTTCAAAAAATAAGAATAAAATTGAAGAATTTATACTTCCCAATTGCAAAACTTATCACAAAACTACTGAAACAAAGACAGTATGGTACTGACACAAGGATGTGTCAATCAATGAAATAGAATTGAGACTCCACAAATAAAACCACACATTTATGACAATTCATGTTCAACAGGGATATATGGATAATTCAACAGGGAACAAAACCCTTTTTGGTGGAAGGGACTACTAGATAATCACAAGCAAAATAATGAATTTGAATCTTCACCACAATACTCACAAGCATTAACTTAAAAAAGATCCTAGAACTACATGTAAGTTAAAATACTGAAACTCTTAGAAGAAAACATAGGAGTAAATCTTCATGCCTTTGGAGCAATGGTTTTCTCTGATACCACTAAAAAGTATAAACAACAAAAGAAAAAATATATATAAATTTAATTTAATATTGAGAACTTTTGTTCTCATGTAATACCCTCAAGAAACAGAAAAGACAATTTTCATAATGGAAGAAAATATTTGCCAAACATATATTGGATAAGGAATTTCTATTCGGAATACATAAACTCAATGTTTTAGTCAGATTTTTCACTGCTATGACCAAAAGATCTGACAAGAAGAATTAAAACATGAAATGTTTATTTGGTGCTCATGGTTTCAGAAGTCTCAGTCCATACATGGCCAACTTCATTTCCCACTGGAGGTGAGGCATAACGTCATGGGTGAAGGGTATGATAGAGGAAAGCGCCTCAGGACATGAAGATCAGGAAGCAGAGAGAGCTCTGCTCACCAAGGGCAAACTATAAACCTCAAACATACCCCCCAGAAACCCACCTCCTAACCACACCCTACCTGCCTACAGTTATCACTCAGTTAATCTCCATCAGGGATTGGGTTAAGGCTCTCATAACACAATCATTTCACCTCTAAATTTTCTGTAGTTGTTTCCAATGTCTTTTGGGGATACCTAGTATCTAAACAATAAGTCAATAATAAAAGAAATAAATAAAATTGGAAAAAGATTTAAACAGAAATTGCTCAAGGAAAATATAAAAATAATCAACAAGTACATACAAGAGTGCTCAACATCACTAGTCACTAAGAAAATGCAAATCAAAATCACACTGGGATGTCACCCCATACCCGCTTACATGGCTATACCCAATGATAAATAATGACAAGTGCTAGTCAGGACGTGGATAAATTAGAATCCTCATACTTTGCCAGAAGGAATGTGAAATGTTGACATGAGCCTTCTATAAATTCCAGAAATTATACTTCTAGGCAAATACCAAAGTTAAAACATATCCTCAGAAACACTTGTACATAAATGTTCATAGAAACATCCTTCATAATTTTCAAAACAATAGAAATAATCCAAATATCCATCAATTGATGGATATCTAACCAATTGCCTGTCCATACAATTTAATATTATTTTTTAAAAAAAGAGTAAAGTATTACTATATGCAACACAGCAGACAAAACCGGAAAGCATTATTCTAAGTGAAAGAAGACAATCTCAAAAGAGCCCATATTTTATATTCACATTTGTATGAAATTCTCAGAATAGGAAAATCTATAGAGATGGGAAGCAGATTAGTGGGTGTCTGTGGCTTATTGGAAGGGGAGATGATGACAAGGGATAAAGAGTTATGGTGTCTTTGCTGGAGAGGAAATAAAAATGGTCTGAAATTAGATTATGATGCCATTTGCGCAATCCTACAAAAATTCTGAGAATATATGGCATAAGAATTATTTCCAACAATGTTGCTTAATATACAATATTGGGGCTAGGCATGGTGGTGCATGCCTGTAATCCCAGCAGCTAGGTAGGCTGAGGCAGGAGGATCGAAAGTTCAAACCAACCTCAGCAACTTAGCGAGGTGCTAAGCAACTTAGTGAGATCCTTTCTCTAAATAAAATATAAAAAGGACTGGGGATGTGGTTCAGGGGTTAAGCACCCCTGGATTCAATCTCTGGTGCCAAAACACACACACACACACACACACACACACACACATACACACACACATACACACTATTGGAGGAGTAGAATTCAGTCACATTCATTGTATTTCTTTGGGAATAATCATTTACATTACCATTAGTTTTCTGTAAGTTGAATTCTACCTCTCTAAAATTATTTATAACTTAGATAATAGAAATTCAGTCAAAGGGGCATGTCTGAATATAATAAGGTAATCCTCAGAGGATGGAAAGCCCAGCTTTCCACTGAAAGGAGGCCTGGTCTTAGCCTTCGCCAGGTCATCCATGAAACTCCCTGCTGTTCTTGACTACACTACTTTGTCAGTTCTGTTCTCTCTGCTTGAATCTGGTTCATGTCCTCTTTTCAGTTTCTGTTCAAGAATTATCCTCCCCATGAGAGCTTCCCTAAACACATGTACAGTAGTTACTGGAAGGGGAGAGGATCTATTATCTATTGCAACCTGACATGTTATCCTCTAAACCTCTGGCCTTAAACAACAAATATTAGTTGTCTCAGAGTTTCTCCACCTCAGGAATCCAGGGTCAGCTTACCTGGGTGGTTCAGGTTATGTACAAGTGTTTCTGGTGGTTCAGGTTCTCTCCTTCCATTGCAGTCAGAGTATTGGTTGGGGCTGCAGCTCATCTGAAGGCTTGACTGGAGCTGGGAGTCCATTTCCTGGATGACTCCTTGCTGAGAGGTTGGCAGGAGTTCTCTGTTGGTTGCCAGGTGAGCCTCTTTATAAATTGCTTGACGAGCCTCACAATATGACAGCTCACTTTCCCCCAGAGCAAACAACCTAAGAAAAGAGGAGAAGACAGTGACTTTATTATCCAGCCTCCAAAATCACATACCATCACTTCCACTTCATTCTGTTTATTAGAATAAGTCACGAAATCCAGCCCATGCTCCAGGGGTGAGGAATTAGCCTCCACCTTTCAAAAGAAGGATAAAAGAGGGCTGGGGATGTGGCTCAAGAGGTAGCATGCTCGCCTGACATGCGTGGGGTGCTGGATTCGATCCTCAGCACCACATAAAGATAAAATAAAGAAGTTGTGTCCACCAAAAACTAAAAAATAAATATTAAAAAAATTCTCTCTCTCTCTCTCTTAAAAAAAAAAAAAAAGAAGGATAAAAGAAAATTCTTGGGAAAACAATTTTAAAGCCTCATAGCACACCCACAAACATATCCTCTTGTCTGGAACTTTCTACTATTTTTTTCAATTATTGTTTTCCTTATAACATTTATATTATTATACATTTATTTATATGTCAATTATTGCTTTTCTCACTATAATGAAAAGAAGGATTGTTGCATTATTGCACAGTGAATACTCAGCACCTAAAATGGTACCAGACATATAGTAGCTCAATGACTGATATATGGATGAAATTACAGGAGCAAAACCAAGCATGGAAACCAGTTATTTAAAGTTCCAACCTAATATATTTCTCAATATTTTACTTTTGAGAAATTCTAATGGTTGAATATAAGTCAACAGTGATTCTGGGTGAGAAAAGGGAACCTTCCTGGTCCTCCGTGAAGTCACTCCAATTGAGGCCTCTTCCACTCTTCCCAGATCCAAAACAAACCCTGCTTACCAAAATTTAGGAAAGTCTTTCTCTGCTTCATACATGCAAACAAAAACCTCCCATCTTTTAAGAGAAATATGGGGCCTCGTGAGGTGGGATACGTCTCATAGTCCTGCATTTCCTTGGATACTTATAAAGAAAAAGTTACAAGTTCTGAAGCAGCCTGGAGCTCAGGGTTTAATACAAGCCTTTCATCTAGATTTAGTAATGAGACACCTTGAATGCTACCTTGCTTGTTCACTCTTATTTATCCAGGATTTAGCAGCATTTCTGAAGCCAAATGTTGATGCTCCTTGGCTCTGAAGAATAAGGAAATCCGCATGCAATTAGGAAACAGACAGTAATGGAAAGTACACTGGGAGTCTAGAGTACACCACCAATTTGCTGAAAGCCTGATTTTCTATACCTGAGAAATGGCAGGATGAGACTGAGGAGGATAATCTATATTAAATTGCAGGACTTGAATAGGAATTTGAAGTTATAACTTCAAATTCCTATTCAAGTCCTGCTATTTAATAAAGTCTAGATGTCTTAATATCTCTTGCATAGTCTTTGCCAGGTTTTTATCAGAAATTTCAATAAGCCTCAATGGGGGACAGACATACTTGTATTTCTCTCTTCCTTTTCTAGACTTCTAGGAAGATGAGGTTAGGGGACTATATGGGAGAAAAAAGGACATTTCTTTATAATCTGCATAGAACTCAGAAAAGCACTTGGAGGTATCAAAAACAAATGCCCATTTCACAGATAAGATGAAGCAAATGCAATTCTGGGGTCTTGGAGAATGAAGCCTCAGTCTTTCCCTTTCTTCTAGCCAGTGAGGAATAAAAATGGATGACTCCTCAAACTTAGAGAAGGTAGGGTTATTCTAAAAACCACAGTGAGTGTGCCAGGCCATAGCAGGAGTACCATCTTGATGACCTTCAGTGAAATCTCCAAATTAAGACCAAAGGAGCTATGACCTTCAGAGAAAGCTGAAGGCTCAGAAGCCAATATACCTGGTGTCCTGGCTGAAGGGATGGACAGAGGCGGAGGTGGAGCAGGGAAAAGAAGTTATTTGCCCTTTAATTAATTTGAAGGAGGAGCAAATGTCTTAAGACTTTCCATTAGTGTGTCTGCTCTGCAGAACCATGGAACAGCACCCTCAAAACAATAACAGTGGGGACAAAGAGGACAACAATGGTCACTCTGTTTAAGCCATGGCTCCAGGAAACTTCTTTCCCTACTGTGACAGCAGGAGGAAAGGGCATAGGACGTCTCCCTCAGGAATGTCAGGGAACGTACATCCTGTCCTCAGGTTTGATGCCTAGGAATGCCATATGTCAATCAAAAGCTCTTTTAGCAAAGTGGAGGATGAAAACAACTATTAAGAAGTGGAGAATGAGTGAAAGGACAATGCTTGGGTTTTCACTGTGGGACCTGTGAGACACACAAGGTGGCCAATGGCAGAAGGTCAGAACTGGGAAAAGTCTCAGAGATGTAGTTCAAGTTTTAGATGAAGAAACAGCGCAGAAAGGTTAAAGGATGTATTCACAGGCCTATGGTGGGAGTATCACACTGGTTAGGAGCCAAGCTTATAGTGGCAAACAGGAATGAACGGGACTAAAGAACAGAAGAAAGAGGTGAGAACAAAGTCAAGGTGCTGGCTTCAACTGATTTCTGGAAACTGTGATTGACAGACAATACTTAGTGACTACTAAGGTGAGTTACAATAAAGACAGAGTCCAGGCTATTCCTAGATTTCTGACTTGGAAAACTGGGTACATTTTTGGTGTCACTTATTAAGGCTGGAGATACTAGAGAGAGAACAGGTCAAAGAGTTTGAGACTATGTCTTATTTGAGAGGGAAATTCAGTTGTGAATTCTAATAGGCTTGGCACTCAAGAGACAGGTTCAGATTTCTGAGACAACACCATGTAGGTGACAAAGCCCTGGAACTGGATAAGGTAATAGAGAAACTTTTTATGAAAGAGAATAAAGAACATGGCACCCGAAGAACATGGGTACTTGAAAAGTGGGGAGAAAAAAGAACTGGATAACTAAAGAATGATCAGAGGGTGGCGGAGGACCTGGAGCAGGGAGCATGAGAGCCAGGAGCAGCCCACTCCAACATCCAGGGACTGAGAAGCCCAGGTGTTCTTAGCCAGGCATTGGGGCATTTCCCTGTCTCCCATTCAGAATGAGGCAGGAAACCCGCCAGCCCATTTGCCCTGCTTTACTCTCTACATGTCCCAGTGTGAAGTTCTGAGACTCCAAATGCAAAGCCAGGGTTTCCAACACAACCCAGGGCGGATGCCTCTAGAGTCAGCCTCCACTCCGAGGTTTCCCAAATGCTCTATCGTTTGGTGTTCTACCCTGAAGGTCTGCTGTGCAGATGTGTCCATTCAGCCTGGGTGGATGTTCTGTCATTATCTATTAAATCACAACCACCTGGACCATCTTCTGTTTAGCAGACTTAGAGCTTTGCAAAAAACAATGAGAGGAAAAGTTGAGAAAGAAAAGGGAAGGTCTAAGAAAAAACAGTGAAACATCTAAATAGAAATCTGTATGTCTTCAAAGCCTTGGTTTCTTTCTGAATTCAGCAAGTCATCACTAGTAAATAGGCAATGAGCATCTAGTATAAGCCCTCAACTCAATTAACAACATATTAAAACAACATCTGTCCAAAGACATGTTTAACCATAAGATTCCTGAAACCAAGAGAAGGCAGAACAGGAACATGGGACAAATAGGTCAGAATTCAAATGAGTCCTGAAAATTGATGAACTAGGAGTCAGGGAGAAGGGGGTAAGAGCAGCAGGGTAAAAGGAAAAGAGCTCTGAGTTCTAAATTTAGTCGTGTCACAATGAGTTGTGGGTCCATGGGGTATCCCCACTGAAGAAATGCTGTGTGGAGCTGGGCTGCAGCTTGGTGTTAGAGTGCTTGCCCTGCAGGTACACCACAAAAGAAAAAGGAAATGTTCTCCAAGCAAATACATGGTCAAGGCTCTATGAGACCACACCACAAGTAAGGTATCACCTCTATTGAAATGAAGCTCATTGGCAATAAAACAAAAACAGAGCTAGCAGAAATCAATGAAGGGAGAAAAAGTTAGTGTGGAAGGATGGAGGAATCAATTTTGAAAGATGGATATGATTTTTTTTAATATTTATTTTTTACTTGTCATTAGACACAATACTTTTATTTTATTTATTTATTTTTATGTGGTGCTGAGGATCGAACCCAGGGCCTCGCACATGGAAGATGAGCGCTCTACCACTGAGCCCCAGCCCCAGCTTGATGATGAATATGATTTTTAAATAATAAGAGCATAGTTAATGTAATAGATAGATAGTAATAAATCTCAGATGCAGAAACACAAGTCAGAGGAAGGACCAAAGTACGTTAGGGAATTTTGAAGACCTTATCTTCACTCTACGAAAGGAACACATGGGAGAAAAGTGGCAGATTAGGCTGGAGATGTGGAAACAGCTAAGCAAACCCTCTGTATCAGGTTAGGGATGGGGAGCCATTGAAGGCCCTATTATTTATGGGATTACAATTGAAGTTTGCCTTCTTGGTGGGCATGCTGAGCCCCTGAAGGGGAGACACAGGATCGAAAAAGCCACTCAGGAAGTTGTATCTACCACTTGTCTCCTGTGAGCTCCTTTCCTTTATCTACCTAAGAAGGATTGAGGTGAACTGATATCATAGAACTCCCACCCATTCTAACATTTTTCCTAAGATTAGCCAGATGTAGGCCAATGGAGATCAATGAGGCAATTGTCAAGAGATAGCACATTGGACAAAGGTGATAAAGGACAACTGGGAGAACTTGGCACTGATTTTCTGTGTGTGTCTATGTGTGTATGTTATTTTTTAAAGTAACTGAGCACGTTTCAAGATTTTCAGCAATCCAGTCTCACTTAATCTGAGACTAACTTAACATTTTCAGCTTTCTTAAGTGCCCAAGTCATGTCTCACTCATTTTTTTAACTTTTATGTTTGGTGTCAAGCAGGAACAGGGCCCTGAATGTATTTGACAGTCCTAAAGCTAACTCTTATCACAAAAACCAAGCAAAAGTTTTCAAGTGTTTGCTATAATAGAATTTGAGACCAAACATCCAGCTCCTCCTTCTTCTCTCGGGAGGTGATTTTTCCTGAGTGTCACCACCCTGCTTGGCATTGGCTTCCCCAAGTTCTGGCTTCTCCAAACATTTTAAAAAATGAGTAGCCATTCTAAATGCTACCTGTTCATTTTTTTAAAAAAAATGAAAAGTTGTACAAAAGAATGCAGAACAGAACCGAAGTATGCATTGATTACAAGAAGCCAGAGCTGTCCCAACATATTACCTCCATATTTTCCACTGTGAGTTCCCAGATGGGTTGGACAGCATTCAGTTTTCTTCAGCTTATTCCATGTCTTGCCCAGCCAGCTCTTGGGGAGGTATGGAAAATGAGAGAGTACAGTCTGGAACCTCAAACTTGTGACTGCCAAGGCTGCTAGGATTTCTCCAGCATTCAATTCTCACCCTTAAAAGGGTCCACTCTCCCAGGGACCCATCTTCTTGATTTCAGCTCAGTGATCTTGCCTGCCTTAGCAAGACATGCTCACCAAGCTTGGACACAGTGGGGTCTCAGGGAAGAAGGAGGATCAAATATTTCATGTTACTTCTTGTCCTCCCTGAAATAGTTGACTGGACTCTGACACTTGGTTTGGGTAAGAATTTTATCCTGAAGCCATCTGGCAAGTCAGAGGAAATGTCTTTTCATATCCTGATTTCCTCCAGAGTACTAGGCCAAGATAGATTCATGTTTGCCTTACAAACAGATGGCTGTGGTTTCTGTGGACACCTTGTTGTGGAGCAGTGGGGTCAAGGGTAGATATTGGGAAAGTAGAATGCTTCCTCTGCTTTGCCCTTCAGCTACATGGGGACTTGTGTGCAGTCCAACCTCTAAGGTCTCTTTCCATGTTGGCAAATTGGAGGTAGGAATCACATATCTCAGCTCAATTTACTGAGGTCAAAACAAGAGAGGTGTAGTAAAGTTTGAGCAGCACTGATGTGGAAATTGTGAATAATAAAGTTTTCTGTAAACAGGCACTTGACTGAGTTTTATAGGTTTATTTGTTCATCTAGTTTAAGACACTGAGATTCATCCAAATGACTCTTGCACTAATTTGATCCAACATGTTCAGCACAATTCCTTCTGCATCTCTTTTTCTCTCCTTTCCCACTTTTATAGGATACAGTATATTTTACTACATAACTATCACAATTTGAACTGATAGAGGTGTCATCTAATCCAATTTTGAGTCCTTGGTCAGGGGCTTAGAATACGTGAAGCAAGACTCTAGCTAAAGAATTGTATGTAATACCACAGAGTCAAAAATGGTAATACCAATGAGGAATTCGGGTAAGCCTTTGGAGATTTCTGTCCTAAACAGGTTCCCCTGGAGTGGCTAATCTCTGTCTGGGGTGTGGATGGAAGCTGCCGTGGTCCTGCCATCATGAAGAGGTCACCATTCCATCCATATACATTCTTTTCAGTTTTGTAAATTTATATCTGTTAATGTCATCCTCCATGCCACCAGGAAACTCACTTTGTGATGGAATAAAATCAGGCAACTAAATTACTAATGAGATATATGCGTGGGTTAAGTTGGTATTTGATGTAAAATAAAGAGAAGATGGTCCTGAAAAGATGCCCCTAGAATAAAACAGGTCAGACAGAAATGGAACATGGACTTCTACTTTGCCTTAGAAAAAAATTTCAAGCAAATTATGCTTTTACTATGTTATATCCCAAACTCATGTAATAAGATGAGAAAGTTAGTGTCACTGAGACAGATGAAGACTTTGAGGTCTGCCAATTGGGCTTCCCATCATAAAAATTTGCCAGACACCCCTCTAGTCAAGCCATTTTAGTCAAGCCATTTCGACATAGGAAAGGTCTTGGGATGTCAAATAATTGGGTCTGGGCTTCTATCACTTGTGTTCATTTTACTTCTACCTGCTGTGAAAAGCAGAGCAAGTCATTTCTCTCTGTAATAATTCCATCTAATAAAATTATATTACAGCCAGAACTGAACAACAAAAGGGTTAATTTCGGCTCTCCAATGATATAGCCATATGATACAGCAATGTTATCAGCCATATGGCTGCTCTGCCTAAGGTCATGACATGATTCTTTTGTCTTTGAGCATCATTTGTATGGCTACAACTCCCTGCTGTGCCAAGGCCAGAAATCTCCCTTCTATTCTTAACTTTTGTTTGTGTGTTGTCTGTCTTCTTTGTGGGTTATGAGGAGTTGAGGTAATGGGGGCTGGTTGGGAGTACTACTAACCCAGAGACTATGGGAACTAGATTTCAGTTCTGCATCTGAGTGTTGGTTACACCAAATATGAGTGTCTAAGTGAAAACTGGGATCTGGCAATGCAGGAGGAAGAGGCAGAGAAGGTGACAGAATGACAAGCAGAAGAGTGGACCCCTAAGTGTCCCAGGACCCAAGCTGAGGGTCCAAATCCATACTGATCCCTACAGTTAGGATCTGGTACCAGGAGGAGAATACAGAGGCAGATGGCCCTTCAGCCTGGGGGCGACGTTTGTAGTCTGGCAGCCAAGTTCATGCAGGCGCAGGCATTAAGTGCTCTTGCCCAAGCTGCTGTAGAAACATGGCTGGCAGACCCCCCCGACAGATTCCCGAGATTTCACCACTGTCCCTGGTATGTTGGCTAGGTCTATCCGACTCCTTCCCCCTCTCTGACTCTCAAGAAAGAGATCAAGAAAGAGATGCCAATCTGTCTGCTTTGTCTGGGAGACTTCCGCAGCATTTCTGAGAAATGCTGCTATTGAGAATTTCCTCCAGGCTGCTGGTCTGCCCCATGTTCAGTTCAACTACAGAAGAACCTTGTTCCCTGCTTGCACAGGACAGAGAACTCACCCCCTGACCTCCCCCTGGAGGGAAGAGTCAGGTGGTGCACTGCAGGTATCCTCCTACCCCACCCTCTCTTAAAGCTTACCAGGCAAGGTTAGAGCATCCACCTCGTTTTGAGAGGGCCAGGGCCATTCTATTCAGGAGCAGAGGGGATTTGAGCTGCCTGAAAATTTCACAGTGTGTTTTTGCTTAGTCATGTCCAGTTCTCCCAGTTCCTGTTCCTCGTCTCACTAATTACTTCTGTATCATAAAGTATCCCTTAGGAACAGATGCACTGAGACACTGCCACTGTCAACACACACGCACACACACGTACACACACACACAAAATCACACACATACACACAGGAAGCCTCCTGAGATCCACAGGGAAAAGTATGTGGCACTCAATTCTCAAGACAGTTTAAATGCTTTTTCCTTTAGAGAAAATTGTGTTATATCAGTAGGAAACAATAGTGTTTGTTTTAAAAATTATAAATAAAAATAAACAAAACTGAAAAGTACAAAAGACATTTAAAATACATCCCAATATTCCATCACTCTTAGAAAAGAGTCATTAGAATCATTCCTCTCATCTCTCAATATGTGTAGAAAGGTATAATTTTTCAAAATGGGATCTTATTCTTTTTTACTTTTTTTAAAATCCAAAGTGCTATCTTCTTGAATTTAAGTAAAGATCATTATGAACTTAAGGAATTCTTGATACTAGCAAAAGGTTTTTATTCCACATGAGATATTAGTTCTTAAAAGAAATCTTTTTGTTTAAAACCTTAAGATACTATATTAAGATTACTATTTTTCTAACTCTTATTTATTTTAGGCCCTGGTTTTTAAGGCCACAGCTTGTATTTCACATGTATTTCTAAGCTATGTTCTTCAAAAATAAAATCAGAGCTCCCCAGATGTTTTCATGATTCTTTACACTCTTGTTTCAAAGCTTTTGCTTCATATTTGCTATGTATATTGGAGCACTACAAATCCCTGCTCCCCTGGAACAACATCTAGTAAGGAGGAAGAGATGGAGAAGTTAATGCAGAAACTAGGAAAATCAGATCTCTGGAGCAAACTCATTTGAAGCAAGGTAGTCCAGCTTTCTATTTAATTCTCCCTTTCTTTCAGTAGCCACAGTGTATTAACTAGCTTTAGGTAGATTTCCAGGAAATTGGTCTCTGTAGCACAACCGGCCGTACACCATCGTGACCCTTATTTGAAGGGTCATCAATTTACTTATGTTTGTTCTGATAAACTACTTTAAAATTGGAATAATAAACTAGTAGCAATACTGCATTCAGAGCACCATGGCTCCACAATTGTTCCAACTAGTACACATATCTTTCTTAAAGTTTCAGGATTCCAATAAGTCAGGTCAAGGTCACTAATTAGAATTCTAATTTTCTCTTCTTTACCATCCCCAAATCCCTGACCTGCCATGATTTTCCTGCCCCAGTAGAACTTTCCCTCCAATCCATCCCATTTTATCGCACCACCTTGGTCAGCCAATCATCACTCTCTTGCATGTCTCCCCTCCAGGAGCTTTGGCTGCACACAGCCCCCTTTCTCTCAAGAATGTGCTTGCCTTGCTTTTGTCCTGTCTCTTATCAGAGTACAGGAGGGGAGATGAACAGACAGAATCCAGATGTTCTGCCAAAAGAAGAGAAAGCCAGAGAGGGCTCCCCCACCCCCACCCCCGACCCCCTGCTGATGGCTTGTGAAGAGTCACATTAGCTTTGGGGCTGAGTCCTTGAGGGAGGTGGGAAGAGTAGGTAGAGAGCACAATATCTGGAAACTTATTACTTCTCTTCTGTTGGTTTTTCCACTCTTGGAAGAGGAGAAGAAAGAATGTATATTTTAATTGGTGTCCCCAAGTGTTTCAGAGCAGATTTTCTCAGCATTGCTTAGCATGAAATAAGGCTCTTTTCAAAGATTGTTTTCTGTCTTGGACCAAGTTTTCTTTGTTAATAGTCTGAGTCTGATTCCTGTGTATTTGTGTGTCTGGGTAGGGCCTTGGGTGGGGGCTAAATGGAGGGTTAGAGGAGAGGAACATGAAGAGAAAAGGTGTGCATCAGGTGTTTATAAAAAATCACTCCAAACAGAAATAGCAAAGGGATGTCTGTGGACAACATGCTGGCTGTGAGCAGAGCTGGAGAGAGAGCCGCATAGCAACAGAGCTCTGATTGGCCAGAACTATGCAAAGAATAGGCCTATCACAAGGGATCTGAGCTGCCCTTCTCAATTCTCAAAATGCACTCAATCCTGGCAGGCCCACGCAGGCCTTGCAAAGGCACGCTCTGAAAACCCAGAGAACAGCGTTGGCTAACAGCACCTATGACTTCTGACAGCAGTACAGTTACTGCCTCTGCTTGTGGCCTCTGCCCCTTGAGTCCATGTTGGAATTGTGTCTTCACAGACCATAAACTCTTGAAGACAAAAATCTTACCAACAGAGACAACCCAGTTCAAAAGATTCTCTGAAAGAAAATTTATCAGGGAGTCAGGATTCTGGGTTCTATTTCTATACTAGACATTAATTTCTATATTAATTTCTGTATATATCTATAGCCAACAGAGGGCTTACTAGCTGCTGGACACTATAAGAATCCATAATCCTTTATTTTCTCCACAACAGCCCAAGGAGAAAGAAACAATTATGATCCTACTTTCCCAGACACGGGAACTGAGTCAAAGAGAGGTGCAGGGGGAGGTAATCTCTAACTCTGTGGGGCACATGAGATGCTCAGTTGTCTCTAGACATAGTTCCGAGTCAGCTGGAAAATTAAGCTGTTTTACAAGCATCACAGTTTTTCAGTAAAATTTGGCCTGAAATTAAAGTATTAGGTTGAGCCAGTAGTTACTAACCTTATAAATAAAATACCAGCTGAAAATATTGGGAAAAAAATCTGAATTTTTTTCAGTGGGGAATTAAGAGGTGTAATATGTTCACAATTGAATACAGTATTTGAAAACAGCTTAAAATGAATGGACTGGGCTATATGTACCCACACAAAAAGAAATTATAGTGGCAAAACAATTCATGTACTATCGTTTTAGGTTAGTCAGCTTTTTATCACTGTGACCAAAATACCTGAAAAAAAAAACAACTTAGAGGAAGAAAAGGTCACTCTGGGCTCACAGTTTCAGAGGTTCACTCACGGGCAGTCGACTTCATTGCTCTGGTTAGGAGGTGAGGCAGAGGCAGAAATCACGGTGGAAGGGCATAAAGGAGGGATGCTAACCCAGGAAGTAGAGACAGAGTGGGAGAAGGCAGGGACAAGACATAGTCCAAGGTCACACCCCCAGTGACCTACTTCTTCCAGTCACATGCCTCTTGCTTATAGTTACTACACAATAGTCCATTCAAATTATTAACCTATCAAGTGGATTAATCCACTGAGGAGGTGAGAGCGTTCATACTCTAATTAATTTCACCTGAGCATTCCTGTATTTCTTAACACATGTACTTTCCAGAGAACACCTCATAACCAAACCATAGTACATATCCTTTAGGAAAAATTTTTAAATATGCAGACTAATACTATATATTATCTGATATTTAATACAATCATAATATTTAACAAATTTGCACTAAGCTAATAAGATCATGACCAAGAATGAATAATCAGATTGTTAATAGTTATTTTTTTCTGGGGAGAAAGAGAAAATACTGGGACTCTGAAGAGTAACAAAATAGTTTTCAACTTTAACTGTAAGAGCCTATGTATACACACTATCTGAAGCCTCAATGACACAAAGCAAAATTTAAATATGAGTAGGATATGTTAACATGTCCATCATATTATTCTTTTGACTTTTCTGAATTAAAAGAGCATGGAAGGATCTTTCCTGAGGGCATCTTGTTCATTAGCCACCCTGCTTATGTGATGAACATCTACTGTGGTTTCTCCCAGGAACACCCTGCAGGAGGGTGAGGAACAGATGGAGAGGTGTGTACTATTTAAATTAAAAGAAAGCAGAAACAATCAAGAGTCTTGCATTTCAGAAAAGAAAGAAATTTGCAGAAACCTTGGAGATGTTACTCCTAGGCAGTTGAGGCTCCTCCTCCCACTCTCCTCTCAGCCAGAAGCAGCTTTTATTAAGCTCCCTCTCTGTACAGGACTCCCAGTCAGCCCAGAGGGTCTACATATGGTAATGCAATTGCTGTATTTTTAAAAATATTTCAAAAGTCATGTCCATTTACTTGTGAAAACAAGTTCTCATTCCTCACACACTGTCTTTCTGCTTCAAGAAACAGCAAAGGGCAAGTCACATCTCAGGTGGAGGAGGCTAGAGGAATGTCGCACACACACTCTGCCCTGCAGACCAGAGGGGGAGGGAGACTGTGTGTCCCAAAGTGGATCATGAGGAGGAGACAGAAGAGCAGGAGCTTAGATTTATGTATCCTTATTTTCTCATCCCTGAGATAAACCCAAGAACAGAAGAAAGAAAGAAAGAAAGAAAGAAAGAAAGAAAGAAAGAAAGAAAGAAAGAAAGAAAGAAAGAAAGAAAGAAAGAGAGAGAGAAACTAATAGAAAGTTCTGCATAGAAGTGGAAGGAACCTGAAAACATTTATGGGAGGTGGCCAGGCGCATTCTTCCCTGGCCACATATTGGAGGAACTATGAGCCTCTTGGAAGGATCACACACAAAGCCATAGTCAACCTGGTTGAGTGACAGCTTAGCAGCAGAGCAAGAAAGAGGCTGGAAAGGCAAGTCTGGGTCATCATGTCTTACATCCATGACCTGCTAGTGAACAGTGGACCCAGAAATTCAAAGTACTCCTGAGGTACTTTTTCAATCTTGTCTGAAATGAGGTATATTTTACTTTGTTGTAATTAAAAAACCATTATTCAAGATTGAAGGATGAAAAAGATCAATCAGGGTAAAAATTGTTTAATAAGGTATTTATAAAGGTAAGGGCAAGGTTGAAGGAAACCAACAAATTTTGTGAAGCACCTTTCCTCCTGTACACTTGGAGGTGTAGGAGGTGAAAGAAGAGAAAACCTTGTAGGAAAAGGTGAGCTAACTGAAGTTATTCCCATGAAAAGCATGAAAAAACCAACTCACAGTCTAAAAGTCTTATAGGGAGGAAAACAGCACCTTGCTCTACTTTTGTATATTCCAAGTTCATCTCTTTGGTGTCCCTTTTTGATGCAACTCAACAAGAAACTACATGACAAGGGGACTTATCATGTAGCCTACAGCATATATCGCACCAAAAGGTTAAAAGTGGAGAAAGGAGCCAAAGTAGCCAATGGCAGCCATTGGTTACATGAAGCTACTGAGTATTTGAAATGTGTCTAGTCTGAATTGAGGTGTGCTATGTGTTAAATAGATATTAGATTATAAAGAATTTAGTAATTCAAATAAAATGAACATGAAATATATTGCTAACAATTAAAAAAAACAACAAAGTACTCCTGAGGGAAGCCAAGGGGGGTATTGAGAAGACCCCAGATATCACATTGCCTCCAGTGCACTGGGGACCAGAGGTCAATAATCCTGGGACTGGTCCAATGTCCACCCCAGTGGAAACCAATGGAAATCCATGGAATAACATATTGGCTAGAGCCCCTCCTTCTTTTCTTTCATCATGTATTGTTTTTAGCCTCACCAGGTGCCATCTTGGAAAGAGCAGGGGAAGGAAGAGACTTTCAAATAACTCAGTAAGTACCTTTGACATAAATATTTAACTGGAAGAACTTGAGATATCATTGACTGACAAGTTGTTATCCCATTAGCTAGTGCTATTGGGTCTCTAAATAGATCAGACATAGAAAAAATTTAAACTCCACATAAGTCACATTTTCTTTGTGAATCTGAATGCAGAGTGAATCAGTGACTATGATACACAGTTCAGTTTCATCCTCTATCATAGGAATAATTATCAAAGATCACAGTCAAGCAAAGAACATGGAATAGAGAGCCTTCTAAGGCTTTCTATCTGGGGATTTAAATCTCCATGTTCATTGCAGTACCTCTTTAAATGTTCAATTTCAATGACAGCATGCAAATATATATACACATATATAATATATACATATATTATATGTACATATAAACATATACACATATTTACATAGGTATATATATTCAAACACATGCACACATGTGCATACACACGTACATACACACAATTATGATTTAAAATGCTGTGGTAAATGGTAGAGAGTTTGCATTTAAAATAGGGCATATGGAGAGTAGAAAGGTAAGTAGTTCTTGAAAATGAGTAAATGCATACACATATTCACATGCAGAAGATACAGATGAGCCAGATGTATGTTCTTACTCTTAACCACAGGACAATTACCTGCTCTATAGGATCATCAAGGGCCTGAGTCTACAAATTAAGCAGGCAGCTAATGAGTTTAACATCCATCATCCCGGCTTATTGGATGGTCCTGTGATTCTTTGCTGCAATGAGATATAAATTAGGGCCTAAAAAGAAATGTGGCTTAAAGCGAGTAAGGTTTCCTTCATTCCCTTGGTCTAGGGGGCTCTCTTTTGCAGCAGCCAAAGGCCCACCCAGATGGGATTTGTAGTTTGCAAATTCAAGTAGTCTGGCTAATGGTGAGGGGGAAATAGCATCCCAGGCACACTGGGGCAGGGGAGGAGAACAGGATGCACCCTCTAGCCCTGCCCCCTTCACTGACCTGTGCAGGAGCAGCGTTTCTGGATTCCCCATGACCTGTGGGCTGTCCTAAACTGAACTCCGCTCAGCTCCATCTCTCTGCTCCCTGCTCTCTGCAGAGTGAGCCTGCCTCTCACTGGCTGGGCCTTCCCTGCCTTATTTGGTTTCAATTACTTCTTTGAACTTTGGTCTCATTATTTTTGGAGAGTCATTTGGTCTGGAAGATTTTGTTTCTGTTCTCCTTTCTTTTCATTCTCTTGGATGTGCTTCCTGAGGCCTCTTTTTAACAGTTTCTTTGGGTGGTTTTTATTACCTTCATGCATCTGATCTGAGTAGGGAGAAGCTCCAAGACCATTGTCATCTCCCCCCTCTGGATTCCTGCTTGTTTGGTTGTTACTAGAGCTCCTCAGTTTAAAGGGCTGGGGAAACTCTGTCCTCCAGCTGCTTGTGACCTAGTTCACAGTATGCCTTTTCCAGTACAAGAAACCAAGCCCAGCTGTCATCCTGGACTGCCACAACCTGCTCCCGACTCTCGGGAACAAAACCGTAAATCTGGGGCTGCCCTTCAGTGGAGAAAGCTAAAGATCCCAGGCACTATTGCTTTCCCTCCCCTGATGCTGAGTTTGATTTGGTAGTTGAACTGCCTTGGATACTTGGATATTTTTATTCCTATGTCTCTATATCTCTTACATTTCAAGTAACAGAATCTGTACCTCTCAACTGACTGGAATAATTTAGAAAGCATATTATCTCCCATGACAAAAGTTCTTGGGTAGAGCAATTTGTAGTTCACTGACATCACCAAGGCCCATGTCCCTTCCATTTGTTTGTTTCACCACCCTCCCTGTGAGAGCTCATCCTTAGGCCAGCTGATCACTGGTATAAGATGGCTACCCAAGCTTGTTGATAATAGAATGAATGCTTAAGTCCCCCCCAAATTCATATATTGAAATTTAACCCCCAATCTGATGATATTAAGAAGCAGACCCTTTGGGAAGTGATTGGGTTATGAAAGCCAAGCCCTTATAAAAGAAGTCCCAAAGAACAGCCTTGCCCCTTCCACCACGTGAGGAAGCAGTAAGAAGCCATCTATAAACCAGAAAGTAGGTCCTCATCAGCCACTGAAATGTAGGTGCTTTGATCTTGTACCTGCATTTCTGATGTTTATAAGCTTGTTTGTGGTACTTTGTTATTGCAATCAATGAACTATGACACCCAGACACCACAGTGTCCAGCAGGAAAGTGACCTCACCTACCCCCCATTAACATGCCTCCCACAGAAGGCTCCTCATAAGACCTTTTCTCACTTTTTTTTTTTTTTCAATCTAGAATATGTGACATGCCTGTGTCCAAATCGATTTCTAGCAAGAGCAAGCCACCCTTACTGGCTCAAATCAGTCATGAAGTAGCCTCTGTGGCTGAAGATGTGGTTCCATACTCCCCAAAGCCTGCATCTCCACAGAGGAAGGCAGATGCCAAAACAAACTCAGCAAGCTATCATAAAGGAGGGAAGGGGGAACAGGTTGACGGGTGGGCTCCAAGATCACCGTCATCTTCTCCCCTGAATTCCTGTTTATCTGGTCCTTATGGGAGCTCCTCCATTTAAAGAGCTGGGGGAACCACTTCCATCTGCTACCATGTAAAAGAATATCAAGAAAGACTTCTGCCATGAAGTCTTTATCTCTGTCTTGCTAACTCACCCTACTTGTCTCCAGTAACTCAATGTTTTTTATTCCTATGTCTCTATATCTCTTATATTTCCTGGGGAGGCAGAATAGTGTAGCAATTAAATACCTGACTTTAGAATTAGCCCTGGATTTGAGGTCCTGCTCTAACATCTACTAGCTGTGAACTTTTGCAACTTCCTTTTTCTCTCCAGACCTTTCCGCATTCCAAATAGAAATAAATAATGGCAACTTCTTACATTGTGATGGTTATATGCCAACCAGACTTCTAAGCCTTTGCATTTATCAACACATTTAATCTGCACAACTATGCAGTGAGGTCAATATTATCATCCAACTTTAAAAATGAGAAAACTGAGGCACAGAGAAATGAAGTGAGCTTCCATTATCACACAGCTGGTGAAGAGCAAAGCTGTGATGAAACTCCAAGTTCCATGTCCCCAGTCATTGCATTTTACTGCTTCTTAATGAAATAGTCAGTAAGTCTAGTGCTCATGGGCTAGAAGTGATTATGTCAGACAACACAGGTCAAACATTTAGCAGAAAGACTTCTGAATCACAAGTACTCAGTAAATACCAGGTAAAGATTCTGCAGTCCATCTGATAACAAAAAATTAAACAGCCCTTTACTGGTTCAGAGACCAAACCTCCCTCTCTTTGTGCCACATCTCGTTCTAGAATTCAGCCCTGGGTTTCCTTATGGTTTCTTCCTTTGCTTTCCTAGCTGTTCATAGACCAAGGCAAGATCTCCATGGATACCATGTTGTGTGATCTCCAAGACTCCATCTGTCTCCACCTGCCTGTGACCTAGAAATCCTTCTAAGGCTCTCAGGCCTAAGGAAATCTCCCACTGAAATAAACCTCTACCTGCTTTAATCCCTGTTTCTGCAGCTCTACAGTTTAGTTTTCGATTTTTTTTTCTTCTCTTAAACATCATGACATATTTCTAATACATGGAAAATTATAGAGAAAATGAAAAAAATAATGTGCCACCATAGGCACTTTGAAAATTTCAATATTTTCCTATATGTTTCAGACCTTTTACAAAATAAAGCATTAAAGATGCAATTTAAGGTCCTTACCAACCTTCCCTATTTTTGGTAGCATCTCCTCTAAAATTGTTTCCCCTCTATACAAGTTTTTGTATTTTTAGTAACATTTTTTATATAGAGGCACATATCATTTTTTTGTGTGTTTGGTAAACTTGAAGGTAAGTAGGATTGACTGCATATAAGGTTCTGCTACTTGCTGTTTTTAAACCAATGTTTATTTTCCTTATTTTGTGCTTTCCCTTTCATACTTCTTTTTGTTTATAACAGCTACTCTGGTTTATTTTTATTCCTTTATTCTATGTGGTACTGAGGTTTGAACTCAGGCCTTACATATGCTAGGCAAGTGTTCTACCACTGAGCCACAACCCAGCCCCACTTCTTTTTTCAATCCTAGTTTTCCTCTTTCCCCGACTTCTTTTTGATCAATACAGGTCCAAATATTCTCCCCACTGTCACCAATTTTTTCCCTCTTGGCTTCTGGTTTAGAAGCTAAATCATTATTTCTTCTATTTCAATGGTTACTCACAAAGTTTTAATTATATGTACACATATGAAAATTTCTGGTAAGTTCCTAATGTATTCATTATCTTGAGCCTTACCCTAAACAATAGAAAGATTTCAGAATTGGTTCTAATTACCAAACTGAGCACCCCCTGCCACCAATGTTCTTTGATGCTGCTTAGGCTTTTAGCTTGATTCTTTTTAACACACACAAAACAATTTTATTCAGTTATCAGTGCTCTTCACTGAAATACTTTACAACTATTTCTGCCTTGCTTCCAATTGTTTTCTCTAATTTCACTTTTGTTCCTTTAGAACAAAATACAAGATTCCATAGTAGTACATTTTTTTAGTCTTTATGTAACTGAATGTGTTCTCACTTTGCTTTCACAACTGAACAATAATTTAGCTGGGTATAAAATTCTAGGTTGACTTCTTCTCAGCACTATCAAGATAATAACTCACGTAATTCTTCTGTCAGTAACTTTTTTTCTCCTGATAGATTTATTTTTATTGTTCATTTTCTATAGATCACAATAGCATAAATAAATGTGGCTTTACTTTTTATTTATTCTATTTGCACTCTATGTGAACTTTCAACCTAAGAACTCATGACTTCATTACTGGAAATGTATGTCATTCTCTATATCTTTTTCTCTTGGAACTAAATCAGATGCATTCTGAAGCTTCTCAATCCATTCCCCATGACTCTTAACTACCCATCACATGTTTACATGTATGTATGTATGTATAATTTCTATTGTGTTCATATTTTGTCATGTGCCTAGGTTCTGTTATCCTATAGTAATAGAATTCTCCAAAGAAATAGGACCAATAAGATATATATGTCTTCTTGAGAGATAGGGAGACCGAAAGAAATTTATTATAAGGCATTGTCTCATACAATGATGGAGACTGTCCAATCCACGTCTGCAGTCTGGCTGAGCATGCCTAGGACAGCCAATGATGCAGATGCAGTCTGAAGGCAGTCTTCCCGAAAATTCCCTCTTAGTTGAGAGAGCATGGCCTTCTTGTTGCAATCAGGCCTTCATCCACTCTGATTGGCTCACTCACATTGTAGAGAGCAATCTGCTTTTCTGTACCAATGAAAATGTAAATTTCATCCAAACATACCCACGCAGAATCACCAGCATAACATCTGAGCAAATATTTGGGCATCTCGTGGCCCAGATAACACATAAAGTTAATTATCACACCCATTATTTTCTTTCTTTTTTTAATGTGTTAGTTCTAAACTGTAGATAAGAGTTTATTTCATCTGTTAGCAGTTTTTCTTGATGACTTTATTTTGTAGTATCACAATTTATTATTGTTACTTTAAATATTCTCTTATGTGCATACAGTTTTTTATTTCATCATTTTTCTTTTAACTTTTATTATAGTTTGTCTTTGACAATCCTAAATAGACTTATTTTTCAATTTTCAGGTTGCTCTATTATTGTAATGTCCCCAGAGGTAAGTTCATTTTCCCATATATATTTTTTTAATTTCATTAGTGCCCACTTTATTCTTCACGTGCTTCTGGATTTGGGCTTCCAGGTTCATCTTGTGTGAGGCCACTTAAATATACACAGAGGCCACTTGGGATTTCCATCTGCATGTGATATTAGGAATAATCTCCAAGCCAGCAATAATCTTGACCTTGGCCTTTGCTCTGGGGCTTTCTGCCATCTTCCATCTCCCAAGATGTGTGGTTCTCAATAAGCCACAGACCCAAGCAGAACTTCTCTCGAGCCTCTGGAGAGCTTCTGGCTTCACAGAAAGGACTGTGATGGGGTCTTCTATACCCAATTGTAGACTAGTAGAATTGAATGTGTAGTGGCCTCTGGTGCTTTTTCAACCTAGGGCCCACGGGTCAGTAGGTTTACTCTACCAATTAAAATCTCATCCAGAGACATTGACACAGAAACTCCCAGAATAATATTTGACCAAATATCTGGGCACCTCATGACCCCATTCAAAGTGATTCATAAAACTAATCATCACACCCATTTTCATACTCTCTTTTTTACTGCATTTAGAGCAGCAGGTAAGAGATCTGGAAGAAATGGAATTTTCCATAGCAAAGACACACAGAAAACTTGTCAGAGGTATCTGCTTTTAAAAGCACATAAATCTCAGCCTTTGATCAACTCTCTTTTCATTTAGTATGACCCCTTCACCCAAAACCACTTCCTCTTCACTTTAGAGCACCAGTTTGCAGCTCAGAACAATATCAGTTGACAGCACTCCATCCATCAGGAGAGCAGAACTGTGGGACCCCAAGCAGAGACAGGACTGTCCGTAAGGCCTGTCCTGACAGGCTGCAATCCCACATGGAGAGGGGAGAAGAGAAAAGGAGGTGGAAGAGAAGGAGGTGCTCAAGACCGAACAGGCAGGTGGGATTCAGTCTTTTTTCCAAATTAAAGAGAAGTCTTCTCTGCCAGGGTTTCTGGGCCCTGATACAGCAGTAAGTCAAATACCAGCATTCATCTTCTTGCAAATGGGAACCACTTCCCCTCCTTGGAGCCCAGACAGAATGCATTTGAGAAGCCCAGTGGAAAAAGCTGAGTATGGCTGGGCTGCCACACAGAGGCCTTTGCCTCTAAGTCTCCTTGAGTTCCCTCCCCAGGAGTGCTTGACAAATATGCAGGGCTAAGAGGTGTCCAAGGAATGCAGCAGTCTCAGCCATTCATTACGGAGGCTCAAAACCACTGGGGCAGGAAAAGCAGACAGAGAGCTGGGTAGGATCCGTCTCCGGTGAGGTTTGGAAACAGGAGATACCCCTGGCTGGGCAGGCTGAATTGATGTGGTCTGGCCTAGGGGCAAGGGAATGGGCAGAATGACGGTCGCAGCGCTCAGCCAGCCCGGTGGGTCTATGAAAAGAGACGTTTGATTCATTCTCGGGCCCTACCCAAGTGACTCTGAAATATTCCTAGACAGTTGCCAGGAGAGTCAATGGTGGATGAAACAAAGACCCAGAAGCCAAATATTGGGCTTCCAAGCCATTTCCTTCCACATTTTTTAAGTGTTTTCCTTTCTGTCTGCTCACTGGTTCTCCTTCTCCAATAAGCTCTAAGACCCTGAGGACAGAGCTACTTTCTCCTGCCACCTTCTTCTGCCTCCTCCTCTAAGCTAGGTTGGGCTGCCTCAAAAAGAAGAGTTTCTGATTGACTTGGATCATTTCTTGACCTGACAAGTGGCAAGGGCTAGGGAGAGGAAAAGCAAGAGCCAGGGCAGCAAGAATGACAAGGAGAAATAGCCCTGGCATCGTGATGGTTACTCGTTTATGGTCCTCCAATTTATACTCCACTCTGATGCCCGCAAAAGAAAAAGGAAGTTATTTAAATAAAATGTAGACAAATTGCCTACCCACCCCAGACCCAGAAAAATGAGTTTCTTACCTGGAAGAAATTCCACCAAACATGAAGTTTAAATGGGAACCCAAAATCTGATACCTACTCACATCTGGACAGATTTGGATCCTATAGATACAGCTGTGTGCAGACAGACAGATTCATCAAAGGGATGTCTGGAATTAGGTACTAATAACCAGAGAGAGGAGTCAGGAAAGCCCTCTCACAAGAAGTTATTTTGAGTGAAGATTTGTGGATGAGGAAGAAATTTGGAATAAGGAGAAATAGGTACATCCTCTAGGGGTGGTGACTGGCCAAGGATTGAATGAACGGGGGGCTTGGGCATGCAGACAAGGATCAGGAAACATTTTAGGAGAGCCTGCAAATAATAGGAAGTGAGTACATGGTAGGATTGGGCTGGGGAATGAAGCAGTGTGGAGTCGGGGATAAGAAGATAAGAAAACTAGATTGAATCTAGCACAAGGGACCCAGGGAGACAAGTTGGAAACCCATCCAAGCATCTGTGGAGACATGTAAGAAGTTGTGATCTCTCTAGTCTCTCAAGGAGAATCACAGGAGATTTTCTGATAATTGTGGGTTTCCAGTACAAGCAGATCAGGGGAAGGAGAGAAGCTTTCCCAGAAAAGCTGAGAAGCTAAGCAGAGGGGGGATTAGCAGCCAGTGAGTGAAGGCATGCATTTTTGATAAAACCTTTTAGAGGAAACTCCCCCATCCTAGAAAAAGAAAACCACTCTTTGGCTTGGTATGGATATAAATGAGCTTAATTTAACATCCGAGGATTACTCAGTTACATCAAGAGAGCAGAAATGCTGGCAAGGATGTCAGGAGAAAGGAGTCACTGCATGAGTGTCCTTCACTGTACCAGACACCTATGACTGACAGCCAACAGGAGGGCTTGTCCTGGGTCTTGTAGCTGCCCTACACCCCCAACATTGACAACCCATGACATAGAACCAGCTAATTTCAAAAGTTCATCTTCACTTCACTTTAGTTCAACAAATGATTTTTGAATATCTATTTCAAACCAAGCACAGTTTTGGCACTAGGATGCGTAAGAATAGATGCTTCTGTTCTAGGAGACATGCTTGCATCCCAATGCAAAGAATGCAAACGAAACAAACAAATACACAACTGCAATTGTTGAGTTGGTACTCAACACTGTGAAGAAAATAAGACATCCAAGCCAAGCACGGATGGAAGTGGCATACGAGAGGGTGACACGCAGCACAAGCTGGTGAGAGAGGACTCTCTGAGGAGTTGATGTTTGTGCTCAGACAGGAAAGGCAAAAGGCAGCCAGAGGGAGAGCTCCCTGTACAGAGGGAGAAGTACATTCAGCGATCTGATCTCTGGAGCTGAGATTTATAAAAAGGAAACAAATAAGATGTTCAGTACTCAAAGTGAGGGATGGACTAAGATGCGGTATGCACAGACAGAAAGGGAGATAAGAAAAGTAACATGTTGGACATTTGAATGGGACGTAATAGAGGTAAAAATTAAGAAAGAAAGACAACCAGAAATACACAGCTGGCCAGCAGCATGTTTCCTGTGCATGCCTCTCGTAGTTGATTGTGTGTGCACACAAAGCCTATAAGTGTGTGACCACAGAGCTCACATCTGAACACTGCTCTGGGGCACTGACAGAGGCTGAAAATCTGTCTCCAGGAAAGTGAGTTAGAGAACTAGACAGAACAGCTCAGTGAGCAAGTGCCCAGGGTCTCCCCAGTCTCCCAGGTAGTGATGACTGCCCATGTTTTCAGAGTCTCCTTTCCACATGATTGTCAGAGCCTCAAAGGCACATGGCTATGCTCAGCGTGTGTCCACAGTGGCCCTATAAAGCAAGAGCAGAGATTCCACACTCTTAAGCTTTGTTATTATTAGTCAAGAAGATTAGAAGATGGCTGGCACTGAATGCTGGACTAACTTTCAAGATTCCTGAGCTCCAATCCTGACCGATAACTTCCCTGTTACTTTCCTCTGTGGGTTTTACTTTCTCCATATACAAAATTAAGGAACTGGATATTAGTATCTAAGGGCTCTTCCAGCACTACCAGTCTTAAAATTATGGAGGGTGTATAATCAAAAGAGACATAGAAAACATTAGCAAGTACAGCATGACAACATCAAAAATCAAATGAGGGGCTGGGGTTGTGGCTCAGTGGTAGAACACTCGCCTAGCACGTATGAGGCCCTTCGATCCTCAGCACCACATAAAAATAAATAAATTAATTAATAAAGATATTGTATCCAACTACAACTAAAAAAATAAATATATTTTTTTTTTAAATTAAATGAGAATTGCATTTACTCTATAGATGACTTTGGGTAGTATGATTATTTGCACAATATTATTTTTTCCAGTCCATGAACATGGGCTGTATTTCCATTTAACCATGTTCTCTATAATTTCTTTCACTGCTATTTTATAATTTTCATTGGAGAGATATTTCATTTCTTTGGTTAAATTTAATCCTAAATATTTTTACTTTTTGTATCTATTTTGAATGGGATTGCTTTTTAAATTTCTTTTCCAGCAAGTTTATTATTTGTGCATAAAATGCTATTTTTTTGTATGTTGATTTTCTTATCCTGCAATTTTATTCCATCATAAAAAAAAATGAAATCCTATCTTTTTCCACAACATGGATGGAACTGGAAGTCATTATGTTAAGTGAAATAAGCCAGGCACAGAAAGATAAATATCACATATTCCTGCTCATCTGTGGAAGCTAACAAGTCAATCTTGGAACAACAGAATGGTAGTCACTAGAGACTAGGAAGGGCAGGAAAGAGAAAGATTGGAAAAAAATTCAATAAAGGACACCAAAACACAGAGTTATAATTACTTTTGGTTCTTCTTTAACACAGAAGGGTAACTATATGCTATAATAATCTATGACATTTTTCATAATGACTGGAAAAGAAGAGTAGGAAATTTTCAACACATAAAAATGATTAATGTTTAAGGAGATGGAAATGCTTATTACCTTATTTGATTGTTGTACATGTAATTGAATTACCATAAGGTAACCCATAAAGATATACAAGTGTTGTGTCTCAATAAAATAATAAATTAAAAAATGAATAATAAATAATGAAATCAAATGGACCAGGGAATTCTGATGCATTGGTTAGTCAAGCATTTGGCTTCATGTAAATGAAAATATATCAAACACTAGCATAAGCTAAGTGAAAGTTATTCTTCTCTTATAACAACAAACCAAATTGCTTTAACTCAAGATCTATGCTGAGTATGAGAGAAGCAAAGCTGGATTGAGGGTGATTGGTTAAATGCAAATGTCCTTGGGGGATAAAAGGAAAGTGATGACTTCAGAGGTATTGCTCAAGCAGAGGAGGGACAGTCATGGGAGGTCAGAGTGGTCAACAAGGGGATCAGGAGGTTCCATTATCAGGGGAAGGGTTTGGGCAGTTTGGGGAGATGAGAACACCTGTGTGTAGCCTTGACAGAGGATTGCTAACCAGCAGCTAGGAAAAAGAAGAAAGTAATGATAACTTATCTGGACTTGGGTAATTTCTTAGCATCCCCTAGAGGCCACCTTTCTGCCTTACCCAACAAATCCCATCTAGAACATTAATAAAGAAGTGGCAGATGTGCAGAGAACAAAGGAGCACAGCCAGCAGGTACAGCCTGCCCAGATGGAGGAGCTTGGAGGGAAAGGAGCTGCAAGGATTGAATGTCTGCACCTCCAAGGAGGAGATGTGAGGAGGAAATGTGGCAGAACTGTAAATGGCCTGGAAGTAAGAGTGAGAACCAGGAACTGCTTCCTCCCTGCTGAGGGGCTCTCTAAGCCCCAAGGAACTTTCGAATTCTGGCCTCAGGAACTCTGAAGCACCTGCCTATCATGATGGATTTGAGTGTCTATTTGCCCTGTGAAAATCTTTTTTGCTTTGCTCTCTGGGGATCTTAAGTCTGATGGCCCCAGTCACTCTAGTTATTGAATGCCACCAATCTCATGTTTTTTTAAAGAGCCTCCAAACAGGGCAGCTTTACTCTTCACACTGGGATGTCCCTAACATGTAAGGACATATGACATGAACCCATACAAATCATTAGCCCACTAGACTGTGTGCTCTAGTGAGCCCAAACTCCACTGTTTGTCCACTATGTTGATTTTTCAATAATAAAAATATGTAGGTGCCTAACAACTATTTCTTGAGTACTGCATATGAGCAGCAGTGTCAGGGTGTTTGAATGGTACTCCAGAGTGACACCCCGTAACATCCTGCACTGCCCAAAATCAATCATGCTGCCAAAGGCCAGGTGGAGTTGCTGTCCACCTGCGTTGAGGAGGAGAGCTCACTCCCTCCCTCTTCATGGCCCCAGTTTCCTGGAAAACTTACCACTCAGAGAGCTGGTCTTGGTTCCCACAGGGTTCCACTGTCTGGGGCCCAGCACATCAGCCTGCAAGCATGATGTTTACTTTGGGGCCCAGAAGACACCACACTTGTCTTCTGGGGCTTGAAATCACTCCAGAACCTCTCAGTAGCCGGCTCTCTCGGGTTTTCTCCAGCCCCCTCCCCTTTGCCACTTGCTAGCACTTTCCACAAAGCTTGGCCATGACTCATTTGGTGAGGCAGAAAGGGGTCAAGGGGAGGAGGGAGCTCAGAGCCCCAGGTCGCCAGTGTCTGGGCAACTCAGAGGAATCAAAACCCAGGCAAAGAATCATTATCATCTCTCCCCAGCGCTCCCACTCCCCCCTTTCCTGATGGAAACAAAGTGGATTTGAGGTGAAACATCTGTTTTGCTGTGAACCAACTTCATTTGTCTTTTCTTTCTCTGTTCAGTTTTAACCCTCTTTCTGCCATGAGGTGGCTTGCCACATCCACCTAATTTAATTCATCTCCCCGGGAACAACCAAGGCGCAGTCTACGTAATGGACATTATCCAGTTTATAGAGTAGGTGAGGTGATTTGTCCTTCCTTTTATCCCTTGGCTACAATGTTTCTGAACTGAGTTCAAAGTATGAAATTATATCTGCCTACTTGATTCATCCCCCAACCATCTATTAAGAGAAAGTACATAGCAGGCACTGTGCTACTTAATGGAGACACAATGATCAAAAAGACATGTACAATCCTTTGAGAGCTTATGTTCCAGGAAGAAAGACAATAAATGAGCAAGTCAATAAATGAAATTGTCACAACTTGTGATAAATGTCTAAGAAGTCAAGAACTAGGGTGTCATGAAAGATAAAAATGGGTAAGAGTCACAGGGGGTCATGGAAGATCAGGATAGTCCCTTCCATAGAGAAGACAATTAAAATGGGACATTGAGGTTGGCGAGCTATGGAAAGAAAGGGGGAAAAAGGACTTGGAGAAGAAAAGTGGATCATGTCTTGAAGGAACAAAAAGGAGTTTAGTGTTTTCTAAAAATTGTGTAACAACATATTTTTCCTACGTTCATAGATGACAAGTGAAACTTCACATTATATATAATCACAAGAATGGACCCGAATTAGAATAAGTAATAACTCCATGTATGTATAATATGTCAAAATACACTCTATGGTCATGTATACCATTCTAAAAAGAACAAATTGAAAAAAAAGGTGAGTCTAAAATAAAATATTTCTAAAAAATTTTGCACTGATTTTTATAAGGACAAAAGCTCCCCAATAAAGAAAAATATGCAAGCAGAAACATTTTATTTTTAAATTTTAACTAGCATTGACATAAATCAAAGCTTCTGATGCTTACTGAATGGGGAAGAAAATAATGACACAAAGATGTTAGAAAGAAAGGCAGAAGCCAGTGTGAAATAGCCTGGCCACCTAGAGAGGGACTTTGATTTTCTTCTAGGTCCTCTTGGAAGTAAGGCATTGAAAAGCTCAGCAGAAAGTCATGGATACCCTGAGATACACTCCTAGGGCAAAACTAGGGTGACTTCAAGACTCACTCCAGCTTCATTCCCCAACCTCCATTCTCAACTTCCACCCCTTGCCCAGCACCAGCAACCAAAGGGAGCTAAAACCATGTTTAATTATTTCTGTTTCCTCACTCCTCTGATAGGGACAATAAGATACAGTTCAAATAAGTCCATTTGGCAACCTCTCAGCATATTTTGGTCAATGATCAACTCTCAACAAAAATGAGATTTTTGAATTATTGTGAGAAGTTTCAAGGATCCAGCCTCTCCCTGTCCCCCATGACTGTGAATAATCCCAAATTTTTTATAGGACAGTGCAAGCTTTCTTAGGCCAGAGGGTGTTTGCCAGATATTTCTACTCTGGGTGGTTACAAAAGATGGTATCCAATAACAGCCCAGGCCTCTTAGGTTTGGACACTCACTATACCCAGATGTGCAGAGAAAGTATGATTTCTTCACACTTCTGTATGTGATCCTCCCCAGATGCTCACATGTGATAGGAGAAGCAAAAAGTAAATTCAAACCCATTTCAGTCAAGTACAATAATTTCAACAGTGCTTTTAGGTAAAATGCTCACATTCTCAGACTTTATCACTCTCCCATTGTTTCCTTTTCCATTATGGTTTGTAAGAATGTGAAGACAGCTTGAAGTGTCCTCAAAGCCCAGGGGAGAGGCCTCATGGCACTCTCTGATCAACACTGTGGGGTAGGACCATTTAGGAAACTGATTCTCTCTGGGCTAACCTGACATTGGCTATTGAGGTGCTTGAGTGACACAATTCAAGGTCTAATCTCTCTTTTGGTTTGCTGTAGCCCAGGAACCTCCAGTGTTTGATCCAGTCTTGCCACCATCATTGTTGATGATTCTCAGGACTGAGTCATCCAAAGGCTCTAGCCTAGGTGATCCATTTCAGAATATAATGTTCTTTATTCCTGCCCCGAAATCCTCTCCTACTGCCCCTCAGCCTCTTAGCCAACTTCTCATCACTAGGTCTACATCCTGCCCAAATTGCACAGGAACCCAGGCAGCTCAAGAGAAAAAAAATTAATGCCTTCCATTCCCCAAACTATGGGGCCCATCAATTTTACTTTGATGTGGCCAACAGTAAGCTGATTATTTTCGGTTGAGCCCCTCCAAGAGGTAAATGATATGTTTCCCAGCCTTCAAACTCCATTTTAAGTAGTTATTTCAGATGCTTCTTACATGCTTGATCCTACACAGCATCCCCTCTTCCTCCGTCTTCATCATTTTCCCCATGATCCCCTGAAGTGTGAACATTAGAGGCCTTTATGCTAGTTGATTCTCTATATTATATACTCCTCCTATCCTTGTTAGTCAACTCAGAGATAAGACAGGATTCCTTGTGTTATCCCCTTTTTTATTATCATCTGTGCTATAATTTTAAATAATCAGTGAAATTTACAAGAAGCATTTATTTGATTGTGACCTTTAAGTATTTTCTTTTAAGTGACAACATGCAACCTCTACCCTTCCTTTTCATGTCCAAATATGCTAACAAGTTTGGAGGAAGTAATATTTTTCAAATACCATTTATTGATTTTCAATATTTATATTACCATTTAAAAGTTTTTAAAAAAAGACTTTAAGGCTACAAAATTACATGTAAATGCTATACACTTGCAAATTTCAAAAGAATACTTATTACTTAAAAGGAGGGTGGGTCAGAGAAAAGGTAGAAAGAAGTTATTGGATACTGAATCCATTCTTAAATACTGGAGAAATGAAGACTTTTTCAAATTTTTTTTTCATAAATAGAGTTTTTAATATATCATTTAAAATAATAAGTAAACCAATGGAAGGGATGCTAGTAATAATCTAAATTTCTCATCTGTAATAGTATAAAATAAGCTGGTACCGTGATGCGTGTCTGTAATCCAGTGACTTGGAAGGCTGAGGCAGGAGGATCTCAAATTCAAAGACAGCCTCAGCAATTTAGCAAGGCCCTAAGCAATTTAACTAGAGCCTGTCTCAAAAAACAAAATGGGTTGGGGATGAGGCTCAGTGGTTAAGCATTCCTGGGTTCAATTCCCAGTACCAAAAAAAGTATAAAATAGTGTTATTTTTTAAAAAAATGAAATGGAGGTTAAAAACATGGTTTTTTTTACACATATGGATATAACCAGCAGAAGTTTTAAAAATAGAAGTAACTCTGAATGTTTACATCTGAAGAGTGGGGCTAGTTGGGAAGAACCCCACTTACTTTTTCTTTGAACATTTCTCTACATGTATTTCTTCCCACACGAGAAAGCCCTCATTGAAAGGTGGTAGATGATGTGGATCCCAAAGATCAAAGAGTGTTTCACAGGAGACAGGAAGTAGGTGTTGGCAATGAGATAGGGAAGATGTCCTCAGACACAAAGGGCTCACAGCAGTGGCCAAAGCAAGAAGAAAATAAAGTGGTCACAGAAGCTTCCAGTCTTAGAACAGATCTTGGGGATATACCATGAGACCCCACAATGACACTCAGCAAGGTTGGTGTGGTTCTGTCACCTGGAACAAAGCATAAGCAGCCACCAAAGACTTGGATGGCCATCCTATTTTCTCTATGCAGAGTATAAAGACAGGTTAGAAGAACTTGAGGAACTTAGACACTTCTGTGGGTTGAAGAATCAAAGTCCCCAGAGAAGAGACAAGGTACGCCTGGAGTGGTCAAGGGTATTCATGTCAAGAAAGAGCAGCAGATCAAGGAACCCAATAAAGGAACCCTATAAAATGAGAATCAGAATCTGGCACTTCAGGATTAGAAAATGAAGACCAGCCACAGCCTTCTCTGTCATTACTGTGAGGGAAAGACTCTAGATTGAAAGCAGCACCAGAAGTGCCCAGTAGCCTCTATGGATAATCCTCCACCTGGCTGAACTGAGGAGGAGGAGATGTGTTGTTAGCAGGCCATGCTTAGGACTGAACTTTTTACAAATCTATGTCATCAAATCCTGCACTTTGAGAATTACCACTGTTGGTTTGGGCTTTTATAAGAGTTCCAGCCCTTTTTATTATTTTTTTTTCCACCCTATTTTATTCTCCTTTTGCTTTTGGTTTCCCAACATATTTTGGCCTGTTCCCCCTCTCTTTGAGCCAATTCATTGTTTCTCGGGAGAAACTGACTAAGAAGAAATCCCTCTCTGGACATGAGTTCTTCTCATGGGGTTTCCATACTCACTCAGTAACAAGTTCTCTCAGGCTTCTGCAGTAAGAGGAGAAATATCACTCAGGCCTTCACTTTGAATGGGACCAGAAAGAGGTCCAGAATTCTGGGGGAGATTTCAGAGATCCATGCTATCACAGAACGGAGAACCATCAGACAGCTTTCAGTACCAACAGTGTCAGGAGCATGGCCTTCTGTGTTCAGGCAGGAATCACTTTAATTCACTTATCTCAGGTCACACATAAGGAAGTGGGGAGTCAGTGACTAGCTTACTCCCAAATACCTGGCAACTGTCAGATCAGGGCTCACCTCTTCCATCTACAAATACAGACTGAGACTGCTGCAGTCTCTGCGCCACCCCCATCACTGGTTCTATTGGAGGAAGACACTGAAAGCCACTGCTAAATGACCAATAATACTTAAAAAGAGAGGTCCTATGATACAAAGCCAGCTCAGTCATTTGAAGATGAACTCTAGAAAGTAAACTCACTCTCAAAGTCAGAGCAGGAAAGGAGATATAAGTTGAGCTGGGAAAAACCTTGGGGATTACGTAGCTCCACCCTATCATTTTACATTTAAGGAAAATGAGTCCCAGGGTTATCAGTGCTCTTGCAAAGTTACTTACTGATAGAAACAGGTGAACTCCCTTGCATATGGGGTCCTAGACCATAGAGTACATTCATAGAGGCATGCCATTTTAGAACTGGAGTTCTTAGGAATGAGGGTCTTAGATCAATATCAGGCATTTCAAAAATTGTGACAGTACTTATACCTGTTGGGAAGAATGACACAAGAGACATGTGTTCCAGTTACTGGTGTGTGACAACACCCCAAAATTGGACAGCTTGAAATCACAACACTTCTTTTCCCCATGAATCTGAAATATGAACAGGTCCCAGTGGAAACAGCTCATCTTTGGTCCAATCAGCTTCAGTGGGGGCAACTGGAAAGGGGCTCATCTAAAGCTTTGCTGACTCTTGATGCTGGCCAGCAGCTAGGCTTTCAGATGGACTTGTGGCCAGAGCCACAGGACTTTGTGTCCTCTCCATGTTCCCACTAAGAACATGGCGTCTTAGTTCTCATAAGAGAGAACCAGAAACCAGCCAAATAGTCTGTCTGATCAAGCTCTTGAGCACGGAGCATAGTATATGCCACGTCCACAGAAGGCCATGCTCCTGACACTGTTGGTACTGAAAGCTGTCAAGCAGTCATAAAGCCTGAGCCATCTGAAAGTCCTCTTGATGGAGGACTGCCAAGAATTTGAAGATTAACAGCATAGTAGGAAAATTTTCAAAGCTGATTTCAGGGGTTCTCCCAACTAAATCCTGAGCAATTTTTGAGTCGAAATGTAAATGTTGGAGCTTCCAATAGAGGAAAACCACTTGTAATTCTCTTAGTTTTAGGAATTCCTTAGTCACCCAACTCACCCCAGATCCTGTAAGACAGGGGTGACTCAAGAATTGAAAACAAAAAAAGAGTCTGCTAATGTTTCAGCTTTCTAAAGCTGAGAATTCTGTTAAGTCCCTCAGAATAAGAAGTCAAACAGCTTGCTAGTGACCCTTTTGATGAGGGAAAACTAGCACAGATACTCACAAATGGAGTAAGAATCTGAAGGTTCTACAGCAAGATGGTTTCCTAATAATCTACCAGGGGATGCTGGATGGGTCCCACCTTCTCTGACTACTTATTGGAAATCTGTGAACACAAAAATGACCTTTCCCTCCCACTTTTAACAAAGCAAAGTGAGGTGCTCTCTGAATTTTGCAGGCAAGTTGTAACTCAAAGGGAGCCTGTTTTCTGATTGTTCATATTTTCCTGGTGAGTTTTCTTAAGTACCTAGATTTCCTGCCACATAGCATTCTTCTTCTGGAAAAAGTAAAACATCTTCTGTCTGCCTTGTGTGCAAAGGCATCACATTAGCCTCTTAGCCCTCGAGTCACACTAACAAAACACTAGACTGACTCTGGAGATACAGGATGCCTAGGCAACACAGAAGGGACGGGGTTTTTAGAGTGCGGAGGTAGGGCCAGGCTACAGGATAAGCATTGTCTGCATGAGGGGGAGAGGAAGACATGGAGTGTGTGGGTGGGGAGATAGAGGGAAGCGAAAAGGTCACTAAAAAGGTGAGGGATGCATGTAAGTAGAATAGGTGAAAGGGGAAGAGCCCTGATAGTGCACATGGGTGGCCACAGTTCTTTTGGGTGGGATTAAGGTGCTATATTCTCCACCTTTGAAGATCAACTGATACCTACCTTTTGAGGGCATTCGCCTTCCAAGGGACTGATGTGTCAACAAAGAGATGAAAACAAGTAGCACAAAGGAAGAAGAGTCACCACTGATCACATGAATATCTCTCCATCTCTCTCTCTTTCTCTCTCTCCCTCCCTCCCCCACCCCTCTCTCACACACACAACTTAGGTATCTTATTATGCAAGTGTTCTGCAAAAATCACATCCTTTAGATTGCACAGCCTGGCCCCTTAGGAAGCTGAAGTAGGATTCCATCTTTCAGAAGGCTCAGGCTCAGCCCCTGTGAGTTGTTCAAGAGGACTTTGAGGCCATTCTGCAGGTTTTCAATACAACTCTTTCAACACAAGGAGCTCCCTCACCTCCCAGGGGTCAGTGCTCTCCAAGCTGCTCTTAAGAGAACTGTGTCCTGGGAGAGGAAAAATCAGAAAGCCAATCCATTGGATGTGAACACTGAACTCAAAACCAGGGGAAGATGAAAGATGAGGAGAGACAGACAGACACAGAGAAGCAGAGGAGAGAGGAGAGGAAGACAAGAGAGGGGGAGAGAGAGAAAGCTAGCAGAGGCACATCTGTGTGTGTGTGTTTAGAAGGACAACAGAGAAACAGGAGAGAGGAAGGGAAAGAGGAAAAAGTTGACACTTGAAAAGTCTTTGCTTGTGTTGAAGCCACAGTAAATCAGAGGGTAATGAAATTCTGCACAGATTAAATGCCCATCAACAGAAATCTTGGATGTAAATGATAAATTTTATCATAAAACCTCGGAGTCATATATATGTTAGTGGGCAGGGATATCAAAATGGAAGCAACAATTACATTCTTCTTATAAATAAAGTGGTTCTGAAAATGGAAGATTGAAGAAAGAAGAATGGCAACAGTTCTGTCAATGATTAAATGGGGAGCAGGGATCATGCATAGGGGGAGCTGGGGAGAGAGGGAGGGGCTGGCTGGCAGCGATAAATATAGAAGCATAATTTAAGAGACAGTAGGAAACGCTTTGTGTGTGTTAATTGGAAATGCTTTCTAGAGGCTGCAGTTTGTTCACCATGAATGTCATGACCTTGGGCTCCTTGAGGGAATGTGGACTCCACCCTGTCCCCATGGTGAAGGGAAGAAGCGAGAAACCATGTCATTCAATGGATGAAAGGACTTCCAGTTTATTGGTGGAGGGAACCATTTTTTTTGTTGTTGTTTTTGTTTTTCTGTTTCATTCTTTGGATTAAAGAGAGAAATGCTGTGGGATCACAACAAAGCCATCCTGTTTGCCAAGGAAAGAGACTCAGATGGGAAGGTTTGAGAACGGCCACACCCCACGTTAGAGCAACAAGATGGATTCTCCTTTTTGCTCTTGGCTGCCAAAAATTCTGGTTAATCAAGTGAGCATTTGTTCCAAAGGAAATGGAGGTATTGGGAACCGGCTCTGAGAGGAAGATTCCTCCAGTTTATCTGGGACAGTTCTTTTCCCAGAGCCTGACTCTGTGTCTCATGATAGAGCAGAAGGGGCCATGCTTGCTCATCAGAAAGCTCTCTCATCAACTGAGAGTTGAAGCCTGTTACACATTTGGTATAAAACGCTTGGTTTTCTTTTTTTAATAAGAAAAATGGCAAAAGGTGAACCTTCAGGAAATTTCTGCCAACTGCACTTATTCTGATTTTTGTGATTCAGATCTTTTCCTCCTTCCATCTCTTCCTACACCATTGCTACACAAGCAGGGTATTTTAGGATCTCAAAGATGACCCAGGGTCCTTATGTCCAAGTTCTGGTTGTATCCCAGATGGAAATAAGGAAAGCAAATAAAAAACAAAGCTTAAACTTGAATTAACACATGCTCCTGAACCATCTCAGGCCTATCAAATATCTGGGAGGTGTTGGGAGGAGAAAGAAATCTGATTTTATAATGAGTACCAAGGTTTATCTCATGTGGTCATCCCACGTGGAAGCCACTGAAAACCAAACCCTCTGTGTTTTATCTGTATAAACTAAAACTCAGAGAGGGAAGAACTTCCAAAGCCACACTCAGCTGAGACCAGAATGCAAATATGGCACTTCTCAATCCAGAACATTTCTTATATATCAACAATTTCCCTCAAAGCATAAATAAGATCTGAATTTTCTCTACCACCTAAGTTAGGACTGATGTGAGCTTTTATCTGGGAACTCTACGTTTATGATGATGATGATGAGGCAGCCTTGGTGAGGGTGACAACTAATTGTCACTTATGTGCTTGGTGTTTTATGAAAACTTACTTAATCTTCAAAACAATCCTATAGAGTAGGCAGTACAGTTGAATTTAAATAGGGAAATTATTCAAGATCCATATGGCTAGAAAGATATGGAACTGGGATTTAAGTCTGGGATAGACAGAGCACAGAAGAAGCGTCCAACATCCTCAACATGCCTGTGCATTTTAGCATTTCACCTTTTGGTCACACAGGACATTCTCAGCCTATGGTGCATTACCTCTCTCCGTCTTACTATTTCCCCTTCTGAACTCCACACCTGTTGTAAGTACAATAGAGCGTGGTATAATGAACCTGGAATGAACAGGAAGATGACTGGAGATGCAGGGAAGCACTGGTGTTCAAGGAGGTAAGTGCTGAGAAGGTTTGTAGGAGTGAGCATGACAGGAGGGACCAGGCACAGAACCAACTCATGGCCCGCTTCTTTCCCCAATCTCATACCCAGATCTTACAAAATTGAAAACAGGACTTAGATGAGGATCAAAGTAAGCACTGGCTACGTTCCCCGGCCCCCAAATACAGGGGCTCTGGTTTTACTATGTGAGGATGTGATTTAAGGCTTCTTGTTTCAGAAAGACTATAGGAAAGCTCCTCTTTACCATATTCTCTGCCTCCTCCCACTCCTATATTTTGGATTTAAGTGCCCATCTTGGGAAAGGCACAGCAAATTCTGAGCTACTTACTATAAGAGAAGGCCCACCAAAGTGGTGACCTTGGACGTGGTCTCATTAATAAAATGTGCTATTTCTTCTCTTTGCTTGGTGGGCTGGAGGGGTGGGAGTCAAAATAGGTGAGAGGAGGAGAGAGAAACCAGAAGTAGACCTCTGATCCTATACCCTGATGAGGGATAGAAGAAGCATGAAAGGTGGGATGGTGAGTGTTGTCTGATATGCTCCATGACTGTCCCTACTAACTACCCATAGAGCAGCGAGCTCTATGTTTCTCCAGTGGAGCTGATTTGCCTTTATTCATTCATGCTCTTCTTCATTCCACTCTTGTATAAATGATGGATAGAAGAAACCCAGTCCTATAACTTAGGCATTCAATCATGCGTTTGTGAATATATGGATCAGTTAATTCAGTTCTGCTCCAGGCCTCCAATCACCATGAAAAGTCAATACAAAGCATCAACCCATTGAAAAATGGCATTATCTTTGTTTTTGTCGCTAGCTCCAAAAAAGAGCCAGTACCCTTAAGTGGAGAGAGAAGTGAGGCAGGGAGATGATAGAAATAAGCCTCTCAGGGAAGGCTGAGGATCATGATTACCCCTTGAGGCTAGAACCCAACCCACGGGAGGTGCTGCTGATCTCCAGGATGGCACATCTGCCTTCCCTTCAGCATCTCCAGCAGGAAGCTCTTAGCTTATGATCTGCCTCCACAGCCCCCTGGGAAAGCTGTATCATGAGCATTTGGGATCATTTCATATTTCATAAATGGGCTTAACTCAGACTCATGAGGTCACCAAGGAGGCCTACTGGATTTAATTATGCTGGAAAGGGAGCAGCCAGAAACATCTCACATGGCTCAGGAGAGACGCAGCTCAGAGAAAGTCAAAGGGAGATCTGATGTGATATGAGTCACTCTATTCAGGATGAGGGGCTAAAACCACACAGGGCTGCAGAGAGAAAGAAACCCACAGTTACTGAGCCAATAGCATCCAAGTATAATCTGGTCCCAACCCATTCCTAGGAAGGCTTTGGGAAGTAAGTTGAGTTCATGCCACACTGATAAGTACATGATAAGCCTTATGGCACAGGCCTGTGTGCCCAGATCCTTAATTTTTAAAAAATTCTGATAAAGTTTCAACAGGGGTTAATAGACTTGGTCTCTTTCACTCTTTATTAGTTCCAACCAAGTTCTGACTCTACAGTATGAAGCTGGCAGGTTTTGCATAAAGTTGATTCAAGGACAATTTTGATGGGACAGACAACAAGAATCCATGGGAAAGCATTGAGGAAGGCTGTTGACCAAAAGAGATAAAATGAACCAGGAAATGCTGAGCACAGATTTCCTGAGAAGACAGGGGTTTATGAAACAATGAAAAAAACAGTGATTAAACCAACACAGACCAGTAAGACAGGCAAGGTTTGGGCTACTGTAATTGCTGTGGCAGAGGCTGCCCATTGTCCTTTGAGATCTCCTCTCTCTTTCTTCCTAACAATAACATTTTTAGCTGACTGGAATTCTATTCATAATAAAGATTGAAATTTCCAGCCTCCTTTGCAATAAGTATGGCCAAGGGACTAACTTCCTGCTGGTGGGATATACATATCAGCAGCCCCTTGGACCCTCCCTTTGGAGACAGATGGCATGCTCCCTTCCCCTTTCTTTATCATCCTTTACTCCACCTGCTCCCTTAAATATAGATAGCATCATTTAGGGAGTCACATTCCAGGGACGCTACAGTAATAACCTCTACAGAGCCTAGGTCACCAAGAACGCCCCAGAGCAGAATTATCACAGCAGTCTAGGAAGGCTTATCCCCAAACCTTGTGTTTCAATTCTGAGAAAGACAGCAAACACTCTGGAATGGGTGACTATATATTTGGGACCATCCTCAGTTACAAATGACCAAAAAGATAAAAAATTAAAAAGCTAATATAACTGTCATTTAAATGGGACAGAAATTTATTTCTCTTACACAAAGCTCCAAGTTTTGTCTTTCAAGACTTTTTTTTTTCTTTGTCTATGAATAATGACCACCCTCAGATGACACTGTCGATTCTCTCTTTTCAGAAGTAAATGACTTCAGTTGGGCCAGCCCTCTGTGACTATAGGCCTCCTCTCACCACTCTCTTCTCTTTGGCTCCTTAAGATCTGCCCTGCCACCCCTCCCCTCCTCCATGGGGATGTAGGAGATTCCAGGTGGGGGCAAAAAGTGCCTTAAGTTGAAACGAAGCTCCAGGAAGTCCATAGAATCAGACAAATGACCTGAACATGGGTCCAACAAGCCAGCAGAGGGGGGCTGGCTTTAAACCAACTCAACACCCAACTCCCTTATTACAACCTAAAGGCAGAGCCACCTCAAGAGGAGGGGGTGGGAGCTGGCCTCCAGCAGTGCATGTGTGCAAACCTGCACACTAGAGCAGCTCGCAGGCCCCAGGCCAAGATGCACACAGAGCAGCCCCAGCTGCCTCCCAACACCGATCACTTGGGATCGCCCACCCCTACGCTTTTTCATTACCCAACCCAAAGACCTCCTGAGGCCAATAAAGTTCTCCATGTAGGGTGAAGTTATTGAAGCGAAAAATAATAAAATTTCATGAGCGTGTTTCAATTTTCACTTGTGTTTATGGCCAAAGGTGTTTTTTATTTTAATAATCACTGCTGGAACGAGGGCCAGCCACATGCTGCTAACTTGTTAAAGAGAAGGAGAGGGAGGGGGGAGAGAGACAGAGAGAGAGAGTCAATGAGAGCAAGAGGGAGAGAGTCTGTGCTCAGCTGTGTATTTCCTAACAGCTCAGCTCTAATCCTCCCAGTTTTGAAACCCACCCTTAAAACCTTAATGATAGAGAAAGGCATAGGATATTATCTGAACCATGTTCTGTTGATAATTTGCCCTGAGCTCATTTTATACATAACTATCCAGCAACTATGTGTGTGACTGTGAATGTGTGTGTCAGTGTGTGTGTGTGTCAGTGTGTGAGTGTGTTTGTGAGTGTGAGACTGTGTGTGTGTGAGTGTGTATGTGAGTGTGTGTGTGAGAGTGTGAGTGTGTGTGTGAGGCATCAGTTTTTGTGGTGCCATTTCATAATGCAGTGTGCGAACGGGAAGGAATTTGGAGGAACCGGGCTCCATCCAGCTGGACATCAACTTGACCGTTGTTTTTAGCTCACTTTTATCTGGCAGAGATGCTGTTTGCTTTTAAATGTCAGAAAAGGCTAAGATGCCTTTGAAATCTGCAAGAGATTTCCTAGACTTCTGAGGAGGATGTCCGCCCTATGAAGGCATAAATTTATTCCCCTTCCCCACCTTTGAAAGAGTTTCAGAGGGAATGTAGTGGAGGAATCAAATTAAAGACAAAGGGATTAAAGTAAATGTTCATTTGGGTCTGAGTATTTTACTCCAGAATGAGTGAGCCTAGAAATATTCAGATATTATATTTCTCTCTTTCTCATCTGTCCTGACTCACATTTTCCCAAATCACATAGATTCAAGAGGAAATACTGTGGCTCAGAGAGCATTAGCATACCCTTTCCTTGACCCTAGCTCTAAAAGTTGCAGAATAATGAGGGACCGAAGGCCCCCCAAGTGACCATGCAGGTCAGTCCATGTCTAGAGGGTGCTCCTTTGCCAACCAAGGTGCCTATTACAGATGGATGGAGTGACTGTGGCCACCAGGTCGCTACAACTCAGGGAACTTTCCTATTGCTTCATGTGCCAGCCTGCAAATGATCACCAGAATGTGCAGGAAATAACTTTGGGGGCAGGTGGTAGGAGGGGAAGAGGAAAGTAGTGCCGACTAAATTCATAGTTTAAGATGCTATTGCTGATGGAATCAGAACTCAATTCTTTCAAGAATCCTTCATATTCCCCAACTCAGAGGACCAAAACCCATCTGGACCTCAGGCTAGGAAGCCAGTCCACTGAGCTCCCTTGGAGCAACTGGTCACTAGCGGCCATCAATCCAAGCAGGTTGCTACTCGTCATCTTTAGCTCCTGCCACCTGCCTATCTGGGCTCAGGGTTTCCATTCCATTTTGATGTCTGCACCTTGCCGAAGGCGTGGGAGCCTCAGTAGATGACATAGAGAGCAGGGACCCTCTTTCTAGTACCCACCAAGGGTAAAGTCTCGTCCTTTTCTGTTCGTTTCCTCCTCCACTTCTATCTGAGGGTTATTTTCTAGGGTGGTCTTCCAGCTTCTTTCTTTCCCCCACTTGTTTTGAGTCCTTTCTAGCTCTCACATGTTGTGGGCTTTAAAGACCAAAGCTACAAACAGCCTTTCATTTCTATTTTCTGGCACGACCTGAGCCCTACTCTGTCCTGAGAATACTGATGGGGTGGGGGGTACACACCCACTCACACACACATTGGTGCTAGAGGTAGAGAAGCTATTTGAGGAAAAAAATCAGTTAATATCTTCAATCTCTTCTACTAGGTTTATAAATATACAAAAAGAAGCTGAGATGCTTCTGAAACTCCTAGTATTGAGAAGACAACTATAGAGAACTGTAATTTTTCAGCTCCTAGAGAATAATGAGAAAATTAATCTTAATATAAAAGCTTTGTTTCTCCAAACTTGTTCCTGCTGAATCTGTGACACATCTATGTGTTCCCTAAACTGGAATAGCAGTAGAGTTAGAGGGCCCAGATTCGCTCATGAGGCCCTGGAGCCCAGGACTGAAGAGACCTACCCTGCAAGTGATCTCAGGAGGACTGCTCACAAGGAATTCCCAGCCCTCCACTGTCGGGGTCAATCCACGTCACTGTCCCAGGAGTAGAAGGTAGCGTGCTCAGGCTGGGTGGTCAACATCAAGAGCAAAAGGAGCAGGGTGTGGTGGCTTTGTGACACCAGAGAGTTGCCAGTTTCCAAAGAGCAAGTTCCACCCCAGAATGGCTAATCTCACAACTTGGCACCCAGACAGGGAAAGACACGAGTCAGAGTGGCCTCATAAAACAACAAGGGGCCAACTTCTATCTCATCCCTAAGTCACAATCCTCCAGGCCCCAGATCACTCAAGCTAACTGCTTCTGCCAGCCCCAGGCTTCCTCCAACCCCATTAGTTCCAGAGCAACCCAGGACTTCTCTCATAATATGCAGAATACACCCACAGGCAGAGCAAGTCTTTGTAAAACATTCATACACTTTCAATCTAAACTTCTCCAGCTCAAGTCTCCTACTTCTGGAGTCCTTTCCCTGGTCCTTTCCTGGCATCCCTCCTCCCCACAAGGTCAGAATACTTCTGGTCTCATCTCTTCCAGAAAATATGTAGGTGAGAAGAAGTTGGACTTGGAGTCTTCAGACTAGGCCCTGTCAATAGCTGGACAATTCTGAGAAGCTCAATATTCCATGCAGGGGAGGCCCCATTAAATGCCTGTTAAAGCTGAATCCATCTATGATTTCAGAAAGATTCTATCAGTAATTTACACCTTAAACAGTTATTTGTTTTAGATCATGGCTTCCCAACTTAGTTTCTAAGAAATGTGAATACCATTTCTTAAAACCAAGAAATTTCATAAACTATCTTGTGATTGAGAGACTATATCAGAACTCAAAGCTCTACAATTCAGAACCCTCTTGAATAAGATTTATAATTATTAATTCCAAACAGTACCTAGCATATTTAAAAATCATAATACATACATGTGCAAATGACACCATCCAATCTACAATAAGAGTTTGCTTAAAATGCAGACCACAGGGACCCACCCCCAGCAACTCTGATCCAGTGGATTTGGAAAGCACAATCCTAGAATCTGCATTTTAATCTCCAGTGTGCTTTTAAATAGCAATAATCTATTTAAAATAGTCTTAGCTATTCTTGAGAAACATTCTCTCATTGGTTCTTCCTTGAATTATCTGCCTATTTACTGTAGGGGCTCTTCATAATTTAACTAAATAGAGTTTCAGTTTTCAAGCTGTTAACACATTGTTTTATCTTTTCTTATCAAAATTTTCAATGTTTTGTGAGGTATATGAGGTAACCATTATGAATGTCTGTGAAAAATACTGGTTTAATGGTCTTCAGACTCGGGAGATACCAAAGGCAGAATTTAGTGCCTTGTGAGTATCTGTTAAAGAACAGGATTTCCAATTGCCTTTGTCTTTCACACTAAAGGCTTTAAGCCTGCAATCATTATTTCTAGGCCAGCAAAGAGAAATAGAAGGAGATTTGTGTTACTTCTTACTGGCTACACACCAGTTTTACAAACCCAGTTTTGCCAGAGTTATTCCTTAATTGTATGTCTTCCAAGTCATACAATCCAGAGATCCATAATTGGACAGCTCATGCAGCACTAGAAGCTTAGCTGCCTTTCTACAATAAACATGGGGATGACCATGGCGTCACTGTTGTTAGTTTGGGCATGGTCTTTGGCTCGTCCATCTGGGAATCCAATTAGAGAATATGGATGGTTTCTCAACCCATTTTGTCTAAAAGTGAAGAAACTTTCCTCTTTCAATGGAATTTCCAACCTGATTATTAAGAGCGCTGATCAGTCAGTCTGGACTTCTGGCTTTACATACTCCCACATTCTTAGAGTTTTGTATTCCTCCAGAATCCATCACGTCTAAGTCCTGAGCTGACTCCAATTCCTATATTATATTGGAGATCTGAGGAGCATAGCAAAAATCTGCTTCCCTAGCCCAAGTTTCCATTTAACTCAGAAACAGAGCTCTTAATTTATATTTCCCTTGACAAACTGGTTTAACTTACATGGGAAAGGCGTCTCAGGAACTTGGACAAACTTGAGAGGAGAAGTAAATTAAAGGTTAGATAAAACTCAGCCTTCCCACTTGAGCCAGGTTCTGCCATCTCCATTTACTATAAACAATTGGGATTTGAAAGTGTTGGAAAAAAAATACATTGACAATCTCCCTCATAGGAGAAAGGGATTACAGCATCATTTTGTGCCTCTGTGCTACTCAATAGTAACATGGCTGTTCAGGACCTTAACCCCAGAGAAAGACACCTAGCTACTGTTTTACCAAACCCTTGGAAAAAATAGTAAATGATCCCAACATTTCTCATTTGTCTGTGAAATCCTATTATGAGATGTATACAAACACCCCACAAATGGAATAGGTGAAATTTCACCCTCCTTGGATGCAAGCATTATGTTGGATATCCCATGGGTAAAAATGTTGAAGATAAGGGTCAGAGAATGTGTGTAATATATTGATTTACCCTCCAGAGGTAGAGATCCAAAAGTATCCTTTTGAAGGAGGAAATTGCTATTCATTTTTCCCAAAATATACAAACCACAAAGGGGCACTAATTAGTCCTGACTTGGCTGCAGTGGATGAGGTACAGCTCTGTGGTTTTCTTTCTTTTTGCAAAACAGCAGTGGTCATCATCTTTCCTAATTTTCCAACTTGGGGAAATCCATTCCATCCCAGAAAAGCCCTATACAAAAACACTTAGAGACTCCTAGAGGAAAATTGAGGAAGGATGGAAGTATATTTTCACACCTAGGGTTTTGGTCATGTCTATTCCTCTCTTGGGGCCTTTGAGACTAGACCTACAAGGCCCCTTCCAACTAGAGCAACCTGTGCCTCCTGCCCTACCACACACAGCTCCCTTCTCTGCCCTGTGGTGAGACCCTGACTCCTCCCTTTTTCTACCTGGCTTCCATACCCAGGCATATCTTAGCATAGATATCTGACAATCAGAATGTAGCTGCTGGATATTCCACGAGTAAAAATGTTGAAGATAAGGGTCAGAGAATGTGTGTAACATATGATTTGCCCTCCAGAGGTAAGGATTCAAAAGTACCCTTTTGAAGGAGGGAATTGTTATTTATTTGGGGTCACTGTCTCCTAGTTGGGGATGAGGTAGTATACACCTTTTAATAAGAACCTCTGGGATTTCATTAGTCCAGTTGCTAAAAGAAATGAAAGGAAAAGAGACTTTTCCCAGAGACTTCTGCCTCACTACTTAAGTCCCAATGTTCCATATTACAAAAAAAAAAAAAAAAAAAAAACATGGCCCTAGAAAAGTCTATTTCATAGAAGAGAAGGAAGCCATATTCTAGAACCATTAGGAAAGAACAAAGAAGAGAAGAAAGATTGGTGGGAATCACAGTAAGAGGAAAAACTGAAGCAAAATGTCTTCTGTTTAGGATATGCAGGAAGAAAACGAACTAAGATGATCGTGGGCAGTGAGTATGGAAGAAACAGGCTACCAGCCCTGTCAACACAGCCCCTTGAGCCTCCATCATTGATCTGTGAGCAAGAAGGTTGAGCCTTTCTGCTATCCATTAGGTTATACTTTGCAAATTCAGACCTGCTAGAAAAGAGATACAGAGCTCCTCTGATATTTGGGGGGAGATGACATAAATAGCTAACCAGATGCCGGATTCCTAGGACCCCTGTCACGGACCATGGTTCACATCAAATTCTGAAGGATCATAGCAGTGTGGTACTCTCTCTGTTAGAAGCCCCTTCCACAACCCACCAAGTTGGTCCTATCAGTCCTTGAGAATCTCCAGTAGCAGGGAATTCATTACTTGTTGAATCTGATTCATTGTTAGGCAGCTCTGTTAGAAGAATTGTCTCTCTGTAACACAAAGCCTAGTTAAGTCTTCTGAGGCCACACAAGGGGAAACAAATAGAGAACTATCCAATGGGAGAACTGTCCAATGGGAGAGCCCTAGAGAGAAATGACCAGAGTTCAGCAAGGTAAGTCCCAAAACCTAGGACAGACCTTGAGTGGGGAAATGTAATTATAAATGTGAGAATTATAAGACTAGGAGCTAGGCAGAGCCAAGAAGTTTTCAACAGCTGAGGATATATAAAGTGGGGGAAGGAAAAGTTATCTTTAGGGTTAATCTCTCTGTTTTCACCATTTGAATATTTATGCAATCAACAATTATTAAGTGCCAGCTGTGGGCTAGCACTGTAAGACACTAGAGAGTTTAGGGATAAATTTGACATGAGCTCAGAGCTCAAATTCTGGCTGGGTATGCAAGATATTTACCCAAGTGAACAGAAGTACAATAAGAAAAGATTGAGAGGAGACACGGTGCCACTAAACAAAAGCGGGGGGTGGGTATTACAAACAGTTAAGAAAAAGCTCATCTGTGAAAGGACTGTTTTCAACTATTATTGGTCTGTTAAACTTGAACTTCTCCTCCATTAGAAGAATCCAGTCTGATTGTTCAAACTAAATTTTTAGAACATGAATTTACAGTCAGAGCTGGAGCAAGAATTTTTCATATGGAGGGTCCTTGCTTCTGGCTTCTTCTCCACTTCCTGGCAAGACCTCAACCGGCATTCCTTTGGATGGCCCACCCAACTGTAAACTTCTCCCTGGCAGCTCACCTTCTCCCTGGACTTGCAACTATGAATCTCATACCTGGATGCAGCCAAGAGATTTCAGGAAATGTTGCTTTGGAAACACGTCTTTAAAATGAAAACAGATAAAGCAGCTGACTGTGGAGCCAAGCAAAACTCCACTCTTTCTAAAAAGCAAGCAGTGTGTTGGCATCGGAAACCACCTGCTCTCAGCCACCACCACATCCTCTAATAAACACACCAGCACACGGAGACACATGTATGCACAAATGCTCAACCACGGGGCTGCAGAACACACCCTTGGAAACCTAAGAGCCCTTTTCCTGCTGTTCTTTGGAAAGTCTGGTGGCCGGGAGCCTGTGGCACTCAAGGCCTGGGGCACACACCTCCTTCTGGAGAAGCCCTTTATGGCTTCCCCCTCTACACGTGGACAATTTAAAACAAGTTGAATGGAATACGTTAGGCATTTCTAAGTTAGATACACCTTTTAACAATGTTCACTTGTAAGCAAAGAGGGTTTAGTTTCCAATTTAGTAAAAGAAAAACTAAAACATGCAAGTTGGGACCATTTCATCAATCAGGGTAGCACTAGTAAGCTGACCCTCACTTTGTGGGAAGCAGCTGAATCCTTCCAAGAAATGTCTTTTAAATAATATTTCCTTGCATGGTTGTAACACATTATAATTTATAAAATGCTTTCACCAGACAGAGCTCAAGTGAGTCTCACAATAAACCCCTGTAGCTGGCCAGGATCATCATCATTACTGCACGAAGATGAGAAAACTGTGGCTATCAGACAATGAGTCTCCATTACTCAAATGAACATAGAAAAAAAGCTACCAATCCAGGAGCAGCCCCAGGTCCCTGTCCTACCTACAGGCTTCTTTCTGTCTATGCTTGCATGTATGCTACTTCTGTAGGGACTCATGACTACTCATAAATTGAACTTCAAATAATTCAATTCTGTTGGAACACAGGATCTCTGTGACCTGGGTTGGGTCTTTTGGAATCCCATCTCTACAAGTCAAAGCATTCCCAAATCACAAAGCTGACTTCACAGGTTGTTCAAGGTTGAACAACAGCACAGCTATTACCCAGCACAAGGATGGTCCCAGAGCAGCACGCAGAGGGGCTGACTCAGAACCCTTCTTAGCTATCTCCTTGGTGATATGTGCCACTGCTGCTTATAGCAGCAAGACTGAGCCTCTACACTGTCTCTCCCTGATTCTCTCTCCGTGCCTCCTGCAGATCCTCATCACATACCATCCATGTGCTCATTATTACACTGCTCTCCATGTTGGATTCTCTAGAAGGGTATAGACTGAAGATCTGAGGTGAAGGAAAAGTGCAGAGTAATTCTGGAACCCTTGAGAAGCTGAACAACACATAGAGGGCCCCAGTGTCCTATTAAGTGTTGGTGTGAACACACCATGCTCTATTGCTAGGTCCACTAGACCTGAAATGGAGATTCACATTCCAGACAAGGAATAAATCTTCTGACATCTGCTGAGTTTATAAGACACTGAAGTTTTATTACAAAAATGCTAAAACTAACCCCCTATGGGAAGATGAGCAAAATAGGCAGGTGCAGCCAGCCTTCCACAACCACGGGCCTCATATCCACGAGTTCAAGCGACAGTGGATGAGAATTTCTGTTTAATTGCCTCTGTACTGAACATGTATAGACTGGTTTTCTTTATCATGATTCCCTAAACAATACATATAATAACTATTTACAGAGCACTTGTATTAGGTATTATAAGTAATCCAGAGATGATTTAAAGTATGCTGGAGAATAAGCACAGATTGTATGCAAATATATTGAGCATCTACAGATTTGGATGTCCATGGGAATTCCTGGAACAAAACCCCTGCAGATCTAAAGGACATCTGTATTTAGTGAAAGTCACTTGTGGGGATATCCCCAGGGGAATATGGACCTTTTGTGAGTAAGGACATGATTAACCCTGAAAGTGTCCAAGTGCCAGGGGACCGTAGAAGCTGCTAGAGACCCCTGGTTGCTCTTATCTGCCTCCGCAGCAAGCCTAGATAGAAGCAAGCCAAGAAGGAACATTTTTATTCCTCTAAGGTTAGTCTGTGAATCCTGAATTGCTTATGCCTGCCTGACTGCATTATGATCAGCTGCTTCCCATTCTACTGGTAAGCTCTCTGATAGCAAATCCTAAAACATCTTTGGCAATCTACTGAGATTCTCAGAAAATAACAAACACATGAATAAAGAGAAGACAAAGACAAGCAAAAAGAAAGAATATGTCTAACTATTCCTATTTTTGTCCCATGAATAAATTATGGAAAATTGTCTATATGTCTACAAAACAAGATGGTCCCCTGTTCTTGGGATCAACTTTATGAAACTATAGCAAAATTGTCAATTTCTTAATTTTTTAAACTCAATCACTCTTGACTATAGAATGAATCTGGGAGTCAGACTCAGAGGAATTATTTAGGTGCACAGAGTAAAGCCTGACTCTGGGACATAGGAAATCAACATGATTGGTGATAGCCTTGAAGGTATCGGATATCCAGTTTTAAGATGGTGACTTACTGTCTGTTGTCAGACTTGGTGGCAGCCCTTGTTCTGGGCTGCTCTGCATCAGAGAGGCTGACCCCTGCCAGCTTACATTTCCTAAATGCCTGTTCCATTTGGCTTCTGATGTAAGTCTAGCCAATGGGAGTCTTCAGCATAACACTGGAGGAAGGAATAAAAAATCCCTGTATTCCTCTCATTCCATATGTTGCTGGAGACATGGCAACAGCAGCTTACTCTTCTAGGGTTCCACTCCCACTAGGAAGTTTGTCTCTCTGCAGTCCCAGTTTTTAAACTCTGGTGACACCACCTCCTCTGTTGGCCACTCCAGCCTTAGAGGGAATAGAGGCTTCCTGATGACCTATGACTCACCTCAGTGCCCCCCTAGCTCTTTTAATACCTACAAGTTTCTTATGAAGTTTCCTCACTTACCTAGCATTGGTTCTGTTCTACTGGTTGAAAAGTTGAACAACTGTCCCTTTTTTTATGTACCTTTTGTGTCTCTGACCAGTCTGCCTGATGATGTTTTATGAAGACAGGTCATTGGGTTCAACCACTTCCTAATCTAGGTCAAATCCTGGCTGAGGGAGGAGCTTAGACTGTGATGTGTTGGTAAATGTCAACAATTATTTCTCTAAGAGACAAATATTCTGATATGTAACATTTGCCAATTTCCATGGTGTAAATATTTTTGCCACAGCTAGTTTCAAGCTACCAACATTATGTTACTGGTAGTGGCCTCGGACAGAGATTCACAATGAATTTGAGCTGATACGGTCAGCTCACTGGATGTCCACCCGGCAACAAACCTACGCCCTGAGGCAGCTGAATAGGGAAGGATATTTGTGAAAGCCCTAAATTGTTCTCACTAAAATAGAGAACATTTGGAAGCTGCAAAGAGGAGAGCGTCCCAGGGGAAAGAGGAAGCAGCAGAGAGCCAAAAAAAGGATAGAAGGGAAGAAATGACAAATGGGAATTTGAGAAGTGAAGTTTTCAGGGTTGCCAGCTACAATTTTGTCCAAAGGAATCAATAGTAAAACATCTTCTTATCATTAATGTGCTGGAGGGTCATGATTATTTGAGGGGTGAAATCAGGAGTTGAGGGAGCTGCCAAAGGAGTTTGAACTACAAGTGGGTCACAATGCGCTGTAGAGTGATGTTGTTGAAAGGGGCCTTAGAGATCATCCATTCCAACCTCATTGTTTAACAGATGATGGAACTGAGCTAGGGCACTAGGCAGTTAGCCAAAGAACCCAATCTAAGACAGGGCCTTCCTGTCAAGGCTATGCATTCAATAGCTATTGTCTGTCACTGGAAATCAGATGTGAGCATGGTCCTTATCTTCAAGGCCTCACTATCCAGTGAAAGAAAGAAGGATTAAATAGCTGATCACCATTTATAATTATTTGTTCATGTAATAAGTGTTGTAAAGGAAAAATAGAGAATGTTTTGCCCCATCTTACGTAAAGACCTAGTTTAGACAGGGGAATACAGGAAGGCATCTCTAAAGAACTGAGCAAAGATAGGAATGAAGAACACAAGCCTGTTAGGTAAATATGAGGGGAAAGAAGGTCCCAGGTAAAGGAACGTAAATGAATCTGCTTTGGTTCAGTGATTGGTCCCCCCAAATGCCTCTTAAATTGCATATTTTCTTTTATCAGCAGACAGCCCTAAAATCTGTGGAAATCTGTAAGTCCTAAATTAAAAGTAAGATGATAAAACTTTATCATACTGCAGCATCTTGAGTTTAGATCCAAATATAAGCACATGACTAGCTGTTATCCGTATATGTTAGAATGAAAACTGGCACCCACCTTCTTTCCCTACAACTTCACACCAAAATAGGGCCCTCGCTTCTTAATATAGAGAAAATCAGGGTGAGCCTACATACAATGGTGTACTTTTACTGCTAAACCCCATGGTGGGGTCCCCTGTGTCTTCTCAGACTGATGGAGGGAGACAGCAGTCCTGAGGAGCAGGACTTCCGGAGATAATGACTCACTGGCCAATCTGCTAAAGCTGTGATCCATCTCTTCCCATTGGGCTTTGAACTCCCACCTTCAAAACCTCCTATCCTGAGGCTGGGAGGGGACCCACAAGCTTGCTGATGCTTTCATGTTCATCACATCCACCACATCACGGTTCCCAGTCTCTAATTCCATGATCCCTGTGTCCGATCACTGGAGCCAGGTTCACCCCCAGAGTTTTCCTTGACCTCTCCAGCCCTTAACTTTGGACAAAGCAAACACTGCTAAATATCCCAGAGGGACTTGCTACAAATGCTGGGGTGAATTTCATTTTTCTCATCTCTAAATTGGAGACAGGCTGGTCTTTGAAGGAAAGTGGCTCTAAGGAAGAACAATCACTCTCTTGTGAGTGCTCTTCTCCTGGAGCAGCATCTGAGGCTCATGCTATGACCCTGTGGATAAGTGTGTGAGATCTTTTATGGGAAATGTTTGGTTTTGTTTTATTTTCCAGGTGGCTGAATTTCTGAGCATGCTGTCTCAGTTCCTTCAGACTCAGTTTCTTTCCCTTGTGAATAGTAGTGGCTTGTCAATTGGCACCATAGAAACAATTCCTAAAATAGTTTTGTGCCATTTTAGGACAGACAATAGGGACATCCAAATTTTTGTGTTATTTTTCCATTTATTTATGGAGTGGGGGAGCATTTACCAGGGATTGAATTTAGGGGCACTTGACCACTGAGCCCCTTCCCCAGCCCTATTTTGTATTTTATTTAGAGACAGAGTCTCACCAAGGTGCTTAGTGCCTGGCTGTTGCTGAGGCTGGCTTTGAACTCGCAATCCTCCAGCCTCAGCCTCCCAAGCCTGGAATTACCACTGGAATTACCACTGCGTCCGGCTATGTTATTTTTATTTTTTATTTTTTTATTTTTATTTTCCATATTGAATTATTCTAACTAGGAGCAAGGTTGTTGTTGTTGTTGTTTAAACCCAAGTGGGCAAATCAACAAAACTGTGCACACAAATCACTATGTTTGCTTTTGTTTTGCTTTACTTTGTTTTCTTGGCACATGGCAGGACTGTGCATTTTGATATCAAGGTTAAGTGATTTTCATCCCTATTCTTTAAATGTGCTGAGACTTTTTCCTAAGATTCCTGGGTTCCAGAAGCTACCTAGATGGTAATGCCCCATGTCTCTAGAGAAGAGTTCCCTTCCTTTCCCAGGCTTTCCCACCCAACCCAAGATCACTTGTCATTGAGATTGACCTTTGTGGAGAGGTGAACTCTGGGAGTATGAGAGTTTTTCAGGATGTCAGGAAGTAGAGTGTGTGTGAATCAAGAGGGATATACATCCAGGTTATAGAAGAAGGCTGAACCTGCAAAATGCCCCCAGAAAGGAAGAACATGGATGCTATACCTTCCCAAGCTCACTCTTCTGCAATAGGAAGGCATCCATCCTTCCCGCTGGGCTTTCGACACATTCCACTCACAGACTCCCCTCCCCAGGGATCCTCTCTGGTTTCAAATAATCCAATGTTCCTGAAGCCAATCCTTCCCCCATCCCAACCCAGAGGACTTAGTAGTTTGACATGAAAGGTATTGATTCCGGAACTCCTGATGGCTCCCTGCTACACCATTGATTTTTATTTAATGCCCTGCCCCTAGTGCATTTGGCAGGTTCCAGAATTCTGTTCTCTTGTGTCCCTTTCCATTTTCTCCATTGTAAGCCCCTCCTCCATCAAATAAAACCTAACTTGGGTTTAAGACCTTCCTGGAAGATGATTCCCTCCCTTTCTAGACCCTCACAACCCTCACTCTCATTCAAATGAGAGAATCACTGAAGGCCTCCTTGTCCTTGCCCCCCAGCAGACCCTCATAAATCCACAGTGAGGTTTTTTTTAATTAAAGCATCCAAATAATTAATGATCAACTCCATTTGTGCCATTGAAAACCCAAATGTCACACGGTTGAAAAGACCCAACCAAATAATTCAGTGTACCCTATAAAGCTTTAAAAAAGCAGAGCCCAAGAGGCCTGCATGACTGGTTTCTGTGCTGTCTGAAAAGCTTGGTTGGGTTTTGGGCACTTGATTGGAATCCAGGAATAATGTGCCCTGAGCACAAAGAGCTCTTTTGATGTGTCTGTGCCATAGCTCCTCCCCTTTCCCTGCCTCACTTTACCTGGTATACACATTCTCCTTTTCTCCCAAGTTGGAAAGAATAACCCAGGAAAAGAGGAAAAAAACAGCAGAGAGAAAATCAAGTGTGGGGGTAGGATAGAATTCTGCAGTTCTCTGTCTGAACTTGGTCACTAAGGTCTGGTTATTCTAGAAGGAAAAGAAGTGGAGTTTACACATGTCTATGACCAGACACTGGGAAAATGCAACAAAAAGATGCCCTTTGTTTGCATGTGGTCCCTTGAGTTGGGGGTAATGAAGGAGTCTCCCAGCAAAGACTGCTGCTTTCAAAATCAGAGATAGAGCAGATTACCAACCTCAGAAATCAACATGGAGTTACACGTTTAATTCAGGCAGAGAATCTTACAGAAGATAGTTGATCTTCCATGGGTAGTAAAATACTCTGAGAAAATGGAAGTGTCAGTTAAAGGCAAGTATCGTACAGACATTGGCCCTGGGAGATAAGAAGCGTAGGTCTACCCCAACCACAGGGATGCTTAGACTGGTAGTAAAAGGCTTCCCAAGGTCTTTCTCTACTAACCCGAATAGCCTGTTTTTATTCTGCTAGTCTCACTTCCCTATTTGCATATAGGCTGGTACTACACGATCATCAGCCCTGAGATTGTATTCAGAAACCTATTGCTGCCCTCAAATTTAATAACATAAAACAATAATCCTCTTATTTGGGTTTTCTTTAAGTTGTTTCCATAATATTTTATAGATATCTATGTAGATTATACACACATGGATTCACTAGTGGATTCATCCCAAGTATTTGACATCTTTGATGCTCTGATAAATGGTATATTTTTAAATTTTATTTTCAATTATTTATTGCTGATATATAGAAATACAACTGATTTTTGTATATTGAATTTGTATACAGCAACTTCACCAAACTAACTAGTTAATTCTGATAATATTTTTATGGCTTCTCGGTCTATCTTTCACCATCAGCTTTCAGCTGGTAAAATCATAAGGAAGATGTCTGGAATACTTTTTTAAGTTTCTTGGATTGCAAGCAACAGAGGTGACTCTGGTTAACTCTGTGTAAAGTGATGTCTATTTGAAGGCTTTGGGACAGTTCTATAAGTCACAGAAGATGAACCAGCAGACCTCAGAAAAGGGCAGGGCCTAGAACAGCATTAGGGGACATACCCACTGTCACTCTTGGGATGACCTTTGGACTTCTCCTCACTTCTCTCAAGATTCAAATTCTTCAGAGAGCAGGTCTTGTCTCTCTTTAGGTCCAGGCTTTGGTCATGTGGCCAGTTGATGGAGAGGCGCACTGCACACAGTGTTGGAGGGGCTGTGCCCCAAAGAAAACTCAAGGCAGTATTACAAGAAACAAGAATTGGATGCTGGAAAGGCAAGACAACACATGGTGTTTTCATCAGGTTTTTTGTTGCTGCAACCAAAAGACTTGACAAGAGCAGTTCTAGAGGAGGAAAAGTTTATTTGGGGCTCACAGTTTCAGAGGTCTCAGTCCACAGCCAGCCAGCTCCATTGCTTTGTGCCCAAGATGAGGCAGAACATCATAACCAAAGGGTGTGGAGGAGTAAAGCAGCTTAGAACATGACCACCAGCGAGCAGAGAGAGAGGTCTGCTCACCAAGGACAAAATACAAACCCAAAGACAGAACCCCAGTGACCAACTTTCTCCAGCCACAACCTACCTGCCTATAGTTACCACTCAGTTAGTCCATAAGTGGATTAGTGCACTGATTAGGTTAAGGTTCTCATAACCCAATTATTTCCCCTCTGAACATTCTTGCATTGTCTCACACTTGAGCTTTTGGGGGACATTTCATAATATCTAAACCATGACCGTCATGTACAGTATTCAATTAGATCTTTCTGTGCCTTATCCCTTTTAAGAGGTATATGGATTAGCACTTAGTTTGAGTGATAATAATGGTACTGGAGAAAAATACAATCTCAGACAGCCCTGTCTTCCTATTTGGCCATCAAAACCATTTGAGTTCACTATCAATGACCCACATTATTCATTTAAACATGAAAGTGGATAACTTGCCCAGCTTGGCTTCTCTGAGCTTCAGTCCACCCCCTTTTCCTCCATGAATATTCACAGTGCTGTTGCAATGGGTTTCATTAATAACCCAATACATCTGTGTTCTATTTTGTTTTCTTGCCTCTATCTTCTGTCTCTTTGTAAGGGTGGTGGTGTGTTTACTTTACTGTGGTTACTTTGGAATAAGAGACTTTGTATTTATCCTGATACAATCAGTAACTACACTAAATTTTCTCTGCTTGTTGAACTGCTAACTTGGGGCTTGAGCACACATCATGTATAAAAGATGTTTGTGGGTTTTCTAGGTGTTTTTAATCCATAAGAAAATGGATCAGGGTTATTGTGATCAATTTTCTTAAGGAAAGAATTATAGTGAAAACGAATCGAGGTTAAAAGTCTTTGCTATCTTTGCTATCACTCATCTCCACCTTTATTTACTGCCTCTCTGGTTTTCATTAGCATGCTGACAACCAGAGCTATGGACATTTTCAGCTGCACTCCAACTACTGCCTGAATTCAGTTCCAAGTTATGAAACCTAATCTAAACCTTAGAGGGGAAGCTACAAACTGAAACTTTAAATTTCAGTTTACAGAGTCCCCTAGGATGGTTCCAGGAATTGAGTGGGGAGAGGTCCTGGGAATTAGAAACCTACCACCACCTCTTTTTTTCTCTTGAAAGAATCTGAGGACATTTGAAACAAAACTCATAAAATACCATTTTCACAATATCACAACTGAGAAGAATTACAAGGGAACATCTCCCCCCTCACCCGCTAACACTACTTATAACTAATTGCAGACAGGAGGAGGTGTCTTTTATTCTTCAAGATCGCTTGAAGGGCATTTCACAATTCACGTTGGTCACCTGTTTGAAAATACAAGAACTGGGTGCCAGGAAAACTTTCCTCATATTCAAACACCAGTTCTTTCTTCAATTTAGAACATTTGGATAGTTAAAGTATAGCATTTCAGTGCTGGAAGAGGCTTTAAATACCATTTAGTCTAGAGGTTACAACTGGTGACCCAGGGATTGAGACATATTTTACTAGGAACACAGAAAGTTTAATTTCTGAGTTTTTGTATTAGTTGCCAATACCAAGATATTGAGATAGCTCCTTTAAAAAAAATGCATGTAGTTGGTGTCTCTAGAAAACTCAGAAGATCTAGAAACTGGGGTCCTTGTTCCCTTGGCAACAATCTTAACTAAATGCTTCTTTTAGGGTGGCACTGTAGGGGAACAACAAATTCCCAAGTGTATCACAGGATCTGCCAGATCCACTTAGCTTATTTACCCTAAATGACTAGCTCCTTTGGCTTGTAAGTTTGTGATCCCCCATCCTTCCTGATGGAAAAATCTATTTGACTGAGATGCCCAGCCGGCTCTGGGCTCATGCCTCCTGGTCCTGTGGTCTTCAGCCTCTGGCTTTGCAGACCTGGAGTTGCCAAAGAAGGAATTTATATAAGGTGGAGAGGTGGCATCAAAATCAAAGCCTATAATGTCCATCAGTCCTATGGCTTTATATAGTCCTGAGCCGACTCTGCAGGGTGCTGCTGGAGCTATTCCCTCTAGAAAACAAAGGAAGCAATTGGCTGGCCCAGTAACAGCAAAGAAAGATTTCCATGGGAGGTTTCCAAGACCCAGGCGCATCTTTGTGATCAAGTGGTGTGTGTGTGTGTGTGTGTGTGTGTGTGTGTGTGTGTGTGTGAGATTTTTTTTGATATGTGGTTCTTGGTGCCTCTGATAGAATTTTTGACTCTGGAATATAGTCTGTAGAGAAGGCAAAGAGGGGACTTTCAGAAAACAAGAAGGGAATACAGGGAAATTTTTCCTATCAAGAGAATTAAAAAACAAGATTTCAATGGTGTTGTACATTTATAAGAGGCTACTAAGATCAAAGGTCAATTTGGTTAACAGAAAAGTTAAATAGAATATTCTTTATTTTTATTTTATTGGTTCTTTTTAGTTATACATATTGTTAGGTTCAATTTGACATAATTATAAAAGTATGCAATATAATTTGCTCTTGTTCAGTCACAAGAATTTCCTCTTTCTCTCTCCTCTCCCCAGCCCCATTTCCTTCCCTCTACTCTACTGATCTTTCTATTTACTTATGGTATTTTTTAAATTAGTCTCTTATAGATATACATGATGGTGAGATTCATTGTAGCACGTCCATATATGTACATAGGAAAGTTAGGTCAGATTCATTCTACTCTTCTTCCCTTAAGAACATTCTTCAAAAAGTTGCTAAAACTAGTTCTTTGGTACTGTGTTGACAGAATCTAAAATGTTCTTTGAGTCCCTGAAGAGGCAGTGGTGAGTGGGTAGAGTGAGAATTCTGTGTTAGCCCTTTCTGGCAATAAGAAAGAAACAAAAGTAGGTTAAATACAAAGACAACATTCAGAGGCCCAGAGTACCTGACAGCTGAAGTCAGTTCAGACTCCGACCAGGCTGGCTATTATGTGGTCAAGACAGCTGGAGGACTAAGGGCATCATCCGCAACCACCACTTGTTTCTAAGTGTAGACTGAGCCTTTGAAACAGCTTCTGGCTGTGAATGTGGCTCAACAGAGGGGAAAGTAGCTAACAGAGGCCTTCCAATTTTTTTCCTGCAGTTCTCTATTCAGACAGGGAAGACTGGAGAAGGAACTTTCTTCTTCAGAGCAGAGTCATCTGGGGCTGGGGCTGGGGCTCAATGGTAGAGTCCTTGCCTAGCACGTATAAGGCCCTGGGTTCGATCCTCAGCACCACACAAAAATAAATAAATAAAATAAAGATATTGTGTCCATCTATAACTAAAAATATTCAAAAAAAAAAGTAGAGACAGGATTTGAGCTAGAGATATTTAAGTTTAGTAGAAATTTGGAAGTTAAATCCCTCAAATTCCACCAAGAAGACACTCAAAACTGTGTTCACATGGAGAGTGGCCTTGCTAGTTGGAAAGTGGCAAGGAAAGACTGGCCCAAGAGATGTTTCTCATGATCAACTTCTTTTTCATAAGCTTGGTAGTGTTGGTGGTGCTACAAAACAAAATGGTCAATGTCCATTCTCCCAAAGCTCACCACATGGAGAAAGTGCATTTACCAGTTGACTGTCCCCCAAACTTCCTCCTTTAGAAAATTAGAAATAAATTCAAAGAATGTCTGGAAGGGCCAATTTAATAACCAATAGTCTTAATAAAATTGTACTGTTGATTTTTGAATTTTTCTGGACACCATAAAGACTTCCTAGGTGGAGAATTTCTTTCCTTTGATGGTGAAGATTTTCTAAGGAAATAAAAGGAATTCCATATTTGAAAACATAATGCAAAATAGGGATAACATTGCAGATCACTGGAGAAAAGAATGTGATGAGATAATTAGTTATTAATATCCAAAAAATTTCTACATTTCCCTTTACACAAAACTGTATTTCATGTTGACTGAATACATAGATATGAAAAAAAAATAAAATCTTTTAGAAGAAATCATACCCTATCTCTAAATCATTGGAGTAGGAAATAATTTTTAAATCTATATGGAAAAGAAAATTTGAAAGCAACAATAAAGATTAATTAAAATTACTTACATTAAAATAAATACAAAATACATAAAACAAAAGATACTATAAAAAGTGAAAAAAATAAACAAAAGATTAGCAGAATATATTTATAAACATATAACTATCAAAAGATTATTATCCAGAATGTGTGTGTATGTGTGTGTGTGTGTGTGTGTGTGTGTGTCTAAAAATTAAGAAGTAAGAGAAAATGACCATCAAAGGTCTAAATGTATACAATCAAAGTTCCAGAAAAAAGGAGAAAGATATAAGGCCAAAATATTTTTTTGTAGAAATAACAACAAAAAGCTTTCCTAATTTGGTGAAAAACAAATTCAAACAAATTCAAATTAAAGTCATTGCTTTTAAATTGTTTTTGTAAATATTACATATTTACTTATTTATTGTTACAGATTTAGAAAATCCAAAAATTTGATAAATTCAAAGAAAGCCCTGACTAGCAAAATTATAACCAAACTGCTTAAAATTTTGAACAAAGAATAAATCTTGAGAACAGTAAAGAAAATGACATATTACTTGGAGAGAAAATATATGCAAATGATGATGAAATCTCATCAGGATTCATGGAGGTGGAGGGATAGTAGAACAATAGCTTTAAAGTTCTATGAAGAGAAAAATTTTAATCCAGAATTTTATACCAGCAAAATATTCTTCAGGAATGTAGGCAAAAAAAATTATTTCAGATAAAGAAAGTCTAATAAGACCTTACTGCTAGCAACCCTGCACTATAAAAATTGCCAAAAGAATTTCTTCAGACTAAAAGAACAAGATACAAGTTTCTCCAAGAAAAAATAAATTATCAAAACCAGTAAACATCTGATGTTTAAATCACAGTTATGACTCTATAATTATGTATATTTATGTATATTACATATTTATTTATTTCTCTGTATGTATCTTACTTGAGAGAAAGAATGAGTTGTTACCAATGATTTTGCTTATATAAATATGGTTAGGGCAGATGACCAATAAGGGAAGAAAATGAGCAGGCCAGAACCCACAGGTTGGGAGTCTCTGAGCTCAGGGAAAGTCTTATCCCTCTCTTCAAAGTCCAACACAGGATACGCTCCCCTTCGATTAAGTTAAAGTAAATAGCAATAGCAGAGTATTACTCTATTAAATTTCTGCACAGAAGCACCTAAGTCAGTGTTCAGTCAAAGAATGGGACTTTTACAGGTTAGCCAAGTTGACACATCCAAATGACCATCACATCTGGGACAATACGAAACAATTCTGTCTTTCCTCTTAAACTCTTTAAAATATCTATAATTGCTTACATTAAAAATGTTATTATTAGTGACATTGTCACTATATGTAAATGTTATATATATATGACAACTGTAATATGAAAGATGGTAAATATGGAGTGAACAAATGTTTAGAGTTGTGAGTGGTACCATTAGGTCTTAGTAGACTATGAAAGTAAAATAAATAGATAGATACATACATACATAAATATATAGAGATCAACCTCTAAAATAGACTTAATAACATATTGCTTTAATTCAATATAAATTAAAACAAAATAATAGAACTATTCAAGTATCCCAATATAAGGCAGGAGAAGAACAAAGGAATAAAAAACAGTAATTTAATCAAATAGTAGGCCTAAATTCATCTGTGTTACTAATTCCAATACTAATGGCATAAGTAGTAAAAGGGAGATATTCAGCAACCCAGCCAACCAACTCCCAGGCGTGTGCCTGGGGAAACTCAAACCGCAAAGGGAACATTTCTAAGGATATTCATGGTGGCACTGTTTGTAATGGACAATGTTGGAAACAAACTAAACACTCATCGAGGGGAGAATGAGAAAGTTGTGACTTATTTATACATGGAATTCCAAAAGCAAGTTCATGCAATAAAACTAAAGAAATGTGTTCAGTAGAAATAATCTTTAAAAGTTAAGAAATCATGTTGCAGAAGGATACACAAATAATACCATTTAACACTAAATGTCTGAAAACATTGCTATCTACATTTAAGGATGCAGGAGAGAGAGTAGCCCTATAAAGGCAGTTGTGAGAATGATAAATACCAAGATCAAATACTGCTGGGTCTCTTGAGAAACCGGGAAATGGGAACCATATTTGCAATGTTTATTTCTACGGTGTATACACAGCACTCGCCAGACTATTCATTGCACCCTTATGTATGCCTGAAATATTCTGTAATTTGAAAAATTAGAAAGAAATTGGAGTCCCAAAAATGGCTGCTTGGCAAAAGGTGGAGGCTTCAGTCATCCTGAGGGCTCAGCTGTCCTTGCTGAATGCCCTCAACTGTTTTGACTTCTGGAGGGGTGGGCCATGATTACAGCTGCGATTAGGTGACTCACCATAATTATGTTTTGTTGAAATTGAATTTATTGAAGCATGAATCATTCCACCCAAGTCCTACCTAATTGCTCCAACTGTGTGGATGGGAAGGATGGCAGAGGAGGTTTCCGTGGAGGTCATTATAGCACAAGTGTACGCATGCGACCAGCACACACTGCCACCACACCTGGTGGAAAGCCTGCAGCACTGCTTCATCTTGTGTGACAACCTGAAGTCAGCAAGGAATCTTTCCATGTGTCACTGCGGTTTCTTCTGCCTCTCACCCCTACTCATACTATGAGCCATTCACCCCTGGGGTATTTAGCTCCTGGGGGTCTGTGTGCTTCAGACCACAGCCCCTCGAGGAGTTATTGTCCCCAAGCCACTGACTAGCAGACTAGATGCAGGTCCTCCTGGCTCAGGCCTCCCACTTGCTAGCCAGAGATTTAGGGATGCCCCTGGGGCTCTGTGCCCCCATCAGAGCTGTAATTTCAATTAACATGTGCATTCCAGAAGCAAACAGGAAACCAGTGGGGAGGGTACCCCAGAGCTTTCCTCCCTGTGCCTCTGGTACAAGGAGGACAACGCAGTCTCACGGAGGGAAAGAACCTTTTCCCTTGGCTTCTGCCGTATGGGGAGACTCCAGGAGACCCCAAATTGCTAGGTCATTGCTTATCTTTGTGTTGCCCGAATTGAACAAAATGGACTTTTCCCTTAGCAGGTTCAGTGAAGGCTAAGCTGAGTGAAAACTGACCAGGGCAAACCCCATCAGCTTAGCAATGAGAAAGAGCACTTTTATACCACTTACCAAGTAGATTTTTTGCCACCTGACACATATTGACTTTTTTTTTTTTTTTTTTTTTTTTTTTTTTTTGTGGTGGTGCTGGGTATTAGAACCCAGGGCCTTGTGCATGCAAGGCAAGCACTCTACCAACTGAGCTATGTCCCCAGCACTTCACACATTTAATCTTGATGACTACTCCAAGGGATAGCATCTTTATTAGTCACAAGTTGCAGATGAGGAAACTGAGGCCCAGGAAGGTGAAGCTGTTCACATTCACTTCGCCAATCATCAGGCTGTCTGTCCTCTGAGTTGTTCTTTTAGTCACTCCCTTGCAGATGACAGAAATAGGACCATTGGGTGCTTTTCAAAAATCACTTGACTGAACTTCAAAACAAGTCCCATTTGACAAGAAAACTAAAGCTGAGACAAAGTAATTTGCAGAGAATAAACAAACAGTACGTGGCTCCATCAGCAACTAGAGCTGGTCTACCTGAAGGTACCAGCTCCTTTTAGTTGAAATGAGCAGCTGGGTGTGGAGGCCCAAGCAGATGAGGAGTACACCAGGCGGAGTATCATGAGAAGCAGCCAGTGGTACAGTGAAGCAGATTCCACCCAAATGTCGGTTTGCAGGTGCTCTCAGCAGACTCCTGGGCTCCCCCATGAGCTTCTTATCCAGACTTAGGCTTGATCCAGTTGGTCTTACTCCAATTATCTCATCTTCTCCTGAAACCATCTCCTCAACTCCACTGTAGTGAATTCCACACAGTAGTGAAACTGAAATTTTAAAAGTCCATTGATTTATCTGTTTTTAAATCTTTAACCTCCACTTACGAAAGTCAGCTATTAAAGAATAAATGCTCCAGGGAAAAGGAGACATTTTAAACTCATGTTACCAAACTTTGGGGACAATGAGTCCTATTTAGGTAAATTTGATTAGAGTTTAAAACTGTGCCTGAGTCTTTGGCTAGTAAAGTAAAGCTTAGATATGAATGTTGAGAACACAGAAATAGCTTCATTCCTTATATGTTAGAAAATTTATAGAAATTCAGGGTAGAAGATGACTAACATAAATATTTGATCATTATTATTAAAATTAAATAAAGTAGCATAGATAATAAAGGAAAATTGTGACTAGGGATTACATAAATTGGGATTATATAAAATAAAAAGCTTCTGCACAGCAGAGGAAATCCCAAGAAACAGAAATAAGAACCAACAGAGGCAGGAAGTCAGAGGCGGAGGAGACCTTAAAAGTACAACTTATTTCCTGAGTAAAAGAAACATTATCTGATTTTAAAACATCATATAAAACTGCAATAACCAAAACAACATGGTACCCTTATAAAAAATAATTCCACACATAGAGCAATTGAATAGAATGGAGATTCCAGAAATTAATCCCCATACTTATTAGAGTCAACTGATTTTCAACAAAGGCTCCAAGAACATACATTCAAGAAAGGACACTGTCTTTGATAAATGGTGCTGGGGAAACTGGATATCCACGTGCAGAAGAATGAAATTAGACCTCTACCTCCTACCTTATACAAGAATCAACTCTAAATGGATCAAAAACCTAAATGTAAGGCCTGATACTGTGAAACTTCTAGACGAAAGCATAGGATAAACACTTCAAGACATTAGTATAGGCAAAGCCCCCAAAAGCACTGGCAACAAAAGTAAAAATAGACAAATTGGATTATATAAAATTAATAAGCTTCTTCACAGCAAAGGATACAATTAACAGAGTTAAGAGACAACCTATGGGTAGGAGATGCTATTTGCAATCTATTCGTTCAACATAGGATTAATACCCAGGCACAACTCAACAGCAAAAATAAACAAATAAGAAAGTAATCTCATTAAAAAGTGAGGAATTGGTCTAGATAGACATTTTTTTTAAATATATATGCACACACACACACATACACACACACACACACAAATGGCCAATAAATATGTTAAAAAAGCTCACTGTCACTAATCATAAGGAAAATGCAAATCTAAACCACAGTAAGATATCATTTCACAACAATTAGATTAATATACAAAAGATAAAAAATAACAATGCTGGGAAGGATGTGGAAAAAGAAAAATTCTGATACATTGTTGGTGTAAATGAGTAGAAATATTATGGAAAATAGTAGGGTACTCTCTCAAAAAATTAAAATTAGAGCTATCACATGATCTAGCAATGCCATCTCTGGGTGCATATCCAAGGGAAATGAAATTGTTGTATCCAAGAGAGGCCTGCACTCTCTTAGTTATTGTAATACCTGATATGATATTACCTAAGGTGTCCATAAGCAGATGAGTGAATAAATGTGGTGCATACATACACAAAGGAATATTATTCAGTCATAAAAAGAGATGAAATCCTGTTATCTGCAACAACATGGATGGAAGACATCATGTTACATGAAATAAGCCAGGAACACAAAGACGAATGCCACATGTTCTCAATCACTGTGAAAGTTAATCAAGTTGACCTCATAGAAGGACAGAAAGGTGAGAAAGAGCACAGAAAAATGATTCCTGAAAATACAGACAGGGGGAACTGTTTTGTGTTTTGAGACTCAATAGGGTAGGTGTAGTTAGAGGGAAGATATAATCCTAAGAAAATTTGACTGAGTCCACATGTCTTGTGGACCACCAAATGTGAGCAAATGGTTAACTCATAATTTATGATATACTTCAAAATAACTATAAAATAAGAGTCTGAAGTTTCCTAACACATAGAAATGATAAATGTCTGAGAAGACAAAAATGTTAATTATTCTAGTTTGATCATTGACTATTATATGCATGTATCAAATTATTTTACTGTACCCCATAAACATGTACAAATACTATGTCAAATAAAAATTCACTTTCTGTGGTTTTATCAGCACTACACAAATCATAGAAAGGGCGTCTATGGACACCCTTTTTCTTAGAAAGTGAACTAGGGATATAGGACAGCTTCACCTATTTATAATATTAAAATGATAGCAGGTTTTTCCCCCCACATTTTTATTCATACATTGTGGTTGTATACAATGATGGGATCTGTTGTTTCATTTATGTACAAGCACACAATATAACACTATAATTTGGTCAACAGCAGTTTTTAAATGAGCACCAATATGCATACAACTCCAAACTACATCTGTGGTTTTGTTGTTCTTTAAGACACTATTTATGTCAGTCTCCTCTTATCTCCTTCTCTAAAGACTCTTCAATGACTCCTCAATCTACCTAGTAGCAGAACTATATCTTGAAAGATATCAGAACTATATAGTATATCAGAACTATATCTTCTCTAATCTTCACTCCATCTCCTCTCCGTACCTAAAACCTGTCCAATATGGGTGAGGGGGAGAGAGAATGACCACAGTAGATTCATATGTGATCAGCATGGTTTTGTAATACACCATGCATACCCTAAGACAAAACGGAACAATACATTCCCACCCTTACTTTTCACCACCTAAATTGGCCAAAATAAATGAGGTTAGTGGAACCATTTGCTCACATTTGGTGGTCCACAAGACGTGTGGACTCAGTCAAATTTTCTTAGGATTATATCTTCCCTCTAACTCTATAGCCCATTGCTCCCATTTCTTCCTGCCCCCTCCTGCAATTTCCTAATTTAACATTCTTGTTCTTCTCTCTTCCTGTGTTTTTAGCCTCCATATTCTAATTACTTAGATTCCAGAAAAAAATTAATCCATGTTTTCACCATTTTTTGGTCTCACCCCAATTCAATAAATAGTCATTAATATGTTAACACATGGAAACTGGAGACAATAAAAATGCTTTTGACCTAAATATTTGAGCCATACATTCTCGGTAAATAAAAATCTTCACCTCGTGTGTATTTCAGCAGACACTGGGCGAGGTTGTGTGGATTGAGAAATCTTTGCATCATACTTTGGGGTAAAGCTACTAAAATCCTATCAACAGACCATCTGGGAATTCAGAGTAATCTGTACCAGAGACTAGAAGATCTAAAACTTGGATACCAGAGGATCAGCCACCACTCTCCATGCACCTATCAGAATGCATATGAGGACAATCATTTCCAGAGAGAGGGAAGACGGGGCAGCTGGCTGGATTTACTGAGACATCTTGAATTATTTTTTGAATGTTTGGGGTTTGGCAAATAAATGTATTGTGCCCCATGCACCTTTCCCCCTTCATTTAAAACGTATGTGTATTGGAAAGGAAATTTAATCCTTCTGGGCCTGATTCACTTAAACTTAACCCATCACAATCCAGTTGGGTGTTAACTGTTGGTTGTCTGTGAGCCTTCAGAACCTAGTGTAATAAACCACTGAGAGCTGTCTTTTCTTTTAATCTCAGAGACCACAATGAGGAACTATTTTTAGTGGCTTTGGTAAGGGGAACAAGATGGGAGTTTGATTTTGCCCTCATATTTAACCACAGACAACAAATTCTAACTTTGCTCAGACACATTTATCATGACTCGTGTTTAGTTCTGGCCAATAACGTGAGGTTCAGGGATCACTGTTTTGTGAAAAGTCAACAAATATGAACTGCTCCAAATACGTGCTTGTCCTCCCCAGCGGTGAGCCCCTCCCTCCCCTTCCCTCCGTGACAGTCTAAGTGTGGAGGAGATACTGTTCATTTGTAAAGGGTAGCAAAGAAGGAATGAAAAGAGAAAAAAGATCAGGAAAGAGAATCCTGTAAAGGCAGAGAGCATTATAACTTAGACATCAATGCCATGGATGATGTGAATATGCAGAACATGACCCAAGTTTGCACAATCCATAGGCACACGCCAAGGTGTATCTTCAGACTACCTCAAACTCATGTGAAAATGGACATCACACTTGGTCACCTCAATTGTCTATACCAGTCAGTAGAAGATGAAACCGTCACAACTAAGATGCCAGAAATTAATACACAAAATTTGCTTTTTTATTTCTCTTTAACAATCCTGGGCAAATTCAAACATCAATCTTTCTCTCCTGGGCTTGAATCTCACCGATATATGGGAGACAGAGGCAGAAGACAATTTACTCATAGTCCACTCTCCCCTGGTTTCTTGCCCAACTGGATAAATGGTAGAAAAGCAGTCGGGTAACAGGTAACCACCCACAAGTAATCAGGAGCCAGCTGCTTTCCCTGCAGCTCGAGCCAGGGCTGAGAGTTTCCTGACTGGTGCCTACCACAGTTCCAACCTGGAGGTTCATTAAAATCACTCATAAAGGTCGCTGAGCTCACATTCCCCCTGCCCTGAAGGCACAATCTGTCTTTCCTCCCGAATCCCACAACAACAGATGAAGGAGAAAAGAAGGGCATGAGGGCGCTCGGCCACATTGCCATTGAGACGCTCTGTTATTTATGCCTCTCCATCCAGGACCCTCCTCTGGGCTACCTGGCTATTAAGCATTCATTATTTAGAAACTCACAAAAGTACTATTGGCAGTGGAACAGTGTCTTTTATTAATTCTGCCTGTTCTCTGTGCAATTTGGGCCACCTAAAGAGAAAGGTCAGAGGTTTCTCTTGTTGATTTCCAAAAACTGGAAGAAAAAAAAAATGATCATTGAAATCCAAAAAGCAAAATGAAGATTAAAGAAGAAAATTGCTGGCTTGGAAGAAAATTCTATTCTATCTGATCAGAATTAAAAGGGATAGGCGGGTGCAGTGGTGCCTATAATCATAGAGGCTCGGTGGGCTGAGGCAGGAGGATCATGGAGTTCAAAGCCAGCCTCAGCAAAAGTGAGGTGCTAAGCAACTCAGTGAGACCCTGTCTCTAAATAAAATACAAAATAGGACTGGGGATGTGGCTCAGTGGTCAAGTGCCCTTGAGTTCAATCCTTGGTACCCCCCCCCCACCAAAAAAAAGGGATGTGGTGAACTCAAGAATGTGAATTCCTCCCTCAGCATCCTGAACAGGAGCCTCCATCCTGAATTGCTTCCTTCCAGGAGGGCTCTCTTAGGAGAGCTATTTAAGGCTTTGAAATAAAAGCCTTGGACCTGGGTTCCAGTGATAGCTCTACCTTTACTACCGATATCTCCTCATCTTTCCGATCGACAAGATTTGTCAAATCAACCAGATGTGTCACCTACAAAATAGGAAAATAAATACTTTCTTCATAGCATCGTCATAGATATTGAAAGTACTTAGTGTAAAAGTGACAGAGTAGAAAATTAAAAATTGATAGCTATTAAAAATCTACTTCACAAACCTTTCTGTTTTTCCTATAATTTTTATTCATTGCTCCTTCAAAATTTAATACCTAGAAGAAATAACAGTATCCTCTTTTCGGTGGTTACCATCTCAGTGTACAACAGTGTGGAGCATAGCTTTCTCACATGATAGGGATACAAGAGAGGTAGATTTTAATAACTACAAGGAAAGGGGAAAATTGGAACATGGTAGGTTAGAAAATAAATGCAAGTGGGCACTAATTGTTGAGACTCCAGGAGGGCAGGGTACTAAATGAGAATAGGGAGCTAAAGGAGAGGAAAATGGCAGAGGAGATGAGAATTTCTGCATAAGAAGAAATTTATCAGTTTCTTCTGGGATCCAGGAAATAATCAAAGCCTGCCACCACTTATTTATGTTTGAGTCACTCAGATATTACCTCTCAGAATGTTGAAACTGCATGTTCTGCTACTCTGCCTGGAGCTTAGTTACTTCGTGAGGCTCCTCACAGCACTGTTCAAGGCAGGAGAAGAATAAATGGGTGGATGGCGGTGAATGGTGGTGGTTGGATGGTCCAGGCACCTCACCCAAGTTCTAGGCCTCCACACTCTAAACAACATTCCCAGTCCTCATCAAGAAGTCTTTTTACTACTCTTTTGTGGAAAATACAGAGAACTAGAGTTCCCATTCAGAAACCTTAGATCAGTCACAAAGTGGCTGGTTGAATCTTACTACCTACAAAAGGAGTATTGTCCTTTATGTCTGCCTATTCAGGATGAAGAGAAGAGGCAACGGGAATTCTTCTAGAGCACTGGTCTATTAAAGGGCCTGGATAAGTGGTATGTTAAGGATCGTGTTTCTGTGCCTGATAAATTTGCAGTCCACATTAAAGTTCAACCCGTCTCAGAACTTGCACAGTGCCAAGATCCTCTGGGAGTGGAGGCGTTTGTCAAAAATACTTACCTGCAAGAGTTTCAATACAGATGCTGCCTGAAGCAAAGTATAACAGTTAGTGAAATAGAAAAAAATTTAAAGAATAATTTGAACAATGAGCTCTCTACAGGGCCTTGGAAAAGCTCTAGCATTCCTGGAAGTCTGTAAGTCCACACTGTACACAGGGCTGTGTGCATGCTCAGGAAAGACCTGAAGAAATAAGAGGAAACAATCTAAGAAGAAATTTATCAGATTCTTCAATGAATGAAGGGATAAATAAATGTGGTATGCCAACACAATCGAATTTTTTTTTCCTCGAAAGGAACAAACTACTGATAGGCGCTACAACCTGAATGGATGAACTTGAAAATTTCATGCTTAATTGAAAGGAGAAAGATACATAGAGTGCGATCTATTCCTATGAAATATCAAGAATAATGCATTATTTTTGTCCAGAGAGACAGAAAGTAGATTGGTAGTTTACAAAAGCTAGGGAAAGAGGACAATGAGCCGTACCTGCTAAAAGGTCGGGGGGTTCTTCTTTGTACAAGATATTCTCCACCTTTCTCCCGTCTTTTTAAGAAACCTATTTGATCGCATTTGCTCCCGCACAAACCTTCCCTTAACTCCTCCTTGCCCACAAAACACATTCCAAACCCTTTAGTAAAGCTTCCAAAGCCGTCCCAGGCTGACTCTGGGGATGATGAAAATGTTCTGGAATTGGATAATTGTGATGGCTGCACATCCCTGGGAGCAGACAAAAAGCCACCGAGTTGTAAACTTGAAAATGATAGATTTCATATCTCATATGCTTTTAAGTATGGAGGCGATAGAGGTGGAAGGGCTCCTTCTCCCCCAACTCACTTTTCATTGAGGCCTCTCTGGCCACAAGCTTATTCTTCTTTCTCTTCATTTCCTACTTGGCAATCTCTTCTCCACAGCCCAGTACTCCCAGGCTCCAGTAACATTACTTGGTCTCCTTGTCTGTTGGTCTAGAAGTGGGTTTCCCACTGGTGCTATTCTCTGGGTGCCCTCAGTTGTTCTTACTCCTGTTGACACCACTGAACGAAATAGGCCCTTCGTTAAGGTCACAAACCACCTCCATGAGTACTGCTTCCTGCTGGAATGCTGACTGATGCATGGGCATTCCCAATTTTCCCAGTTGAGAGTGAAGCCATGTGTTTTGAACTCTGATGATGTAGAATGAGCTCCAGATCATGACAACAGGATTCTCAAGATTATTGGTTCTTTCTAACAGCACATTCTCAACCCTGCTGTCATCTCACTCCCTGCCCCTGGGAAACATCATCTCCCACAATGGCTTCAGCTATCACCTTCGTACCTATGGCTACTCACCTCAGGATTTTGTCACTAAATGGATTCCTAAGTTCTATACAAAGCTTTCCAATGATGTGATTAAGGTTTCCCCAGGAATGTCTAGTAAATAAGTAGGAACATTCTTCTCTATTTTAGTGAATGGCACCAGCGTTTCTTCATTTACTCAAATTAGACACCTCAACAGTGTCTTCAAGTTCATGGACTCATTGTCCAAATGTACTTCAAATTCTCCTTAAACTTCAGGGATACTTGTGAGAAATAGGTCTTTCAATTCCCCTGCTCTTATCATTACGTTCAGACTTCTAAAAGTCCTCTTTTCGACCTGTGTCCTCTTTGCCTGAGACCTTCTCCACGTTTCTGCCATCTTTGAGAGAAGCCAATTTAGTCACATTGCTCCTCTGCATGAATCTCTTCCTGATCCTCCCTTTTTAATAAGCCTGAACTGCCCTGCCCTTCACTCACCTTCACTGATGCAATTCTCCATTCATGAACACTTTCTTCTCTTTCATTCCTTCATTTTGTATTTACTGTTGCTTCTTAGTATAAAAGCTTCAATATTGCTTATTAATCTGATGAATAGTTCACCCTGGGGATCTGAGACAATTCCACTTACTCATTCAACAATCATTATTTTCCGAGTCACGGAAATACAAGGGATTGAACTCAGAGAACTTGACAACTGAGCCACATCTCCAGCCATATTTGTATTTTAGTTAGAGACAAGGTCTCACTAAGTTGCTTAGTGCCTCACCATTGCTAAGGCTGGCTTTGAACTCACAATCCTCCTGTCTCTGCCTCCCGTGAGCCACTGGGATTATAGGTATGCTCCACTGCGCCTGGCAACAAATCATTATTGAAAATACAGAATGGCCCAAGCAGTGTGTTGGGTGTAAAATGGTGAACCAAACAGACCTGGTGTCTGCTCCTACCATGCGTGATGTCCTGTGGGGAAATAATATGTTAACTCAATAATCTCTTCAATCACTCCATAGCCATAATTGTGAATAAGTACCAGGAAGGAAAATTATAGGGTGCTATATCAGGTTTTCTCTGAAGCCCGCCGAAATCCCCCAGGCTAAGGCTAGTTCTTCTTCTCTGGACTCCCACCAGCACTGTATTTAATTAATATTCTATCATGTCTGTCCCTGTAGGTGTTGAAGCAGACACTCTGGGTCATATTTGAATGTTCAGATTCAGACAACATTTTTTTTACCTGATATAGGTAAATAGTGTACGCATAAGGGATGACTAAATGGATAAATAAATAAAGAGTTTAAAAAAAAAAAACCTGACCCTGAAAATAATGACAGCAAGATCCTAAGAGTTTTCACTGAATCCAAAGGTTCTTCACTAGGATACAAATCTTCATAGTTTTCCAAGGAAATATATGTAGCAAGAAATTGTGTTAGTGGATTTATTGTTCATTGACTCATTATTATGCCATTTCCCCATGAAAACCCCTCATAGTGTTTCCATTTTCATTTGGAGTGAAATATATGCAATGAAGGATAGCCAACCGTAATTCTGGGAAGGTTACTGTGAACAACTGTAGGATACTTCTCTATGGATCACTCCACATGTGGTCTCTGGATTAATTCCTTAGGCCTATCTTACTCATCTATTTTTAGCATCTTTTTTCCCTTTGTATGTTTGGGTTGATTTTTCTGCTGAACCATTGGGATCAAAGATATAGACATCATGACATTGCATTTCTAAACATTTCATAATTTATCTTCTATGAACAAGGACATTTTCCTATATATCCACAATATCATTACCACTCAGAAAAATTGACAAAAATATTATCTAATAGCCAAAAAATATTAAACTTTTCTCAATTATCATGAAAGTGTTTTTATGAATTTCTAAAAATTAAATCTCAAATCTAATATCATGGATTACAGTTATTTGTCATGTCTCTTCATTCTTAATTAACACTTTCCTCAGTTTTTTATCTTAAAGTAGTGTGAGAATTTCATAATATCCAGGCCACTCCCACAAATTTTGATTTTTCTCATTATCCTCTCAAATTTCTTTATTTTTGTTGACAGATAAATATTGTCCATATTTATCATGTATAGTGTGTTTTTTTGAAATATGTATCCATTATGGAATGGCTAAATTGAACTAATTAGCAAATGCTTTACCTCAAATGTAGTGATAACACTTCAAATCTACTCAAGGCAATTTTCAAGACAACGTTACATTGCTATTTATTTTAAAGCTCTTGAACTTACTCCTCCTATCTAATCAACATTAGGTATGCTTTGACCAATGTCCCCAAACCTGCATGGCCTTGGCTGACATCCTACTTTCTACTTTTCTGATACCAGCTTTTTTTTTTTTCATATCAGGGATTGAACTCAGGGGTGCTTAACCAGTGCATCCCCAGCCCTTTGTTTTATATTTTATTTCGAGACATGGTCTCACTAAGTTGCTGAGAGCCTAGCTAAGTTGTTGAGGCTGATTTTCAACTTGCGATCCTCCTGTCTCAGCCTCCCAAGCCACTGGGATTACAGGAATGCTCCACTGTGCCCAGCTCTGAGTCCACATATAAAGGTTCTCATTCAGCATGTCTTTTTTGTGCCTGGGCCGTTTCACTTGAAAGAATGCAAGCCAGGTTCAACTGTGTTGTTACAAGTGATAGGATTGCCTTGTTTTTAAGGGTGAATAATATTTCCTTCCGTGTCTATATCACATTTTCTTTATCCATTCATCTGTTGATGGACACTGAGGTTGCTTCCATTTCTTGAATATTGTGAACGAATACTGCAGCAAATATGAGGATGCAGATGTCTCTTTGACGTGTTAATATCATTTCCTGTGGAAATGATTGCTAGGTCATATGACGCATTTCTGATTTTAATTTTTTTAGGAAATTCCATACTGTTTTTCATAATGGTTGTATAGCTTTCTCATATCTGCATTATGATTGAATACATTCAGCAAGTATACAATATAAGGTTTTCTGTGTCTCTCTCAGTGCATCACATCAGGAGGCAGATCAAATAATCTCATTTCAGATGAAGCTGTAGATTACTGCTTAAAATGGTGTCCAGCAGGTGCTTCCAATGTGGATTGCCTTTTCATTTGCAATTAGCAAACAATGTGTGAGGGTGAACTGTATGAGTACCTTGACATCCGACAGCCTTCCCCTCATCACTTCAGCATCCTCTGTGAAGCTTACCTAATCATCACCATGTCAAGGATGACACAATGGTTGTTTCTGATTCCATCCTTCCTTTGCCTGCATCCTGCTAGTAAAGTACTTTTCTAGAAGAAAGAATTCTCACCCTTCGACCTGAGTTGGATTTGCTCACTCCTTTGGTTTTTAAATAACACGATTTTTTAATTCAAAGTGCTGAAAGGCATTATGATCATTGTTCTTTTTCATGCTCAATTTGTCCCTAATTTGGCTGGTAGTTCTTGAACACTTTCTAGTTTTCTGGAACAATACCATATTCCCTTCAAATATTGCTTTTCTTTCCTCCTACCTGGGATTTTTTTCCATGAACAGAGCTAAGAAATTCATGTGTTGAGACCATAAGTTCACTCTAATACCTCCAAGTGCAAGACAAAGGACTCTTCATCTTCTCTCATGGTGGCTACAAACATCCAATATTGACTCATTTCTCTAGCCTACAATTTGCACAAAATACTGTGTGAATTACTAAAACCAATACCACAATGGACAACAAACAGGGTAAGGTTTAAATTTCTTTGCAATAGTATTTAGCCCACTAAGCATGAACAGTGAGAGCACTGTGTCAAAGTGAGTTCATTTTTGCTTTCGGTGTGTCTGTCAATTGGTTTCTATTATTGATTTGCTGTGTAATAGGGTTTGTCTATTTCTCTGTGTTCAAATTAGGGCCTTTTGTCCTATTATCCTTTATGTTGCTTCACTTTGCTTTTGAAATATGAATAACTTTATCATTATTCAAAAGTCAAAGCTATATAAAAAGGCAGAAATCCACCCCTTCCTCATTTCCTCTTTCCTGTTCTCATTCCTACCCTACACCCATCATGCAGGCAACCATTTCATCAGCATCTGGTCTATTCTTCCCATGTTCAGTTTTTGAAAAAACTGTGTGTGTCTGTGTTCTTTTTTATTTCTCTTCTTTTCTTACATGAAAAAGTAACTTAATATATGTATCCCTTTGCATTGGGATTTTTTTTACTTAAAACGTATCCTAGAAATAACACTAATTAATAGAGTTCTTCCCTAGTGTTTTTTTAAATATTTATTTTTTAGTTGTAGTTGGACACAATACCTTTAGTTCACTTATTTATTTTTATGTGGTGCTGATCTAACCCAGGGCCTCCCATGTGCGAGGCCAGCACTCTACCGCTGAGCCACAACCCCAGCCCAAGTTTTCCCCTTGTTTTGATTGTTGAATAGTTACTTTGATGTGTGGAGGTACCATAGGTACTATAATTGATACATCCAATATTTTATATGCTGGTATTAGCATGGTTTCTGTTATTTTACTACTACAGATCATGATTTGATGATTATTCCTTTGCATATGTTTTTGTTTGCTTTATGCTGGTTTGAATGTTTAAAGTTTTAGCTTCAGGAAAAGGTTATAGGAGTCAGATTGCTGAGTCAGAGGATAAATGTTGTATATACAATTTTTAGAGATTGCAATATTTCCCTCCAAATGTTTAAAACACCATTTAAATCTCCAAAAGCAATATATTTGTCTGTGTTATGAGAAGAATTATGCTCCCTCAAAATTCATGTGTTCTGCTGAGCATAGATAGAACATGTCCATAAACCCAGACACTCAAAAGACTGAGGCAAGAAGATCACAAGTTCAAGGTCAGCCTCAGCAACTTAGTGAGATTGTCTTAAAATAAAAAATGAAAAAGCTGGGGATGTAGATACATGGTAAAGTATCCCTGGGTTCAATTCCTAATACTACCCATCCCCAGGAAAAAAGAACGAAATCCTGTGTTGAAGCCATAACCTCAGGTACTTTCCAGGACTTCAGGATATGACTATGTTTGGAGATAGGATCTTTAAGAGAAATGATTAAGTTGATTTTGAACTTCTAGAATCCAGAACAGTGAGAATAACTATAGGTTATTTAACTCCTCAATCTGGGTGATTTTGTTACAGTAGCCCTAGAAAAATAATACAACCTATTGTGAATTTTTCCAAGTTTATCAATGATAAAAGTACAGTATTATTCTTTGTAAGTTTTTTTAATATAACTGAGCATATTTCCACATTTGAGGATTATTTTGCCTGTACTTGTGTGGGATTCATGAGTTTGGTCCTTTTCTCAATTTTTAAAAATGTGTTCTATTTTAGAGAGATAACCACTGATCTCTCACACATGTTATAAATATTTTCTCTCAGTGAATCACTCATTATTCATTTTATTTTATTCTTTGTTGCACAATTCTTTCTTAATTTCATATAGTAGAATCTATTGATCTTTTTCTTTATTGCACATGAATTTTGGGTCAGATCTAGAAAAGCTTTCCTAAATATAATTTACAAGAAGCTCATCCATGTTTCCAAGTTTTCTTCTAACACTTTATATAGTTGATTTCTTTTGTATTTTTACATTTTAGGTTTTTCATTCTTGTAATATTCATAGCATATGGTATGAGGTGTGGCTCCAGTTTTTCCTTTTTCCATATGGGTATCCAACTGTCCCAACATTACAGACTAAAAAGTCCATCTTCTTCCTGGCAATTTGAAATGCCAACATTTATCAAGTAATAAATTTTCATGTTACTAGAATCTATTTCTACACTCTCTCTTCTGTCCCTCTGGTCTCTCGTTGTGTGCCAGTAGAACTGCCTTCATTATCAATAGTTAGAGCACACTTTGTATCTGGTGAGACCATTCCCTTCCTTTCTTTTCCATTTTCCCCTGCCCAGGGTTATCCAAGCTCTTTTAAATATTTATTTCTCTACATGACTTTAAAATTAATTTCCTCATCTCCAGAAAATAAAACAAAAACTTATTGACATTTTTCTTGTAATTAGGTTAAATTCAATGCTAATTAGAAAGAATCGATACCCGTACCATGTTGACTATTTCCTATCCAAGAACAACTCATGTCTTTTTACCTAATGTCTTTTAAGGATATTTTGTAAATTTTTTTTTCCAATTTTATCAATGACAAAAGTATAGTATTATTCTTTGAATAATTTTTTCCTCATTTACATTTTATGTACTTGTTTTAAGTTTCAACTTTTTGCTGCAATTATAAATGAGTTTATTTATCTTCCATTATATCTTGACATTGGTAATTTCCTTGAATATATGAAGGCTATTGATTTTTATAAGTTAATTTATATCCTACTATCTTACTGAATTCTTTATCTAATTTAAATTAGTTTGATCACTAGTTCTTGTGAATTGTCAAACTTAACTGTTATTTCATCTGTATATAGAGCTACTTTTTTTTGCAAGTCCTTACACTTTTAGCTAATTGTACTGATGATACAATGAAGATGGCATCCTTCTGTCATTTTTGGCATTAACAGAAATGCTTCCATGTTTCTCAATTAAATAAGATGCTAAATTTAGTTCAGAAATATACCTTAACTATATATATGTACATGTAGATATACACAAATTGTATAAAGAAATCTCTCAATTCTTACTAAGTACATTTTTCAAGAATGGATATTGACTAATCTTGGAAGTCTTTTCCTGGACATAATCATATGGCTTTTCTCCTTATTTAATAATAAGATAAATTATGTTAATGAATTTTTTATTTAAACTCCTTACAGGAGCTGGGTATGTAGCTCAGTGGACAGTATGTGCACAAGGCCCTGGTTCAATCTTCTACATCAAAAAAATAATTAATTAATTAACTTAATTAACTCCTTGCATTCCTAGAATTTGCTATTGATGTTTTCTTTTACTATGTAGTGCTGGCAGCGTCCTGCTAGTGTTTTATTTAATTTTCGCATCTATATTTTTAGAGTATATTCTTAAAATAATAATAATAATAATGCTTATCATAATTAATCCTTATTAGGTTTAGGTATCGTTATATTTACTTCTTAGAAATAATTTCAAAGTTTTCCTCCATTCTTTATACTTTGAACAACTTATGCAACAATTTATGGAGCTTTGGGATTATCAGATATTTGTAAGTTTGTAGAATTTCCCTGTGAACCTTGGAGGTTCGGCACTTCTATGTGTTAGTAACTGTTAGTAACTTTCTCCATCTTATTTCCACTCTTGAGAAGGGTCTGATTAAGCTTTTATTTTAAATGGAGTCTGTGTTGGTAAATTTTATTTTTCGTACAGTGTAATCAATTCCATAGTTTCCAACTAAACTTGCATAGAGTTTTGCAAAGTAGCCTATTTATGCCTTATTTTCCTTTTCATAGTGACTATTTCCTTCTAGTTTTTACTCAATTTTGCATATTTGTAATCCCCCTCCCCCCTTTTCTTGGTGATTAGGTTATTTCCTGGTGTTTTATTTTTGTTTTTTTTTCCCCTCTAAAAATTCAGCATTGTGATTCTTTATTAGTTCTACTCCATTAATCTCTTCTTTTATCTTTATTATTTTCTTTGTATTTTTTTGGTAATTTTTCTAGATAGTTGAGTTGAAAATTAGTTTAATTATTTTTTATTGGTTTAATCATTTAAGGCCATGAATTTTCCTCAGGTCACTGCTTTAATTGCATAACATAATAAATTGTGGTGTCCATACTCTCAGAAACTCTGCCATTTCAGTTTATATACCCCTTTCACCCAACGGTTGTCAGTGGAGAGAGAGTATTAGATGGTATTAGTGTTCAGTTCCAGATGCAAGGACATTCCAAGCTTTCCTCACGAGTGCTAATGCAGGGCACCTTCTGTATCCTCAAGTTCCATGAAGTTCACGGGTCAATCTCCTAACCCCCAGGCCATGGCCCTAGGGGTGGAGCTTTAGGAGATGATTAGGTTGTGAGTGCTCTGCCTTTATGAGACCCCTAGAGGGACAGCCAGTACCTGTCATCAGGTAAGTAAACAGCAGGAAGGAACCATCTGTGAACCAGAAAGAGGGTTCTGACCAGACACTGAGTCTCTGGCATCTTGATATTGAACTTCCCAGCCTCCAGAACTATGAGAAATTAATGTTGGGTTTTTGTAATCCATCCAGTCTGGTCTTTGTTGACTTTGTTGGTATAGCAGCCCAAGCAGACTGAGATCGAGACCCAACTTTGGGTCAACAAAGAAGTCAACTTTGGTGAGCATTCTATTTGTGCTTAAGAAGAGGGTATATTATCAAGGTCTAAGGTTTGATATATATCCATAATTCCTACCTTATTGATTATATTTATTAGATCTTTATGTCCTTAATTGTTTCATTGTTTCCATTTGTCCAGAATGCCTTTGTTAATTGCCTCTTTTTTTCTTTCTTTTTTTAACAACTTTATTATTTTTTAATTTGTTGTCTCTTTATTCTTAGCTTTGCTTCATTATAGGTTTGTCTCATGTATCTCATAGAATTGAGTTTTGCATTTGAGTCAATTTGAAAACATTTAAGTAGGAGAATTACATAATATATTAATAAGAATTACTGTTAGAATAATATAATAGATATAATTTATAAATGATTTATATGCTTGATCTCAACTCATTTTATATAAAATTGACTCTGTGTCATTTCTTTTTCAATGTGCTTTGCCTCCTCTGCTCCATTTTATACTTCTTTTTGTATTTAGGAAAGCTAAAATGTTACTCTAGTTCTTACTTTTTTAACTAACACTTCTTATAATACCCTTAGTCTGTTCTTCCTTATTTATTCTGCTACTTACTGTTTTGTTTGTTTTAAACAATATCCTTCACTCCCAGCCATAACCTATGCAGCAATACATTATTTGTTTTCTCAGAACATATAACAGTATACATACTGTCCTGCTGCCCTTGTCCCCAGCCTTGTTTATTTACAGATTTACATTGAAATACATGCAGTGTTCATATTCCAGGTCTTGGTCCTGTCTGTTTTCAATATGCTCATCCTGACATCCTCCCTTAGGGATGGGTAATGAGAGCAGTGGCCTCTGGGGTCTTCTCACAGTATCATCTGGATAAGAAATATTTCTATCACACTTCCTTTGTTTTCCTGAAAATGTAACTGCACTGTTATCCTGATTTACAGAAGTCTGAGTTTCTCTCCACTGTAAGCTACCTGGTCTTTTTGTCTGGAGATCTAGAGAATTTGTTTCACTCTCATTAAAACCCAATGTTTCCAGTCTATGTCTTGGACTTTACTATTCTAGGCTTCTCTTCCCAGCTACACTGTATGTCTTTTAAAGATGCATATTCAAATAATCTTATAATTTTAGAAACTCTGTCTTAGTCTACCATTTTAAATACTAGTTAATGAACATTATAATGTTTTCTCTTCTAGGCTTTTCTAAGGCTTCCTTCTATCAATTATTTTCTAATCTTCTCTGCTGTGTTGTCTATTTTATCTTCATTTGCTTGACTTTCATGACTTTCCCGAATGTGGTCAATATTTTCAGCCAAATCTCTTGATTTGAATGCTTTGTAAATTAGCCTGTATTTTTAAGGTGATTTTTTTCTGAGTTCACTCAATTCTTATTTCACATTTTCTGGGGATTAATGTTGGAGAGGAACTATTTTTGTTCTAAACCTTAGAACTTCTGATTTAAGGTTTTTGTTTCACATTTTAAAATGCTTGTTTGGGGCTATTTAATTCAGTTGGAGTATTGTGCTCTTCTGCTTTGTGTTTAATTTGGGAAGGAGCATTTTCATCTACTGAAATGTTTTAATTCGCCTGTTTTATTTTCTTTGTGGCCTAGGATGGATGCCGTCTGCCATTTTCTGTTCATTTTTTAAGGTTTACATTATTTACTTGTCCATAGGTCCCATTCTGGTTGTTTGGGTGACTGACAGCATTTCTCGATTCAAGAGCGCCCTCTTCTGTTGGCATAGGAAACTGTAGTTTCTTCAGTTGAGGCCCCCCGGGGATAGGGGTTGGTGCAGCATCTGATTTTTGATTCGTTTTTGTTTGGCAGGACACCCTTACTTGGTTATCTCCCTTTGCTAACAAACCTCCAACTGTCTCTGCAAAATGGCATCCACTTTTGCAGACATGGTGCCTTCCCCAGGCTGCCAGCCCGGCCCCATGCACCATGAGCCTGTCCATCCAATTCATCAGAACAGGGCTCTCAAGCTACCTGGCCCCAGAGTGTGGTTATTTTTAATTCAGGTGTGAACTTCTTTTTCTGGGGGGTCTTTTTTATCTGTGGTTTTTACCACTCTGAGGCTTTCACACCCCTTTCCTGCTTTCCACAGTCTTCTACCTGATTCTTTGCTGCAGCTACAACTTTGAAGTTGTTGAATGGGGAATGATGTCATTTGAAGTTTAGAGTATTAACTTATATTGTAGGTAAGCCTGTATGTGCATGTATGTGTGTATATCTATCTAGAAATACACATATACATAGGCGAGAGAGAGAGAGAGAGAAAGAGAATCTGAAGTCTTTATTGATTCAGGGAATTCTTGACTGTTTTGATTGTAAAAAAAAAAAAAAAAAAAACCCAATTTTTAGAATCACTAAGAAAATCTTATTAGAGTTAGGTCTTTTGGCTTCCTGGTCACTGTTGCCACTAATGCCACATGTGGACTTGGACAAGTCATTTAACTTCTCTGGATGCCAATTTTCTTTCAGTGAAAGAATATCTGTCTTTCCATGGATATTTCAATGCATTTAGACTCTTCCCTTTCTTTCCATCTTTGTTGTTCCATTTCATATTCTTTTAACTCAGGCCTCAGAATCCCAAAGAAAACAAGCCCCGTGTTAACTGAGTCTTGGCAAAATGTAAATATAAACCTGCTTCCCAAGCTGTTTTAAAGAGAACTGAGGTCTCTGTTAATTTGAGTTGCAGCCCTCTAAGGGACAGGGGCTCAGCTGGGAGCTGCCGTGCGACCATTTTGGGTTTCTTTTACAAGGTCAGAATGTTCCCTCTCAAACTCGCAGTACTCACTAAGCTCAGGGAGAAGCCCACTGCTCCCACCTCCTTCCCAGCCCAGAGTCTTGCCTCCAGATTAACTCCCACTCTATGAAATATCTCCCTCCTGGCGGAAAGCATAGTTTTAAATAAGCCAAAATGGGGAAAGAGCAGGGTAATTGCAAGGGGAAATATAAAAACACGTAAGGTCGCAGTAACAGCTCTTGTTCAATCATGTGCATCTAGGCAGTGTTCTCAGTTTTCATGTGGCTAAAATAATAATACATACTCTACCCATAGGGGCTGAAGAGACAATGTCACAGATGATGCATTCCAGAAGGGTCTTCCAGAGGTCACCTTGGCAGTGCCCTCACTTTACATCAAAATGACTCTTGCCTACTATAAACAGACACAAGTATTGAGTGGGTAGGGAGATTTTCCCAAGGTCAGAAGATGAGTCTGCCCCCTCAGTCACCTGCTCCTGGGCTCCCACCACTTGGACATTCAGGAAGCTAAGCAGAGATAGACTTCCTTTATCAGTATCCAATCTCCAACACTATTCATTGAAAACTCTCTCTAACTGTCACTCATAGGCTTTCTATCTCTCTGCATCTGCATCCGGAATCCTGGCTGCAATGGTGACAATAATGGCAGATCAGCACAAACCCATAAACACACACACACACACACACACACACACACACACACACAGTGAAGGTGGGATGTCAGAGGAAAGAGGAAGTTGTACTGAGCTCAAAGATATCCTTGGAGAAAGGACCTGGATGCCAGAGGCTGGAAAGAACAGACTGGCACTACTTTCTGAGCACCCCAGAGCACTGCAGAAACTCCTCATCTACCAAGCCAGACTCACCACAAGTCCAAGAGGGTCCTTCTGAATCTTCCCAGCTGTCCCTGGTGATCCTGTCTGCCTGGGAAAACAGAACAACATACAAATGTGAATCTGAGCCTCTATTCTCCTGCTTACGATCATTTTTCATCTTTTCATTTCTAAGGCCTGCTAAGCTAAGACATTTTGATGCCAAATGGGTGTCAAATGTAATAAGAAGTTAGAGGAGGGACCCCCTCCTAAGGAAGTGGAAGGGGAGATTCCTGCCAGCCAGAGAGACCCAGGCAGGGTTCCATAGGGAAGGTGGGTTTCAGAGCCCTGAAGGAGCCATAGAAATACAAATATGTCCAGGGACAATCTTTTAGGAATAGTTAAGTGGCTAGTCTGCACTGTAATGGAGCATGAGAGTAAGGGGGTGGGAGGACATACGGTCATCAGAGGGGTAAGTGGGGGACCACATTGAGGAATATTTGGAATGTCAAACTTGTGACAATGAGCCACCTTTCTGGCCTCTGCTATTCTCTGAGGTCACCAGGTTTGGTATCTAGAGCACTCATCAGTTACCACCAGCCTGGTAATATTTGATACATTGAAATTTATAGCTTTTAGAAGTGTTTCTTTGAATTAGAAGATAAAAACGACACAACTACTTCATCTTTGGATACAGTATGCTTCCTAGGCCTCATCTAACCTCCGAGTGGATTATTCTGATAGCTTCAGTGAGGTCCAAAATATTTTCCAGTCTTAAAGAAATACTGACAGGCTCAGTTGAAGATCGGAATGTTCCTCTCCATGTAGGGTAGAAAGAGAAGGAAGCTCCCTACAGAAAGAGGCAATGAAAAACCATGAAAGTCAGCCTGCAAATGGTCAGCCTGTAGAAGTACTTATGCTCACTGATGACTAATTTGAACTAGAGCTTGAGCTAGTTTGAACTAAAGTAGAAAAGCATATGTAGTACGGCGTCATCTTTAATATCATCAACTCCAGTGCCAGGAAGAAAGTGGCAGAAATAAGACTCAAATCCAAGCCTAACTGTGCAAACCTGGGAACTTAGATCACTTCTTTAAGACTCCATGTCCTTATTTATTAACTAGCGATATTAGGAGTAGCTACTCCTTAGAGTGACTCTGGGGATTAAATGTGATAACACACATAGAGCTCTGAGGACCATCCCTGCACATAGACAGGGCTCAATGAATATTCAGTGACTCTTGTTCAGCGAAAAATTCAATATATATAGTCTAATAAAAGTTACTGATGATGAATAATTCAATAAGCACTATTAAGGAAAAAATAACATATAGATGATACCATTCTTCATGGCTCTTGATCTTGTCAAGGGTAGAGATAACTGTTTAGAAGAGAAAAAACCTGAAAAAGCAATTAAACATCCCAAGCAAACAAAGGCCCAGTGGAACCAGAAACAATGGTGAGATTCTTTGAAGTGGCTCAAGACCAGGAGGCAAGACATCCGACTAGCCCAGACTCTGACGTTAATTAATGTGTAGGCAACACATCACTCCTCCAAGCCGAGGTGTATTTTAACTTTAGGATAGCCTCACTGGGATGACTGGCCTTGGAGGTTTTTTTTAGCTCTTGGGCTTTCTCTGATGTCACAATATAGAAGTTGACAATGTCTAAAGATCCTCCAACCCCAATGGCTCTAGATTAAAAGTTTGATTATGTTCCTGAAGTCTGGGCAGAACACTCAACTAAAGAACCCAGATAAACACCTTTCCAGCCAAGACTCAATACTTCTGGAAGGATGGAAGTCACATTTATTTTAAGAGGGGCCAGTACAGCAATGACCTTCTATAAAAAGTAGAAGCTATCTAGATGTGGTAGCTCCAAATTGCAACAGGATTGCGAATCACCTCTGGGAGAAGAAAAGACCTTAGAAATACCTCTCTCCTCCTCCTCCTATATTCCAAGGTCCACCCTTCCCCAGAGATGTCCAAAAAGTTTGGTCACAGATTTGGGAAATATAGTCCTGCTCTTCTTCCCCAGACTCAAGGAAGCCTCCCATTTTGGAGTTGATAACTTCAAAACCCAGCAAGGAACAGGCACTGGTGATACACAGTGGTTGTTTTACTCAGGCTTTTTGCTGCTGTGACTAAAAATACCCACCAGAACAACTATAGAAGAGGAAAAGTTTATTTGAGGGCTCACAGTTTCAGAAGTCTCAGTCCATAGAAGGCCGGCTCCATTCCTCAGGGCTCAGGTGAGGCAGGAATAACATGTTGGAAGAGTGTGGCAGAGGGAAGCAGCTCACATGATGATTAGAAAGCAGAAAGAGACTCCACTCTCCAGATACAAACTGTATACCCCATAGCCATGCCCCAAATGAGCCACTTCCTCCAGCCACAGCCCACCTGCCTCCAGTTACCACTCAATTAATCCCACCAGGGATTAATTCACTGGTTAGTTAAGGTTATAACCCAATCCTTTCTCCTCCAAACCTTTTTTCATTCTCTCACACATGAGCTTTTGGGAGACACTTCACATCCAGATCATAATAGTAGTGATCAGTATGATTTAGAGCCATCAATCAAGAGATTGTCTAAATTAAATTGCACAACAGAAGCCCCATGTTTAAACAATCCCACTGATCCCCTTGGCTAACCGGCCCTCCTGCCCAGGAATGACCCTAAGGCCTGCCCCATGAGCCGGTCCCAACATTACTCATTACTTCAGTCCATTTCTAGTTGGACATTGGGAAATCACTCTCTCAAAATAGAACCATTTCAATTTAATTTCCTCTCTACATCCCAAGGAGAATCAAGAGCCAGCTTGGGCACTCATGAAAATATTCTCAAATACATCAAAATCAATGGAAGAAAAAACCCTGGGTCCCTTGCTATCCTTCAGGGCCTGCCATCTCTGACTGGGGGACTCTTCTGGCAGTGGCTAGGTGGATCTCCAGCACTCTGACTCATAATTCCTCCCCAACACAAGGTGGCAATCCTTGGGGCCTGTACTTTCTAGGCATAAAAGTAACAAGAGCAGTTAAGCTGTATCAAGTCAAATTTACATATGGGGGCATATGAGATAAGCTCAGCCCTTGACCACTACGAGGAGGAGGAGTTTACAAAGTCCCCTCATAGGGACATCTGTTGAGGGCCACAGCTGAGTCGGGATGACGCATGGCATTTTTGCCAGAGGTAGTGGTTGAGAGGTGACGCCAGCGAGCCATTAAGATGATGACTTTTGAGTTCTCGCGGAGTTCCCGTTGAGTTCGGGTTGAGCTCTTGTGGGGATTCCTTAAGAGTTCACGTTGGTTGGTGAAGTTCCAGTGGTGGGAGTTCCGGTTGGTGTGTGGTGTGTTCCTGGAGGAGCCGCGTGGGTGGCGTTAGGGAGAGTTCCCGGGGAGTGTGCTGGTGGAGTTTGGAAATAAAGTTTGTTCCTGCTTGAGTGGCTCGTGATTTGTGCCCAGCCGGACTGCGGCAGACATCTACTGGGTCCCTGATACCAAGGCTCTTTTTTCAACTGACCAGCAGATGCTGGCTGCTCTGAGGGGTCAGGTGGCAACTCAGATCTCCAGGCTCGAGGCTTGGTGTCTCATGTATACTTCCTGGAAAGTGTCCGGAGCTAACTCCAAGTGGGCAACAGGTGTGGAAAGACACCAAGGGCAGCACGCCTCAGTCTCCTAGCCTGGCCCTCCTGGGCCGCCCAGCACTAGGTTTCATGCAGAAAATTATGCTCCTGAGCTTTGGTTTCTTTTTAGGTTGTTCATTTGCCACTTCTTCTAGACACAGGCTGAGGAAAACCAAGACTTTCTGCAGTAGCTGTCACAGCCTCTGAAGGAGCAGAACTTCAAGGCCTGGTAGGAGTCCCCTATCCCATCACAGTGCCAGCCCTGAGTCTCATTTCTGCCCCACTTCACATTGACTTAACAACTAAGGTGCCCTTAAACTGTGATGTGTTGTCCTCTCTGAACTGTCTGAGAAGGAATCAAGGTTTGAGGGCTTTGTCTGCTGATAAGGATTGAGAATGGGATGATAACCTTCAAGAGCTGAGCACAGAGCTGTCATGAGACCCAAAGACGAGACAGTCTGGATGGTGTGGGGGTGTACAACCAAGGAGGGCAGCTGAAAATAGATAATTGGGCTAAATATAATGAATACAGTTATCAAGCACACCAAAGGGCTAAACACTGCATATGTGTGCCTGGTTAGTCCTTTCAGTAAAGGTATAAAGAAGGACCAAGACAGAGTAGGAAACAGGCTGAAATGGGTTCCAAGATCTGCCCAAGGACACATCTGATGAGAAACAGAATCAGGACCCAAACTCAAGGCAGTATGATACCAAATGGTCTGCCTTCCAGGAAAACCTGAGTGAAAAGGTAAGTTTTCATGTCCTGGAGCATTCAGAGGATAGAGGGTATACAGTGTAAAGGAAAGTTCTAGATGGGATGGGAAAGTGGTTCTCAACCAAGGATGGTTCCCCCATAGGACAATGTCTGGACACACTTCTGATGGCCATGAATGGTCATGAATGAGGGAGTGATGTTGGTATCTAGTGGACAGAGCAAAGATACTGCTAAACATCTTACCAGGTGAAGGACAGTCCCCCACAATAAAGAATCATGTGACCCAGTAGGTCAACAGTCTTGAGATTGAGAAATTGCAAGAGTAATTGTAAGATCTTTTCAGAATGAAATGAAAGGCCTTAAATTTTCCCTCTTGCTGCATAGATGGAGTTCAATTCCATTACCCAGTGTTTCTCAAGGCAGAGGCAGGGAGGGGACGAGGATGTCATACCCACGTCAGATTACCCCTTTAAAAACCCTTTGTCTTGTCATGCAAAAAACCCCAAAGAAATTACCTGAATGTTGCCTCTACTTCCTGAATACCTGACAATCTCGTGCTCTCAGTATGAACCTACACCAACGCAGCTAGCTACCGAGTCACAGGGTCCTGGGGAACTGGGCACAGTGGACTCTACAGAACTCAAAAGAAGAGGGTGAAAATGGGTGCAATCTGGCCAGTTTAATGAAAAATCACTGCAATGAATGTCCAATCGGTAAAAGTGAATTCCCTGAAAGGCCAATTTGCTAAAAGCTAATACCCAGGAAACCAGTGCTTAGATCAATTTGCTAAGTGCCCAATTCACTAAATTCACTAAGTTAATATGTTGGGATGTTTAATGGAAACATTTATCCACTTGATTTGTGCATGTAATGGAAAGCTCTTTGGCATAGTCTACTTTTTAACAGAATTTTCTTCTAACTAATTCTGATTTCTTTTGGATGGTTTTGAACTGGAATTAAAATTTAAATTACACTTTAAAATAATGTTATTTTACAATTCTGCTTTATTTCAATTGGTTTTTTTTAAGTTAACTTATTTTAGTTTTGATTTAAAGTTAATTGGAAATTTATATCAACTTCTCAGCAGCTTGCAGAAAGGTCCAAATGAAAGGGACTTGAAGTTGCTCAGAAGAGATTCCCCACACAGGTCAGGAAAGGATCAATTTAGAAACTACACGGACAAAATCACATTTGAAAGTGCGGCTACTAATGGCTGGAAATAATGAGCCAAAGTAGACTGACTATCCAAACAGAAAGCTAAAAATGCAAAAAGATCAGCAAAAAAACAAAGGTGACATTTAAGAAAGGATTTCTAGTTGCTGAGCTGACTTATCAAAAAGGGACAATTTCACCTTTACTGCAAACTGTAGATTTTTATGTTACCATCTCCCAAGTCAGATTCCAGTCGCTCTTTTACAAATACAATGCCTCAACATTTTTAAGTAACGAGAATTTTTAGCCACTTCTGTTTCTTATCACATTGAAATACCACTTGCCATCTTTTAAAACATTAAACCTTTTTTAGCTGTGTTTGTCAATTCCTCAAACAGCATATCCGCTTCAATTATGCATTCCTGGCAATTCAATATTTAAACTTAATTTTACTTTTATATACAAAAACATTGAAAATATATCAGAATTTCAAATTAAATTTCAATTGAAAGTAAATCTTGAACACATAGAAAAATCAGTCATTTATATTTAAATTAGAAAACAAACTCAATCAGCTTTTGATTAGAATAAATTAGGATTTATATTCCAGAACACACAAAGAAATTTGGAGGTAGCCATCAGCCCCAAAATTCCATATACATATTAGCATCAATTGAAAAGGTATCAAGTGAAATGCCGTAAGTTTGGTACTAATGATAAAAATGTTTCTGTTGAGGGTGCGGGGTTCCAGGGATTGAACTCAGAGGCATTCAACCACTGAGCCATATCTGCAGCCCTATTTTGTATTTTATTTAGAGACAGGATCTCATTGAGTCACTTAGTGCCTGGCTTTTGCTGAGGCACTAAGTGAACTCACTATCCTCCTGCCTCAGCCTCCTGAGCTACTGGGATTAAGGGTGTGCACCACTGTGACCAGCAATAAAATGTTTCTTCATGTCATATTATTTAGTAAGAAAATGAGACATTCATGTTATTTGTTAAAAGATTTCTTGGTAAAGTGGCTAAATGATCAAATGTTACAAAATATCCAATTTTGGTATAACTTGGCATATTAGTCAATAGGTAAATTGATTATTTTGCAAATTGGCTTTCTAATAAATGCTTTTCAGGAAATTGACTCAGTCTTAAGAATATTTGAAATCTGGAAAGAGAGGAAATTTCAGGACCAGGGCTTAAACCTTGGTGGCAGATCTTGGGCAACAGAGTCACTTGGATAACCAGCATTTCTGAAGTTTCACATCATACGTGAACAGCATGCTGGGTGATTGTGCAGAGGCAGAGGTACAGGGTAAGTTCCTGACTCCAAGCCCCCTCCTTGTGAAGGATACACAAAACTACCAACCTTCACAATGCAAGCTACCGAGTGTATGTAGTGGTGGCAAATGATGAATACAGATTACAATTACCAAAGAAGTTCAAAGGAGCTACAGACAGACCAGTAACAGCCATTGCATCACCAGGGAAGAGAATGCACCTAGATCTCATTCCCCTCCTCGGTTGAATGCTGGTATTTGGTTCATCAGAGGACTAAGTATGGCACCTCCAGATTACAAGATGTATCAGTTCAACCAGGAAAGGGAATTTTCCCAATTCAGTGGATCCATGTTGTTACAAGGACTAAGGGTTCCAGTCCAGAGGCTGGACTTGACTCCGCTCAGCCAACACGAGGTGCCACTCCACAGCTGCAGAGGGGAAGGGGACAGCTAGGTCCTGAGCCCTCCCAGGGATTCTGTGCTTGACTCTTTTCACATGTCCTCTCCTTTGCTCCTCAGCAACTCTATGAGTAAACAACTCACAGATCTTATCCCCAGTCCAGACTCTTCCATGTCTCCATTCCAATATCCTGTTGGCAATGCTGTGTTCATTGCCTTGCGATGTTTGTTCCCCATGTGGCCTTCCCTGGCCTCCAATAACAGCCCTGGCAGCATCATGTATATGCTGTGTCAGGATGCTTGACTTAGCACATAATAAATCATGTGGAATCAGAGGACCGGGGTAGGTTTCTGATTTTACTAGTCACTATATGTCAAGCACCTCGCACAGATTATATAGAGCCAAAATACAGTGTTTGTTCAATGGTGCAACTAATGACTAATCGAACTATTTTGGTAAGTATTATGATCTTTCTTCAGAAGATCATAAAACTAAGGAAAAGAGATTAAATAATCAACTCAAGGACACCCAGTAAGGGTTTGAAACCCAGCCTCTCAGGATGGTTCCACTGTGCCATATGAATATTTGCTGAGCACCTACAGAATCCTAGGCACACTACTAGGACCCATATAATTTTCCCAACAGTCCTGTGAGATTATTATTTTCACTCACAATTTAGAGATGATAAAATGGAAGAAGCCAAAAACAGGGAGAAGTGATGGAAAAGGAATTTGAACCCAGTTTGTTTGACTTCCTGTCATTCCACTATATAATAATGATAACATCATTACTATATAACACATATCTTTTAGACAGAAAGAGATATCTCATGTTTTTGTTTAATTTACGAATGGTAAAGATGAGGTTCTGAGAAATTAAATAACCTGTCTGAATCTTCCTTCAGAAGATAGTAAAACTAAAGAAAAGAAAGCCTCACAGCTTGTCAGTGGCAGATCTTAGTGAAGGCTTAGCCTGTGTCACCCAATATGGTGGCCACTTGCCACACAAATTAATTAAAATTAAATAAAACCTAAAATCATATTTTTAAGTTAATTGTTAATACTGTTGAAAAAAGAAGAACACCCGACATCAAGGTCATTGGAAAATTGGGTAAATGATAGGTTTGATGATGGAATATTTCTGGAAAACAGGTTGACTAGTCCTGCTGTCAGGCTCAGAGGGAAGACTGTTGACAAGCTTTGGTTGCAATTATTCATTCTCTCATTTATCAAATGGTACACAGTAACAGATTTGTATTATCGTCTGTTAACTCTTTTCATTTTTCAAGTAAAAATTCTGTCATTTAAAAAAAATCAATTTCATGGACTCACCAGCCACATTTCAAGTGCTCAATAGCCACTTGTGACCACCATACTCCAGAGCACAAATATAGGACATTTCTACCACTGCATAAAGTTCCATAGGACAGTGTCAAATCCTTACTACTTCAGAACAGCAGCAGAGGATGCCCTAGAAGCTTATCAGAAATGCAGACTCCCAGGTCACACTCAGACCTATGGAATCACAATCTGCATTTTGACAAGACCCCTGGGAAATACGTGTGCACAGTGAAGTTTGAGAAGCACTGACTTTACCCCCCAACACACTCTTCACTTTGCAGATGAGAAACTGAAATCCAAAAATACAAACCAATTTGGCTAAAACCACATATAGGTGGAGCTGGGGCCAGAAGCCAGGACCCAAGCCTTGGCCATTCTGCTTGTGAGTAGGCACCAGGCCAGAGAGGCCTTGGTGGCGCCTGGCAGTGGAAGGAGGAGGGTGCTGATGGCTGCCTCCCTGCCACTGCAGATAAGCAGACGACAGTGACGGCCCAAGGAGAAGGGTCATGTTGGGGTCAGGCAGATCCAGAGGCCTGCGAAGGGAGGGAAGCTGGCTTTGGATACCTATCGAACAAGAAGCCACAACAGAGAGCCTCCAGGCTGAAGCAAGAAGTGTTCTCCTGAGAGGCCAGGACTGTCGCCCACAGAGTGATGATGAATCTGCCTCTGTGCCATGTGAGAGCTTGGGGAGCTCCCTCTCCTAGTGGGGGATCATTCCACTCGGGAGCTGCCCATCATGGTACTACCAAAGACTTCTCTCTTTGGGGTCCTCCTTATCCCCAGGCAGGAGTCTCCGGTCACCCATTCAAGCTCTTAGATTCATTTAGCAGAAATGGTCACCTAGTTGATCAGAGACAGCCAGGCTAACTTGCCCAGGCAAAAAAATAGACAGGTTCTGGGTGTGAGAGGCTTTGAGACTCTGCCAACTGCCCCAGCTTCCTGCAGCCTCTTTGGGGCAAATTTTGGCCTGGTCAACAGAGGATAAAGTAATCGAGAATTAGGGTTCCTTCCTAAACTAGCTGTGTTGGTTGTGTGACTCTAGAACAGTATCTCGTGTGTGTGTGTGTGTGTGTGTGTGTGTGTGTGTTTGTGTTGCTGGGGATTGAACCCAGGGCCTTGTGCATGTGAGGCAAACACTCTCTACCAACTGAGTTATATCCCCAGCCCTAGAATAGTACCTCTTCTGCGGACTGAGAGCAGTTCTAGATATGCTCTCCACCTGCACTGTCTGACACAGTAGCCACATGTGGCTATTCAGCATTTAAACATGGCTTGTGCTTAAGTATGGGACCTGAACTTTTCATGTTAGCTTATTTCAATTTAAATAGCCACATGCGGCTATTGGCTATCATATTGGACCACACAGCTCTGGGCAAATCTTTTCTCCTCTTTGGGACTCAGATTGCTCAACTGCAAAATGAAAGTGATGGACTAGGTGGGCAGATTCCAACTCTGAATGACATCCAAGGGAACAGGGCTCTTTGGTTCCCTTGCAGGCAATAGTCCATTGCTAGGTGGTATCTGCCAGCTCTTCTGTCCTGGGCTGCTACCTACCTTTGATGGCTTCTACCAAATAAAGATCCAAACTGTGTCCATCTTGATGTTTTCAATTTAGCTATTTTTAAAAAAAATAAAGAAACAAATATTTGCCCTTTGCATTTATCAGGATTTTTTTTTTGTGTTTAACTGTTACAGAATTTTAACACATATAATGGGTTTAAAACATGGCCACAATTCCTTTAAATGTGAGTAGCTTTATGACATCAGAAGAACAAGGCTTGATAATGGCTAAAGATGGGTTTTACAAAGCCATGCAACTACTCTGTTCACTGGGACACTCCCTCTTGAGTCTTCACCTGGGGTGCTCAGGTTTGTGTCCTGGAATGCTTCACAGAGTTCCTCTGCATTTGGGCAGCTGCTTAAACTCTTTAGCTTCTTCTGCAAATGGGATTCTTGTTGTGGTGATGGGAATATGCTTGAGCAGCCCTTAACTGTGGAAGGCCGTTTAGGGAATGGATTGAAATCAAAAGCAGTGACTATATATGCCACCAGCATTGTTCTTCGTGGTACATGCCCGTGGACACAGGGCTTGTAAAGTGTTTTTTCATTTGTTGGTTGGTTGGTTGGTTTTGTGTGTGTGTGTGTGTGTGTGTGTGTGTGTGTGTGTGTGTGTGAAAATTGCTAAGTCTTCTGAATTAGTGTTTAATGATGTGAATGTAAAGGATTAAAGTGGCATTTTAGCCTTATGTCAGAAAATAGCCATATTGTATATGAATTTGTCTCCATGCTCTGGAAATTGAAACAGCTCACCTGTTTAGATGATGGCAGTGGTATTGTAATTAAAAATATGGATGCAAAGTCCAGAATGTACTCTGCTCCAGATGATGACTTCAAGATCTGGAGTCCCAGCTGTGGCCCTGTACCTCTCACTGCATCTCACATTAGGCCATTTGGTTCAGAAGACACCTTCTGAGTACCTTTTTGTCTTTGGAGCTATCGCCTGATCTTTGACATCTATTAGAAATGACTCTTTGCTTATCTTCGCTCTCTAACCCCAGTATCTATCACAGCTCCCAGGTGGGAAGTTCTACATGCCCAACTGCAGCAGAGTCTCTGCTCTCTCACTGTCTCATTCTCTCCCTCTCCCTCTGCCACACACACTCTCCCACATTTCTCATTCCAGTTTAATCTTTACAGATGCTGAAATAGGGATAATCAACCTCTTAGAATTAAACTATTCTCTTTCTATTCAGTACTGTGCCTTAGTTACCATTTCTCTTCTTGCATTTTGTGTGGGGAAATGTCATGAACGGCAGAGGGAGGAGGGGGCAGGGAGAAGAGGTGGCTCTCAGAATAAGCACCATGGGAGTGGCTGCTAGGCTGCCCTGCAGAGCACAGAGTCACCACATCCACAGCACTACCATCCTGAAGGGCCCTTCTCTTATCCAAAGACTGAAATCAGCAGGCTTCATCAGTAAGGAAGAACCAGTGGTGTGGAGAGAAGGAACTCTATCTCTGGAATTCCTTCTTCTCTGTGGTCCAGGAAACTCAGAAAGGGCAGGGCACTACTCCATTTATCTTCCCAGACAAGTCTTGGGTACCTGACACGGCCTGGCAGCCTATGTTCCTCCTCTGATTTCCCTGTCACTAGGAGTTTGGTAACTCTAGGAACCCAAGAGAGGCTCTGGGTGGGGCAGCAGAGTGAGTTGGGAGGAGTGTGTCCCCGCCCTGGAACCCTGGAGGAAGGAGCTGAACTGGCATCTCTGCTAGCAGCAGTGGGGGAGAGGGGGTGAAAGAGGGTGTTGTATTCAAGAATGCAGGGGGAGGGGTTGGAGGCGTCAGCCTTATGTTTTTGTCATTTCTGATTTCTCAGGATGGGCTCAATTTGGGGGCTGGCCTGAGAGAGAAGTGGAATGAAGAGAACAAGAGGGCAATACAGGAATGAACGCTCTGATATTTCCCCTGGCTTTCCAGGCTCTCACCTTACCTCTCAACATAAGAAGGGGTTTCTCAGAGTAGACAGAGCCTCAGGACCCCTCTGGCACTGGGATTTGGCTTAACTTCTCTTGACTGCTCACAACTTCTTTAAGCCTCACTTTCTCTGAAAAACTAGCTATGCCACTTCAAAAAGTCATGGTGAAGATTAAATAAGATAATAGGGTCTAGATGCCTTAGCAGAGCACCTGAGCAGAGGGCATTCTCCGTTAACTCTCTCTTCCCTTTCCCTTCTCACCACCTACCTTCATGTCCTCTCAGCCCCAAAACAGCCAGAGAAAAGCCACAGGCAGAGGACAAGTTGCTGCAACACTAGTTCAAGGCACATAATCACCATGAAGTCAACCTTAATAGGCGATTTTTATTTTGCACCTGTCTTGAAGATCTCGACTCCTTTCAGCTGGATGACTTCAGTCACTTCAGAAGCAGTTGAGTGAGGTCAAAAGCAAAAGCACCTTTTATGCCCAGCTCAGGTTGGAGAGCTGCAAACTAAGGTAAATGATTTGCCCACAGCTGTTCATGTTGAGCAGCGACCAAAGTGAGGTAACCATGGGTTGTTCTTCAGGGACAACCAGAATTTTCAAAGGTTCTTCTGTCCCCCAAGGAAGAAGTGGGCTGTATTCACTTTGTATCACTTGCTGAGACCATCGTCCTTTATGCATGTGTGCAGGATTCCAAAGGCTTACTGAGAAGGTCTAGCTCCCAGAGCGCCACACAGCTAGTAAGTCACAGAGTCTTGGGGAGAATGTGCCCCAAGGCAGAAGCTCTCCAGGGATGCAGTTTTCATCCCCCAAGAACCACTTCCCTGCAGCCTGGCTATTAGACAACGGCATGCATTTGGAATGCCCAGCGCTTGTAAAAGATTATTAGTAAGGAAGAGTGGATGATGATAATTAATTACGCACCATTAAAAAGAAAGTCCCTGGAGCAAAAGCATCAAAGGCAATATTTTACTGAGATGACAATTTCTTTGGCTCTGCAACAAGATGACTCCTTGTCCTGCATCTTGAGTCTGCTCCTTTCTCTCCTATTCTGGCTTAAGGAATGCATCTTGACTTTGGACAACTTCTTTTAATTCCCACCTTTCTCCCCATACCTGATCCAGTAATCATTATTATTAAAACTTCACACCAGGGCCACAGACCTATTTCACAGCATGCTTTGATGGATTCATTCATGGTTACTCTCCTATTTTACTTAAGTCTAAATCAAAAGAAATGCACTTAGAATAAAGAACAAAATCTCCTGCCAGCTCACATGGAGAGGACTGTAGAAAGCAGACCACCAAACACATAATCTATCTCCTCCTCAACAAACCTACCAGTGGGGAGGAGAGGTCAACCAAGGAAATGGGTTAGGGTTCCTGAAGAAATCAGAAGTCCAGACCAGAAAACCCATCTGAAAATCCCTCCAAACTTTGTCTAAGAGATACACCCCCATGTCTTTAGAAAATTTTACTTCATGATTCTTTGGCAACATCTTTTCTTGTCCTGTAGATCCTAATCAGTAGACTTGGGACCGGGAAAGGTTTCTGTTCACTGAGTAAAGCTGACCACAGAGAGAACATCTCAGAATCTCATCGTGGTCAATCTGAGGGGGAATCTTGGAATGCCTGCATCTAGCAAACAAAGTACAGAGGCTGTGGAATCAGGGAGCTGAGAAAGCTCTGCACTTTCTGGCCTTGTGACCTGGAGTCTCTCTAGCTATTAGTCTCCTTATCTATAAGAAAAAGCAGAGAAAGAATTCTTACCTAATGGGGTTCTTGGGAAGTTGGAAGGAGATCATTGATATGTGTCCGCACCTAGCTCAGCTTCTGGGCATGGTGCCTTCTACCATATTATATAATCACCATCTTGTAAAGATGGGGAAAGAGCCATGAAGCAAGTCAAATACCATTGCATACTCGTACCCAGAAAACTGACTGGACTTTTGTAGACACTCAATACATATTCTTTGAATAAATCAATGCAATCACATCTTTTTTTTTGGCTGGTGTATTTAGAATGTTGGTAGACTGACATTGGTAAGAGCCATCTGGATATATAGGAAGTGCTTTCCTATTGGCAAGTTGCAGAGATCTCAACAATCCACAGATGACCTTTTAGGATTGGTTAGTACTCAGACTTCCACAGAATAACCTCACAAAACATTGTGGAGGGTTGGATAGAGATAGAACTCCATCAGCTTATTCTGGAGAAGTGCTCATGTGCTTGGAGGGTGTCTCCAGAAACCACCAGCCCAACACTATCCTCTTAGTCATGATGATTATTGATAGTGGTTGGCATGGGAAAGCTCTTAATCTCCATGTTTTAGCACAGTGAAAGCATAATTCTCACTCATTCAAAATCCAATGTGACCTGGAAGGAGTTCTCCAACTAGTGACTAGCGTCCAGCTGTCTTCTCCACCTCAGCATGTGCCTGTCGTGGTTGGCCCAACAAGGTAAAGAGAGATGGCTGTAGCACGGTGGCTCTTCACTACTTGGACACTCAAGTGCACACACCATTTATGATCAAGCCATTGGACAGAAGTGATCATATGGCTCCAGTTCAACTGCAAAAGGAACATGGGACTATCCCATGAGCACTGTCTCCCCCAACCCAGGAAACTCAGCAGATGGGGATTCTGCCGTCTCAGCACACTGCGTGCCAGCGATTGTGTCCCTCCTCTCTCCTTTAATGCTTTCACTGGGGGTGCTAAGGCAAGCTTTTAGATAAGATTCACAAACCCAGGGGCCCAGGGATCCCTGGGAACCATTTTCTCCTTTGCTGATTATTCACATTTTCTCCTTTTTTCAGATGGAGAATGACTTTTAGAGTGATTGCGATACAATCTTTCTGGTATCTCTGTGGCTGGTTCTCTTCCCACTAACTCAGCTGAGGGTCAAAGACCACAGAAAACCCAGCGCCCCTCTCATCTCAGTTTCTCTGGAAAACTCAGGTCCCCCTCAGTCTCTGGAAAGTAGAGAGACAGCCAGTTACAACCTAAATTCTCCTTCTAGCTTCAGCCCTATCTGTCAGGACTGGGGACAACTCCCATCAGTTTGACAATCTCAGAGAACTTTGTCACTGTTCAGAGAGGCACAGCCTGCAGATGAAAGTCCAGTTCCTTGTGACCAGCTTCTAATTTTCTGAAAGAGAGAGAATAAAGCTAGCCTGAGGCATCTAGGGGGAAGAAACATGCAATTTAAAGCCCCAGGGAATAAAAAGGTAGGCCTATATTTCAGCCTGTGACTTGACCAAGTTTTCTCCATGAGCGTGAAGCTCTGGCAATTCTGAATGGCGCAGCCCCTTGGCTGTGGTCCAAGCCACACTTCCGTTACCTTCCCAATGCACCCCTCACCATCCCCAGCTCCCTGACTGCCTTCCATGTCTTTGGCCTCCCAGAGACCTAGAATTTTACTGCAGCAAACACATCAAGAGTCTTGTAAAAATTGAATCCAAACAGAAGAAAAGGAGAGACCAAGCTTATTAAACTCCCCTTCAGCCGGCTGCACGGATTCTTTCAAGTCCACTGTTGGATTTCTTTGAGGTCTCAGTACGTGCTGATTTGCATGGCTGGTTTAGCGGACAGGGGAAGGAGGTAAGAAAAGCTTTGCGCTGGATAAATAAAAACTTCTTTGTTAATTAAGGAGCCACCGACAAGGCCATGGCCTATGTTAGGCAGCCTACACAGAAGGCTTGATTCTTCTGGAACTGAAAACAAGGAAACAGAGACACTTCCCCCATTACACTGCATAACTTTGTTCAAGGGCTGCTAAGTTATTCCCTGCTACTACATCAGCTGTGAGAGCCCTGGGATGTGTTAGGGTTAAAATAAAACTCAAGCCCCAACAGATATTTCAAAAAAATAAGGTGTTAGTTTGTCTAAAACAGTTTCTCTCCTACCTCTTCTCCCTGGGGGTGGGGGTGGGGAGAACCCAAATCATTAATTTTCTATCCAGCCGTTTTATACTTTCCTCTCCTGTCCTGTCCAAACGGTCTAATCTGAATGAGGTTATGAGCAATCCACCCAAGATAGCTTGAGAATGTTGATTGGAAAAGGACCTAAGGTGACACCCAAAGCCCAGACATCCACAAGACCTTACACATGGCTCCACCTAGGTGATATCTAGTGCTGTTTTGCAAAAGATCTTTGCATTCCAAAGTTTATATCAGTGACCAAACACCTCCCATGTCCCACCCCACAGCTCCCTGTACCATCCTCACCTGGGCTTCCAAATCAGAAAGGCTAGGTCAGAGTTCCAGGTCTTCCCCAACTATAGACAGCTTATATAACTGCCTGAGACTCTTTTTCTTGTTCATTTGATGCAAGAAGACTATTAAATATTGGGAGTTAAATGCAGTAGTATGTAATGTCCCTAACACATTCTAGATAATCAGTTAATAAAACATGAAAGAAGAGCATCATGAAATCATGTTGTCATTATTCATATCATCTCCAATTCCCTCTTCAGATCCCTTGAACAGAGCCAGTTTATCCCCAAGGGACCTTAGCCCTTTCTAGATAACCTAAGAGGTAAACAAGAATAATTAAACTTTCCTAAGAGATGTGAATAGGACAAGAAGGATTATGATAGCCTGAGGTCACTACAGGCTCAAACTAAGGCCCTGCCTTACAAAGAATTTCCCCTCTTTCGTGCATTTGAGTTCATGTGTATGATCATCCCTGTGCTAAGCATTGCTCTGTACAAGTTTTGTGTTGTAAGAATCACAACTCTGCTGTTTACTGGGACCCTGGCTGCCATATTGTTTGTAGTCTATCCCCTGAGATTTGGTCACTATCCTGATGTAAAAACCTCCATAACATTCCTAGTCTCAAAACAGATGACAGGCTGGGTGTGGTGGTGCACACCTGTCTCCCCAGCAGATCAGGAGCCTGAGGAAGGAGGATCACAAGTTCAAAGCCAGCCTCAGCGATGGCCAGGCACTAAGCAACTCAGTGAGACCCTGCCTCTAAATAAAATATAAAATAGGGCTGGGGATGTGGCTCAGTGGTTGAGTGCCCCAGAGTTCAATCCCCAGTACCAAAAACTAAAACAAAAACAGATCACAGAACCTCTTAGCCCTGGGCAGACACTAGGCTTGCCATTTTGGAGCCTCACAGAAATCCACACCATAGACCTCTGGGTAATAAAGAGCTCCAGTTAGTTACCCATCCTGAGGACCCTCCCATGAAACTGTGCTTGGCTTAGCCTCAAGGTTTCTCCTACTGGGTAGAGGCTGTCCTTGAAGGAGCCTGGCCTGAATACCAAATCTGTTATCACAAAATCCATACACCAGTGCTTACTCTCTCTTACATCTGCTAATTCCCAGTGGCTATCCTAAAGTTATCCTGTAGACTTCTTCTTTCTATATCACACTAGTAGAGGGATATGTCTGACAGTCAGCTAAGGATTCTTGTGAGACTGAGAACATGCAAGTTGAAGGTCCATGGATTTTGAGCAAGCACTAGCAAGTAAATGCTAGCATATCTAATCTTTCTATAAGCTTTATGCTCATTTTCCTAAACCCAGAAAACAGCATGTTGAGGCCAAGATGCCAGCTTGCTTGATCTCCTGCTTTCAACTTTTATGTGTCTAAAGCAACCAAGATATATGCCTCTATGTTCTCGCTACAGGTATCCCCTGAGATCCCGTCTTTTCTGTCCTACTCTATCCTGATGTTTTGTCCCCTGACACTGCCCTGGGATCACTGCATAAGCCCAAAGCCAGTGCAAGATTCAAGTTTTCAATTTTTGCTTCCATTCTGACTCCAAATTATTTTTAGGGCTTAAAGTCTGCCAGCCCACGAGAATGTCAGCCTTAGAATTGTCAAAGAATACCGAAGAAAATGGAGGGTTCAGGAGTCAGACAAGTCCAGATTTGAATCTTGCTTTCACTACTTATTAGTGATATTTGCCACTTATCCTTAACTATGCAGTTTCCAGAAAATGGAAGGAAGACTGTCTCGTGTGCCAGATGCTCTGAGTGTGACAAGCTATCAACACTGGCTTAACAGCGGAGAGTAACAACAACTCCATTTATTCAGAGTCTGCTGTGCTCTAAACACTATCCACTTTTCATCTTTGTCTTTTCAATGGTCAAAACAACTCTCTGAAGTTTATTGCTCCAAATTTACTAATGAAGAAGTCAAAGCTCAGGGGGATTATTTAACTTTCCTGACTCAGAGTAAGCACAGCCTTTGTGGTCTGCACACTTTCTCCAAATCCCTGCCTCGACAGCATCCAGGACTCTTCTCAGGTGCAGCCTACCAAATTTGTGCCTTGGTCTGCAAGACCCTCCATGTCCCAGTCTCTGACCCTTGCTGGCCTGTCTTCTACCATTCTCCTTCCTGACCATGTTCCTTGCATGTCCCCCTCCTTGCTCTCCTTGAATACACCAAGACCTCAGGGTTTTCACTCTTGAAGTTGCCTTGAGTGCTCTCTGATTGCAAAAGTCTATTATTCTAATCTTCAAAGACTACGCAGCTAACATTTTTTCATATGTTTGTTTTTTTTCTACCTTCTTTGAATGGATTTATATCAGTGTTTCCAAAGGCCAGTCTAAAAGTTCTTAAGGTACAGGAACTGTGGCTACCAAGATTTGTTTGAGGCAATTTGATATTGATAATTCCAATGACTTCTTTCCTGTCATTAATGTGGCCTTGGTATCTAGAATAGTGCCTGGGATAGGGTGACTCTCAGTAAATTACTATAAGATGATTGAATATGAAAGTTATAAGAGTACAAATCATATTGCCTCCTACATCTCTCGTTATTCTCCTTGCTAGGATTTCTTCATATCTAAACTATTTCTCTTGGAGTTTAAGTTAATTATTTGAAAACAAATGCAAATAATGCCAATATTTTGTCATTGGCTAGTAGTTTTAACCATGTATATTAGAATAAAACCCTGATTTGTTTTAAAAAAAGAGTTTTTAAAAAGTGGCCATCCCTCTAATATGCACCCCACCAGCATGCACCCCTCCACATTGGGTCTGCCTTCAAATTTTATGGTCTTGATAATGCTTTGATTTGAACAGCAGTCACCTCCTATCTCATGGCTTTATTCCAGATTATGTATATTTTATTAAAAGCTGCATCCGGTAGGCCTTCCAAAATGTTCAACAAAAATTTCTCCCACTAAAGGTAAGGAAATGAATAGCAGTATTCAAATCTCAGAGGGATTATTATATGCAGAGAGGAAACCAGCTGTTCTCTATCCTTTCTGAAGATTTAACAAGAGGAAAAACTGCTGGATTCACAGCAGCCAAGATACAAGTTGCATAGGTAGAAAAGCAAGATTAAGACAAAGTACAGGGAAGTTATGGAAGGAGGAATGATCAAGTATGTCTTTCCCCTGGAGAATCTGAAGTTGAATAAGGCCAACATCAGTTTGGGTTGATGTTGCCATAGGTCACTTTGAGGACAGAAGGAACACTAGAACATGACCCGGCTCTCCCAAAGTCACTTTGGACATCACAGGATTTCCATCAAAACCTAGGTGTTGTTTTGTATATGACAGTGAGTTTTGTCTCTTTTATAATTAGTTACACATTCTGTTTCAGGAAGAGGAGTCAAGGAATGGCAGGAATTGAAATTAATAGTTGTGGCAATCTAGGATTCAGAAGTTCATCTCTCTTGTATCTTATTAGATTTCTCTTTCATCTATAAGCAATAATCTAGGAAACCTTTCAATGAAAAAACAGACCTCTGCTAAAATTTGACTTTCCTAATATTAAAGTGTTTTTATAGCTCTCATTATAAATGGACAAATAGTTTAACAATATAAATGTGTACTGTTCCCTAAAGAAAAGAGGTTTTAGGGGAATAATCCTTTTAGTCAAATATGTAGCAATGGCAGACAGGCCCATAATGATGTGCTAATTAAACCTTGTTCTTGGAATCAAGACACCCATTTGACTCCAGCGTTGGCAAGTCACTTCACTTTTCTATACCTAAATTATTTTTTTATTATACAAATTCCTTGCCTTCTTTTATTCTGCTTCTTCCCCTGTGATTATAAAATTTGAAAGTTATTATTTCATTAAATGCATGAGGATTAAATACAATAACATAATCCAAGTCCTGATATATAGTAAGTTTTCAATATCAGTATTTTTCCCAAGAGGTCAAAAAATGAATTATTTCCCTCATTTCTAATTGCAAACAAATACCCAAGTCTCAATATTTCTTCTCTCAGTGACTTATATGAAAGACAAAGAAACATTGACTTTCAGTTTCAACTTATCTCAGAACAAAGCCTAACTGAGTCAAATGGATTATTCTAGCTTTCACTATGAGGAAGGTCAGTGCCCTTGCACTGTGTGCAGGTCTGTGAAAACAACTCAAGAGGGATCCCTGTGTGGACACACCAGGGAGATTTAGACCTGGGTGTACCATGGGTATCCAGCCTCCTCAGAAATCCCCATATCCTCAGTGGTACAAAATATGTCTTATTAAAAAGAGTCACTGGACTCTGTAACACTATCAAGTAACACTGTGAAGGAATGATGGGCAGCCCTAACAGAGCCGATCATTTCCTATGACCAGAAGGGGCCCCTCTCCATAGCTCTGATGCTCATAAGATCCTGGGACCCTGAATTCTGGAGCTTGAATTTCCCAGCAACCAGGAGCAATTAGGAATCAAAAGTTGTGTTTATACTGACCAAAAAAAAAAAATACAACATTTCCTGCATACTCTAGTGCATGGGCTAAGAGTCGTGCCTATCATCAATAGCATACCCAGGAGTACATGGTCAGCCCTACACACAAAAGGCCTGAAAATTTCTTAGGATTATCCAAAGAGGTAAGGTTATGCCTGGAAATCTGGGAAGGCTCCAGAGAGAACCCTGAGAGGCATCTGACAGGAGGGGAAAGAAACAGTGTAGGAGAGAACAGTTCAGAAGGGAATAGGATATACATGAGATTTATCTCAGCAAAATAAAGTCAGGAGGCATTGAGCTCGTCACCATGGACATCACCTCTTTGGATGTATCCATGAAGCAGTGACTCATGAGAATCTCAAGCAAAGCCTGGCCCCTGGCTCCCAACTTGCCCTTGAAATACAGTCTTTGTTCTCTCCTGTTCTTCAGCTTTTGCACCTTGTGCTTTAGGTTACCTCTGCCCTTCCTGTCAGGGATCAGTGCAGCTAATGATGTAATTCACACTAAGATGTTAAACAATGGTGATTTTTAAATCAATAAATGGATAAATAAATTTTTTATAGATTTTTTATAGATTAGAATATTATCAAGAAATAAATTTAGCCACATTGGACTCCGGAAGGAACTACCTACCTACATGATCTAGGAGTCTACCTTCTCCTAGACCTCTGTTTGTCAAATAGTTTGAAGACCAACTCCATTCAAAGAACCTGGAGCGTTTGTCAAAATATAGATTCCTGGTTCTCTGGACCAGCACCAACTGAATCAGAATCTCTCAGGCTGGAGCCCAGACATCAACACATTAAACAAGCTTCCAAGGTCATTCCTGAGAACATTAAAGTTTCAAGAGCCTTACCTGTCTGGACAATGAAGCCTGCCTCTTCTGCCACCCTTAGCATCTTGACATCTATCATGTATTTCACTGCATAATAATCTACTGCATGTCTGTCTTATCCATGTAAACTTTGTTATGGAGAAAGAGACCCTGTGGAGGAACCAGAGGGTCTTGAGACATATAGCATCAGTAATACTTTCTAGGATGATCATGAGAATTTAATGAGTTAAGCACCATATACAAAGCACCCAACAAAAGTGTTAGCTCGCTTCCCTTCAATGTTTTTGACTTTTCATGAACATACTAGAATGTGAGTTTTCAAGGGCAAGGATTTTGTCCTTTCTTGTTCATCCTCATATATTAGAATAGAGTTAGGCACATAATTGATGATTAGTTAATGTTTGTTGAATGATTGATTTCATAAATTATGTACGGCACCAGCTTTATAGACATAATATTAGATATCTAAAAATGTTTCCCTGGCAATGGCTTTTGGCTGAACAAATTAATGATTTAGAAGTATCTGCTCATGATATGTGCTTCTCTGTTTTATCAATACTAAAAGAAAAGTTTCATAGTATGTGTGTGCATATGCAAATGGGTACCTATATTTTTAAATACTCAAAACCATTGCTTTAATGGGTCATTTTTATCAGCCTAAAACTACCCTCCTGGTGTGAGTCAAGGCAAACCAAGAAATATGGACACATTAAGCTTCACACAGAAGTTGAAATTTATGAGCCACCAGAGGTCAGAAAAAAAATTACTTGAAACTTACTTGAGACACAACAAGCTGCCTGGTTGAGGTCCAAAAAATATAAACAGTTCAGGTAAATGAAATTCTGAAATTCTCTTCTACCATTTCCAGCTCCACAGTTTACCCAAGATCAACAGAATGGAGCAGAATTGATCTGGAGGTGGAATGCAGGTGGCTTCCCCAGGAGCGGAAGAGGCCTTATTTCTTTTCTGTTTGAGTCCAAAAGCTATCATTTGTAGAAAAAGGCAGCTGGTGAGGAGAGGATGCTGGATGCATTGAAAAATCCAACATATATGTGTGGAGACTGTGCCTAAATAAACTCGCACTGGAAATAAGCCACATGGCAGGGGAATGGAAGGCTAAACTCACACAGCCGTGGAGATTCAGGGAGGAAACAGAAAGGGATTTGGAAGGCAGTGAGGCAGGAGGCAGAGCTGTTGTAGAATGAATGGGACCATTCAGAAGTCCAGATTGCCCTGCTTGCTCCCCTCCTGCTGCATAATGTACAACCATTAAGGACATCAACGGGGCCTAGTAGGTGCTAAAGGTACTGTTAGCTCAGAGGGGCTAGTGAATAATTTAGACAACTTGATAAAGAATCTCAGTCCAAGCAGTTATGAATTCAAGCAGGCAATGCCACTAGACAATGGGCCACGGTTTTCATTTTCTCACAGTGTTCTCAGGATCTAGAAGGCCTACCTGGAGAGAGGTGCTCAGGAACTGATTATCTCCAAGCACTCGCCCATTGACCAGGTAAGAGAAAGCCCAGCCATCAAAGTTGACCCTTGAGAGGTGTCACATTTGACACAGAGAGGTGTCAAATGGAAATCGGCTTTATATAGAGACTGAGTTGAATCTTTTATTTTTTCTCTCTACCTTATTTTTTCTTTGAAAAACAACTAATAAGTCTCATCTAACCAAAAAACAATATATACACTATTTTCAATCACAAATGCACATATGATAAAGTAGTTAGTTCTTTTGCTGGTCAGGTGAAAACACTCTTTCTCTATTTCCCTGCCTTCAAATTCTACTACCACCTGCACTGCCCTAAAAGCACAATGAAGATTGCTTGACTTCAGAGGTTTGTGTCAACATGCGACAGAGACCAGATATCTATCCTGGGGAAGTCATTGAGATAGAAACAGGAAACTTGACCTTTGGCATATAAGGTAAAAGTAGAAGTAAAAAGAGAAAAAATGGATTTTATATTCACTGTGGGCTACTCCCAGAATGATATATGATGAATTCAGGAATCAGCCATTGGTGGGCATATCAAAAATATATATACAGAGAGAGAGAGAGTCAACATGGAAAAGCTCTTAGTGGCCAAAACTGGAATGAAGTAGATTAATCTAACATGGGATTATATCCATGAGTTAACATTGCTACAAATAATTTACTGAATAAATAAGTGAGGAAGAAAATCTAACAGAAAAATTCCAAATATTAAATGTAGAAGGAATCAGAGAAATAGAAAATCACCATCAGAACACCAGAGTAATAGCCGCTACAGGCAATATCCATAGCAAAGAGATGAGAAACTTTAAAAGCCAATGTGTTTATGCAGTCTCAAGGTATATGCCCTCTCTATATATTTTTATTAGTGTGGTGGTTTTAGTGCTCACAAATTCTTTGACACTCCTATCTCTAGGAACTGGAGTTTAATTCCATTCTTCTGGAGTATCCATGGTACTTAGTGATTGCTTTCTAGGAATTAGGTTAAGATACAGGAGAAAATGGTCATCTGGAAGATAATGCTTTAACCAAGAGATCAAGGTTAATATCACTGGTAATTAGTTATGTTGATACCACATGGACACTCACATGATGTGATGAAGAGACATTCTTCTGTGGCATTCCCAAATTCCTAGCCCTTCATCCTGAGAAAACACCAGAAAAACCCAAATTGAAGACTATTCAACCAAGACACCTGACCAGTACTCTTCAAAGTCATGAAAACCAAGGAAAGATTCAGAGAAACTGTTACAGATTAGAAGAGACTGAAGAGACATCTTCAGTGGTGTCCTGGACTGAAGTGTGGAGCAGACAAAGGCACTCATGAAAATCACCAACAGCATTCAAATAAAGGCCACAGTTCAGTTAGGATTGTTATAGCAGTGTTAAATCTTTAGTTCTGATGATTGTTCCATGACTATGTAAATCTTAACTGTGAGGACAGCTAAGCAAGGAGTACACAGGAATTCTGCTATCTTTATTTTATTTATTTATATGCAGTGCCTTACACATGCTAGTCAAGCGCTGTACCACTGAGCCACAACCCCAGCCCCGGAACTCTGCTATATTATGCCTCTTCTTTTACAAATCGAAAATTATTTCAAATTTTTAAAAAAATCATAAGACAATAAGTCCACATGTAGAAACGCAATCCCCTTCCACTGTAGAAAATCCTAAAGCTTTGCTCCCCCATGCAGAGAAATCAGTTAACCTGAAGCAAAAGGAAAATGAAAAAGGTAAACCATAATCCACTGAGTTTCATGAGTTGCTCAGTTTTTTGAAGAGGAACTTTGATTTTATTTATAAATATATGTGTGTGTGTGTGTATGTGTATATATATGTGTGAGTGTATATACACATATATATATATATATACATGTATACGTATACATATACATATATATGTGAATATATACATATATATATATATTTTTTTAACTCATAGCACTTAACTTTCAATATTCAAATATCCATTTAATCCATATTTCAAATATATATCCATGAGTATCTGTACAAACACACACACACACACACACACACACACACACACACACAGAGATATGTGAAAATACAGAGGTAAACAACCAATATGATCCCTGCCCTGATGGATCATAATCTACCAAAGACAGATAGAACCACAAAATCATGAAAGCAAAGCCAGATAGGCAATGCAAGAGAATCTCAAAGCAATTTCACAAAGACCTGTGCATACATTACCTAACATCAATCCCTCCATACTCCTACAGAGTAGCAAAGCATCAGAAACCTCAGTTAAAAGATGAAAACACCAACCTAGTAAGGATCAAGAGATTTGCTAGAATTCACACAGCTTATTTGTAGATGAGTGACCCTCTAGGACTTCAGACTAATAAGTGTATAATCTTTCAACTTAACTATAACTTAAAACATTTTTAAATCTTCTTTTAAGTTGTGTTATAAATTTCATACAGTAAAATACATCCTTTCTAAGTTCAAAGTTTTAGTATTTTTGAAAAACAGGTACCATCATGAAGAACAACCATACTCAATATACAGAAAAGTCAGGCTTGTGCTTCTGGCCAAACAAATCTGCTATGATTGGAATGAATACCTCCCAAAGGCCCATGTGTTTTTCAAAGACTTTGTCCCCAGCCTATAGCACTGTAGGGAGACAGTGAAATCTTGATGAGATGGGACCTACCAGGAGGTTTCTGGCCACTAGAGGTGTGCCCTTGAAGGGGATATTGAGACAAGCCCCTCCATTTCCTCTCTCTTTGCTTCCCAGGTGCCACGAGGTAAGCAGCTTGCTCTACCACATGTTCCCAGGATAATGTGCTTGCTGCCTCACCATTTGCCCAAAGGCAATGGGGCCAAGCAAACATGGACTAAAACCTCTGACACCATGAGCCAAAATAAACCTTTTTTTCTTACAAGTTTATTTTCCCAGGTACTTGTTATAGTAATGGGAATATGACGAACACATATGTAATAAGTAACATGTTTATTATCTGATCCCAAATTTTTTAAACTACAGAAAAAAATAAGTGAAACAATAGTTTTCAAGACACTGTACACCAACTGGATGCAGTAGTGCTATAGGCCTGTAATCCCAGCAGCTGAGGAGGCTGAGGCAGAAGGATAGGAGTTCACAGCCAGCTTCAATAACTTAGCAAGACCCTAAACAACTTAGCAAGACCCTGTCTCTAAATAAAATATTAAAAAGAGCTGAGGATGTGGCTCAGTGGTTAAGTGCTCCTGGGTTCAATCAAAAAAAAAAAAAAAAAAAAGACACTGTACACCAGGCAAGAGGAATTAACGTAGAGTCCAGATTTTCTGAGTTGAGGCAATAGTACTGATAGTCCACAGAGACTGAAGTAGCTAGAGTTCATAGGTCAGAATACAGAGGAGATGCCCACACAGAGAGAAAAGCCAAGAGTTGGACAGAGATTTTCCTCAAGCATCCTACAGAGTAATTATCAGTAAAAGTACAAGGAAATTAAGGACAGCCAGTGAAAGAGTCACCTAAAAGGTCAAGAAAGAACAGTGTCTGAAATTTACAGTACTCGGAACAGTCTTTTCCCTCCAAACATACCAGAAATCTCATCACTCACGAGAATGAAGAATAACAACAGACGTCTTATTAGAACAATGCCAATAATAAGACAGTGGAATAACATCTTTATGGTATAGATGCTCTATCCTTATAGTGGGATTTCCTCCTGATAAACCCATTGTAAATTGTAAGATTATTTTTCAAAAATACAAAAGCTAAAAGAATTCATCACAAGCAGATCTACACTACACAAAATCTAAAAGGAATTTCTTTAAGCAAAAGAAAAAGTATAGCACATGGTATGTTAAAAAAAAAAAAAAAAAAAAAACAGCATACAGGGACCAGCTGCCAAAAGTGGAAGGTACCACTTCTGAGATCAAAGAAGAAGGCAGACAACTCCAAAATTGTATAATACAATTTATTAAGGGCTCATGGACAAAAGTGTATCTTAAGTGGCAACAAGATAGTAGCATCCCCATATTCCAAGGCAGTATGCATGTGCTTACAAGCTAGACTATACAAAGATGGTCATAAGTAAACGAGTATACCTGAGCCTTCCAAAAATGACCTATTAATATGTCAGATATCAGTTAAGAAACGGTCCATGCATCAATTACCAGTATAAATTTCTCCACTGACTATCGGATGACTTTATTTATCCTACAGGGTTTAAAATGCATGCCAGGATTATCTGGTGGGCAAAATGGCAGTTATGACCAATGTGACTGTGGTTGTATAAAACTCGATCTATGTAGGGAAATAAGGATCTACACAAGGTAATAAAAAACACAAAAATGGGTAGTTATGTAAGTTTTTTTCTTGCTACTTAACTCCACTTTTAAAATAATTGAATTTTAAAACATGAGCCTTATGTTATGTTTGAAAGGAAAATGTATAACAATAGCAAAAAATTAGGAGAAATTGGAACATAATATTGTAAAGATGTTATACTGAATCAGGAGTCCTCAAAAATTACTGAATTTTGGAATAGATGGTTCTTTGTCCTGTGGGGACTTTTTTGTAATCAGTAGATTGGAAACATTCTTTCCTGATCTCAATCCTTAATAGATGATACCACTCAAGTTGTGACAAATAAAATTTCTCCAGACATTATCAAATGTCCTCTGGAAGGCCAAAGTGTCCATACTTGGCAACCACCACTGTAAATGAACAGGAATTATTTCACTTGAAAGTAAATTATGGTAAGGTTAAATTAAGTGTGTGTGTGTGTGTGTGTGTGTGTGTGTGTCTCCATGAAAATGAAGCAACTAAAATAAAACGACAACTATTTCTATAAGAAAACAAAAGAAGTAAAATAGAATCATGAATATTATTTAGTAACCAAAAAAATGAAAAAATGGGACCAAAAAATAACACCACAGACTTAACCAACAATCACAAATATCACATTTAATGTAAAAAATTAAACCACTCCAATTAAAGCCAAATATTTTCAGATTGACTAGTAAAGCACAACTCAACTATTTGCTGCCAACAATCAACATGTTAACTATAAAGACAAACACTGATTTGTGAAAATGAAAGAGGGAAGAGTTATGTCATGCTAACATTATTGATAAGAAAGCTGGAATAATTCTTTTAATATGAAATATAAATTTGATACTAATCAAATATTGATATATTAAGGCATAATACATTTCAGAGCAAAGAATGTGACCAGGGACAAAGAATCTCATTTCAAATAATAAATGGTTCAATTAAACTAGGACTTATACAATCTTATAAGTTTTGCCCCTAAAATTTTTATTGACAGAACTGCAAGCAAAATTTTTATTGATAGAACTCCAGATTTTACCTTAAGAAATAAAAAGAGCAAATTAAGCTCAAAATAATCAGAAAAAAAATAAAAACAGAACAGTAATTGATAATTAAAAAAAACAGAGGAAAAAATAATGAAATCAAAGCTGGTCTTTTGAGAAAGTTAATAAAATATATGTACTTCTAGCTAAAAATGTAAACAATTACCTATATCAGGAATAAAGGTAAGGAAAGTAACATTAATTTAGATTCTAAGGATATTGAAAGAAAAAATATAGCAATTATAGTCCTATGACTTTGACAAATTAAGCAAATAAAGACAAATTCTTTGAAAGACAAAATCTATCAAAACTCATTGAAGAACGAAGAAGAAATAGCTGACCCACATAATAGCTCTATATACAAAAGGAAACATATTTGTGGTTAAGATTTTCTCTCTCTCTCTCTCTCTCTCTCTCTCTCTCACACACACACACACACACACACACACACACAGACACACACACACACACACACACACACACAACTATACAACTCGAGACATAAATGGCTTCACTTGTGAAATCTACCAAATATTTAAGTATGAAACAGTATCAATCCTACTCAAACTCTTGCAGAAAATTACAGAGGAGGGAATACTTTGCAATTTATTTAATGGGCCTAGTACTATCCAAATATCAAAACCAAACTAAGACCCTATTACTTAATGGTAATAACTAAATCTTTGCCCCTTAGATCTCAAAATGTTATTAGAAGTGATAGCCACTGCAATAAAGTAAGAAAAAGAAGTTAAAAGCATATAGATTGCATCTGTATTATAAAAGAAGAAATAAAAATCTGTCTTTATTGACAGAAAATATGATAATTTGTGTAGAAAGGTCCCCTAAAATCTCCCCTCCAAAAAAAGGTAGTACACTAATTAGTTCAGCAAAGATTCAGGAGACAATATCAATATATAAAATTACAATTCCTGTATATTCAAATGTATAGTCAGATTCATTATGTTCCTAACCAAAGTTTTGGAAGAATTTTTTGATGAAAATTGGCAAGATTATTCTAACATTCATATGAAAAATACAAAAATAAATGTTTTGGCTATTTTAGAAAATAAAAAAAAAAACTAAGTTGGCAATCTAACACTACCTGACTATAAGGATTATAAAGTTAAGCTAATCAATATGGTATGGTATTGACATAAAAATAAACACAGATCAATAAAACAGAAGACAGTCTAAAAGTAGATACACACACACACACACACACACACACACACACACACACACACACCACTGATTTCTAACAAGGTTCAAAACCAATTTGATCAGAAAAATATCTTTTAATAAATAGTCCTGAACTCATTGGGTATCCATATGGGAAGAGAAGAAGAAAGGAAGGAAATTTTAGCTGGGCATGGTGGCACACACATATAATCCCAGATACACAAGTGGTTAAAGCAGGAGGATCACATGTTTGAAGCCAGCCTGAGCAACTTAATGAAACCCTGTGTCAAAAATTAAAGAACTAATGGAGTATGGTGGTACACACCTGTAAAAGCAGCAACTCAGGAGGCTGAGGCAGGAGGATCACAAGTTTAAGGTCAGCTTCAGCAACTCAGAGAGACCCTGTCTCTAAATAAATAAATAAAAGATCTGTGGGTGTAGCTCAGTGGTAAAGTGCCCCTGGGCTCAATCTCCAATGCCAAAAAACCTAAAAATTTAAAAAAACAAAATAAAACATTCTCAAGATATAGTTTAGCAATAGAGTATCTCTGAGTTTAATCCCTAGTACCACAGGGAAGGTGGGGAGAGGAGAAAACTCTTTGGTTTAAACCTTACACCATATACAAAAATTAGCTTAAAGTGGACTCCAGACATAAATGTAAAATGACAAAGCTTTTAGAAGAAATTATACAGAAAAGTCTTTGTGAACTTGGGTTAAACAAAGATTTCTTAGATATATCATTAAAAGCATGACCCAAAAAGAAGAAAATTTACAAATTAGACTACATTGAAATTCAAAACTCCTCCTCCTCTTTGAAAGATATTGCAGAGAGAATACAGAGACAAGCTGCAGTATGCAGCAGGTGGGGGTGGTGATGTTCAATTCATGTAACTGGTAAAGGAATTGTATACAGTCTATAGAAAGAACTCTCAGACTTCAAAAAATCAAAAAAAAATCTAAATAGGCAAAAGATATGAAACACATTTCACCAAAGATGATATACAGATGGCAAACAGGTACATGAAAAGAGGCTTAACATCAATAGTCACTGGGGTTACACTTGGCAATGTAATCATTGTGGCGTACACTTGGCAATGAGAGCGTGAAACAGATGACCCTGAAGGGTCTGAAGGATTGGGGGGAACTTTCTGGAGATAGCAAAGGTGAATTCTTAAGAATGAATAAAAGTTATCTGGGGAAGTCAGAGGAGGGAATTCTATGCTCTGGGGGAGAGGTTCTACTACACACGTATGGGAGTAGATTAAATCACAGGTATGTTGACCAGCAAGAAACAGAGCCAGCCCAGAGTGGTTAACATTAGACTGAGCATTTGAAGTGAAGGTGAAGACAGGGAACAACTGGAATTTTTATACACTGGAAATGCAAAATGGTACAATCACCTTGGAAAGCAGTTGAGCAGTTTCTTAAGAAATTAAGCATATGATTCAGCCATTGTGGGTTCAGATATTTGCTAAAGGTGATACGTTCATTTGTAACTTTAAACTTGTGTAATTCATTATGTCAACTAAACTTCAATTTTAAAAAGAAAAGAATGCACAGAGTAGTCACCATGTTAGTTTTCATGAAGTTAAGAGAGTAATTAGCAACAAAAATATTTGTTGTTCATCATTCACTGAATAGCACTAGGAACACTGGAAACATACAGTGATAGCAAAGTGATCTTCTAGAATTTCTCAGATGTTGTGTCTCCTATTTTAGGTTGTTCTTTTTGCAGACAGGGGTCCTATCTGCCCTTCCATTCATATGACCTGGCCCTTATAGTCCCAGTCCTGCCCACTGGAGGTAGCAGTACTCAAAGCTCATCTTCTGATACCAAAACACTGAAGAGAGTGATCCCTGCGCATTTTGGATTATTCCAGAAGTATGATGTTGCTAAGATGGCAATAACTACTAGCTGCCCATTATAAATTAGTAAAAAAGGATTAACACCATCCAAAGTATGACCCTAAGAACGTACTGGAAAACAGTCGCAGGGGCATGTACTGCGACCTTGCCATGAAAAGAGAGGAACAAATTCTGGCCAATTCACCACCAAATCTGGGTGAAGAGTGTGATAGTGGCCTCGCTTGCTCCTATTGGTAGTCTGGCCCATGGAAACATCCTAAGAATGTGGGCAGGGTCATCTGCAGATCTAAACTCTGAAGAATTAGAATGTGAGAGGAATGAAAGGGCCACACCCGCTTCTGATCTGTAGCCAGGAGCCTTCCTGGTTTACAATCAGTGACATCCCCAAACTCTCTGCATCATTATGGGTCCAGCTGGTCAGACACTACCTCGTACCTGGTATGGTCTAATGCCGTAATTTGGCTTTTTGCAGTAAAATTCAACCTTTCATATTCATTGATTCATATAATAAATGCCATTAATTACCTGAGACAGCAAAGCACTTAGGTGAATGCTGGGGTGTCCAGGATAGCTAAGACAAGGAGTACCGCCATGGAGGTAAATCTCATGAAAGAAAGATGGACATTCAATAACTGAGCACATGAGCAAGCTGAACATAACTGTGGCGTACACTTGGCAATGAGAGCATGAAACAGATGACCCTGAAGGGTCTGAAGGATTGAGGAGAACTTTTTGGAGAGAGAAAAAGTGAATCCTTAAGAATGAATAAAAGTTATCTGGGGAAGTCAGTGGAGGGAATTCTATGCTCTGGGGGAGAAGAGAGGAGCACTAATCAAAGAATTAAGAGGAAGAGGGCCTGTTCAGTGTCTTAGCCCATTTATTGATTGGGTTATTTGCTTTTTTGATGTTGACTTTTTTGAGTTCTTTATATTTCCTGGAATGGGCTAAGGCACTGAACAGATACTTCACAGAAGAAGAAATACAATCGATCAACAAATATATGAAAAAATGTTCAATATCTCTAGCAATTAGAGAAATGCAAATTAAAACTACTCTGAGATTTCATCTCACTCCAGTCAGAATGGCAATTATCAAGAATACAAGCAACAATAACTGATGGCAAGGATGTGGGGAAAAGGCACACTCATACATTGCTGGTGGGACTGTAAATTGGGGCAACTATTATGGAAAGCAGTATGGAGATTCCTCAGAAAACTTGGAATGGAACCACCATTTGGCCCAGCTATCCTACTCCTCAGTTTATACCCAATGGACTTAAAATCAGCATACTATAATGATGCAGCCACATCAATATTTTTAGCAGCTCAATTCACAATAGCCAAACTATGAAACCAATCCAGATGCACTTCAACAGATGAATGGACAAAGAAAATGTAATATATATACACAATGGAATATTACTTCTCCATAAAGAAAAATGAAATTATTTTGTTGGTAAATGAATGGAACAGGAAAACATCATGCTAAGCAAAATAAACCAATTCCAAAATACCAAAGGTTGAATGTTTTCTCTGACATATGAATGCTATTTCACAATAAGGAAAATAGAGGTACTTTGGATTAGGCAGAGGAGAGTGAAGGGAAGGGAAGGGGAATGGAGATAGGAAAGATAGTAGAAAGAATTGGACATTATTACACTATGTGCATATATGACTACACGACCCGTGTGATTCTATATCATGTACAACCAGAAGAATGAGAAGTTCTACTCCATTTATGTATAATGTGTCAAAATGCATTCTATTGTCATGTCTAACTAATTAGAACAATTTTTTTTAAAAAAATAAGAGGAAGTGGATGTGATCAAGAACAGAGAGAACAGCAGGTTGGGGAAGGCAGAAGTCAGATAACACGGCCTCAGAGAGGATTGGGGGAGAGAAGAGAGTCATTGGAATGATTGTATTTTGCCAACTTTACTGCATTGTTTGCTCACTAGATACATAAAGATTCATCAAATTAACACAAAATAGTCGAGTCACCCAATTTCACCAAGAAGAAATACTCTGAAATGTTGCTTGGGGTCTTTTCAGATATTTACCTGGGTCTAACTATTCATAATCTTTTCTTAAAAGTATGATTCTACTTTGAAATTTTGTTCAGGACAGTAGCTCAAACTCCATCAAACTTTTTTTTTTGGGAGGGGGGTGATTAAGTGATTCTCTGGGGAACTCTGAGTCACAAATTATCCAGAAATGAGGGAGTCACAGAGCTACAGAGGAAAAGAGAGGATCTTAAATCCTTACCAAATCCTATATTCCTAAGGTGGTCCTTAAAGGTTATGATCTGGTTTTGATTCCTTTACTTCTCACTCTCCTAAAAGTCATAGGCAATAACCAAAGTTGCTGAAGGGTTTGAGTTTGTGGGGTTCCAGGTACACTCAGTTATTTCTTTAGATGTTTTGGGCAGAAGAAGAGCTAAAGTGGAATTGGAAAAAAAGGAGAAGCATTAAGAAAGTAGAAACTGAAATTATCTGACCACCTAGAGTAAAAGCAGAACAGGAGGCACTCACAGCCCTATTGTGGCTCCTGATAGCCTCCTATCAGGAGGAGGAGACCATGCCTGGTCATAACTTGCCCCAAACCACAGAGACAATATGTGATTATAGGAAAGAAATCTGGGATTCTGATGATGAAGGTCAGTGTGACACAAAAGTCATCATTTTCCTGCTATCTTGTGCAGACTCCAAGGCTGACTGCGTTGTGTCCTATTATGGTTTAGATATGAGATGTCTCCCAAAAGCTCATGTGGGAGACAATATAAGAATTTTCAGAGGTGAAGTGATTAGATTATGAGAGGTGTAACCTAATCAATAGGTTAATCCTACCAATATGGATTAATTGGGCTGTAACTATAAATAAGTAGGGTATGGCTGGAGAAAGTTGGTCACTGGAGATGAGCATTTGGGGTTTATATTTTTCCCTTAGTGAGTTGAGCTCATTCCCTGCCCCTCCTTCCTGGTTGCCACGTCCTGAGCTGCTTTCTTCCACCATTTCCATCTGCCATGATGATATGCCCCACTTAAGGCCTAGAGTTATAAAGTCAGCCAACCATGGAATGAACCTCCAAAATCATGAGCCAAAATAAACTTTTTCTCCTCTAATTGTTCTTGTCATGTCACATGGTCACAGCAAGTCAAAAGTTGACTAAAACATATCCTTATACACTACTGAAATAACTTTGCTTTTCAAAGAATGGACCTGCTCACTGAGATTGCTCTAAAATGCAGGACCCTCAAAAGTTGGCAATATTCCCAGGAGATATTGATCTCCAAAGGTTTGTTGGTCCCTCAACCCTAGAGAATATGATATTCAGCACCTGGAATGAAATGGCCTGCATGGGTAAGGCCCAAAGAGTGACATGAAAAAGACATAGGACATCCCCAAACCTATCAACCAGTTCTTATCTCATGGGAGCATTTGACCTGCTGGGAGTTATCCCAGTCCTGCCCACTGGGTCATTAAACTTGAATCCTCTCAGCTGACCTCCTGTGTCCTTAGGCCAATAACAGTCTTCTCTTTGTCTCTCTCTCTGGGTCTTCCCTGCCTCATCTCTAGCTTCCCTAAAAGGAGAGCATGCTGCATGGCAGTTCCCAGAATTCACACATTGTTTCTTGAGAAGAAAGTGGGAGGTACCAGGCATGCTTCATTCCCAGAGGAAAAAAAAAAAAACGAATCCTTTGGTTACTTGGAAGTCTCTGATTTGCTGCCCGCCCTATCTCTCTACCTTTTCTAAGAGAAAAATTTCCAGGTAACTGTTCCTTGGTTTGCTCAGAAAAGAACAGAATGTCTGTTTTCTCCTTGATCCCAAGAACATGTCTCACACTCATTCCATTCAAGTATCACGCAGATAAGGCTGTTTCATCACCATTCACCTTCCCAGATATCTGATGCAGCCTGGGACCCACATCTGCGGTTTCTCACATCAGAAATGTAACCTGGCTTTGGAACTAAGCGCTCAACCTGACCAACTTAGCCATCAAGGCTTGTGTCCTTGGATTTCTCCATTCCCTCTCCCTTCAGGGTCACCAGGATTGGAATAGCAGCAGCAACTGAAAAGAGCCAAGAAAGAAGTTTAAGCAAAAAGCAGGATGAAGCAGAAATTCCTGAAAACAAAGGGAAAATTGAAGCCATGAGTTATCACAGAAAGAGCCCTGGTTAGGGAGAAGCTGCAGATTTTATTTGTAGCTTTGGCATCTAGGACCTGGACAACAGTAGCCAAAACACCTCACCAGCTAGCCTCAGATCCTTCTCCTGTGACCTGAGAGTATTTGGCTTGAACTTTGAGTAACTCCCTGCTGTCCTGTGAGCTGGGGAGATTGGAAGGATGTGCAGAGAAGGGCAGAAGGAGGGGGCACACAGGGAGGGAGATGGGGCTTCAGACTAATGAGAGAAATATTCGACAGACAGCATAAAGAAGAGCACCTGGAAGGTGGAAGCAAAGGAGCATCCAAAGAATATATTTTGGAATCAAAGAAATAGATTGTGTTGGTTGAACTTGCATCTGGAGAAAACCAGAGACAACTTTATAGGGAGCCCAGGGCTAGCAAAAGAGAGAAGATGGAACTCCCTTCCTGTCCTCACACCTGCCCTGGGTCCCAGGTCACCCATCTTTCTGCAAGGCAGACTGGGATAGCCAGGTGGCTATGGAGGAAATGAAATATCTGTCCAAGGCTCATGGTTCACCAAGAAGACAAGCTTTCAACCATAGATGTTAAGTACTGTGATTTGAGTGAGGCATGAGCCAGGCCTGAGACTTCTGAACCAGTGACTAGAAAGAGCTTGTATTTAATGTAAATTTAGAATGACAAAGCAGAGTGGAATGGTAGGTGGGGTGGGGAGAGGGAGGGAGAGAATGAGTATAAATTATCTCTGGAGGTAATAGCTGACTGTCTGTGGGAATGCTGTGACTCAAAGCTCAGAGACCAGGAAGCACAGGGAGACACACTCCAGAGGATGCAGAGGTCTCCCAATGGCCATGGGCTGGCCCATCAGTGACTCCTGCCTGACCCAGGCCTGGCAGGCCTGGCCTTGACTTGCTGCTGGAGGGAGGCCTGGCGTGATTTATGAGATGAGCTGGTGGGATGTTCTTGGCAAGCCAAAACTGTAAACGTGCAATACTTTATCTCCCGCAGCAATGTTTTAAGAAAAGGAAAGATGAGAAATGTCTTCGTGAAACAGAACCCCAGCCCCTGGTCAAGGAGAGTGGCCTCTCTCTGGAGCTACATCAAAGACACAGCTCTGTCTGCTCCCTGGGTCCTCTGCAGAGCCTGCCCTGGGGGCACAGCAGTTTGCTAGGAGCCAAGGAGAGAAAGAAGGAAACCACTGCTAGTGGTTCTCCTGTCAGGAGGCAGAGCTGGGCCGGCTGGGGGATCCACCACAGCCTCCTCACCTTCCCTTCCTGGAGCTTCTTCACCATCCAGATAAGATCCAGGTACTTCAGTGCAGCTCAAACCTGGAAGAGTCTCACATACAAGCACTGGACAGGGGGTTCAGGCAACCGACCTACCGTCTACAACTGGAGAGCTACGGGGCGTGGAGAAGGACACTTCTCTCCCCCATATTCTTTTCCTAAAAAAAATGAAAAAAAGAAATGAATGAACAGTGTTCTTAAGAACCATAGTGACCACAGAAAACAACAGAATAGATTTTCAATTTCAAGAGGAAAACCAAAGTCTCTTAAGCAAGAGAATTATATTTGGAATTAAATGGAAATCCCACCCTGCTGTACATGACCTTCTAGCTGGTCACACTCCTATGAATTAGACCAGCCTAGCTGAAAGAAGAAACACAAGCCTTTGAGTCTGATTGGGGAAGTTTTTCTCATCCTCAAGACCATCTCCAAGAGTCTATAAGAAGAAACAACCTGTTCCTAATTTTCCAGAGCATGTTGCAGCTTCATCCAAGATTTTTCGCCCTTTCTGTCTCATCCATGGGGATGCTTCATTGAAAATAAAGGACCTGAGACAAGGACCACAGGAGCCCACACGGAAACTGTGTAAATTAGAAAAAGGCAGTCCTTCTCCAGGAAGAACAAGTTTCAACCCTCATTTAACTACTTTCCTGGGTGCACCCATACCACCTATACAAACTACACAACTGTACCCAAAATGTAAAGCTGAGCTTGCAGGAGTTGCTCAAAATCTACATGTCAGTAGTAATGGTATGACACTAGGTGTCACAGGCCAGGTTCCCCAGGAAGCTGACTCAGAGCTGAAGACCTGAATTGGGGGAAACACTCCCAAGATCAATACCTATTAGGGAGGGAAGAAGGGAAATCCGGACAGAAGGGGAAATTGGACCACAGAGCAGTTGCAACAAACCCCTCTGCCCATCCTGTGGCTGGGACTTTGCTTCTGATCTGTCTAGAATTTGGAAAGGCCAGATCCCTATACACCCCCTATAGTCCAATCATTGAAATGGGTTATAGTGAATTCTTTTTTAAAAAATATTTTTAGTTGTAGGTGGACACAATGCCTTTATTTATTTATTTTTATGTGGTGCTGAGGATCAAACTCAGTGCTTCTGATACGTGTGAGGCAAACACCCTAATCACTGAACTACCATAGTGAATTCTTATGATTTCATGATGCCTCAGTGTTTATTTTGAATACAGGTTGAACTTCCTCATACCAGAAGCAGGGATCAATCTGCCTTAGACCCAGTGTCCTGTTCTCCACCTTCTCCCAATTCCTAAAGTAATCAAGGCAGCTAGCTGTGCTATACAAGTGCCCCCTAGAGACCACCTCCCTATGGGACAGCTATATGCAAACTGATTCACCCCACAGATCCCTACACCTGTGTGGACTGTGCAAATATGACACAGGAACCACCTCTCAATCAAACTGCCACTCCATGGAACACATGTCCACTTGCTATAAATCCACTGTTAAAATTCCTCATGAGAAGCCTGTTTGAATAACGCCCTGGACACCCCCAATAAAGGTATTGGCCCACAGGTGATCTTTCTCTCTCCTCCTCTCTCTAGCTCCCCGACACTGGTTGAGTTAGTGGGTCCCAGACAGCTCCCACCTTCCCCTTGGCCCTGCAAGACGCACCGCCCTCTTCTCTCTGGAATCTGCAATAAAACTGCTTCTGTTATTTCATGTGTCTTGTTGTGCCACCTCCTCTGTGTCTCACCTGAATGAAACTCCCAACCCCCCTGGTCAGCACTCTCCTAGACAGTGGCTATGTTGGTAGGAATAAACTGGACAGAGATCAGACGAAAGCCAAAATGGTGTCCTCCAGCATAAACAGGTTTCCTGTGAGAGGGACACCTGGTCACAGTTTGAATACCTGAGCATCAGGCCATTCTCCAGGACAAACAGTGTCCTGTGAAAATCATTTTATACACTGGTTGCATCTGGGAGAATCACACTTCAGTTGGTGGTTCTGGATGGCTCAGTATAGAATCCACTATGTTAATGAGCCCATCATTTGACAAACGTGTTCTGTGCAGATATCTCCCTTTGGCCCTTCCAGATCCACTCTCTACCTTTCTCCACTGGGCCTTCTGCTCTGGGAGGCTGACCTGTAAAATGACATCAGCAGGCTCCCATGCCCTCCAACTCCCACTGGGGTTTGGCCAATCGAGCCCTGGCAGGAGATCACAGAAGGGAGGAGAGTGAGGTCAGAGTGCTTGTTCTCTTGGTTCTCTCTCTGCAAGGTCACCTTGGGTTGGATCTTCCTCCATTTGAAGGTCACAGCTCCTATCCAAAGCCCTCTGCACAGACCACTGATTGTTTTCTTCCATGTTCTGCCAACTACTCCCTCTTCTTACTCTTCTAATTAGGATCTACGCAGGTCGGTCTCCCCTCCCTATTACTAATGCCAGGATCCTGTTGATCTGTGAGCCATCTCTAAACTCTGCCACACCTTTGTAAAGAGTCCTCTAGGTAGCCCTCTTTGAATTATCCTAATTTGAGTATACTTCCTTAAATTATCCTAATTTGGTTTCCTCTAGGATCCAAATACATACTTTTGGACATTTTATTTCCTTTTTTTTTAAAATTTATTTATTTATTTTTTGTGTGTGTGGTGCTGGAACCCAGGGCCCTGGGCATGCAAGGCAAGCACTCGACCAACTGACCTCTATCCCCAGCCTCCCTCTTTTCCCTTCTACCACCATGGGAATCAGATGTTCTTATGCCCACTTTAGATATAAGGAAACAGAGGTTCAGAAATGTCACGTGACTCACCCTCATTCTTGGTTAGCAAAGATGGCCCTAGTCAGCTGGCTGGGCCCCATGTTTACCTCACCATAACATTCTAGCATTCCCTTAGGATTATTCTTCCTCTCTATCACAGCTCAGGGAGGAGAGGAAGAGGCAGAGTCATGGAGTTTGAGACACAGAGTATTCTACAACTCCATGTGAAGGGGAAGGTGGTACATGGAGCAGCCAAACAAGACTGTGTCTTTAATTTCCATCCTAGGATGGGGGGAAAAAAAGGATTGAGAGATATTTTCTGATTCTTTCCCAAGCCAGCCTCTGGAAACAATTTTTTTCCCCAAATTCCCTCTCTCAATTAAGAAATTAAGCTATTTTTAGAATCCAGATCCATCTTAATCAGCTGCCTGTGGGCTGGTCACATGATCTTGGGGTCTTTGGTTTCTTCATCTGCATAAAGTAAGATGGGTTAACTACATGCATCCCAAGGCCCCTTCCAAGGAGTTTCTATGAGCTCCTTGTTTTCTCTGCTCTTCTAATCCTAAAAACAGACAACAGCCATGTGGATAAACCCTCATCCCTGGGAAAAAGAGGAAGGAGCTCAGCTGGTGCTATGCACAAAGACTCACTTGTTAGCTCTGAAGGGCTCTTCTAAGGAGCTTGTGCAGCCCTGATTAAAAGCAGGGCAGCCGTTGAGTCCAAATAAGAAAGCAAAGATACCAGTTCAGTTTGCATTGCTCCCAAAGTCCCTGGATAGAGCAAATTCCTGGACTCTCACTTGCATCTGGAGTGGAGTCTCTGTTTTCCTGATCAAAAGCAGACTGGATTCTCTTCAGGCAAAATACCTTTTGTCCTGATTTGCCTACCTGGACCTCTATTACTGAATCATCAACCCAAGAACCAGCTAAGAACAGGTTCCATTCAGACGCTGCCACCACTCTGCAGAACCCTCCCTAGCTGAAGAGCCACCACCACTGCTTCTTCTTTTCTGTTCTCGCTCCCATTCCTACACTGTGAAGTAGGAATTCACAAGTCCATACTTACTAATTAAGGGTAAGAGTAAGGAAGGGTAAGGGGAATAGGACATGAGACAAGGAAGAATGAGAAGCAAAAGGAACACCTTACCCAGCTGGCAATACTTTAATATACTGCAAAGATGTTCAAAGAGTCACTCCGTCATATTGGACATCTCTACACATGATGTATAGAAAAAAGAAAACAGGATTTATCTGCAGACACCCTCCCATTTCCTCTCTCCCATTTCCTCCTTTCCACTGGCTAAAGTTCACCCTGGAGGAGTTCTCAGTCCTCCTCTTCTGCGTTCCATCATCTGTGCCCTTCAAAAGTCACTGAGGGAGCCAGACCTCCAACCAGAAAGATGATACTGCCTCCAACCTGGAAGAAGTGGGAAGAGTCGAAGTGCAGAATTCAGTTGCTCTGCCTTCTACGGTAGAATTGTGTCAGCTCACCTTGAACTTGTCACCCTGGTAGAGACAGGCAACTAAGTGTCTGGGAGAGAGTAAAGCTGAGCAAAGCCAAGGAAGTACAAAAACCCTATATGGCTATGAGGGGGTAAGAGGGAAAGGTATACCAGAGAAAAGCTCAGGCACCTTTATTCAATAAATGTTTCCCAAGACACTGGATACAGAGATGAGACAAATTTCCCTGCTTTCAAGGAACATACTCTACTGGGGAGACAGACTTAGGCTATTATGAGTAATTGTTGCAAAGATCATTGTGAATGATTATACTTACTTCCCTCACTTTATTTATAGGAAAATGAAACCTAGACTTAACAAATTTGCTTAGAGGGTCTATGGCAAAAAACACATAGAAAACCCAAGATGTTAATTTCCAAGTCAATGCTTAATTTACTGCCCCTCTCTACAGGCACAGAAGTGGTTTAGAGCTTATTATGTTCTGAAACAAGAGTACTTTAAAAAGGTGCCGCAGTACCAGGGCCTGGCCCAAGCCACATTGCTTAACTCTGTACAAATTTCCCTGTAGATCAAAATGACATGTCAATAAGGAGGTTGGGGGTGGATGGGGAGATAATGTCAGGGAACTCTTTGTGAAGACAACCTATTTGTTAAGAGGAGCCAAGAGGGATCAGTTTAATTGAAGTTAAAGATATTTTAAGGAAGGTAAGAGCCTAGCTGGGGGTTCAGCCAAGAGGTTTTGTTCTGCCTTTGAAAATGAGAAGAGTTGAATAGGATCTGCATGGATAAGCTGATAAAAAGCCCTTTGAAGTGGACAGGGATCTTTTTATAGCCTCAGAATAACTTAGCCCGGGGTGAGGGGTGAAGGAAGAGAGCTACTCATTTACAAGCTGAAGTAGTAAATCCCTCCTGCTGGATTTCTTCTGGCTCAGCCATGAAGAAAGATTGGCCTGGTGTCCTTGTCTATCTGAGAGAAGTCAAATCTGGCTGTCCTTCACACAGAAAGTGCAGACAAACAACCCAGGGGAAAGCCCTAGAACCCTGGTTAGTAGTCATTAGAAAGAAAGGTATGGAGCACAGACTCTCAGCCTCCTTACTCCATTCCAGCTCACACACCATCAAGCCCCCAAATGGGTCATGGGTTAATCTTTAAAAGAATGAAGGAGAGTTTACTCCAACTTCTTGTCAATGAATAATAGCAATAAAGATTATTCCTATGGATTGTTTACTTTGTGCCTGATGCTACACATGCAATACCTCATTTATTCCTTTGAACAACACTAAGTGGTGGGTGTTATTTTATTTTAATTCCCATTCTGCGTCCACAAAATTGAAGCTCATTTATGCACGAGCAAGTTTAAGCAAATCTTTCAAGCTTAGCATATCACAGACCAGAACCTAGATAGATAAAATTGTTAGAAGGTCAATGCTGAGGTGGCTTGAGGAGTTCACCTCTGGTGGCAAGCCTCAGGAAGTAAAGCTTCACTCCCGTATCACCTGTCCTTTGTTATGAACAACTAAACAATATGGTCTGACCTTCCACTCACCAAAAGCTCACCATCTCCTTTTAGACATGAGAACATTTGACCAAAGACTTAAGAGTCAGCTTTCTGTAGACTCCTGGGTCCTGTGTTACCCTGCATTTGAAGAGAAAAAGGATGCCAAGCAAAGGAACCACAGTGGTAAGTATGTCCCAGGAACAAGGTACCTCAGTGGTATTTGAACTGAAAAGTTGTTCACCTTCACTTCTAAAGAAGACAGAAATGGGGGATTTGGATCCAAGTTACTGTAGAATTGCACTCAGCTTTAAAGTACATTGTCAAGATCACGAGCCTTATCAAATCTGACCTGCATTCCTATAAACATGTCAACATCTTTTTTTGATGATTTACAAATACATTTCATCCAAACCTGTGGTCTCATCAACATCTTGACAGCTGAAGCTGTGACACTGGAAAAGGCAGAGAAATCAGGAGACACTGGATGTATTCTTGATTCCTCCCAACCTACCTGGGTCATCTCCCAAGCCCTTAATTCCTCCCAAACTCACCCTCTGGACCTCCATTTTCTCGTCTGTCAAATGAGAGGATTGGATACAGCTGATCTCCCAGATGTCCTCCATTCCTCCCATCTGAATCTTGCATAGCTCAGAGCAGCTGCGGAGGGAAACAGATCACCAAAAAGCAAAGAGAGCAGGGGAAAGTGTAGGCCCTGAAATGAACTCTAAAGAAAATCAATGGGAATTTATGTTGCACAAGTATAAGGGACTGTGTGTCCTCAATAAGCCACACATCCTTCCTAGATCCTTGAAATGTCGTGAAGATAGATGAAACACACATTCCGTGATAAGGAAACCTCTCCACCCTCTTTGAAGATGGCTCCTCCATTCACAAGCCCGACCACTGTTCCTGTCTGCCAGATAGACAAGAGTTCAGAACACATAAGTCCTTTGAGCTTCCGCCTATGGGGCGTCCACCTCTGATCCCTCCCACTGGAACCCTCTGCTAGAGAAACCCTAACACACTGTACTCATAAATATGTACAACTATTGCATGTACATAAAAAAAAGTCTAAAGAGAGACTTTATGCTAACTATGCTGATTTGATCATTATATATGGTATACAGACCTCAAATTATCTCACAGTACCCCATAGGTACATATAATTAAAATAATAATAATTAATAAAAAAGAAAGTAAAGCATTTGAAGGGAAAGTCCTGGTAATGGAATCTCAGAACATGTTAGAGTGGAAAGAGACCTTAGAGGTCTTTTTTTAAGTTCTGGGAATAGGGCATGTGCTAATTGGCCTGGCTCTGGCTATGAAATAAATTGCCATCATCATTATCTTATTCTCTGAAGGAGACAACCCCAGGTTAATATTTCAAAGAAGGATGAGTCACTGGAGAGGTTTAAAAGTACCTGCTAATTATTTCTTTAAAGAAAAGCCCTAACTCTGCGAGAAAGGAGTCATGCACACATGGACTGCCCATTAAGATGAAAGGGCAGCTTACCTGGGCTGCTCAGGAGACCGGGGAATAACAGGAGTGGCCCTGTTCTGCTCACAGGCTTCCCACAAGAGGCCCTTCCTGGTCACTCTTACTGACCCTGAGTCCCTGGGAGAGGAACGGGCTTCATCTCACTTTCTTACTACCTCGCCATGATGCCAGGAGGCTCAGGGAGGGCAGACCCGCTATAGGAAGGGCTGAGGCTCTTTGAGTTGTAGAGTCAGCCCAAGAAGGATCCTAAATTGCTCGGTTTGGGAGTTATCCGACCACCTTCTCTAATGGCTTCTAAACATGCAGATTTGTGAGTAATCCCAACAGTTAAAACAGCAGACCAATTCCATAATAAGTTCTGGCTTTTAACATTGACTCAGTATCCTGTCCATCTGTGGGAACAATGAAATTCATTTGATAAATTCAAAATTTTGAATACCTGGAGTTTGGTGATTTTGTGTGGTGCCTCTGTGGCAGACAACTTAACTTCTTGAAAGAACTGCCAAGGACCTTTCAAGCCAATGCTTTCTAGGCCCTTGAGCAATTCTCTGACTTGGGAACTTAGGTTAGTTAGTATTATGGGCTGAATTGTGTCCCCTGCTCTCACCAAAACTCATTGTGTTGCAGTCCTAATCCCCAATACCTCAGAATGTGAACGTATTTGGAAATAAGATTTTCAAAGAGGTGACCAGGATAAACTGAAGTCTTTAGGATGGGTTTTTGTCCAGTCTGACTGCTGTCCTTACAAGAAATTTGGACACACAGAGAGACACAAGGGATGCACATCCGTAGAGGAAAGACCACATGAGGACAATAGGCAGCCATCTGTGGCCCAAAGAGAACAACCTCGGAAGAAACCAGCCCTACCAACACCTTGATCACAGACTCCTCATCCAGAACCATGAGAAAATGAATTTCTATTGAATAATTCACCTAACCTGCAGGAGGTTTGTGTATTGGTTTGTTTGTTTTGTTATAGTATCAAGCAGACTACTATGGTTAGTGATGTAAATTAATAAAACCAACAGTGGCCCCCTTCCTGTGCCCTCTCCTTTGCCACCCTACTGCATTTAGCCTCGCTCTACAGTGACTGAAGGTCCAGATCTATGACTCCTGTCCTATTCTGTATTCATGGAAAACTTCAAATGATCGAGAGAGATGTAGAGATGCCAGTTCACATCTGGTCTTGCATCTTTTTGCTGGCGAGTTCACCAAAAAATATAATAATAATCTTAACTTTCTCCCTTCATCTTCTAGAAAAGGTTCCAGGTCTTTGTGTGTGTAGGTTCAGGGTAGGGTTAAAACCCCTTTTGTATATTCCAGGGTGAAGAGGGAGAGGAAAAAGAAGGCAGAAGACAGAGGAAAGAGCTGGAGGAAACAAGGAGAGTCGATAGAGAAGATGGGGAGGGGAATTCAGGAGACAGGGGAGGCCGGAGAAGGAGGAGGAGGAAGACAGAAGCTCTGCTTTCAGAGGTCTGGGTAAGCCAAAAGGTTTCCAAACCATTGTCCACGAGGAGAAGAGGATGGGATGGGAGCTTCTGTCCAGGAGGAAGACAGCCATAGCTCAAGTACTGGGAAGAAAGTATGGGACTCATACACCTGGGAAGACAAGGGAATGACCAGTTGCAGGAAAACATGAAGCTGTGCCTTCACCCAAGGCTGTGTCCCAAGTGAACCTCTGATGGGGCTCCCGCACAGATGGCCAAGGACTAGTATTACCAAAGGGCTCAAGAGCCAAGAGCTGAATCCTGTGCATGTTCCTCTTGCACTTAATTCCTATCACTGCTTCCTTGTCTGGTCACAACCCTGAGAATCACACCACTATGTCAGGGTCACGATACTGAGTTGAGTTCCCCCTCTGTCAAATAACTGGATACGTGGCCACTTCAGGATCGAGTCAGAGTCCCCTCACCTGTGGGCTGAAGAAGCTGGACCTGAGCTATCTACACGTCACCTAGCTCTCCTGTGACCTTCTGAGGTCCTCGCCCATGTACCCAACAATCAGCACAGCCTATGAGAACGCTGCCAGCAGGGGACCCTGGGGGATGGTCAGGGAGAAGCCAAAGGAACAAGGGAGGTGTTCAGCTGAGTTTCCAGAAGGAAGAGGCTGCTTCACCCCGGCTGAGGGTGGAACACATTCCACAGGCTGAGGCGGTGCTGGGACAGGGTTTGTGCCCTGCACCCTCGTGAGGGCTCTGAACAATGGGGAAGAGGCACTGAGCAGACAGAGTCCCCACTTAGGTCTAGCACAAGGGTGTGAACCAGTAGAGCTGGGGACAGGGGACACAGATTCAAGGTCTGCCCTCTCTAGATAGATAGATAGATTTGTGGGTGTGTGGGGGGGGGTGGGGAGGGGGTGTGTGATGGAGCAGAAAGAAAAAGAAAAGAAACGATGTGCCTTCAAGCTGAGTTTCCCATGCATAAATAGATTTCATATGGTTAAAAAAAAAAAAAAAAAAGGTTGAGGAGAAATAATTTTATGAAGCCAGAAGAGAAGGGAGTACAGGTGCAGAGCTCTCCATCTTATCTGAAGGGCCAGCAGCCACTCAGCACATGGTGTTCTGGTCAGAAGTGGAGCTCCTGACCCTGAGGAGTCAACACCCTTGGTCACGGCTAAGGGACGACAGCCCTGCACATGGAGAAGGAGCCCTGCCAGTGTGGCTGCCCTGGTATGGGACTCGGAGTCTGCCCTTTGACGCTAAGATTAAGTGTTTGCATTTGTAAAATGGAGACAAGAATTCCTTGGTCCAACTCACCCTAGTGGCCACAGGAGGCAAGAAACACTAGATGACGGAATGGAGGGAGCGGGTGGATCTGGAAAGGCAGGCGTTAGAGCATCGGAACCAGAGTTAGACTCAGGGAGTCCTCAGCGTGGACATGCAAACTGGAGCCAGGGACGTGCATAAAGGAGCAAGAAGAGCAAACCCTGGGGACACCATTGGCTCCAGGATGGGCAGAGGACAAAGCACCAGAAGTGGAGACCCAGAAGGAAGGAACGAGAGCCACCAAGGGCTGACGGGAGGGAAGTGAGAGAATGATCACTTGAGCCAAGCAGACTTCTGAAGAAACGAGGCTTTTGTTCTTTTAACTCCTCTGTGTTCCCAAAAGTACAGCGGGGTCAGTCAGAGCAGAGAAAATGGCCACTTAGAGGAAAGAATACACGTGGCTTGCAAAGTCATTTTTTAAATTTTTGGCATCTATTGTAAGCCTCTGAGAAGCACAGGGCTCATCCATTCACCTGGTGGTTTGCTGTGTGGCCCTGGGCATCTTACACAACTTCTCTCTGCTAGATGTGAGCCAACATTTATCCAAGTCCTGAGTGGCCTGGGTTCGGAGGGGATGAACTGAGGATCCAGTTAGTCTTGAGCAACTGAGCCCAGAGGGGAATGTGTCACACCTCGCAGTCAGCTGGAGTCTGCATCTCTCCCAAAGCCCAAGCTGCCTTGGAATAGGACAAGGATGTAGAAGTCCTCTTCAAAAGAATCCCACTTGCCATTTAAAAATCTTTCAGTCCAACAACACCCAAAACAAACCCATTGCAATAGCCAGCATTAATGGAAAACCCTCTGGATGCAGACCATTGGACAGGACCTGAGGAGAGTTAAGGAAGGCACAAAATCTGGGACCCTGCCCTCCACCTTGGAGGGACAACAGACTCTTCTATGTTGACTAGCAGCCAGGCTCTGCCGTTGCTACAAATATACAAACAAAAAGCAGTCAGAGCCCAAGCAGAAGTCAGCAATTCTTCAGGGATCAGAGAAGGCTTTACAAAGGAGACACCATCTGAAAAGGGACTAACGATTAGGATTTCAACTTTCAGAAGAGAAAATGTATTCTGAGCTCAGTGTAGAGCAAAACTCTGGCAACAGGTAAGTAGCATTCTATTCAAGGAATAAGTTGATGGTTTGGGACTTCATTCTTTATTCAATGCAGAGTCAAGAAACTTGTTTAAGCATAGGGGTGGTAGGATTGGTCCTGAAATTTAGATAGAGTTTTCTAGCCAGGATGGGGAGTAGACTAGGAGGTAGAGTTACCAAGGGAGGAGAACTCTTGAAAAACTACTATCAATTCAGAAGAGAAATCACCAGAATTCTAAGGGAATAAGTGTTGATATTGCAAAGATCAAAAAACAAAAGGCAAACACCACATGATCTCATTTACATGTGGAATCTAAAAAAATTGATCTCCTAGAAGTATAATATGGCTTAGTGTTCAACAGAGGCTAAAGAGGCTAAGGAGGCTGGGGAGGCTAGGAAGTGGCTGGGAGGGGTGGGGTGCAGCAGAGGCTGAGGAGGCTGGGGAAAGCCTGAGAAGGCAGGGAGAGGCGGGGAGAGGTTTTTCTATGAGTACAATATTATATAGAAGGAATAAGCTCTGGTGTTCTGTTGCACCAGCCGACAATAATGTATTTACGTATCAAAATAGCTAGGAAAGAAGATTTTGAATGTTTTTACCTCCAAGAAATAATAAATGTTTAAGGTGACTGATGTGCTAATCTAATTTTATTATTACACAATATATATATATGTACCAAAAAGTCATTGTACCCTACAAACATGCATAACCATTATGTGTGAATCAATATTTTTTAAAAAGATGGTTTCAAGGTTTTCCAGAATGTGTCAATAAAAAACACAGAAGGCACAGTATTAGGAGAGTGAAATGTAAATAAAATTATTTCTAAACAAGTTGAGCCTGCCATGGCAGAATATAAAGGTCTTGAGCCCAGGAAAAAAGACTCTCCAAAAGTGAGTCAGGGATCTGGACTGGAGGTCAGTGCACAGGTTAGTTAGTTCAAGGTCAGTGTCTGAGCAGAGGCCTTTCAAAAGAAAGTCCCTTCAAGAGGTTACACTCAACAATAAGATCCAGTCACACTGCCTCAAGCAGGCAGACCTGTGATGCCTACAGAGATTGAGGCGCCATCTCAGCAACAAAAGCAGCAGCAGAGTTGTGTCTGGGACCTGTTGAAGAAAAACACCAGAAGACCATGACCTATTCACTGAGGGGAAGGGTGGTCAGACCACCACCACTTAGGAGTCTAAATTCATTCATTCATTCATTCTCTCTCTCTCTCTCTCTCTCTCTCTCTCTCTCACACACACACACACACACACACTCACACACACACTCACCTGTTCAACATGCACTTGACCCTGTAGAGAGCTACACAACATGAGCCTGTCTGTGCAGTGAGCAGTGTCTACTGCAAGCTCTGGCGTGGGATGCCCGGGGAGAGAGAGGGACTAAGAAGGGGAGAGGACGGACGAGAGCCAAGAGCCGACTGAAGAAATGTTGTCAAAGGAGAAGGAGTCAAAGAAGAATCCAAGAGTGAGAACTGGGGGATATTAAGGTCATGTAAGTCAAGGAGGGGAGGCGGGAGGGCCTTTAACCCACTAGATTTTATAAGAAGAAAGAAGTCTGAGAAAAGGCCTCTGGTGAACTTGAGCTTCAGGGTTACCAAATGTGCTAAAATTTTCAGCCTCTATGAATGATGAAAATAGAAGCCAATCTATAAAGGTGAGGATTGGGGGACAATGAAATGAAGACACTATGGTATCTTTCAAAAGTTCATCAAGGAGGGAAGAAGGAAAATTGAGGAATGGCCCAAGAGAGAAACAGAGCTAAGGCAGTATCTTTAAGGGCATTTGCTAGTTTGTAAAGTGAAAAAAAAAAATTTATTAGGTAATAGCAGTAATAGTTAGCATTTATTGAGCATTTACTGTGTATGGTATATGGTTAATATTACTTAACCTCTGGAGAGAAATTAGCCTCCATTACCTGCCAGGAGAAACAGAGACTTAGATTAAACAATTAACTCAAATCCCAGAGTTGCGGAGGGGCAAAAACAATAGGGGAAAATGATCAACATGACCATGGGACAGTGAATTCCAGATGTTCCACCCCAGGGAAGGGAGAGCATTGGACTTGGTTCAGAAATTTCCTACAGTCTGCCCCATTCATTCCCAGGAGCATCTATGTGGAATTTTATGTAGTGATTGCTTATGTGAACGATTCACAAATCAACATTCATTAACAGAAGACAATAGTGTGGCCCAAGAGCCACACTTAAAGAGAAGAATTCAGCGAGGGCAGGAATGATCTTGGTTATGGTCAAGAGGGTTCTGAAACAAGAGTGTGGTTTTCCAGGGGGAACCCAAGGGGACAGAGTGCTCTGGGGGAAGGGGCACAGGAGCAGCCTAATGAAGTGGGTAAGAAGAAAGCTTCACCAGAGTAGAGAGTATGAACGAGTTCCTGAGAGAATTAGTTACTGAGATACAATTAAGTAAAGCCAACAATGTCCTTTAAAGACAGATAAGTCTCAAGGTCATGGTAGAGGAAGGTCTGGGAATGACTTGTACCCTAGGCAGTGAATAAGGAAGATCACTCAGAGCAGTTTCCCAGGGGAGGGCAGGATCAGGGCAAGCCTGGAGCATTTAGAGAAGATATGATCTACGATCTTACTTCCAGTCTAATAGCACTTTGGCCAAACTGACCACAGTTTATAAAATGCTTTTATTATCACTCTATGCTAATACACCTTTTATTTTTTTTTTCAAATAAAGCAAAAACCAGAGTATACCTGTCTTTCTCAAGCTACTTGAGCCATATAAAGGTTACACTGTCTTCTGACCCCAACTTCTCTCCCAAACATCTGACAGCGGCTGTCTTGACCTTTGGAAGGTAAGAGCACATAGATTTGTCCATGATGTTGTGCATACATTCTCACCTCTGTGACATGTCAGTGTCTAGATTATAGTCTTTCCTTCACTTACTCTACATTCATAAGCACTAAACAGCATATAAAGCAGACATATTTCACCCATTTATACAGGCAAAAATAAAGTCCCCTTACTTTCCATTTGTATTTTATCAGCAAAAGCAATTTGGAGAGGACCTGAAATGATCCAGACAGTTGCTATGGTTTTCCTTGTAGACATAAGTTCGCACCCCCAGGAAATGGATTGGCACATAGTTTCCAGGTTTCCCAGAACCTAGTAACTGCACCCTGCTCTGCTGACTCAGTCATGAGCCAGGGTCTGGCCAGAGCATCTAACTACACAGGCAAATGAAAGCCTCGCTCACTGTCAGGCCCTCAGCGTGTCAGAGAAGACAGCCTCAGGGAACAGCCTGAGGATCCATGATGGCACCACCTTCAACTGTCCATAGTCCAAGGCAAGCCTGCTCCACAGACTGGGAAATGCAATAAAGATTTTAATGGAGGTTTTATTATGGGCCGGGAAGATGATATTTGGTTATCCAATTGGCAACCTGCTCTGAGAAACAAGCAGCTTTCTTTCATGTGGCCACTCTGACATGCTTAGATCCTGCCGAAGGTGGAGGAGGCAGAGCTCTGAATTTTTGGCAACTCAGCATAGCCTTTGTGGGTGATGCCCAGGCAGCTCAAAGTTGGAGCTGCAAAGTCAGACCCACAGAAGGGCTGGGCTGGTGACCAGGAGCAAGGCTTAGCAAAACGTCCTCAGGCCAGCCTAGAGAGAAGGCCACACCTCTGTTGCTCACCCAGATGGGACACCCAGCACTGCTGACAGGTCCCAGAGGACCCTCGAGTCTTCCATGATGCTGCAATTACAGCTGGAGATCCAGATCCCAAGATCATCCAGGTGTATTTTTTATTTTCTTTTAGAAAAGGTCCATTCTAGTCGGGGACTGCTGGGAAATTTGTTGAAAAATACAGAATCTGGGTTTATACAACAAAGACATTGATTTTGATAATCATTCAGTATTGGAAATATATTTATTGGGATATCTGAAAGAAGGGGAGACAATATTTTTATTGTAGTGAAATATACATAATATAAAATCTACCATATTAAGTATTGTAAGTGTACAGGTCACAGGCACTAAGTATATTCACATCAAAACAAATTATTAACCAAGAGTCATTCTGTGTCTAACATTGAGTGGAATCATTCTTGGAGAAAAAAAAACTGTTGATCTTAAAATACATATAGTAGAACTATCATAAGCAGAATACTGTCCTCTAGCTGAGGAGGTTGCTTCTCATGGCAGTGCAGGTTAACAACTCTGAAACCACGTGTACAAATCAGTAACTGGATGATAGGTGGTGAAGCCAGATTTTTCACTGTTACAAATAAAGATGGGGGTAAGGCTGGAATGAACCATGTGGTATTAGACTTTAATCAGAAATATCAGTGGGAATTTGCTCAGCTTGATATAAATACTGATGTCTGTATGTGAAAATAATTAGTTGTGTTATATACATGTACATATACATGGTATACATACATACAAATTGTTTTTAAATTCAAAAAATAGAGGTATGTCAAAAAACATGGATGCCAACTTAAAGAACTACCAATGGCCCAAACAAATAATTTGAAAAACAACAATAAAAAGTATAATGTAGTATTGTATTAAGTAACCCAAAATATGAAATAAATATCCATAAAATCATACTGACTCAAATGAAGGATTGAAGGATTGAATAAATAAATAATGAGAGAGAGTAGAAAAAAATCTCTCAAACAGAAGAATACTAAATAGTCTCCCCTCTCTAAGAGTGAAGTATAGTCCTCAACCCCTTAAATGTGGGCTATACTTACTATCTTGCATACAAAGCTTATAAAAAGGGTGAAATAAAGAAGTCGCATATTAGGTATCTTATGTGAGCCAGAGACCAACTAGAGTGGGTCAGCAGCATCAAGTGAGGTTGATGGCATATACTCTTATTGGGGATCGTGTCTCCTCTCTGTTCATTTCAAAAAACCATAGTTCCAGTCTAACCATGACAAAAACAGGAGCAAAACTCAAATTTGGGGCCTTTCTACAAATTATAAGAGCAGTATTCTTCAACATTGCCAGGGTCATCACAATCAAACAAAGTCTGTAAAACTGTCACATCCAAGAATATCCTCAGTATTGAAAAATACAGAAAGTATTGAAAGTTCAGAAGTGAATGAAGCAAACATTGTTGAGAATGAAATCTAGTGGATTCCATCCAGTGGCCACTAATTATTCCCCTAATCCTATAGACAATGGGAAGAGACTAAGAGAGAAATATGATCCAACTATGGAAAACATCACTCACCATGTCAGTTTGATCGGATGTCAAGCTATATGTCATTACACAGCTTATGCTGTGCCATCATCTCTCACCAAAATAAAAATCAAGGCATGTTAGACAGTAAATGATTTTGTGAAATCTTTTCAATATAACACTTATGTATAGCATTCATAGAGCTACATTTAACAAAACAGCATGATTTCTGCACTCTCTTGATAAGATAGAGGTATTCAAGATACAATAATAAAAGCCAATCTTGTTTTTAAAAACATTCAACATACGTTTCTACCTTCTATAGTGAAGATTACGACTATAGTATGTAGTTTTATTATAATATGATATAGCATTATTGAACAAAATGCTGCCTTTTGGAAGTTAAGAATATCTTTTAATTTGGCCCACAAATTACAGAAAGACTGACCTCAGATTTCCAGATCTACACTCTCCTGTTCCCAACTCCCACCCATTGCCACCCACCCTGGCTCCCCTGGAAAGAAAGTGGGGACACCAAAGAGAAAAACAAAGCAAGTGACTGGTTCAGAGTAACCAGTCACTTCAGAGAGCACAGATCACCATGGGGCACCCTGCGAGCTTGCTCCACTCCAGCAAGCAACAGTTTATCACCTGGCTAGGCAGCGGCTCTTTGTCATCAGGCTACATTCATACAAAAGAAACTGAAAATACCACTGAGGTCTCCAATCCTATAACATCTAGATCATTTCTTTAAAAGGTGAAGTCTCCAAGGACACAGTGGGTTCCATCTACATTCTGGGTATAACACTTAGGGATATAATAAAGGAAGATATTTTGTCTTTTTCCCTGGCATATCTTAGTGACTAGGAACCATACCTTGAACCTAGTAGATGCTTAATAAATATGAGTAAAGTAGTTATTTCTTTGGAAGATGTGACTCAATTGCATTGTTTGGTTATTTGTATCCACAGTCACATGATGCTTATCATGTATCTTAGCACTGATCTATGCCCTTTATATACATTAACTCATTTAATCCTCACAATAATCCTGTTAAGCAAATACTGTTACTTTCACTTTAAAGACGAGGAAACTGAGGCATGGAAAAATTAAGTAACTGGCTAAAGATCTCTCAATAAGAGGCAGAGTTGGAATTTGAACCCCAGAGTTCAGAGTCAGAATTTGGCTCCTGATCCTACCTAAGGTTGCCTCTGTGTTAAGTCCACCCTATTCTGGCCATGGGTTGGGCACTGGTTTTGACACTGTCACTTGTAGGACAACATCTCCCTGGTTAAAGTGACCTTTGCATTGTGGACACATGACAAGATGGTGGGAGAGGAACCATCCCCAGGGTTTTGACACTGGAAGTTGGAAGAGAAGTTCTTTGGCTTTAGAGGGTTGGACCAGGAGGCATGTGGATTCTGGAAGAACTGAAGGAGGGGAGGGGAGGGGAGGCCTAACCCTTGTAGGAGACAATTCAGACCAACACAAGGCAAGGGAGCAGGAGGCGAGGGTACGTGAAGGACAGAATGAGGAGATTGCTTGCATCCCTGTGAAACTAGTCTTGAAAACCAGGATCTGGTCCTGTTCCCCCAGTGCTGAAGATTGAACACCCAAGATACACCAAGGCAAGAGCAAAAAGTTTATTTAAAGGATAGAATAGACAGAGAGAGAGAACCCTTCAGAAAGGAGGGGTCCAGAACTGGTACCCCAGGGAGAGTGGTCCTGCCCCTTATACAGATGTTAGGTCTCTCTTTTTCTCAGGCTCCCTCCTCCTGCCCTCCTTACCTGAAGACCAAAAGGGCAGGAAGAGAGCCATCCAGTGGGTATTAATTAATAACTTCTTGCTGGGAGGCACAGTTCCCTGGAGGCAGGTGACCTTGGCAACTGGTTGGAGGAGGGGGAGGTACTCTGGAGGTATTAGCATTTTCTGTCCTTTGAATCAGCCCCCATATTCCTGATCCAGTCATTCATTATCTACACTGACTGTCCCTTTGCCCCATCTCACCTACTTCTAGGTGTGACTGTATCCCTCCATGAGATCCATGAATCCAAGGACTTTCTATTACACCTCCAAATATGGCCCCCACACACTTTTTAGTATTTAAGCTCTTAGAGTTGGGTTTATGTGTCTTTCAAATAAAACCACCATTTATTTGTTGGAGGATGAATGAATTAATAAAAGGTAAATAAGTGAATGAATGAGTAGCCCCAATTAATACAACTCATCAGTTTTTTCATAAATAGAAGTTGCACCATGCACTGTGGCCAGTGTAGAAAATAAAGCAGGGAACATGGGACATCCTGCTCTTATAGGGAAGACAGGAAGTTAAAATAACAAATTGCAACCAGATGGGCAGAGCCCACTGGAATTGAAACAACCTGGGGTAGCTGAGGTGCAGATTGTGACATTGAGGAGGGGCTTAATATAAGCAAAGAAGATAGGCAGGCACCAAATAAGGCAGAGCATGGAAGATCCTTTTAGAAATTTAGATTTCACTCTGAGGTCAATGGCAGGAGGAGTGCTAGGGATCTGCAGTGTCAGCAATTCTGCTGGGGTGAGGAGAATGCTCTCAGTAGTGCAGTAAAAGAAAATGGTAGGTCAACTTAGGGTAATCAAGAAGGGTCCAGAGTTACCCAGGAGATTAAAGTTTAGGTTATAATACCACCTGGAACCAGAACCAGAGGAAAACTTAGGGATCATCTTTTTTTTTAATTTGTTCTTTTCAATTTTACATGACAGTAGACTCTATTGTGAGAGATTTATGCAAACACATAGGGATCACCTTGAGAACAGTTGCCTTGTTCTAGAGACTTGAAGGTCTCAAGAGGATGTGTTCTTCCAGAGTCACCAGCTAGTTGGTGACAGAGTTAAGACTACATCCTGGATTTTGTGATCTCCTCAAATACTTGTCATCCCACAAGGCCATTCTCTTGCCACTTTTTCTGTATCCTATCACTTCTACTCAGGAAGGAGTTGATATAACCTGGTTTCCTCCTGCTGTTCTTCAGCTCACAAACAGATATTTACAAAGACCAAAACAACCATGCCTTACTGGAACAGTATCTACTTCATGCTTTGAATACAGCCCTTGCTGCTCGGCCACTGCAACTTATTTTAAAAATGGACATGTTTCTTTCTCTTCCTCTCTCCTCACTCCTCCCTAATCTCAGGAGAAATAGGGTTTCCTTTCTTCCCAATTTTAGGCAGATTTATCAGTCCTTGAGCACACACCCACCATAGGAACCAATAATCCAGACTTTGGGGATGGCACCAGAAGATCTCAGAACTTACTATCTCCCAAATTAACAAATGAATTACAACACCCACCTAGAACTGTGGAACGTATACAGCCTTTGAATCACCTCTTTAAAAGCCCCATGATTCTGCAGATGGGCAGAATCACAGCCTCTGGGACAGGAGTCCCCTGTGTTTCTCCTTTGTTACCAAAGAAATAAACTTTTTCCTTTTTCTCAAAACCATGTCCTCCTTATTGGATTGGATTGGCATTGGGGACCAGGATGGTATCAGCATCATATCAATATTGGCACCAGATCTGCCATTTTAGGTCTGGAGCCATTTTATCTAGAGATTCTGAGGCAAGGCTGCTTACCCTCCTGTAAGAACAGGTGCCTGCTAAAGGGTCGACCCCACCCCAGCCATGGTGTAACTCCTAAGTAGCTTGTGAGATTCCTCTTGCGGGCTATAGAGCTGCTGCTCTCCTCGGAGGGACAGCCTGTCAGCTTCATGCTACGACAATAAATCTCCCGCACGGGATTCCAGGGTGGTGTGGTCCTCAGACTTTGCATGGACTCTGCGAGTGATATTTCAGACGGAGCTTTTGGTAACAATACTTTTGGACATAGCAGACCATGACCCTGTCGTGTCAGGTCAAGCCACAGGACCAAAAACTAGAAACTGGACTCTATGAAGGACAGGGAGAAAGCCAGCTAGAACTATGTTAGGTGATGGAGGTGGTGGAGGAGCAAAGCACCATGAAACCTGTGCGTGCCCACGCAGGACAGAACCACCAATCAGGTGCTGACACAATGGCCTGTCAATCAGCGGGGTCTCCTGGCCAATCCTGGATCTTAGCCAGCTCCCCCAACCAACCCCAGTGGGACAAGGGACTCTAAAAATCCCTTTTCCAGTCCCAAGTCCTCCCTTTCTGCTCTAAGCTCAATAAAAATTCCAGTCCAGTCAGCCCCCTGAGCTTCTCAGACTCATCCTTCTCAGGGTCTCACCCAGGGGCGAAATCTCACTAAAGCCAAGGTCCAACAGCCTTTTAAAATCTGCCTCCTTTTGGTCGCTGCTGCCTAACCTTACAAACTATATGAAAGGACATTCGCAGAGTCCACGTCAAGTCCAAAGACCAAACCACTCTCACGCAAGAGAGTCATTGTCAGTAGCGCGTGGCAAACCAACTAGCTGTCCCTCCAAGGAGAGCAGCAGCCTGTGGGCACTCACAGAGCAGCTTTATAGCCTGCAAGAGGAATTTCATAAGCTGCTTAGGAGTTGCCTCCTAAACTGTGGTGAGGTGGGTCCTAGGCTGGGGTGGGGTGGATCCTTTAGCAGGCACCTGTTCTTAGGGGAAGTTAAGAAGCATTGTCTCAGAATTGGTACCTCTAGATAAAATGGCTCTTAACTTACCATGGCAAATCTGGTGCCAATATTGATCTGACGCCAATACTATATATGATTTAAGTTCAATCTAGCAGGAAGAATTTGGAGTGCAGAGGAAACAGCAGCAGGTACTAGTGGTAGTTCAGGAAGACAACCTGTTCAGGGATGGAGCGTTGAGAGGCAACTGGCAGCCTGGACCATGGGAACTGTAAATGCAGGAACAAGAAAAAGTCATCCTGACTGGCAGGTGGGCTGGCAGGAACCAACGTGACCTCAGCCTAGGGTGAGCATCAGGACCCTTGCTGGTAAAGAAAAGCATAAGCATAACCCCAGAGGCACTTGGACAGATAGAAAATAGCTAAACTGTGACCAGACCCTAGAAACCTACTCAATAGAATGAAGTTCAGGGTGAGTGGTGGCCCACACTCAAGTCACTCTGTGACCAGAACCAGGGCACAAAGTCCAGTAAGGTGGCAGACATAGGACAGTCTTCTAAATACTGGGGGTCTAGGCCAGAGTCATTTCTGCTTCCAATGAATATTAGTTCCAAAGCCTGGCACAGGCCTGCAATGAGCCCAATGCTTAGATCCCCCTAAAATTCACTTGTTGAACTCCTAATTCCTTCTACTGGGAGACTGGCTGCTAGGGATGATTAAGTCCAGAGAGCAGAGCCCTCAGGGGTGAGACTGGTGTCCTTATAAAAGCCCCTGAGGGCTGGCCTCTTCCACCACATGAAGACCAGTGGGAAGACATCAATGATGGATCCACAGCAGGCTCTCACAGACACCAGACGCGCCAGTGTCCCCAGAGTCTCCATAGCTGTGAGAAATAAATTTCTGTCTATAAGCCACCCAGTTTATGGTATTTTGTTGGAGGAGCTTAAATGAATTAAGACAGGCTAATCCTATGGGTGGAGTCGGGAGATCCCAGTCATGGGAGGAGATGGGAGAAAAGACAAAAACCCAGGCCAAACCTAACATCCGCTTTCTGTAGAGAGCTCATGGTTTATGACTGTGGACACTGCTCTGACAACCTTACCAAGCAAAACACGTGACACAGACACTGTCACAAGAAAGCAATTAGTTTTTATCTACCATTGAGCTACAAGAATAGCTTCGATCCTCAAAATGTAAGTGTTGGATGAATGGACATTCATCTGCTTAAAATAGATATGTAGGCGTTTCATGTTCTAAGAGTCATTTCCACATTTTCACACATGACTAAAAACTCTTAAAAAGTAATTATAAATATAGAGAGATCAAAAAGTTGCCTATTTTATGATTCGGATTATATAACATTTTTAAAAATTAAGATTTCAGAGATATAGAACAGATCAGTGGGTTCCAGGGGGTAAAGATGAGCAACCTCCTAGCTAGCAAGGAGATTCCACCTAGGTACAGTAGTTCTGTGTCTTTTCTGAGATGGAGGTTATATGAAGTATATATGGGATTTAAAAAACTGTAGAATTATACACAAGACATACAAGAAAGATGACAATGCATAAAACCAGTAAAATCTGCTATCTAGCTAATTGTATTGTGTCTATATCAATTTCTTGGTTTTGATCATGTACTCTGGTTACACACAGGTACCCATGGGCAAAACTGGGTGATGGGGACATAGGACCTCTCTGTATTATTTTTACACATTTTTGTGAGTATATATTTATTTCAAATTAAAAAGTTAGGCAAAACAGTCTATTCACGGTCAATAGCAATGTGTGAACTTAACCCAGATCCTGATTAAACAGAAAATTCATGAGACAACTGAAGATTTGAACAAGGATTGAATATTGGATGATATTAAGAAATTAATTTTACTTTTTATATAATAATAGTATTGAGGAATTTTAGGACTCTTTGCCCTTTTTTTAGATACATGTGAAATATTTATGACTGAAATGATGTAACATCTGAGGTCGCTTCAAATAATATGGGAAGGGAGATGAACCCACAGGAAAGAAACGAGAATGACCCTGAATTAGTAATTGTTGAAACTAAGAATACATCTTTGTGCTATTCTTTTTACTTTAGCATATATTTGGAGAATTCTAGAGTAAGAAAATTTTTAAACAATACTACTTCAATCCAAAAATGACTTTAAAAAACAAAGAATCCCACTCGAGAACTCCTATCACTTGTTGCTTACTAACAGGTTCCCATCCTAGAGGGTAATATACCTATTGGAACATATGTCTTATTATTAGATCACATTGGAGCAAGTTCTCCCCAGCTGATCATGAAGGAAGTTTTCATAAAGATCACTGCATAGAGGAAAATGGTCAGTTTGACATAGAAATTCTCTTGGTCACAGTATTTTGGGAGGTGTAAAAGCCACCACTAACTTTTTGTCACTCTTCCTCCCTTGCTTCAGTGACTTTATTGCCTGATTTTCTCCAGCAAATATTTCTTTCATCAATCTTTATAATCATTTATCCCCCTTCACTTTAGCTTAACCTCTAATTCACTATTTTGAAAGATTAAAAAAGAAAAATAGAGATGAGTGTAAATTGTTCCAAGAAGCTTGCTTATTTTCTTATTTGTATTTTTCCATATCCAACTCACTAGGGATATCCTGAAAGATAGCTACATAGTTTTCTTTTATAAGCATTTATTAAGGACCCTGGGTTGCTGTTTTCTCATTTATTCCTAACAGCCACCCACTATGATAGTAATATTGGCCCACTTCACACTAGGAATCTGAAATGTAGAGGTTTCCCCTGAAAGTCGCAAAGCCTGTATAGGATAAAGTGAAATTGAAATTTCTTAAAGAATAAAACAACTCAAAACTCATTTTCTTCATTCAGCCACTCTAAATTTTAATTTGAGAGCCTTAAACCCTTTGAAGAATCATTTACAGAAACTTTCTTACAGATCCCCCATCTCACACTCATGCACTTGTAGTGAACTGCAAGAATAATAAAGAGTAAATCTTTCTACACACTGTTGATACCATGGACTCTCCCCATCAAACCTCAACAGATAATCTCTGCTCTAGAATATCCTGAACCATTCACATGAGATTACTACAAAGAGAGGTTTTCAGAACAGAACTAACATTGAAAGGGTTAAACCATTTTTTATTTTTCAACTTGCTAAGTGTTTAATAATTAAAAGAGCCGTAGTTGTCTCCATCAGGACTGCTGAATTCACAGCCAAACAGGACTCAAATCTTCTCAGTTGCTATCCATGAGCACCATGGCCCACCTTCCTTGAAGAGAGGCCACCCACTTGCTTTCCTCCTTAAGATAGAAGTCTTGGAGTATTTCACTTTATCTCTTTCCTTTTTTGCCCTCTCTCCTTTCCAGTGGTCAATCCAGTCCTTCCCTACAACCAAATATTGCAAATTTCAGAGCCATTGAGACTTCCTTCCCTCCATGACCACTCCAGTCCTCTATGTACCAGACCAAGAGGGAGGTGGGCCACCTGGGATGTGCTGGCAGTGCAGGGGCGAAGTCTGGAGTCAGAGGCTTCCTGGAGACCTGCCAGAGTGTCTCCAGAGATCTTAGGAGTCAGCTGCCAAGGACATGGCCCCTTAATCTCCTGCTCCACCTTTTAAAGAGACACTGTATTTGGAGGAATTGTCAGGCAAAACTTTGGCTGGAAATTGAACCGCTCTGGGAGCTGCTACCTCTTTGGGTGGATGAAGACTACTGAAAATTGTCCCTTTCATGCTCTGGCATGGAGAAGCACTGCCTACTGTCCCTAAAACCTAATCTGTTAAGAGCTCCTGTCCTCAAAAGCAAGCTTGTCTAAATTTAAGAATAAATCTTGATCTAAACTGAATCATATTCTTCTCAAAGAACCACATATAGAAAAGCAACCCCAGGTATGAGAAAAACTATACCTCATTCTTGAGTGAGAGATTGAGAACTGGGAGAAGTAGAAAATGGTGTTATCAGAAACTAAAAAAATTCAGTCTACACAGCCAAATGGGATGTCGGGGTGGAAGAGGAGCTTGGTTCTTGTGACTTTATCAATGGTCAATTCACTCCACAAACAAGGCCACTGAGCCTTCCCAGCAGAGACTACTGTCCAAATGGCTCATTGAAAGTTAAGAGGATTGACTTCCAGCTAGATTCCCTGGCTGGCATTTGGACCAATGCCTTTGAACTAAAACTTGCTTTTTCTTCCTCTTTATACCAGCTGGCCATTCCTCCTCTTGTTCTTGATGTAAGTCTCCGATCACTCACTCCATCCCCCACATCCATTCTGCCCTCTGCATTTGAAGATGGCATTTCTACCAGGCATGTGGTTAGATTTGGCAGTGGAGGGCACTGGTAGAAGAGCAGAGAACAGGAGAGAAAAATAGAGATATTCTCCCTGACGACTACTTCCCTGCTTCAACATGGCTCCAAAATGACTGCACCCTTCCCACAGCTTCCACAGAGAAGTCCCTCCCTCCTAACTCAGCTATCAAAGGGCTCCCACCACCTCTCCCCCAAGCCTTGTCCCCTCAACCCTAGGTTTGGAGACCGCTTCCTGGTGTTCCTTGTCTATGGGTGCTTCCACACTCCTTGTTTGTTTCCTTGACACTCTGCCTTGCTTTCTGAAGCAGCACCTTCATTACAGCCTCTGTATTTGAACCTTCTAAAGTAAATTCCGTTTCCTGCCTGGACCCCGCCTGCCCTCAGCAGACTCAGCTCCTGGCTGTGACACTAACGCTCCAGGAAGAATCCTGCCTCGGGGTCTTTCCATTTTCCTTTTCATTTCTCAGGAAAGTTCTTCTCCTAGGTTTCTCCCCAACTCATGCTTTCACTGCCTTCAGGTCTCTTAAATGTCACCTACAGACACCTCGCCATGCTGAAGTCCCCAGCCACCCAACACAGCCCCATCCTTTGAGCCTGTCACTCTGCCCCCTTCCCCTGCCCTCATTGTCTTCACGATGCTTTTGACCATTTGACAAATTATCTAGTTATCGATTTGTTTACTGTGTCTCTTATCTGGCTAAAATGGAATCTCCTTTGTAGTTTATGACTAAACCTCAACCTGCTGGGAATGTGGTAGGTGCTCAACAGACATTGACTGACTGAATAAATGTACCGTGAAGACACTATTTGACTCTTTCCTCATACCTTCTGTATGAACTCCGCATGCTGCCTTTTCTCTTTACTCTCTATCCACCCTCTTACGTAGTAATTATTGAGTATTCAAAGGTTCTAGGAATTTCACTCAGAGACATTGGGTGCAGAAATCAAAGCAGGAAGGGAGAATAATTCACAAAGTCTAACTACCACCAGGATTGGGGATCTATTCAAAGCTTCCAGAATTGGGAATAAGGTAAAGGAGGAAATCTGTGCATCCAAAGTAGGAGTGAATTATTTTAAAGGTAGATCAAGGATGTATGGGACTGGGCTAAAAATCAAAGAAGGAGAAGATAGCACATCCTTAAAAGAAGGGCCCATGTGCTGTGGTCTCTGAAGCAAGAGTGTCAGAGTCCTCTAGCTTATTGCCTGATGCAGTCACACTGGTCATGCAGTCATACGTGTACCTAGAGTAATAATGTCCATCTCATTCCACCATCCTTCCCACCCCCACATCCCCTCCCCTCCCCTCACTCCCCTCTGACCAATCCAAAGTTCCTTTATTCTTCCCAGCATGCCTCCCAACATTATGGATTGTCATCCACTTATCAGAGAAAACATTCAGCTTTTGGTTTGGGGGGATTGGCTTATTTTGCTTAGCCTGATAGTCTCCAGTTCCATCCAATTACCTGCAAATGCAATAATTTTAGTCTTCTTTAAGGCTGAGTAATATTTCACTGTGTATATGTATCATAATTTCTTTATCTATTCATCTGTTGAAGAGCATCTAGGTTGGTTCCATAGTTTAGCTATTGTAAATTGAGCTGCTATAAACATTGATGTGGCTGCATCACTGTAGTATGCTGATTTTAAGTCCTTTGGGTATAAATCAAGGAGTGGGATAGGTGGGTCAAATGGTGGTTCCATTCCAAGTTTTCTGAGGAATCTCCATACTGCTTTTCATAATGGTCACCCCAATTTGCAGTCCTGCCAGTAATGTATGAGTGTACCTTTTCCCCCATATCCTCACCAACACTTATTGTTGTTGTATTCTTGATAATTGCCATTTTACCTGGAGTAACATAGAATCTTAGAGTAGTTTTGACTTGCATTTCTCTAATTTCTAGAGATGTTGAACATTTTTTTATATATTTGTTGATTGACTGTGTTTCTTCTTCTGTGAAGTGACTGTTGGTTCCTTAGCCCATTCAACAAATGGTGTTGGGAAAACTGGAAATCCATATGTAGCAAAATGAAATTAAACCCCTATATCTCACCCTGCACAAAACTCAATCAGAGTGGATCAAAGACTTAGGCACTAGAACAGAGACCCTGCACCTAATAGAAGAAAAAGTAGGCCCAAATCTTCACTATGCAGGCTTAGGAACTGACTTCCTTAACAAGACTCTGAAAGCACAAGCAGTAAAATCAAGAATCAATAAGTGGAATGGATTCAAACTCAAACACATCTTCTAGCAAAGGAAACAATCAAGAACATGAAAAGAGAGCCTACAGAATGGGAGGAAATCCTTACCACATGCACCTCAGAGCACTAATCTCCAGGATATATAAAGAAACAAAAAAAAAACTTAACACCAAACAAACATACAAATAACCCAATCAATAAATGGGCTAAGGAACTGAACAGTCCATTTTAATCTTATAGGACCACCATCATACAAGTGGCTATTGACCATATGTTGTTATGCAGCATAGGACTGTTCATCATTCTAAGTTTTTTTCTTGTAATGCAGTTATTGATATGCTTGGATTTAGGTTTGCCATGTCACTCTTTATTTTCTCTTTGTTTCTTCTCTTTTTTTTTTTTGTTTCTCTAATTCCCTTCTACTGACTTCTTTGGGATTCTTGGAACATTTTTTTTTTCATATCCCAATCCACCATTTACTTTCAAGAGCCCTCAAATAAAATAAATAAATAAAAAAAATTAAAATAAATAAAAAAATAAAATAAAGCCCTGTGCATTATGTCCTGACTTTGCCTTCAGAGGGAGAGACAAGGTAGAGTGCACCTACTTACTGTGAACCAGAGACTTCCTGAGTCATGTTTAAAATTATATATATATATATATATATATATATATATATATATATATATGTATATATACACATACACACACACACACACACACACACACACTCCATATTTTCTAATTTAAAAAATAATAATAAAAAAATAAAATAGCCAAAACAGTTGCCTTACCTAGATTTGTCCTTCAGAGGGATGGGTAATTTCTCCATTTCTGACTCCAGTGGCATGACCCAAGATTATTTGGGCTCCAGATAAACACTAAGAAAAAATTCAAAAATCTAAAAAACAATGCTATTCTTGGATGCATGAGTGTTTATTAGTTGAATAAATTACAGTGAACTGAACCTGGGCTCCAAAATTCAGGAGCCAAGTCCACTCTATCCTTGGAAATCAAAACCAGCTTTAACTGGGTACTAATGGTGCCACTTGCATCTGGTGTTAGGTAGGAGTTACCTTTTCTTATCCCTAAGGGAACTGTGACACTTGCTGAGTACTTTCACATGCAGGCATTGTGCTAGGGACTTTTCACAATGCAATTATGCATTTAGTTTCTCACCACAACCAGAAAAGGAGTTATGCAATTTAGTTTCTCACCACAACCAGAAAAGGAGTTCTTATTTACACCATAAGTAGGATGGGAAATCTGAGGCTCAGTAAGGGCTCAAGAGCCCCACTTGAGTCTTGCTCCAGCGTCTCCTCTTCCTCTTGCTCTGCTGGGCTTGGCAGCCATGCTCAGGTTTGATGGCTCTTTGTATCTCCAGGGCTTTTCACCCAGAAGAGCCATATACATTCATTCATGAATTTAATGATTCATACTGCCTATGTCTTGTTGGGTTTTATTTTTCTCTTTGCTTCCTATCTATTTCCATTGGTCTTCCTTGATCCTCACTTTATTCTCAAAAGGAACCCCGAACCTCTCAAAAATCTGGCATCCAATATCTGCTCCTGTGGAAACACTGGAATGACTAACTAGATTTCTCAGTTTCCCTCCAGATACTGGGGACACTGAAAAGTCCTACCTGTTCCTTTCTCTGTCTCTCGCCACCACAGCCAGCACTGGGTTCTCCTTGCCACCAGCATCCCATGAACACTGCCAGCTGCTCCAGACCAAGGCCAAACCTTTCCCTTCCTGTTGCCCTTTTCTCTTAGCCCAACTCCCCCAGTCCCTAGGTAACCCCACAGGTTGCCGAAAATATCTAATATTTTAGATAATATCCTGAGATAGGTAGATTTCAGGAAGGTGAGCACCAGCTAAATATCAGGTCTTGGGAAGGACAAAGAAACAGCAAAGTTCCTGCCCTGAGCACCAAGGAGTATCCAGTGGGATCCCTGCTTTGACCTAAGAGCTACCCGACCTTACAAACATGCCCTAAAGATTACTTCTCAAACTTTAAGGTGATCAGAATTATTTGGGGTGTTTGGTCAAATGCTGGTTCTCCGGCCCAGCCACCAGATTCTGAATCAATAGACACAAGATTCTGCAGTTTCAACAGTGCCCCCAAGTGCACCTTTAACAATTTTGTTACAGGGACACAACCACATCAATGTTTATAGCAGCACAATTCACAATAACTAAACTGTGGAGCCAACCTAGATGCCCTTCAGTGGATGAATGGATGAAAAAAAAATGATGCATATATTACACAATAGAATAGTACTCAGCAATAAAAGAGAATAAAATCATGACATTTGCAGGTAAATGGATGGTGTTGGAGAAGCCAATGCTAAGTGAAGTTAGCCAATCCCAAAAAACAAATGCTGAATGTTTTCTCTGATATAAGGAGTCTGACTCATAGTGGGGTAGGGAGGGGGAGCATGGGAGGAATAGAAGAACTCTAGATAGGGCAGAGGGGTGGAAGGGGAAGAGAGGGGGCAGGGGATTAGCAAGGATGGTGGGATGTGATGGCCATTATCCAAAGTACATGTATGAAGACACGAATTGGTGTAAACATAGTTTATATACAATCAGAGATATGAAAAATTGTGCTGTATATGTGTAATAAGACTTGTAATGCATTCTGCTGTCATTTATTTTTTTTAATCAATAATAATAATAAAAAAAAACAATTCTGGACTCTTGTGTTAAAGAGTTTTCATCAACACTTTCATCATCTGACACCCATAAGTGAACTGATGGTATTCAAGCTGGACATGTCTTTTCCTTTTTTTTTTTTCATGAATTAAGAAGCAGGCTACCCAGGACAACAGGAACTACAACTATGATTTGCTGGGGTCAAACTCTGAGGCAGTAATAATGCTGGGTATGCACAGGCATTGTCCATTTAGTCCCCAGAACTCTTTCAAACAGGGTTACTATGCAGATTTTAAAGAGGACAAAATTGCCACATGCAGTTTAAAGCAGGTCATAGCTAGGATGGGGCAAGGCCTAGATTGGAACACAGGCTGGTGTGACCCCAAAGGCAGTGCTCACTGCACACCACCACACTTCCTTTCCACCTAAAAATGTGCCCTGGGGGAAAAAAGGAGTGATAATTATGCATAAGCTCTGTAGAGCATAAGTCTGTCTCCCTTAAAACAAGAAAGAAATATTGTTGGTCATAAAAAGAAACCTCTGACAATGAACCCAAGGGAAGTAGTTGACTCTTCTATTAGCTATCTTTAATGCATTAAGAATTTAATTGTTCAGCTTCATGCTTCCAGAAAGTAGAGGAATGGGAAGGGAAGAATAGCCCTTCTCCAGGTCTTTTTTTCAGGTCAAGAATTGCATTTAATGTTGCTCCCAACTAAATACCTGTCTTTGTTCTCAGGGATTGGTTGCCATCAGCTTTGCTGGTCTTTAGGTGCAAACATCTGGAAGGCAGGTGTTTGATTTTGTGGGTGCCAGAGGACACACAGCTGAACTGCACAGCTGAGGGGCAGGGGAGGAAATGTCTCATATTGATGTAGCACCTTCCACTCTCCCCAGGCCCCCTTCAACAGGGAAGTGATGGGGGCAGGAGGTGACTGGAGGGCCACCAGCTGTGGAGCAGCTGCACAGGGGGGCCCTTAAGAGAAGGACAGGAAGTGGAACACAAAAGGGCAGCCAGTCTCAGGGAGAGGCAGGAGGGAAGTGGGGGAAAGGGGGCTAAATCTTCCTGCCTGGCTGCTGCTCTAGGGAGGTCCTGGTTAAACTCAGAGCCTGAGGACTCTGCTTCTATTTCTCCTAGGGGAGGAAGGGGAAGAGCATTTTTCTTTAATTAAAAACAAAGAGTATACAGGCAACATGTGTGTGCTCCTCCTCCCATCCCCTGCTCCTACCTGAAACCAACTGTGCCCCTGTTAACTCACCTGTGCAAGCAGTGGCTTAACTTTGCATTTTCTCTAAAGTAGCTCACTTTTTGTCCCGATTTGTAGCTCACTTCAAGTTCCTAACTGAACCAGGAGATCAAGCTCCCATTGTCGTGGAAGCCTTCTCCCTGAGAACTGCGCAGATTCACTGAAGATGCTCCCCTGATCATCTGTCATGAGTCCACCCAGTACCTGTTAGGCTGCCCCTTATGTCAACCTGCACAATTCCTTCAGGGTTAGTGATCACTTTGCTCTGAGTCCAGCCTCCCTTTGTCCCCACCCCACCATGTCCTCCAAGACCAGCCTCCTTTCCCAGGCACCACCAGGACTGTCGTCCCTCTGCCTTGGTGTAAGGCATTTGCCTCCCTCTCCTCTCCTTCCATTCTAGGACACCTAAGTCTCCTGGTAGCTTTAAGCTTTTACAAAAGACAGACAGCGTTGGATTTCAATGCAGCTTCTATATCCCATCCTTGTGCAAGGCAAGGAATTAATAAGATTTAAAACTTAGGTAGCCCCTTTAGGTGCCAGCCACCATTCTAAGTACTCTACCTATGTCAGCTCGTTTAATTCTCACAAAACTTTATAAGGTAGATCCTGTTGCAATCCCATTTCACAGGCAAGGAAAGTCACATACTAAGAGGCTAAAGACCTTATCCTAAGCCACACAGCCAGGCAGACTCTGTCTTCAGAGTCTGGGATCCATGAGGAATGTCCTACTTCTGGTCATTTATAAACCGCCGCCTTGAAACTGCAGGAGAACAAATACAGATTAAAACACATGGAAAGTAACAACACAAAATGTTTTCCCATCTAGGAGAGAAGTAAATAAACTTCCTAGGCCGTGTTAAATAGGGTCCCTACCCCCATGATGCTATATGGGCTTGCTTTGGCTCAGATGCCACTAGGGGAGAAGAAAAGGATTTTAAAAAAAAAAAGATTTTTAAAAATGCAAAGTTCTGTTTCAAAATAGAATAACATGAGTTTGACCAAGTTTTAAAGCAGAAGTGGCTCAAGTCACTTTGAAGAACAGGAATACAGTTTAAACCAGCAGCAAAAATGGCAACTGAGTTTAATTTTTTTAAAAAATGCATTTCTAAACAACTGACTTGAATGTTTTTACCTGGTGCATATATTCTTTATCAGATAGTGAAGTGCAAATGTGTCCCTTTATAAAAAACATTTCTTCAGTTGAATGTAGAGGGTCAGAGGGGTCCACAAAAATTTCAAGAAGAACTGTCATGAAAACTGTATCTCTCTCTACTCTAATTTCTTGGTCATTTAAATGTAACATAATTCAATCTAAATATTTTTTTTCTTCCCTAAACCTATCCCCAATCCTATATTCTCTACCTATATTAGTCTACTTTCTGTTATTATAGTGAAATACCTGAGGCTGTAAAAGGACAGGGTAAAAAGATTCCATAGAAGAACACAGGAGGCAACCTGGAATTCCTTGAATGAATACTGGATGCAACAGTATGAAAACAATTTTATAAACACATCCTCATTTTATCACATAAGAAGTCAATACAGTATACCTTCAGAGGGGCAAAATCCCTGGCTTTGAATCCTGACTCCACTACCAGCTTTCTCATTTTGAGCAATTGATTTCATCTCTTCCTACCTCAGTTCCTCAACTACAAATAGAAGCATCTTAATACAGGTTTCCAGGGAGCATGGTGTGTGTTAAATGAGCTTTATGCACGTGAGTAACTTAGAAGAATAACCAGCCAACAGTATACACTTATGAAACAGTAGGTGCTACTGCCAACTTCATAAAGGTTATTTACAAGATTTTAATTTCCAAGACCTCTTTCACATACACACCTTTTTAAATAATGGTTTGGATTCTAGAACAAGACAACTCTGAGCACAGCTTTCTAGATCAGACCTCATGGACCAGTGGCTTCAAACAAAGATGGGCAGTATACTCCACTAAACTTTCTTACTAGTATCCGTCTGTGAATTTGTCTGTGAACTTCCAGCAAACACTGTGTTTATATCCTGCCTGTTTCCTCATTTTTTCTTTCACCTCAAAGCCTTCCCAGAGCAGGATTTCTGAAAACCTGTTGGACCTAAGAACCTTGTTGGATCGTGACTCAGTAGAGGACATCCAGAATCTGCCTTTTCTCAGCTCCTCAACTGCCTCTATCGCAAGTGGTGCCTGCTCTTCTGTTTGAGAAATACCGCCCTGTTATCTCTCATCCAGGACCAACAGGGCAAGAAGTCTTTCAAAACTCTCTAGGACAAAAGGAGGAGGTGGTGGCAGTCACAACAGCTGGAAGGCACGTACCACAGCATCTCTCTCTGCCGTGCTGCCAAGCCCTCTGTCAGCACCCCATAAATAATAACCTCCGTGACAATAATAGCTGGGATAAGTGTGCTGAAATTTAACAAGGGAGAAGTGCAGCCATCGATGGAATGAGCAGAGGTGGAACACCATGGGGGAGAGAGTCCTGGCTCCATGAAGGAGAGTTCTAGAAGCCTGGTGTCTCTCCAGTCAAAGGTTGAGAAGAGCAAGGAATTTTCTCAACAGTGGTGCAGATGCAAGATGTCCTAGACAGAACCATGACCCTATGACATTCTTGACTCCTTGGGTAATTTCCAGAGCCCAGACAGATGGACAGAGGTTCCTGGAGACCAATTCCAACCACATTCCTTAGCTCAGGCATGGGAGACCACTCTCTCCTAGAGTCGCCCACTTCTCTTTCACAGCCGTGAGCCCCCACAATTCCCAATCAATCAGTCAGTATTTGGGTCTCCAACACATGCAAGATGCTGTCCTAGCAAAGGAAGAATAAGAAATCAGACACATTTCCAGCCTTTCGGGATCTTACAATGCCTTCGTGGAGACTGGATTGGTGAAATCCGGCAGGAGGGAAGAAAGGGGATCTATGCTGATCTTCTCTTCTTGCTCTTCCAGGGCTCCTCTCCACCTTTTCCTCTGTACCCCTAGACGGTGATGTCTCAGGGACGCACGACCCAGCTTGCCTCCTTCTGGCTTCCTTGGGATCAATAATTTGGAGTTGACAGTAAGAAATTCAAAGGCAAGAAGAGCCAAAGGTCTAAAAAGTCATTCCCCAGTTCCTGTTTTTCCTATGCAGTGGCTGCATTTTGCTACCTGAGGATGTGACTGCTCCATGGGCGCCCTTCTCCTATAGTCCCCATCTCAGTGAGGCCCAGCCATCAGATGCTGCCTGGTACCAGGGGACGAGGGACGACAGCTGCTTCTTACCTGCAGGCCCAGGTACTGCAACATCCCTCACTGGTTTCCCTTAACCTGCCCACAGCAAAGTAAATGACCCCTTTATCCAACTGCCTTCTGTTAGCTCTAAGTCCTCCCTCTGTTCCAAAGGCAGGTGGTGCCCAGTGAGCACACCCTGGGCACATCCCATTCTCACTGGTGTCCTCTGGCAGCAACATCTGTGACCATCTCTTGCTCTCTCTGGAGCCTGGGATGTCTTGGACAGCATGAGGGTTCTGAGGGTCCTCACTCCCAAGCTGGTTAAGTGAGCAGCTTCCTGGTCCTTCAGGACAACTCTGAAGTATTCTCTGCCATCACCCAGAGGTCCCTGGCAGGGTTGAGCCATATTTTCCCACAGTGGTACCTTGCTCATTAATATACCTTCTCTCTTTCCTCTGCCTCACATCCCTGCTCCCCTACTAGTGCTCCTTGAGATCACTCCCAAATTAAGTTCTTGCACTCAAAACCTGATCTCAGGATTGGCTTCTAGAGGAGCCCTACATGAGACAGAATATATGTTTCCTGCAGGAAGTCTGATTGGTACAGGATCTAATGTTTATTAAATACCTACAATGTGGGGCTGGGGATATAGCTTAGTTGGTAGAGTGCTTGCCTCTCATGCACAAGGCTTGTGTTTAATCCCCAGCACCACCAGCAGCCCCCCCAAAATACCTACAACGTGATAAGGCAGCGCTAGGCACTGTCCATAAGCATTCGTATTTTTCTCTTCAGGTAGGCACTAATGGTAACGACTTCATGAAAGGTGATAAGAATGCGGCTCAAAGAGGTTCATTTGCCCAAAGATACTCAACTGGTAAGTAGGTGGCAGAGATATGAAGGAAGAATTAATTAGCCTTAAGAGATGGCGCACATCCTTGTCTTTAGGATGTTTAAATGGGGAGGTAAACGAAAGACTGAACTCAAATCTGCAGGAGCTCCGGAAGCCAGCTTGGTCAGAGAAGTTTATAGGACGAGATGCAAAGTCCCAACAGCCCTGGCAAAGCCCTGACCCTGACTTCCCAGCATCACACTGCTGCTCTCAACAGTCAAGGGTCTGTTCCACCAGGTCCATGCACAACTCAGCACCTGGAGACTGTTGCCACCACTATCTACTCCACCTGCTCCCCCACGGGTAAGGTCTACACTTCTAGTCTCACTGGCAAAGGCCTTTAGTGCAAGGCTGTGTGGAGGGGAAGGAGGGGGTCAGGAGGATGAAGGGGACGTCCGTTTCACTGGGCTGCTTTTGCCTTCCTTAGCGTGTGCTCTTGCTGCGGTCACTGCTGCATCGGGCTCCCGAGACCACAGACTGACTGACCTCCTGCTGGAAACACTGATGGGATGGGGACTCGGATAATCTTTGCTCTCTAGATGGGTCTGCATGGAGCAGAGTCATGTGAGAACAGGAAGGAAGAGTGGCCTCTTTCTCTGCTCCATTTCACCACTGGTAAATCAGGGTGAGAAGCAGCAGTTTAGAAATAGCCTCCACTGAACCAGACCAGGAAGAGAGTATCACCTCAAAGGGCCAGGTGTTCTAAAAGCTAGGAGGCTCTGGAGGTCATCCTGTGCATCCCCCTGCATCTAAAACACTGAAGGGAAATAGCTCCCCTCTTATTTAGGGGAGCCCCGCAGTCTCCAGCAAAAGTCCTTCTGGGTGTGTGGTGGTGCGTCACTCCAAATCTAAGCCAGCTTTTCCCTGCAGAACACAGAAGAGATAAAGCTTGACAATGACTGTGAAACTCCGTGGTGGGGAGAGGTCTCTGAACTCACTGCAGAAAGGCAGAGAGGCATCAGCTCTGGGTGCAGAAGTTGCCTCCTCTGCCAGGAAAGAGCTGAGCACTTTCTTAGGAGTTGGTTGGATTTCTAATTCCAACAGTGTCCACTCAGGGAGCAGGAACATTCCGTGGTTCATCTCCTGCTACCAGGGAGCCTCGCATAAGGCCTGATGCAAAATAAATGTTCATCAGTCCTTGTTTAGTTACATTGGATTGAACTTGTCTGATCACATGAGGGCCCCATCTCTGTAGGAAGAGGTGGATATGAACTTCCAACAGAGACAAGCCTCAGGGGTGCTGTCCACCAAAGTCTCCTTCTTAGGGAGGCAGAAAAGAAGACCTTCTTAAGCGTTGGGATAGGGACTGCAGAAGCCCACCCTTCTTCTCCCACTTTCTTCTCTGCGTTACTCTGCACAGCAGAACACAAATTACAAACTTCCCAGGTGGAGTACAATGTCTGAATTATCCAAATGCAAATGTACAATGGGGTCTGGAGCCAGAGAGATGTTGGAGCTGCTAAGGTGATCCTGGAGCTGTACTCTCATTGGTATTGGGGCTGGAGATCTAGAATCTGGGTTCAATCAGACCAGAAAATCGGGCTGTGAAGACAGGGTGTGAAAACGTTGGTAACTCTTATAGCAGGGATCGCTTTTCTTGTACAAGTCAAGTGTAATATAGTGCCACAGTCCTCATAGCTTTATTCAGTCTCAGTCATGTTTGGAGACGCTGCCTAAATGGTGCTCAGGGCACAGTGAAGGAAATGGTCTCTTAGATGCTCAATGTCTAAGTTCAATCACTTCACCCAAAGTCAGAAAGCTGAAACTCCCCATGCCCAGGAGGACAGGTGTCTTGAAGCTCCCAAAACTCTGGTATTCAGACCCTGGTTCTTGTCCTGATCGTCAAAGGACTTCATTTTTGTCTCTGCTTGGAAACAGCACAGTTCTCCAGCTTATGCCAGGTGAGACCTTGTTAGAGGGTGAGGCATGAAGGAGAGAAGCCAAGTCTTACTCCCCATCTCTCTGATTCCTAAGGAAGCATCTCCAACAGCTACTGATTCTCCTCGAAGGCTCCAGCTCCCGCGGTTCAGACCAGACCTGTCTATGGCTGCCCTCAGCCTCACTCCCTTTGTTCTGCAGCCTAAGGCAACCAAGCTCCTTCCTCTTGCTAATCTTGTCTTCCTAGCTCTGTTCCATTTCTAAATTCCCTCATCTGCTAACCAATTCCCCTCAATACATTCTTTTTTCTGTAAATATTCCCAAGTCATGTGGGTCTGTCTCTCCTCTACATCAAGCAAGTATTCAGTGACTTCTCACCCATGTGAATTCCCTCTAAATGATGCTGAACTTCCTCATATTTCTTCAGCCATCCTGGTGGCAAATTTCATGAAGGAGAAAAACAAGTTCCCAACTGGACCCTGTTTCCCAACCTCTATTGCTACACCTACATAGAAGGAACCTACCCTGGTCCCTCCTCTGTACCTGGGAAACTCTGATGAGGAAAGCATTCTCCTGTAGGATGACACCATTTACTTTTGGTCTTTCACCTTCTGATTCTCTTTCTGCTGTCTGCAACCACATAGAGCAAATCATGGGAAAGTCCATCAACATTGATCCATTTCCCAGAATATCCCCATATCTGGACCCACTTGACCTGGCTACTGGTTGTTGTTTTATTTCAACTGTCTCTGAGAACTGAGCATACTGCTTCGAATATTGTGTCCCTCCCTGTTGTAGATCTGCAAAGAGGTTAAGCAAGACTTTCTGAAAGTCATGTGTAGAAGCACCCAAACAGATGACAACTTCATCCCAAAGGCTTGGACTGAAGGAAGCCATGTGTCTCTGGGGACCCCTCATTTCCTCCACCCCTCCACAGCTTTCACATCTCATCTGCCTCCTCTTGGTGGATGGGGAGAGAGGTAGGAGAGAGGCTCTGTGGGCCCTCAAGCAGGTGCGCATGCTGGGAACCTGGGAGCATTCTATTTATGGCCGCCTTACTTATACAACTGGGGATCTGGACAGCCCGCCGGACTCTCCAGAATGTGAGTTTCTGGGAGATGCCAGATTTTTATCATTGTCAGATACAATTTCCTCCCACTACCTCAGCCCCTCCGCCAGGCCTGCAGTGTCCATCTGTTTATGGAAATGGTGAGGTCCTGGCCAGATATTTTTAAACAGGGCCTTTGTTGGGCAGAAGTGACTTTCCACTAGAATTGTCAGCACTCCAGCTTTTCCTCTTCACTTATTTGCGGTGAGTCCTCCAATGACATACAAATCTGCAAGGCAAGGGCTGCAGGCTCCTCGGAATGCAGTGGGTACTGACCTTCCTCCTCACCTCCTCCTGCAAGGGGTGGGTTTTCCTGTTTTGATTTGCTTCAGATTTTTTTGTTTGTTTGTTTTTCTAGTTTTTTGTGTTTGGGGCTCTTTTTCTTCTCCTGTCACTATTTTGAAAAAGAATAATGTACAGCTCCCCCTACCCCCACTGAAAAACAAGCTTTATTTGAAGACTTCCTGGGGAATGGGAAATTGCACTGCTTGCTTATCACAGCTGAGTCAGTGGCGGAGAGGAAATCAATTGAGGGGTAAAGCAAGTAAACAATATTTCAGCAGCGCTAACACTCTCAGGTTAATGATAGGTTATTAGTGACCATCAAATCCAATCGATATTTTACAGATGTAGAAACTCAGGCACTACAAAGAGAAGGGACATTGTGGCTCAGAAAGCAATTCCAGGGTAGAAAGCACCAAAACCAAACAAATACAAGAACTAAGGTATTATCAATCCCAGCTCTCTGCTATTCAGGGCATAAGATGAGGCTGTAGGTAAAAAATAAGGAGGTTCATGTGAACCTGAGATCAAAGTCTCAGGAAAGGGAAGGTAAGCTCAGGACAAAGGGGACTGTAAGTGGGACTGGCAGCCCATGCTCCAGAACGTGAGTATGCTGGGCAGGGGAAGAAGAGCTCCTAAGAAGGAGAGATGATGGGCATGAGAAGAAAATGGTGGCAATGCTTAAAGATAAGTACTTGTCAGAGTGCTTTATAACTCAACTCTGTCTCGACTGAGGCATTAAGATGGTGTTTAAAACAACAGATTCTGAACTATGTTGTTGGCCAAATGATTTTGAGAAGTAACAAAATGGCATGGAATTGGCACCAAAATAGACATGTAGACCAATGGTACAGAATAGAAGACACAGAGACAAACCCACATAATTTTAAATGTTCTTATGGAACACAAACCATGGTGTATTCTTGATTCCAAACAATTTGTGTGAAGATTCAGTGATTTAAATTGTGAAAGACGTGACTTCAGTCAAAACATGAGAATGAACATACAGGGGATACTGGGTGACAGGAGTACTGGGTGTCAACTCCAGCCTGGCCACAGCACAGAACTGGGGGAGGCATTTCAACTCTGAAGCTGTGGTTTCCTCACCTAGAGTATGCAGGTTTTGTAATTTTATAATTTTTTTCAAGCTCTTCTTTAAAAAAAAAAAAAAAGTGTCTCTTAATCAAGATCCAATAGCAGGTTGAGCTGGAGTCTAATTCTCCCAGGTGGCCTTTTGAACTTTTTATTATTTTCTAACAAACACTGAAATCCAAGTCTTACTAGAACATAGATGGTGCATAGGCTCCCGGAGCTTGGCCTCCAAACCTGCTTCTACCATGCACTACTCCATGGCCCGAGGCAAGTCACTGAACTGCCCTGTGCCTCAGTTTCCTCACTATGAAATGGAGATGATAATGGCACCCACTCCATGAGATAACGGTGAGAATTTTTGTGAGTTAATACATCTGGAGTCCTTAGAGCCTGGCATATAATAAGCAATACATGTTACATATTAAAGTGTTTGCCTGTTGGCACCTAAAGTCATGCCATATCCTATAACCATCTAACTTCAAAACACATAAACCCAGGGTGGACTCTAATCCATTAACAGGAAATGGAGGAAGACATCAGAATTGAGTATGGAGACAGCGAGTGGAACCAGCATTACTTTAGGCCCTGCTGCACATTGAGGATTTGGCAACTGGGCATGTACACTCCCAGAGGTCTTCCTCGCCAGGCCCAGAAGATATCCCCTCATGTCTTCAGAGTTAGCAGGACTGCTGGCCCATGCTGGATGCTGGATGCTGAGTATGAAAGCAGTCCATGTCTATGAGTTCAAACAGAAGAGAGCAAGGGTGGAGAGAATAGGGAGGCAGACTCCTCGTTTGACTTGGGAGTCATTAGGCATCTGACCACCAACCACTCTCCAGTCCACACACCAACCAAGGGAAGGAAATGGAAAGGGCCCTGAGGTTTAACACAGTACAGCTCAAAAACAAGTTCACCCACTTTTTTAAAGATATTATAGGAAGCTGGGACTGTGGCTCAGTAGCAAAGCACCTGCCTAGCCTGTGTAAGGCACTGGGTTCAATAAAAGTAAATAAAATAAAAGCATGTTGTCCATCTATAACTACAAAAAAAATTTTTAAAAGAGATTATAGGGGCACTTCTGAGCAAGTAGAGCAAGCTTAACCCCATAAAGGACATGCATGGGAACCCCAGATCTCCAGGTTCCCCTCTGCTTTGATCTAGTCCTCATTCTATGATTAGAGCTGGGGAGGGATCATCTGGCATTTCACAGGACCACTTCTTCACCCTTTCCTAGAGAACAAAGAGAACCATCTCCCTTAGATATGACACCAAATGGATTGTTACCTAGCCTGAGGGTCTCCGGATGTGTTAGTCAGCTTCCCATTACTATAATAAAATACCTGAGATAAACAACTGATAAAGAGAAAAGATTTATTTTGGCCCATGGTTTCAGAGGTTCCAGTACATGGTTGCTTTGGGCCTATGGCAAGACACCAAGACACAGCATCATGGCAGAGAATATATGACAGACCAAAGTGGCAAACCTCATAGAATCTGGGAAATGGTGTTTTGGGCGGAGGCAGGGGGAAGTCCCAGGGTCCCAATATTTTCCCTTCAAGTTTACACCCTGCTCCTTGTGACCTACGTCCCTCCACCAAGCACCACTTCTTAAAAGGTTCACCAGGCTGGGTGCAGTGGCACATGTCTGTAATCCTAGCAGCTTGGGAGGCTGAGGCAGGAGGATCACAAGTTCAAAGCCAGCCTCAGCAACGGTGAGGAGCTAAGCAACTTAGTAAGACCCTGTCTCTAAACAAAATACAAAATAGAGCTGAGGATGTGGCTCAGTGATCAAGTGCCCCTGAGTTCAATCCCAAGTACCAAAGAAAAGGTCCACCAGTTCCAAAGTGATATCAGCTGGACACCAAAACCTTAGCACATGAGCCTTTGGAGACAATCAAAATACAAAGCTAACACCTAGCTCCATTATCACAGACTGATGGTACTTACTAAAATGCAGATTCTTGGGCCTATTTTGAGCCTATAAAATCAGAATTCCCAGTGGCAGGACCTGGGAATCTATTTTACCAACCTTTCTTAGGTATGACTGACTAAGTCTTATTTAAGAACCCTAGTTCCAAAGAATGCCAAGGTGTATGGCCACCCTCCTGCCTAGAAGGTGCAGGCAGCTGGCTGAGGGTGACTTGGCCATATGTTCCCCAGCCTGAGAGCCTCTTGAGGAAAGTTTCTGACACATGCATGGGTCAAGCAGATACAAAATGGTTGCCCTATTCCTCCAGGGACAGGGGACCTGGAGATGGGAGACAAGGCGGAGGAGACAGATCCTCAGACAAGTAACTAAAATGCAATTGTACATTAGAGGTATAATGATAAGTGTGTGAAATGAGGAAGAAGAACATGATATAATAAGGAGCAAGAGGAGGAATGTGGGCTTTGGGAACATAGAGACCCCTCACTCCCCCTTGTGAAGCCTGTGGGCTTCACATCTGTCTCCTATTTTTGCAAAGAGGATTGAACACTCAGAAATTCATGAGAATCAACTAAGCTACCTCACCTGGCACAGAGCCTGGCATGCAGTGAATACTTGGAAACTGCCAACCCCTTCCTTCTTGCCCTTGGGCTTTCCTGATGAAACTCTGTCGGCCAAGATGCCACAGAGACAAAAACTGTCTCTTATCAGGAGCTATTGTTAGCTCCAGTTGTCAGGGAGAATAACATATTCATCTAGTTGTCTGAGAAAAGATTTTGTTTTATATCCTATTGTTGAGATGAAAATAAGATCCCATCCTCTGGGGACCTTAGGGGATATTTGTCTTGGCCCTTCAGAGCTCTGGACTCCCAGGGGCAGCCTGTCTGGAACAGAATGCCTTGTTGTCCCAGTGCTGTCTCCAGGTTGCTTCTCCCTGCAGAGGGTCTCACATGGTGTGGGATGGAGGCCAGCATCTCCTCCCTTGGGGATGTCATCCCAAGATGCCAGGACAAATGGCCTTGTTGTTCTCAGGCAGCTAATTCTATATCATTACAAAGTGCTTCCCCTGCATGAATTCACACCAGGGTCACCACCTCCTGCAAGCCTGGCAGCAGGATGATGTCAACAGCAACGGTACCATGACCTGCCCACTGTCTCCCTCATCCCCTCTAAATCTTGGCTCACATATCACCCTCTCAATGAGACCTCCCAGACCACCCTACTAAAGTTGCAATCTGCTCACATCCCAATACTCCCTACCCTACCTGCTCCATTTTTTAGATTTTTCTTTGCTTATAGGTAGCAGCCATGAGAATGCCCCCCGCCGCCCTCCAACTCCTGGCAGCAGAGTTGGCCAAGCTGCTCACTTCAAAATCCATCCCTGGGTCTGGGCTAACACCACACCTCTACTTGCCACTCCCAGGCAATGACTGGGTATGTCAAGAACACGTGGGACTCCCGGGGTCCAGCTTACCTTGAGGACGGACTTCCTGATGGCTTTGCCAAACCAGGATGCCTCCACCCAAACTTATCTCCTCTTTCTTCACGCAGGTTCACACTTAGGTGGCCCAGGGCTCCCCAAAGCCTTCTCTGGCAGCTCCCCTACTTCCCCTCACACAGGCACTTTCTATAATGACCTTTGCACATTCAATCCTGATCTGAATCCCTCCAAGACTGACTCCCTGTGGTTTCTATCCTCTAATAGACTACATCCTTTACTTATTATATTTATTTTTATTTTCCGTCTCTACCCACAAGAAAGCAGGATTATGGAAAACTATTTCACTCATCAATGTATCCAGGCACCTAATAAGTAACACCGGAATGAATATTTATTCAATAAACAATGCCCAGCTTACAGATGGGAAAATGGGGTTTGGAGAGGTTGTGACTCCCTCAAGGGGCTCAGATGTTGAGTAGGGGGTCTGGGTTTAGGACCCAGTCCCCCTACTCCACAACTCTAACCCTTCTCCTCCCTCGTGGTCACCTGTGCTCTTTTCTGCTACTCATCTCTCTCTTCTGCTCATCCTCTGTGAGTCCATACTCATATCTTTCTCTTGGCCACTCTTTTCCTCATAACATTGTTTACCTCTCATGCTCAGCCTGTGTGTGAGGGCCTGAGCATCCTGCTACACTGTAGTCATTGACACTGATGTGTCAATGTTGCTCTGGGGTGTCCCACTCAGAAAGAGAAAGGGGACATAGATGGAAACTAAAGGCATCCGTGAAGGTGCAGGACTACAGAAGGCCTCCAGGAGTAGATGCTGCCAGGGAGAGAGCGTGACCCGCCCAACCTGCTTCTGACTGGCTTTGTGACCTTAACCTTTGCAAACACAGTGCCCTCACTGAATTGCCATCTTCACCTTAAGAATTCCAGCTCAACCCTCTTCAATAAAACCAAATGAGCTGGTGGGTGGGAAAGAGCTTTGTAGGTGGAGACAAAGGTGAGCATCCTGAAGGCAGAGCGAGCAGAGATGGCAGTGAGGACCACCACCAGGTTGGATCTCTTCCACTCGACTTTGCTCCCAGAGGCGGCCACCCACCAGAGTGTGTTAGAAAGGGGACCTGGAGGACAGAGAAACACTTTTAATCAGCCAGTGAGATTTGTCCAGCAACAAAGAATTTCCGGGCCATGTGTGCAGGAGAAGTGATGGGACAGGTGCCAGGGAAAGGCTGGGAGCTGCCGTCCTGCAGTTGGGGTGGCCATCTGTGTGTCCAGGGGGATTTATACAAGATCCTGAGTGGACACCTGGACACAGGATGCATAGGCTGATGTGGGCAGCAGAGAGTAAATGAATCCTGGAGGGGCAGACAAGGGGCTTCATGTTGCCTGCAGGAGGAGGCTGGGTATCGATACGCAGCACTGTTGGAGTCCTAAATGTAGACAACATGCCAGGGCCATGAGTGGGCACCAAGCCTCTTTAACTCTTGGGCCCTCAGGAGGGATAAGCCAGAGAATGTGGAGGCCTGGTGTTCTGATTATGCTTCTTTAATAACTGAGGATGATGAAATGCTGTGTGGGTGCGCTGCACCTGTCCTCTCCACCCCACCCAGCCTGACACCTGTCTAAGGTCACAACCTACACTCTAAGGAGCCTAGAACCATCTGGTATCAGAAACTTCTGACTCAGCAGAAAACACTCTCTTTGGGCTACCAGGAAGTCTCCACTGATTTGCAATGTCCCTCAGGATTTCCCTGGTCCAAGACCCATGAGCCTGTTCTCAGGGAGATGGATTGAAAACTCTGCCAATCAACTGCTGAGTGACAGAAGATAGACAAATGCCCAAGCTGGCTCCATAATGCCCCAGGCCACTGTGGAGGAGTCCCTCCTGCTCCCCAGGTGTGCAAACACTCCTGGTGACTAGCACAGAGCAGTCCTAACGGCTTGTGCATGTGTGGTGTCCCACAAGAATGAGAAGTCTTAATCACTGTTGTTATGAGCTTTCACTTCTGGGAGAAGTAGGTGAGGATAAAATGAGATAGAGTTTATAAAAAGTGCTTTGAAAAATGGAAAGTACTGTGAAAGCAATAGTCGTATTAAGCATTATATAAATCTCGCATTTGGGCTCTGGGAAAAGCTGTCTTCCAAACTGGTATGAGGGGAAGTTGGGGGTCAGGTCACCCACGGCTACCTTTAGTGCCCGTATGTACATAAAGCAAGTTACTTCATCATTTAGAACATTGTATTTCTCTGAGTCTAATGTTCCTTAACTGTACAATGAAGTAAGAGGCAGGTAAGTTGGTTAAACAGGTAAGCACAGACATTTGGGGATCTGTTCACACAGCCCAGGTAACAGCAGGAATATCTTGCTGGCTTGTTGTGGTAAAAGGAACATGATCTTGGGGTCTGGGGCTGTAGCTCAATGGTACAGCTTTACCTCGCGTGCGTGAGGCGCTGGGTTTGATCCTCAGCACCACATAAAAATAAATAAATAAATAAAATAAAGATTTTTTTAAAAGAAACATGATCTCTCAGGAGACTGACCCGAGAGGCTGGAGGCTGACCCAGTCTGCCACCAATCCCTGAGGGACTCTCTGGGCCTGATTTCTGTCCTCTAACCAACAAGGTCCTTAGGCTCATGACTCTTCAAATTTACTGCCAGCCCCAACAGACCAGCATTCAATGCACAAGTTCACCCTGGAGTTAGGAATGGACACAGTCCTGAGGGTGAATAACCCGGGTGCAGCGGCAGAGAGCTCAGTTCCACATTCTCTTATCTCTTATCTTGTGGCTTAGGAGCCATGCAAGACAGCTGATTTTCACTGTTCTTGGCTCTGCTCTAGAATGGGGCAAGGTGTGCAGGCATAAGTCCCGGGTCTCCCCTTCTCTGCTTATTCATGTTCACTCTGGTGGGACAAATAATAGGACCCAGAGGGAAATCTCCTTTCTCCAACTTGACCACTCACAAGAATCCTCCCAGCAGACCCTCAGGAGAACATCAAAGCCCTTCTCCTCCTACATTTCTTTTCTGAGTTTAAAAATAAAATAACTCTGTGGACTTGGAGGTGGAGGTGGAAAGAGTAACACAAAGAAGTGGGAGGAGAAGAGGAGGCTGGGCATCCTGGAGGTTCATCCAGCAGTTGTGATGGAGACCTGAGAGGACATCCCAGCAGGTGGCCCAGGCCCACACTTCCAGAGGCTCCTCCACAGCTTCCAAGCCAGAGCAGGACCACAGAGAAACACAGTGATGGAGCCCAGTGGATCTTGGGCCTTCAGGAGTTTCGTTATACTGGGTCACAGACTCATGGAATTGCACAAGGGCTTAGAACTTGTCCTCATGCAGGAATCTCCTCCACGATTCCCTGTCTGCTCACCCTTCAACCTCTGCTTAACCATTTCCATCAACAAGGTGCACACTACTTTACAAGAAAGCCCATTTCAGGGTGGGCATCTCTGATGATAAACATTGCTCCAAAGATTTGATCAAAATTGCCTCCAAGGAGCCTGAGGATTACCATCTGGAGTTTTCTAGAAAAAAATGTTGGATCATTTATACCTCCTTTAGCAATGTGACCAGGACATACCTCAAGACCAAGGCTACTTCTTTTTCATAACCCCTTTTAGCAGCTTTTCAGAAAAAAGATACAAAGAAAAATTACAAACAGAAGAACATTCGTGTGCCTTGTGAATTTGATATTCTAACTCTACAAATGACAAAGAAGCCCAAGAAGATCCACCTATTTAACCTAAAAAGGGGCACATCCTCCAGCCCCATCATCTTCCTCTAGTTTCACATTTGTCTTGTTTTGCCCTCTCACCTCAATCAGAGAAAGTCGTCAAGGAGATGAAGTAATAGAGGAAAAGAATGGCTGAGACCTAGAAGCTCTGGGCTCTTGCCCCATCCACCTGCTAAAAATTTTAACAAAATAACCAAACAACCTCCATACAATGTAGTTAACACTCCCCTCTGGCACTCTGACGGATGCTCCATAACCATTCCTGGGTTTGGACTCAGGGTCATGGTGTGACACACCCTCTTACCTTCTCACTGGAGGAAGTCAGAATCACTGAGCTCCCCCTGGAAAGTAAGGCGAGGACCCTCTCCACTGGGCCATCTAGATGAGGCCTGGGGCGTGGAGGTGGTCTCAGATCTCCCTGAGAAGGTCCCTACATGTCCACAGAGCAAAGCTGAGTCTTGGGTGACATCCTGTTACAAAGCGAGTAGCAAGGGGGACAGGCGGCCATGCTACTAAGAAGGCTCAGAAGGAGGACAGCCTCTATAGGTATCTCGGAGACCTGCTGGGTCACATTGTCAGTCTGCGTGAGCCAGCATATGCCATGGTAAAGCAACCAGCAGGGATTGGCAAATCCAGAGCCCCATAGTGACCACAGTGCCACGTTCTCTCATTAAGATGCTGTTAGGACGCGGTTCACCTGATGGCGGCTTTATTTGCAGATCCTGGCTCTTGCTGGGCCCTCTTCCTCCTTCCTGAGCCGCGGATGCAAAAATGACTCAGACTGCAGCAGATATTTCCATCTAAACAGCCCAAACTAAATCCAACACAGATTTCGCCAATTTCACAGCTCAATTCCCCAAGCCTTTTACCACTCTTACCCACCCTGCCTTATCCTCTGAGGGACCCTCACCTTTTCAGAGAACCTTGTCTTAGAAGAAAGAGCAGCAGGCTGGTCCCACCTGAGCATTTGACTGCCTTCCTGTGATTACAATGGAAGTTCTGAAAGACCCTTCCAGAAGGCACTCTCCTCACTCCCCACTGGTCTGCCACAGTGGAAGACAGTCACCTCCTCCACCTGTGAATGCGTTGGGGGATCAACCCACTTTACACACTCAGTTCTATTAGTGAGTTTGTCTAACTCCACTGTCCTCCTTACCCTGTGACTCAGGCCTGGCAAAACTCACAGTGGCGGGCATTGACCCAAGACAGGTCAAAGAGACTCAGAACAAGAGTTTGGGGGTGACTCACAAAGAGACTCTGCATTGAGGACATTAGGTTGCCTGTGCTTATATATATTCCTTTCGATTTGGAAGCATTAAAATTTCCTGTGAACACCAGGAAACATAACACTCTAAACTTGAACTCAGTAAGTGGAACTCTGCAGTCCATGAGCTGAGAACTTGAGAGCAACAGGGTGCTGTGGTTTGCTTGTTTCACCCAAAAGTTCATGTGTTGAAACTTTAATTATCTGATTCCAGTATGGGGAGATGGAATCTAGTGGGAGGTATTTGGGTCATAGGGACTGAAGCCTTGAGAATGAATTAATTCCTTTTTCAGGTGAGTGAGTGAGTTCTCACTTTTGTAGGATTAGATTAATTGCCTCAAGAGGGGGTTGTTAGAGACATACATAGAAAGATTTCCAGTTGCTCTAGATTCCACAGAATTTCATTATTTTGTTTGAGGTAAATTCTGAGAACATAAGGCATCCCCCATATGTACACAATGGATGTAAACATAAAAGATAAATAAAATATAAATAAAGATTTTGAAAAAAAAAGAGGGGGTTGTTAGAAAGCAAAACCTCCTCATGTTTTGTCTCTTTGGTATATATCTTTGGTATATAGCTGCTTTTCCTTCTGCTTTCCACCATAAGTTGAAGAAGTACAAGGCTCTTTCCAGAAGCTGAGCAGATTCTGGAGCCCTTCTCTTTAACTTCCCAGAGGTACAAGTCAAAAAACTCTTTTCTCTTTATAAATCACCCAGTCTCCAGTATTTTGCTATAGCAACAGAAAACACAATAAGATTCAGGGTATGGGATTGGTAAAAATAACACAAAAAATAAGAAGAGAGGGGGGAAAAAAGAACACAGACATTTTTTGTGTCTGTGTTCATTCCATTTCATTCATTCCCCCCAAAGCACTTTTTTTTTTTTTTTCTGGTAGAGCTCTAGTATTTGTTAGAGTCTGTTTTTTATAATTCTTGGAAAAGTGGTCACCCACATAGTGAATCCCTGACAACACTCCATTAAGTAGAGTGTCCAAGGAACCAGAAGGCCCCAGGGGTGTTCAGTTGAAAAGCATAATGATGATGAATCCTACCCATATTATTTATGATTTAACAACTGGTTTATTGTGTAGGATGTTCTGGGTCACTCCGGGGAAACTATTTGAACAAATAACCTGTAGTTAAATGATCTAATAGAACAAGTGTTGTCAGGTTCTTGGAAAAGGCCCATGATCTAAAGCTATTCATAGGTTCTTAGAATTGGAAGGTACTTTCAATATCTTCTAATAAGATCCCTTTACTATATTAGTATATAAACCAGGGCCTAGAGCAATTGGGAAATTTGCACAAGGTCAGAATTTGCCTTCTTTACACACATCCTTAGCATTCAATGACTGATGTCATTTCCACCACTGAAATTTCCCTGGTGTAATGGAAAGACCTATTTCTACTGCAGGCTCTGACACACTTCCATGCATGATCTTAGGGAAGGGGCTTAAGCTTTCTGAACTAAAACCAGTTATATGGCCCCCTTTGTCATCAAATGGTTTCATGTAGTCATTACCTGAAAAAAAAAAAAAACTACTATATCTTGTGCCTCAGGTATTGAAGAAAACCTGCTCAGCCACCTTATCATAATTGAGGGGACCCAGGAATGGCAGCAGAAAAAGGAAACTTATCAGCCAAGGGTGAGAAAGACCAATCCCTACAGAGATGGAATGATATGAGATCTTCCCAGAAGCCCATGAGCAGGTGCTGACAGCACTTAACATGCTACATGTGACAGGATCTCTTGGGTCAAGCATCTCTCACCCCTTTCTCCTTCCCAGAAGACTTCAATTTTGTTGACATGTCCACACTCCCCTATTGATCTGTGTGCCTTCAGATGGATATTCTGAATATACTAACCTACTCAAGGTAATCTCATCTCTCTGACCAGTGTTGGCTCAGGTTTAAACCAATAAGCACAAAGTATTCCCCTGGCATGTTTGTCCAGAAGTGGGCACATGACCTAAGGGCGAATCAGGTAGGAAGGAAGGACATTCATTCCAGGCCAGGGAAGGATTTCACCCTAGCACTAGACCTTCTCTGTGTCCATGACTTACCCTTCAAAGAGTGTAGGGGTCAGTTTGGAGGGAAGGAAAGGGATATGCTTTCCTTGTCTGCCTATTTAGAAAATAAAAAAGCATACTGCCCCAATCACTGCTGCCATCTTGAATCCATGAGGAAGAGCTGGGTATGTAGCTCTGAGGTAGATCACCTGTCAAACACACACAAGGCCCTGGGTTCAATCCCCAGTACAGGAAGGAAGGAAAGAAGGAAGGGAGGGAGGCAGGGAGGGAGGCAGGGAGGGAGGCAGGGAGGGGAGGAGGTGTAAGGAAGGGGAACCATGAGATAAGGTCTGAGCCAAGACTAAACCTCTGAGAGGAAACCAATCCAGGGAAATAATATCTTGCCTAAAGTTCACCCTACCACCAGACTTTCTCTGTGTGAGATTTTAAATCTCATTCACTTAAATTTGAGATTCTGGATTTTGCAGTTAGAGACATCTTAACTAACAGATTAAGTAAATTAAAATACAAGTATAAGAAGGCAAGTCTCTGGACATCATGGTGAACAGTAAGTGAGGTGGAGGGTTTGCTCAGTGCTATACCCTGCTACCCTGAAAGCACTGCTATGGAAACCACATACCACATTGCTCTGTGTGTCTGAAGTGAACCCCAGGAACTGAAACTTGACCTAGGGCCTCTCTTTTAACCTTCAAGCATCTGACCAATACATTCTGTGGTTCTCAGTTTCCATCTGTAAAACTGCACTGACAATTCTTGTCCAGCTGACTTTCACAATCCACCTAATAAGTTCATTTGCCACTTCCCAGACCTCATCCATTTTTCTTCTACTCATTCCACCTCTGCGTCCACGACTCACCCTTCAAAGAGTGTAGGGGTCAGTTTGGAGGCAAGGAAAGGGATATGCTAGAGCCACCACACAAGAACAGGCATGGTTTGCTCTGAGGACAGGCCAGAGGCTCTGTGACACTAGAAAATTCACTAATAGAGACTGTATCACCCTCGACCTTCAGCCCAGGCCTGATGACACCTTGCAGAATGGGTGGAGGGCTCCAGTTCTTACTCTGAGTGCTCTGTCAGTCGTTTTAGTCTTTAGAAGCTAAAAGGGCTCAAGATGGAGCTAGAGCACAGCAGGTCACTTTGCTCCTTCCCTGAGAACTTCTGCCAGGTCGACTCTGGACAGGTTCTGAGAATGGGACCATCTGGGAGTGGATTGGGGATATCAAAGCTCATGGTATAGCCTCCTCCTCCCCAACACCACTTCACACCACAGCATTTCAGCCAGGAGCCCCTGGTTAACAGTAAATGCAGAAGGCAACTCGATAAGGAATGAGAAATCAAACAAAATTTTATGATGGAGCCAAAGAGATACATACAGGCCTCCTTCTCTTTCCCAAGGGTACAATAAAGCAATCACTTTTCTTCAACAACCAGGATTCAATCACCAAAGTGTTTTTTTCATTACCTTCTGTCTTCATCTCTTTAGTGCTGTGATGACAAAATATCACAGACGGGGTGATTTGTAAAGAATAGAAATTTATTTCTTCCTATCCTGAAGACTAGGATGTCAGAGACTGCAGGGCTGGCATAGAAAGGTTAAAAGTGGACCAAACTCATTCTTGTATAAGAAACCCACTCCTGCAGTAATGAGCCACTCTGGTAGTAACAGCATCCATCCATTCACCCTACCCCCAGGCCTAATCACCTCTCATTAGGCCCCACCTCCCAACACAGGAGCATTGGGGATTAAGTTTCCAATACATGTTTTCTGGGGGACAAACCATAGCACCTTGGGCAAGTTATAACAGTATTCAGATGCTTTACCTGAAAAACGAAGAGATTGGGATAGGGAATCATTAAAGTCACTCAGACTATGCATTCTTGGTCATGACATCTCCTAGAAAGGAATTCATGAGGTTCCTGAAACTTAAAGTGTGAGCCAAGTAGCTTCGCTGTGGCCTCAGTGTCTTCAGCTGTCCCTTGGAGCCTTCCCTGTTCTTGAAGTTTTGACCCAGAAACAGAGGAGTAAATGAGGGGAAATAGTCACTTGTCTTATTTTCATATACTGGAATCATATGGAAATATTTCCAGGTGGTTTCCCTCTTTAATTTCTCCCTCTTGCTCCCTGACTTCCTCTTCACCCTTCTCCCTCTCTCCCTCTCAGTCTCAGGAGGGAGTCACTTCCCACCCTGCTCTCCCTCCGTGTTGTGTTTTATCTCTGGTCTCAGCATTCCTAGGGATTTGGGGTACCACCTCTTTCCACAACTCTCTCCAGTTGGAAAAGTCAGCTCGACTTTTAAGAAATTATTCCAAGCTGCAAACAGCCACCTTGTGTGGCTTTCTGCAGTGAGTCTTTGACAGAGCCCTTCCAGGTCTCCTGCCCCTGGAGCAGCAGGGACACTAAGGCCAGCCTCCCAGTTCAGCTGTAGGTCACAGCATGGCCCGCGCACACCCGGAGGTTCCCAGCGAGGCCTCCTGCTGCCTGTCTGGGGTGGCGGCAAGCAGCAGCCAGCTCCACCTGGCTTCTGGTCTGTCTTGGAATGCTTGGGCAGGAGGGGAGATGGCCCATGGGGCTAAGGAAAAGTCTGCTCCTCTTCCCATTCCCTGTCTTTCCCTCGGTTCAGTTTAGCAACTAAAGTTCAAGTCAGGGTCAGGGAAAGGGGGCTTGGAATCGCTTGCTGAGCACCTACCACATGCCAGGCTTTCTATCCTAGCCTGAGGAGGTCAGCAGGGGCCTTACAGAGCCCATAGTGGAAGAAGAGACATCCTAACGATAACAAAGGGCTGACTATGTGCGTGGTTTGTGCACAGGGCCTGAGAACCCTGGGGAAGATGACAACAGCTTTTCAGTGCTACAGGTTGTGTGCCACGAAGACAGAACAGTCAGGGAGGAACGCTCTCTTCTGTCCAGAAGCAGAACCAGCTATATTTACGATATGATTTCTACAATCACCCTTTCCTTGCCCTGACTAGAGTCAAGCTTCAAGTCTTGTGAATGGACTCCCTCACTCTGTGTAGGACACACTGTCCGTGGGACCCATCGTGGCAGTTCTGCCTGAGGCAGGATCAGCTCAGAGCAATAATTGCCTCTAGTCTTTTATTCAGCACCCAATCAATTATTAAATATTAATTAAATGCCTACTGTATGCCATGACTATGCTGATTTGGGCAATGATAATTTTATTTAGTCAATTGTAGTCCCCATAAGACTACATATTTCATGAGGGCAAGAGAACAGGTCTGACCTGCTCATTCTTATCTCTAAAACTTCAGCACAGTGCTCAGCACACATAGGTCCTCAAAAAAACATTTGTTGAATGAGTGAAAGAAATGATTCAGCAGCCAAGGAGACTACGGTGAGTAGTATTCATAAAACCATGACTGCAGACAGAAGTTAGCTCTGAATATCTTCTTCTTCCCCAAACCATAAATTAAGCAAACAAAAATCTAGGTACATCATAGCCATTAATAGGGGAAATGGGACAGAATAGTTAATTGAGAAGTTCCTGGGGAAAAAACCTGTAAGACATATAATCACAGTACAAGCTTAATCCTCTTCTTTCTTCCTAGCTTCTTCTACCTCCATGCCCAGTCTAGCCCAGAGCCCATGTTCACCAGTCCATGCCAAATTATATGAAGTTTGGTGAAACACATTCAAAAAGAACTGAAAGAATAACCTCACTAAGAGGATGTCTGCACTCAGTGGAGGGTTCTGCAATTTAACAGTTCAGCCAACCATTGGTGAAAATTCAGTTGGTGAAGTTACCAGGAAATCACAGATAAATCAGACATCTTTCCAAGGATAAAATGAATTATACAAAATCACACTGAATGACTTTTAACTGAATGTTAAAAGCCTGAGAAACTTACAGAGGAACGTTGGGGACTTAGAGGAAGGGAAATCCAGGAAATTCTCATGGAGCAAGTAGCATTGAGATAGAGCTCGCCATTCTTCATGCAGATGACAGAGGGCCAGGCACTCAAAATGAAAGAAACTACATGAGCAAAAGGAAGAAACGTGGATTTGGCGTGAACTTTTCCTGCCAGCTGGAGTTCAGAGCACCTAGAAGACCCAAGCAAGATGTCAATAATCATAACAATAGCAGCTAATATTTTTTGAGCTCTTGAAACATGGCGGGTATTCCTCATCTAACCCTCATGACTCAGTAAGTGGGCCACATTACCACTCCCATTTTACATAGGGAAGAAACTGAAGTATAGGGAAGTCACATAACTGACCCAAGCTCATCCCCCTTTTCAGCAGTGAAGCTAGGATTTGAATCTATACTATCAAAACTACCATGTCATAATGTCAGGACCAAAAAAGGTGGAAGATTCTGCGTACCAGATTGGAGACCTCGAACTTCACTTTATGTGCCTTGGGATAGGATATGACCAGAGAACAGCAGTCACTAGAGTGGCTTGGAGGGAGAGAAACCTGAAGCAGGGCCTTCAACTAGAAGGGAGGGAAGACTAGGCTATTTAGTAGTCAATGTGTGTCTCCTCCATAACATTCCACCATGGCGCCACATTGGGGCCGTGGCAGATATCAGAGATGAAATGAACTTAAATGGCCAACTCAAAATGCCTTGTATCAGTCCACTTTATGTTATTATAATGAAATTCTTGAGACTGGGTACTTTATGAAGAAAAGAGATTTATGGAGCTCACAGTTCCGAAGGTCCAGGGGCATGGGGCATGGTATTGAGGAAGGCCTCATGAGGGATGGCACTATTGTGGCAAGAGTGCATGCAAGAGGGAGAGACCACAGGTGAGACAGGAAGCCAGAGTGAGGGAGTAGAAGGCCTTGTTCCTTTTAGAGCAACATTCTCTCAGGGACCCATGAGAATTACTTTACCCTTTCTGAGGACAGTACCCCCAAATGACCTCCCACTAGGCCTTGGGGTCGTCTCACCACCTCTTAACAGCACCACACTAAGGACCAAGCTTCCTACACAGGAAACTTTGGAGAACCAATTTAAACAATATCCAAACAATAGCTGCCTTCTTATTCAAGTCCCATGCTTATTCATTGGTGTGGATTTGAATATTCATCTGTAAATCTGTAACTGCCTACCCTTCTTACTTAGGAATTTAATGTTGTGCTTTTCTAAAGCTTTAAGACATCTAGGGCCATATTTTTCAAACTGTGTTCCAAGGAACACTGGCTTTCTGAGATGCCACCTTCACTTCCTACTCTCTAAAAGAGAATTCTGCAGTAGTCAAATAAGTTTAAGAAGTCCCCTGTCCTCTAGCACCCTTCCCAAGAATTACCACACAGTTATATATTTAAAATTTTCATAAGTCTTGTGATAAAGAAATGTGTTTAACCCCATGTTTTTCATGTAGATTGAATGAGAAAACTACATTCAGCTGGCACTATTAACAACCCAAGGCAACATGGTCTGCAGGAAACTCTTGGGAAATACTGCCTTATAAATTATTCCTCTCATTCTCTTCCTTAATTACTTATAATTCCTGAGAGGAATAATAATAGTTTCTATTCATTTAACTCTAGGGGTTTTCCAACTTCTTTTACAAATATTATCTCATAATATTTAAAGTTTCAGCCAAACATATCTTTCAAATTCCATCTTTTTCTTTCTTTGAAGAAGAATCCCAAAAGATTACAATTAGTAGTTCTATCTCAGAAAGTTAATACTCAGGTCTATCTTTCCTTTTTTCAAGATTAGAGGGTGAAATTTTGTACTACTTAAAAAAGAGAGAGAAATCCTTTTCTCCTAACAGATTTTATCAATTTTTCAAGAATTACTTAAAATGCACTTTGTAAATGTCAAAGATTAACACTTCCCAGCTCCCTGAAGAGGTTTACCTCCCAGACATTTATTCTGATACAAGCTGCTTTCTGTTGAGCATTACTTTGCAAGGAGCACAATTAATCTAAAGTAAAACACTGTAAAAGAAAATGAGGGGGGTTTTAATGAAGCATTTTAAGGAATAAAAGACTTCCTCTTCCAAAATTATTTGCATTCAAAAACTGAGAAAAACTGGAGAGCAGGGTTGGGGTTGAGGCTTAGTAGTAGCGCTTGCCTAGCATTCATGAGGCATGGGGTTCCTTCCCCAGCACCACTAAAAATAAACAAATAAAATAAAGGTATTATGTCCATCTACAACTAAAAAAAACAACAATAACAACAACAACAACAAAAAAAAAAACTGGAGGGCAACACTAAATTCAAAGGAATGACTCCATACTGCTAGGTTTCAGGCTGTACAGGGAATACGTGGGACGGAGGTGGCGGGTATTTTCTTCTCTCAGGCACCCACTCAGGCCATTGCCTTCCCTATCTGTCGGGTTTGCTCTGTGTTCCCATCAGTCTTACCTACTTTCTTTCTCCTTCTGAATTCCTGGAATGCATGGATATGAAAATTTGAACTGGCGTGAATCTTGGTCCTATGACTAACTCATTGGGTAATGATTCTTAAACTACCTTTGCTTCAGTTATTTTTTTTATCATTAATTATAAAATAACACTTCAATAACACTTTGTGTTGTGAAGATAAAACTGGATCTGCTGCAAAGCAATATAGCACCCTGCCCAACACATAGCAGGGAGCTGGTAAGTGTAAGGATAGAAACTTTCCTTGAAAAAATGTAGTCAAGAGGGCCAAAGAGTAGCCACATGTTATGCTTGTGATTTCTACTCACCATTGGAAAAGTGAAGGAAGGCTTGCCTTCCATCTCCATGGAAACCCTGGAGGAAACTGCAGAAGACTTCTGACTCACCACCTACCCCCATTTCTCTACACCATTCGTTCCACAACGATAGCTCTTCTGGGCCCCATAATAAAGTACCTGGCCCTAAGAGATGCCCAGAGACCCCTCATTACTTCCACTTTGCAGCTGTGACCACAAACCCATGCAAGAGAGTGGGCACTGAGAGAAGATCAGTAGACCGAGAGCGGGTCAAGGGGCCAGGGAGAAAGAATTCACTCAGTCAAAATGCCAGGTTCAGTAACTGGAATAAAAACCATCTTAACTTCTTCAGCCCAGAGATCACCATCTGGAATGGAAAAAGCATCGTGGACTGCAGTATCACAGGATTTTAAATGCTAAACTGCATGAGCTCAGGTTTGATTTCTCCTTTTAACTGCCCCTAGGTTCTTTGAAAGAACAGAGGCTTTGGGTCCCAAACCAAAACTGTGTGCCCTGGAATGGTGGAGGAGGGGGCGTGCTATGACAAAGGTGGAGTGGCCCGAAAACCACTCTCCAGCAGCCTACACTCAAGGGAAGGGCCAAGTGCATCTTTGCTATTTTGTACCCCTTGGTTTCCAGAGCTGGAGCTGTGTGGGCAAAGCTGGCAGTTCTGGGAACACCTGCATCCACTGTAGACCTTTTTACCCCTCCAGCTCCATCCTGCCTCTGCCAGCCTGGAAGAGACAAGCCCTCCCCACCTCTCTGTTGCCCTGAGAATCTTCCACAGGTGGTCTGGGGTGTCGCCTGTAATCAGAGTGCTGATGAGCTTCTGTCTGCCCTGCTGGGCTTTGCAGGGTCCCTGAGTCTGGCTACCTCTAGCCCAACCAGAAAGCGGAAAGGCCTGATGCTGCAGACTCGAGGACAATGGGACCGCTGGACTGAAAGCGTTCTAGTCGCCCACGTTCAGGAGGAAGGTTGTGTGGGGGGAGGAAAGGTCATTCACGCAGACAGTGTTTTCCAAGCCAGCATTCCTCACAAACAGCTGTGTTTATACAAAACTAGAAGAGAGGGAGAGACACAGAGAAAGGACCTTGTCCTAGGGATGACATCATTCTGTCTTGTCTGCTTCAATTCCCACCACTGGGGGGAGTGGGGGGGTTTGCAGGAGGCTGGTGACCGCTCCGTGTCACATGCAGAGTGATTATTCAGTGAGTGTTTATTAGATATTTAATTTCCCTACTCTGTGCTCTGCTCCCTCCCTGTGTACCCCCAGAGCATCCTAATACATTTTGCAGAACACAGCTCTCCTGTAACAGCACCCTCTGAGGAAGGTTAGATTGGGGGCTCAAGTTCACTCCTCCTAATCTCTTTAACAAACCCACCTCACAGAAGAAAAGCCTGACAGGAGGCAGAGTCATTAAAGTGAATTAAAATGCATCCTAGGGGAGATTAGCCCCCAAGCCATTCCCATATCAGACAAAGGCCCCTTTCACCAAGACTCCAGGGCTAGGAGTCCTGAAAGCAGAGATTAGGACCCTAGAAGCACTCTCTCTTGAAGTCAGGCCAACATTTAACCTTTCCTGATTAGACCTCAAGAACTCAACTTCAGCAAAGTCCTACTTGGGTTTCTTAAGACTCAGCCTGCAAGAAAAGGGACTCCGCAGGGGCAAATGGATTCCCTAAGTGTGTCCGTAACACAGTCTAGATGTACAGCACCCTCACCTTGACCAAGATTTTGTCAGATAACATAATATGACTATTTCCCAGGCCTCTGTATCAAGTGTCATGTAGGAGGTCCTCCCACCAGCAGTCTGAACCTCCTCTCCAGTGACCTTACTGAGCACCTACTTTGTGGCATGCTGAGCCTTACAGCATGTGTGTTTGAAGAGATGGTGAGGATAGGAGTCTTGCCATCAAGGTGCTTACTGTCTATTTGAGGAAGACAGATAAAGTAACAGTGAGTGCAATTAAAGATGATATGGTCCAAGGAAAGATGGAAGATGCAGGAAGACAGTAAGGCCAATTCTCCCTCTGGAAGGCTCAGAGAGATGCCATAGGACAGGTGATTTATGAAAAGAGTCTTAAAAAAGGGAGTTGATGTTCATGAGGTAACGTGTGCTAGGAGTGGAAAAGTGCAGGGGTGGGGGGTGATTCCAGGAAGAGGGTGTGGCATGACCAAAGTCATCAGAGCATGAAAGAGCATGTTGCCCTGGGTGACATCCAAGGGCTCTTCCCTAGAGGAGTGGAGCATCCAGGAGCAGTGTCGCAAGAGATGAAACAAAAGGAGAGGGGTCAGATTATGGCAGGCCTCGTGTGCTGACCAGAATAGCTAGAAGAATGTGTTCTCCAGACTTCAGAGCTGTGGAAGGATTTTAGGCCAGGGACATTGATGGTCCAGCATGCATTGTAGAGAGGTCACTCTGAGAGGTGTCCAAGCAGAGGCAGAGAGAGCAGTTAGGAAATTATGGCGATGACTAAAATGAAGATGGTGGCAACATGACTATTGGAGAGGAGAAATATATATATATGATATGTTAAAGAGAGAAAAAAATGGAAGTGACTGGGATATGAAGGGTAAGGGAAATGGGAGAATTCCGAGTGACTCTAAAGCTTGGGGACTGACAGGATATAGTTTCAGTCCCTAATTCTGGATATCAGGGGAGGGAGGTTTTTGGAGAATGGGGCACCTGCTGCCTCTTGGGCACCTTCTCCAGCCTCTTGGTCACACCTCTGACTCTAGCTATAGCTTCAGCTGCCAACTGCACAGCATCCACCAGTTTTGAACAGATGTGACATAGCTAACCCTGCAGCCTGAGCACTTTCCCTGTGACTTTTTGCACCAAGGCTTCTCTGGATACAGTGGCTTGTGTGTGCCTGAGGGAACCACTGGTCTCATTTGTGCATGCCCAGAAGGGTGACCAGCCAAAGCTAAGTCCCAGTAGAGAATTGTTCCTGGTACTCAGAAATTCCCACAAGGGGGATCAACTTGGTCACAAATTCATCTCCATCTTGCTTCTCCCTCTATCTTCATTTTATTCTCTTTTCCCCTTGTTTCTCCTTGGGGTCATTTTCCCAAATAAGTTTTTTGTACACAAGCTATTTAATATGTGTCAACTTGGCTGGGCCACCCTCATATGTGGTCAAAGATTCTGGATGTTTCTATGAGGGTTTTCCTGATTAGAATTAGCATCTAACTCAATGGGCTCCAGTAAAGAAGATGTCCTCCATAATGAAAGTGAGCCTTGTTTGACCAGTTGAAATACAACAAAAGACTGACCTTCCCCCAAGCAGAAGGGAATTCTGCAGCAAATGGCATTCCTACTTGAACAGCACATCAGTTCCTCTGGGCCTCCAGCCAACTGACATACCATACACATAGTGGACTTCTATTCCCCTATTATCACAGGAGTTGATTCCTTAAAATGCACACACACACACACACACACACACACACACACACACACACTTCTCTGGTGAATCATGCCCACTACAATACATAAGTCTGTCTCAAGTTCAGCTTTCTGGAGAACTCTGCCTGAGATACACAAATGAGGTTGAATTTGTGGGACAAGGATATCCAACTAGAGTTCCCCACAAGAGGGATGAGGATTTAGGATCCACACACGTGTCAATGGCACCGAAAGCAAGGAAAATGGGTGGGGCAGAATATAACATGGCATAAACCTTCCAAATGCTCGAAAAAAACATTATGTGGATTCTGATCTTTGTTCAAGGTAAATTATCTCAGTTTCTTGTATGAAATTACTCAAATGTTTTGAGACGATAGAGGGGGAAAGGCAATCTCACTGAGATAAAAAATATCATTGTATCCATAAACATATGTGGGTCTCACCAGGTCATAATTTCTACTTGAGCAGTTAAAAAATAGCCATGCTCTTTCCCCGTCTTCCACACGCTCTTGCCCTGTCTGAAGCATCCCTCCTCCCTGTGTGCCACTCCCTGAGAAACTTCTGGCAGCACCCATTGTGCCCTCTCAGACACCCAGCCCAACACTGGTGCCACCCACACTGCTACGTCCAGGGCTCCATGGTCTGCTCCAGTCCCCCCACCCCCACCCCCGTGTACGGCCGTCTCCTGGGTCTTCACTTTCACATGCACAGGAGAATTCCAGAACAGAGTGCAGATGTGAAAACTCAGAGAAAAGAAAGGCAGCCAATGTGCCAATGAATACTGAATACAAAATTTCCCCCAACCTACCCTTCAAGAAATGAGAAAGCCATTTGTCTTTAATATCTCACTTAGCTACTTCATCAGTCACCAGGGAAAACCCTTCTCATTTATGTCTTGGAGGAATCTTGACTCACCTTCATCTGTTAATTATTTGTACTTGTTTGAACATCTGTGCTCATTTTGCAGTCTTCAACAGTTACATGTCGCTTACGTCATACAAAACTCTGAAGACCTGCGCTCCTAGGCCACGAATCTTGCTGGTGATGTTCAGAGGGGAAAGAAGCCATTGCTTCCAGGATCATGGCTTGTTCATGTGGTCAAACCTGGAGTGTGTCCAGGATTGGTCCAGGGAAGCTACTGGTGTCTGAACTCTCCATCTGAAAGAGTTCCCCTCACCTGGGCTTTCTCCACTCATGTGGTTGTTTCCTTCATGGCATCTACTTGCAAATATAAGCATTTCTGCTTCTGTGCATTGGTTATTATCTCACTCCTCTGCCAGCCTACTAGGTCCTCTGGGAAGGTGCCTGGTGCACCACTGCATCCCCAGCACCAAAGCACCTACACCAGTGCCTCCCCGGCTCCCACAATGTGTCGCCTGTGCTAAACGTCTCCGGGAGTGCTGTTGGATGTTGATTCATGAAGCAGCTGGACCAAAAAACGTGAGACATTAAATCTTACAACAGAATTAACAACCCTCATGTTTCAGCTGTTCTCTCACTTGAAGACTAAGAAAATGAAAATGGGCTGAAAAATATCTGAGTTATGAGGGCCATGAAGCCCTGGAACAAGTTGAAATAGAAGAAAAGGCACTGCACTGAGATCCAGGAAGTCTGAGTTCAAATACCTCCTGTTTTTTTAACAAGGCATGACCTTAGGCAAGCATCTTATTCTCCTGGGGCCTCTATTTCCTATAAAATAAGGAAATCACACCTGATTAGTGTTTTCTTTCAAGGTTTTTGAGCAGTAGATCTTTACAATTTATAGAGTAAATTAAAAGTAACATTTTATTAGCATAAAACATTTCTTAAGTTCAAATGTATAATATTGACTTGATATTTACATGATCAATGAGACTCATAAAACTGTTTTCATGAATTCAAAAAACATCAGACCCAGAGATAGAATAAAAGCTCACGCCTCGTGTTAACTTAATCACACAGTCTCAAAACTCAAAATCACACAGATAAATGGTATAAGAATGGTTACTCCTCAGAGCAAGTTGGTCTGATTTCCAAGTAAGCACCTAAAAGACATAACCTCTAAAGAAGACACTTGATAATTGTTTGACAAGCTCATTTTTCCTTTCTTGGCAGGAAGGATACACTTCCTGGAGTCCTTCACAGTTAGATGCCACCACGTGACAGATTTCTAGCCTTTAGCATGTGAATGGACAGATGTGTACTGCTCCCAAAGGGCCTCCTTGCCCTCCCTGGAGCTCAGTACAAAGGAACAAAAACAAAAACAAAAACAAAACATGGAAACCTGAGATAAAGATGGAGGAGACTCAAGGGGGAAGGAGCCTAGATCTCCACATTTCTACTTGAAGGAGAGCTTCCCAACACTCAGGATCACCAATTTGGGGTTTTAGACTACTATTATATTTGACACGCTATTTTTTATAGCCACTAACATTATCCTAACAATCTGACAAGTGAAATTGTTGGTGTTCTCTGATGCATTAAACTGGGGCATCTAATACATAGTGCTTTTACCAGAGCTTTTAAAGTAGTTGCATACTTTTTTAGAATGAAATGTGAACAAAATATATGTTTGTGCAATCCCTGAAATTCCTTCATGAGGCCCCAGGTTTTCAGGAAATGTTTAAAATTCACTTGATGCTTTCAAAAATCATTCCCAACTCCAATATTTTATTACTGAATATTTTTCTCATTTTCCAAAGGGAAGTCATATTGGTCTTTACACAAAGGAAATAAACCTCTTCTACATTGGAAATAAACAGCATCTAAGAAGCACTGAATGACACATAATTCCAGCATAATTGTTGTATATTTAGGGGGTAAGTGCTTAAGAACTCCATTCTAAAATCTATTTCCCTGCAATGTAATAATAGTTGTGCTAAAAATGATCTAAACACTCTGCCAAGCAATGGCATTAGTTATCTGGAAGGTCCTTCAAAGCAAAATAAAAATTCTGTATTCTACTTATATCCAAATGAACCAATAAATGGCACTTCGATCAATTTTTAAAATTACTATTCAAAACAAAAGATGGGAAGACTTTTTTCTTTTGCTATGGCTTCCTTTAGAAACTACCATGCTGAGGAATTGGGAGATAGCCATATGACCTCTACAGTGGGCAGTCACAGTAAGGAGCAGATGCTGTGCCCAGGCACAGATCAGAAACTCAGCCATACCAAAAGGAAACCCAGCCCTATCCTAGAGGCAAGACTTCCACAAGGACTTCCAGGAGCACAGGAGTACCTGTCCCTGAAGGGGACACAGAGAGGACAGCAGTGTGGAAAGCCTTGACATATGTTCAGGTTCTCCAGATTCTAAATTTATGCTAATATATGCAATGTTCACCTCTGAGGAAGGTATTACAGCATCAGGAAATTAAAGCCTTCAAGGAGCCTCCTAACATTACCCACCAAGCCTGAGGGCCTTGCAGGAAGGCATTACTCCATGGGGTAAGGAAGTGATCCAAAAAGACTGGATACAGCAGGCATTCCCAAGACTGAATCCAATCGCATGCTGCCCTATGACCAGGGGCAAGTTATGTAATTGCCCTGATCTCACTGGTGGCTTACGATGCAAAAATGGCAACTTGAGATGAACTCAGGGTCCAGTCCAATTCAGTCCAACCCTGAAAGCTCATGCCACTGATTCCCTCTCAGTCTCCTTTGTCCCATGGTCCTAAAGCACCAAGCTAAGTGTTCTACCTCCTGGAAGGACAGGATGCTCTGTCCCTGTAGACCAGAAACACAGAAGCCACTCCAGGTCCTAGCCAAATTATATGGTAGAAGGGTAGAAACTGTTTTTCTTTCTCTTTTTTTTTCTTTTTGTTTTTCATTTGCAAAACATTTGAGAAGCTTGAGGAAAACAATCTTTGTGAGCCCCTGTGAAGATGTAATTCTAGATGACCTTGCAGCTGGGCCAGGCCTGCCAAGTGTCAGGCTAGAGACCACAAAGCGAAGGATGGTTTCCACACAGAGGATGCATGGGTCTCTGAAAGTAGATGATCCAAGGTTGAACCAAAATAAACTTGTCATAGTGTGAATACTAGGACAGGCGAAACCAACTCTCAGTACATAAGGCCTCTCATCTCCTGGGCCAGACTGGAGCTGGCTCCCAGATGGAGACAGGGTATAATATAGCTTACTTCCATTCTCCATCACACAGATGTGGCCACTGCCAAAATGTCGGAAGACAATGTGGGATCACTGGCAGGTTGATTTTCTGACCAGTCTTATCCATCCCATTTTAGCACATCTAGGTGCCAAGGGCTGACATTTGAAAAGTAACTTTCTGCATTCCCTGCCAGACAGGCTACATCTATGTCTATTTCTACATTAGACTCAGCTCATTTCCTCTCCAGGTTTGCCCCTTGACTGTCATTGCCGGCTCAGTGAAGAGCTTTAAATACTGGCACCACCATGACCTCACTTTTCTCAGCCTCCCCCAGTGCAGACACTGGATCTCAGCTTGGCCTCCAGCAAGCTCGTGACTGGGTGAGCCCCAGCAACTCCAGTACCTTGGTCTAACTCAGCTGGATTCATAGAGACTCTGGTTTCCAGGCAGCTGCCCCAAAGGCTAAACTGACGAATAAGAGGTAAAATGGGAAAGATTCAGCAGAAATATTCTCCTTTCTTCCTTCCTACTCTTCCAATGAACTGTCCCACGATATTCCAAGACTATTCCTTATATTTGCTCCAATGATTCCCCAGGTTACCAAACAACTCACTGTGTGTCTTCTTGTAAGGCTGTGGCCAACTCAGTGATACACCACCTTGGATTTCATTCTTTCCTTCCTGGCCTTGTCCTATTTAACCCTCAGTCTTGCTGCCCTGGGATTACACTTTTCAATACAATGTTAGCATGTTTGCCCGAGACGGTCTGTTCTGAAGAATCCAGCCTAAGACAGACCTCATTATGGTTTTTCTCTCTTTAGCTAGAGGAATTCATTTAAGCAGACTGCCCTCCTCCACCCACTGAGGCTACTATACTTTGTCTCTCTGGGAATTATGTATCTTTCCCAAATGGAGGTGGGGTAGCAGACCTCTCCAGTTGTTAACACCAATCACAGTTTATTTTTACTTCATTTGTTTTTTGGTTTATACCTTGAATTTGGATTTTTAAGATGCTTTGGGTTGATTTACCAGAAATAAAATATAAATCCACGTACATGCCTTTCCCAGGATCTAGAAAGAGAGAAAATCCCTTTCACACAGATCTGAGCAAGGACTACAACTGCAGGGCAAAGCAAACCAAAACCAAGAATTTCCACAAGCAGAGTTCACCCAGGAGGAACATTTCCCCAAGTCAAGTTCATAGAACACTAGTTGTGTAGAATTGTAGATGTTCCAAAAATTAAAGGATTTTGATATCAAAGGTACTTGGGTGCCTCAAAGTTAAATAAAATTAAATCATCCTATAGGATTCCAGAGACTCACTGTGTTATTGTGTAAGGTTATGCTCCAAGAGAAAGAGCTTGTAGCATTTTTAGAATTTATTGGGGACACACCATTTTTCTTGGGCATCCCATAGAATTGATGTTATACCAAATTCCTAGTTCCTGTGGTTACTGATGAGGCAGAAATTCCAAGTACCAGCCCTGTGAAAGAAGTTTCTCTACCCTTCAGACTTCAAGGCCCAGAGGACTTGGGCCCCTATTGAAAATGTCACAGCTGTGCAGTCACACTTACTCTTCTGACCCTCTCACGAAAGGTCACAAGTCTACTCTCTGCCCAACTATAGAACTAGGGAAATCAGCGCAGGTTGGTTTGTAGTCATGGTTCTCCCACCTCCTCCCCAAGCGGTGCAACACCTTCTGCCCCATGGTCACTGTCAACTAGTAATCACTGTGAACTCAACTATGAATGTGCCAGCAGAAGGAGGACCCAGGGCTCCCTTTTCTGGACCATGTATTCCCACTCTTGACCTCACTCCTGCCCACTCAGTTGAGATCAGCAGTCACTGGAGGTTCAAGGCATTCTGTTCTCCCCAACCACCAGTGAGCCCTGGACTCACTTTTCAGCTCTAGGATTAATAAAGTGCCACCAGAAATTTCGCTGCTGTTAGCCCTGGGGGTTAAAGCTGCCATCACTACATAAAATCTTGGGAGTGAGGGCTTCAGTGAGCAAAGCAGGCTAATGACTCCCGCCTGTCTGGTAATAAGCAGCGGAAATGAGCTGCTGGGGGAAGCCAGTGCCCCCACATAAATCGACGTGTGAGCAAGCCCGCCTGCAGGAATGGCAGCAGTGGGGTGCTGGGAGAGGCTGAAGGGTGGGGCTGGGCATGTCAGAAGGAGAGGGGTCTTTATTTTGCACAGGAAGAAATGAATGTCCAGAGAAGTCACTATGCTTGCCCAAGACGGCACCATGAGTTAGTAGTTGAGTTAGAGGTGGGACAAAATCCAGGCAGCTCAACCAAGCTGCTTTGGACAAAGCTTCTCTCTGGGTCTCTCAGGCATTAACGTGTGTCACCTGGGTTTGAGGAGTTAATGAAGCCAGCAATGGGGGAAAACTGCAGTTTATTTAATTATTGTTTGTTTCTGTGCCTCGGTTTCCCCCTCTCAAAAGGCAGAGGGTAGTCAGTACTGAAATGAAACAACAAGCTAACAACCTTAGAAGGAAATCTGGAAGACAATTTGTATTTTGCATTCCTCCATCACAGGCAGATAACTCAACCTGATATAACAGTTTAATTAGGGGGAATAACTGTTGGAATGTAGAACAAAGAAGAAGGGAAGAGAAATAAGAGGCACTTTGAACTCAATTCCTCTGTCATCTAACTAAGCAGAACATGCCTCCTTTCAACACTCAGGGGCCTGTGGGTTCCTTTGGAAAATAAGCCAGAGTCCCTCCCTGGACAACTAAGACCCTAACCCCAAATGATGAAAGGGTGTCTCTCTATTTTGTAATCTTTATATTTTCACGTAGATTCTCACTTCACTGTCCAGGGCATGAGATATATCTGTGACATTGGATGTAACCCAATCCCAGCTGATGGGAAGGTACTGCAGGGTCCAAAAGAGTCCCTCAGATCCAGGAGATCTGGAAAGCCTACCCTGACTTCTGAGGGCTTTCCAAGCCCAAACACACAGACTCAGCACACTGTGTTCCAAGAACAAGCCGAGCATGGAAGGAACTCCCCAACCAGGGAAAGTGATAGCTCACAGCAAAGCAGGCTCCGGGAGAGAGCCTTTCCCAACATCAGTTCTTGTTTCCTTCCCTCCTGCAGGATGGCAATCAGATGAGACTCTCATATCAAGCTTTAGAAAAAACTCAATCAGACAAAAATGCTTTCTGCCAATCCAGGATCCACACACACACAGCCCCCAGCCTGAGACTCACAAGTGCCACTTTGAGAAAGCACAACTGTTGAGAACTTTACAAAATCCACACTCTTGGCCCGGAGATAACAAGTAGGTCAAGGTGGTCAAGGTGGTCAGAGGTGCCATCTACCTCCATGTTTCAGGGACCCTGTTATAAGTGACTTGAGGGCAAACAAGACAGGGCAGGCTAATATCTCCCAGGATATTCTATCAACACAATTGATATACACTATCAAACAGCCCCTCTATTGCATATGTGTATGTTTATAGTTTTTTTTCTTTTTAACCCAGCGTATAGGAGTTCTACAAAACTGACGAACAAATTCCCATGATGAAGGACCACCAGGCATGCTTTGGGTCCAAGAAAAACCATAGGAATAAGCTCCCAACACTGTTCAAACCCTGGAAAATCCTTGATCATCAGGGCTGTCCAAGCCCACAGCAGCTTTGAGAGAGGAAAGGTGAAGGCAGACAAATTTGGGGGACCCGGAAATCCATCCAGATGGGGCACAGACTCTGCTGCTGCCTGTTTTCTGTGAATCAGGGACAGGGAACCCCAAACTTTAGCCTTCCCCTAATACCCTCCAAGTCCCTTTTGGCCTGCCTGAGCTCTCCATGGCTCCACTCTGGCTACAAACTAGCAAACAAGCCCTCCTAGCAAGCTCCGGCCTTACTTCCTGCATGGACGAGGGAAGTGGGTCAGACCTGGAGGAAAGATAAGGGCCTTTCCTCATCTGTATGACTCGTGTCTAGGTCACCAGCCCACCCATGGCCAGAAAATTAATAAAAGGAGGACTTGGAAGTGGAGTTATGATCCAGACTCTCAGAATTTAGATGCCTCTTCTTTAGAAGCACAGTAGCAACTGGGGGAAAGAAAATTCCCAAACTGTACAAGTTTCTATGCATCCTTCCTGGCAGCTGTCTAGAATATATTGTGAATCACTCTTGAGGAACCTGATGAAGAACACAAAACCCGCACCCCTGAGACAAGTGCTGATGGACTGCACCCTCCTCAAGGGCGATTATCACCCCTTAGGCCCAAGAGGCTAATAGCCCCCCGAAGACCTGGTGACCCCAGGCTGATCCCAGTGGAGATTCCTGAGCCTGAAGCCTCTCAAGGCAGAACATCCACACAGGCAGAGTTTCTGAGGGCTGGCCACAGCTCAGGGACTGTATAGATTCTCTCCTAGGGCCCTAGCTTAAAATTTCCCCAGGAAAGATATTTACAATAACCCAGCTTATAGGAGTTTTGAAATGTCCAAGAAATTGATAATTGGGATCCATTATCCTTAGGAAACCCTCCAAAATACCTAAATCCCAGCCACTGCTACAAAACCCACTTTCACATATGCCCCATCCTCTTGACTATGCCCCATTGCCAGAGAATTAATTCCAAACTCCTGGAAATTCATTATAAGCCCTTCATGGTCTATACCCACTCTACAATCCTAAACTCAGTTCCTAGAATACCTATTCACATTGGCACAGGCCATAACTGTACCAGTCTGGTAAGTAGTCCCCAAACCTGAACTCATGCTGTTCTCTTCCTCATCTCCTACATCACCACCACTACCCACCTGCTCTGCTTCTTGCTAATGGACCAGCTCAGCTGCCACATGCTCCATGAACCATTCCACTCCAGTCAGATTTAGCGCACCTACCTTTGTATTACCACCAAAGAAAACATGAACTTAGTGAGCAAGTCAGGGCAAAGGTTCATGCATTAATTTATTCATAAACATCTACTGAGCTGCTGGAATATGCCAAGCCCCCAGCACTTTGCTAACGACTATCACTCCACAAAATAGAATAAGACATGGTGGGGCCTTCAAGCTGCCCACACCCTAACAGAACTGTCAGATAAAATAACATAAACCACAGCATAACATGATGATTGCTCTAATGGACATGCAAATTCCACATTGGGGCAGAGAGGGCACTGGGAAAAACAAGCTAAGTCAGATCCAAGGGCTGTTACAGAAATATCAGCAACTCAGAGAAGGGCCTTGGGAATTATATGACTGATGTGCAGAAAGAACAAAACTCATTAGAGATAAGCTCAGCAGCAATGCAGGCTCTGCCACTCCAGAAAGATCTTGGGGTGCTCACAGCACCATCAGTAAAGCCTTCTCAGATGAAATCAGGCAGGGCTTTCTTCAGGGTCTAGTGGGGATTTAAGAACCTATTTTGCAAGTTCAAGCAAAGTCATTGCAATCAACAAACAAGTCCTGGGCCCCAGCAAGTGACCCTTTGGCATCATAGCCCTCCATCAAACCAACCTTGAAGCCTGGGCTCATTCCAGAAACCCATGGTTCTTTTCATGAGAGTTCAGAACACTGCTTCTAGAGAACTTCCTCTGGAGCCCCCTGCACATGACTTTCTGCATTCTCAATTCCTCCCCACCCCCAACTATCAGCTCCAAGAAGACAGGGATCCACCCTGGCCTGGTCCATTAATTTTGGATTTTCATCCCTGGACTCTACATGAAATCTAACTTGGAAGCACAAGTGACTGAAACAGAGTGAAAGAAAGCTGTTTTGAAAGGGCCAGTACCTGTATCAGTTTCCTATTGCTGCTATAACAAAAACACCACAAACTTGTTGTAAGACCAACCCAGGTCTTACTGTGCTGTGTTCTTTCCTGGAGGCTCTAGGGGAGAACGCATTTTCTTTTCCAGTTTCTTGAGGCTGACCACATTCGTTAGTTCACCTCTTTCTTTACCTTCAAGGCCAGTACCATTGCACCTCTATGACCATTCTTCCATAGGTATACGTGTTTCTCTCTGACTTCTCTCTTCTGCCTCTCTACTCTCCCAGTTTTAAGGTCCCCTTGCCATGAGGTTAGGGTATTCTTGTTGCATCTGCAACAAGGTCTAAGCCACCCCAGGCCCAGGGATATGCAATGCACAGGGATATGCAATGACTGGAATTATGACTATGATGGATAATCACTTATAAGCAGCTTACACAGGGATCAAACCTGGGTTTTCTGCCCATTTGACTCAGCAAGATACAGTATCAGTTGCCTCTGCCTGCTGCAGCTCACGCCACATCTAAAGGCAGGCTTCCCAGAGCTGTAGGGCAGTATGGACAGAGCTGGCATAGAGATTCATGGCAAACTGAGATCTTCAGGAAATAAAGGTCCATGAGAGAAGGCACATGGTAGGGAGGACATCTTCACCCCTAATATTTCCTCCTTCTTACTCAGGCTTACAGCTGTTAAAGGTGGGATCTACCGTATTTATTTCTGGGTTGCCTTCCCATCCTTTCTCTGGCCATTGGAGCATGCTTATTTCAGGGCAGGGCAGGCTAGAACTATCAGAGAATTAATAACTTGGGAAGCAGCCCTCAACTAGTGACAGACAGACCCCTTTGCCCTCCAGTAGGACAATTCTAACCCAGATGATCCCCATGGAATCAACTGAGCCTGATTGCTTGCAGCAGGAACCTCAGTCGCTCAGGCGTTAAGGGTGACCAACTAGTTCCAGTTTGCCCAAGACTCTGCCCAGCCAGCATTTGGAAGTTCTGTGATCCAGAGAACCTCTCAGTCCCTGGCAAACAGGTTGGTCATCATCTGCTCACTGGCATCTCTTTCTTCCTCCCCTTCCCCATCTCATTTACCCTCTCCATATGGTGCATTTACTGAGGATCGCTCCCAAGTAAATTACTCATGCACAAATTCTCATCTCAGGGTCTGCTTCTGGGAGCAGCCAGGCTAAGATGAGTCCTGTGGTCCAGTGTGTGCCTAACTGGCAAGGCTAGGTCACTATGGCCACACATCTGGCCCCCCCTGGAACTCCAAGGGAGCCATTCACACAAACTCATTTGAGAACAATGTCCTTGATGGGGCCTGCAGTGGGTCCTAAATAGCAGCTGGTATCTCTGGCTGGGCCCTCTGTCAGTTTGTTCTAGGATGAAATTCTCATTCCCCACCTCCCACCACATGGACGGAAAAGGCATACATTATCGAAGAAAATCTTCCCATAAAGACAGAGCAGGTTTAATCCTCTCCCACCCCCTCCTCCTCGCCCTAGCCCTGCCCTGCCCTTTTCCAGATGTTCCCATTTAGTCATGGTGGGAGCTGAGCAGCGGATGAACAACATGACTTTCCTGAACACCCTTCACAATCCATTGAGCTGTGGCAGCTGGGCTTGCCCCCAGATAGAGAGAGCTCAGTGCAGACGGTGATTATGCATGGGAAACCAGAGAGCCTTGGGGACCAGACAGCAATGGCCGGCGCCTCTGTGATTCTCACTCAATTTCAATTAGCAGCCCTGAAAATTAGGAAGAGCTCTCTCAGCTTTGACACGCCTCCCACAAACACCAGCTTGGCTTCACCTGGGGAGACAGACTGCCCCAGGGGTGGGAGGCAGCCCTAGCAGTGGACATCTGGACACCCCTAATGAGGCCAGCTCAGGATGGGAGCTCAGCTAATTGCTCAAATCGGCCGTGATGTCTGGCTTCCAGCTGCCATGTCTGGCAGGACCATTTGGATGTCTTGAGTTTACTGTAAGGTTGGGGCTGAGAGACCCTTAGGAATGGAGAATGTCAGCTGGGATTCATGCTGAAGCAATTAGGGGACATTTGTTGCAGGTGAAGAATGGTGAGAGAGTAAAATAAAAATATCACAGCTTGCTGTCATCTTACCAGGAAATCCATAGTCTCCAGCCAAGATGGGCCATTCCAGGAATACTGAGCATGTGGATTGTGATGCAGAAGCAGCACAGAAAGTCTAGAAAATATGCTGGTTCTTGAATTGGAAGCTTGGGGTTTTCAAGACGTAAATTAACAAGATCACAGCCTTTTTTTGCAGTCCTAAGAAATAGGAGGAGTCTACTTACCCATCCTATGCCCAGAGCCCATTTATCCTGAAATTAGTAAAATATAAGCTTCAGGTCTCCTCACTAATACCAGCCAGTTTCAAGGCCCTGGAAAGAGACCCAGAAATGTTTCATGGGTGGATTTTATTTTTGCAAAACTTGTAAAAGATACATTTCAACCCTAATGGATAAGAATCAATTGACCTTCCCTCAATACCCTGTAGTCGATAATCATGGGGTCGTATTTGGGGGATTTAGTAAAAAAGAGAATTGAATCCAGAATACATTTAATTTTGTATTAGCGGATATATTTACACGGTTCAGTTTCTTCTATTTATAACCCTAGCTGTCCCACTGTAGGCATGACTTCCACAAATAGTCCTCCTACCCACTGTACTGACACATCCAGTGTCACAGCATAAAGGTGTCAGGTCAGAGGGGCTCGCTATTATAACATCAATGTATCCTGTGGTTCCAGACTTCATGTATCTGCATTATGCAGAAGAACAAAATTTTGGAATATAAGACGTCAGATAGTAGTATATGGAAAATTATTCACTCAGAACCAGAATTGTAAGTGGAGATACAGTCTTATCAATACCTAGGGTAAATTGAAAGTGTTCTCTTATCAGGAATACTTGATAACTCAATGTATACAACTATAAATGTGCTATATACAATTATAAAACAATGAAATTAGTTTTTACACCTATGGGAAATCAATAGCGATTACTCGGATGTCAATAAGTAAAAAGAACTGTTACAAAACTTTATGATTATTTTAGAATCACTATTCCATTAAAAGACATTCTTTTTGGTGGGGTGGGGCAGTGACCTCAGGGACACTCAATCACTGAGTCACATCCTCAGCCCAATTTTATATTTTAGTTAGAGACAGGGTCTCACTGAGTTGCTTAGTGCATCACTTTTGCTGAGGCTGGCTTTGAACTCCCTATCCTCCTGCTTCAGCCTCCCAAGCCTCTGGGATTACAGGTGTGCACCACTTTACCTGGCTCAAGATTCATTTTTAGTAAGAGTAATGAATAGATTCTTGGATTGTTTGGCAGCTCAATTATAAAGGAGAAGAAAGTTATATGAACATATGGAGAAAAAGTTTAATTTCTTGCTGATTTTACCAGCCCTGAAATATAACAAAATTCATAGTAGGCCACCACAAGGCCATGAAAGGCAATTTGATTAATGAGCACAGTCAATTCAAGGGTTTTTTAAAACTAGTCAATGATAACAAAAACAAACAACTTGGTTTAAAAGATGGGCAATGAACTTGAATAGACATTTCTTCAAAGAAGATATACAAATGACAAATAAGCAAGGAAAAGACGTTCAACATCATTAATCATTAGGGAAATAGAAATCAAAATGACAATGAAAAGACCAGGTCACACCTTTTAAGATGTCTATTATCAGAGAAAGGAAGGGAAGGAGGGTGGGAACTAGGGGAGAGGAAGGAAAGCAACAAATGTTAGCAGGATCATGGAAACTGGGATCTTGGTGCACTGTTAGGAATGTAAAATAATACCGACTCTATGAAAAAGACTATGGTGGTTCCTCAAAAATATTAAAAACAGAAACTATCCTAGCGGCTTCGGAGGCTGAGGCAGGAGGATGGCGAGTCCAAAGCCAGCCTCATCAAAAGCAAGTCACTAAGCAACTCAGTGAGACTCTGTCTCTAAGTAAAATACAAAAAAAATAGGATGGAAGATGTGGCTCATGAGGTGGGTGCCCCTGAGTTCAATATCTAATACAAAAAAAAAAAAAAAAAAAAACAGAAACTACCATAATATCTAGCAACTCCAATTCTGGTACCTACCCCAAAAAATTGAAAGCAGGGTCTCAAAGAGATATCCGTACACCCGTGTTCATAGCAGTAGTATTTACCATAGCCAAAAGGTGGAAACAAGCACCCAAAATGTCCGACCAATGAATGGATAAACTTAATATTGTGTATGCATAAATGGAATATCACTCACTGTATAAAAAAAGGGAATTCTGACACATGCTACATGGTAAACCACAAGAACATCATGCTAAGTGAAATAAGCCAATCATGAAAAGACAGATACTGAGTAACTGCACTTACATGAGATCTCTAGGGTAGTCAAATTCATAGGGCCCTAAAGTAGAATGGTGGTTACCAGGGACTGGGGAGAGGAGAGATTGGAAAGTTCTTTGTCAGGTGTAGTTTTCAGTTTTACAAGATGAAAAGAGTTTTGGAGACTGATTCCACAATGTGGATGAATTTAGTCTCACTGAGCTGCATACAAAAATAGTAAAGATGGTAAATTTTTTGTTATATGAATGTTACCACAGTTAAAATTTTAAATCTCAAAAAAAAAAAAATTAGAAATGCCTTAAATCTTAACAGTTCACATAGAAGAGAAAAGTAATTGAGGTATTCCCAAATTTATAATTTGACAATTCTAAAAAGTCATGATAATGACAGTAACAAGTTATAAAACCCACAGAAAACACACTAAGTGATCAAGCAAATTCAATCAACATAAAGGAAAGATTAATTTAGCTTTGATCTCACTATAGGAAATATTACCAAATTATTGACATATAAAAAAGCAATAAAAGAGGATGCAGCCAAAGGTGTAAAAAAAAAAAAAAAAGAATTATAAAAGTGATCCATTAATGAATTAACAAAAAAATTGTGTATTTTTCTGGATTCCTTGATGATTGTTGTATTATGTAAGCATTTTTGAATTTGTAATTTTTTGTGATTTCTTTAATCATTCTAACTTACATGTTCACTGTTGTATGAAATGTCATATTCTTTTTCTTAAAGATTACTCCTAATTATATGCAGATAAGAACCCCCAGAATCTGGTTATATCCTCCCTCAATACAGCAGTACTCTTGGGGACATTTGAGCTTTGGTCTGGGTCTATTCCTAATAGAAATTAAACCAAAAGAACCAGATGGCTGTAATCCTTTACCTGAGTGGTCTTGAATCTGAATAGTCACAACGTTGGCCTCAGTTTCCCTATCTGAAAATTGGGAAGAATTCTCTGAAACTCCCTACTTCCCACAGATAAGATTGGAATACACAGAAAATCATGAAGCACCCAAAGTACCCTGGAAACACAGTCAAAAAAGACAGAATAAACCAATGCTTACTGAAAATTTCACATTATTTTTCTGTATTTTCTCAAGGTGCCTTGTCCTATTGAACTGCCCACCTATGTTTGGTAGTGAAAGTTGCCATGAGATAGACCCAGGACAGTAGCTGGATACGAGGAAAATGCAAGGGGAGTCTGGGCAAACCTAGGCCCACTGGACAAAGAGATGCCCATTTGGGGTCTGTTGGACAGGAAGGACACTTGGAGTTTCTTGGAGCCCTGTTGGTCTGGAGAATGGTCAGAAGAAAGTTGAACTAAGAGTTATTAAGCTGCAACCCCTCTCCTAGACCTTGTTTTTGGATAGGAAATGCAGTCAATTATGGACACAGTGGACTTGCAGAGCTTGAATGTAATATAAGACAATGACCCTCAGGGGATAAAAGTAAAAGGTAGAGTGAAAATCATTCATTCAAGACTTTCACAGATTTGCAAGAGGAGATGAGTACAAAAGTTGAACCAAGAATGATTCCTAGACTTCGGGCTCTGGCAACTGGATTGAAGGAAATGCTATTTCTTGAGATAAGGAAGGCTGAGAGAGAAACAGGGTGGAGGGCACAGGGAACATCAAGTTCCTTTTCACACAAGTGAAAGTTGAGAAGCTTGTAAGACATCCAGACAGAGACGCCAAGTAGAATCTCGGTTATATAAGTCTGGAGCACAGAGAAAAGGCCCGGTTTCAAATTATGAATTTGGGAGTTGTCAGAATAATGGTGGTATTTACAGCTACCAGAATAGATTAGATCATCTAGACAGAAGGCCAAGGAGGAGAGGGAAGGGGAGAAGAGAAAAAACTAGGTCAAAAGGATTCAAAGAATCTAGATAACAAGTGAAGAAGTTGGCAGAGCAGAAGTGGCCAAAGAGGCAGGAGGAGAACCAGGAGAGAGTATAACCTTGGAATCTAGGAAGAACAAATGACTAAAGGGAAGAAACTGAGATACAAATCTAAGTTTTTATCTTTGTGTTTTCAGATACATTATGTGAATAAAGTTATCCATCATGAACTATTCAGGGTCAAAGAAAGTTGTCCAAATGTCATCAGGGAAGTTAGTCGAGAAAGTTGCTCTTTCCTGAACTGAATAGGTCACAGAGAGTAGAGAGGCACTTATGTAGTGCTACACAGGTGGACAAGAGGCCAGTGAAGTCATAGCAAAGTCAGAAGAGGTAAGCCCTAGAGAACCAAGAATCTTCATCTGGGAATCCAAGATCCATCATAAATTGATCTCAGGGAGAGAAAGTCCATTTGGATCATTGATTAGAGAGATGAGAAAAATTTCCAAGAAAAGTTCCTATCATATCTGTTCTTACTTTGCTATGGAGTCCAACATCAGTCATATCCATTGGCTTTTGTTCCCTTCACCATTCTCCATGGAAAGAGGAGAACCACAGAAAGAGCAGCATGTCCCCAAGAGTGTTCCACCAAACACAAGTTCTCATTAGCTGTCAGCTCTTGATCTGCTTATGCATATGTGTTCCTAGCCCTGTGTTTAGTGACTTCATGTTGGTAGCTTGAAATCAGCCATGGTGGAAATATTTACACCATGAAAATCAGCAACTACTACTAAGTGGGGATTTTTCACCTTAGAAAGCCAGTTGTTAAATATTTTCAGCATGCCACTGAATGGTGTCCTGCAAGATATAACATATTAAACCAAAAAGGGGAAAAAGTCAAGGTCAAATACTTTAGGGAACACAAATAACTTGTCTTGTGGATTCCCAATGCACATTAACACATTCAGGACTCTGAGAAGTCATTCTAGAAAGAAATTGATTTAACTTTCTTTTTAATAACAAAAAGTTTTCTGAACTTATTTGTCCATAGAATCCTTCATTGTGGGATACCTATCACTATCATCTGGAGTTCATGACACTTCGGACTTTTCTAAATAAAACTAAGTGTTCGCATTGAAATAGAGAACTGGGCACGACAGTCGTGCTGTTCATTCCTGTGGCTATTTTGAGAGGTGTGTACATGATGAATGTTTGCAGCCATTCTTGTGACTGCTGAAAGACACTTATTATTTATGACTTGAGTTCTGGGTGGTGATTGCTGTCATTAATAATGATGGTTTAGCCCCAAGGCTGGGGAGATGGCAGGTCTGGCGTCTCTCTCACTTAGCCTGACATTCCTGTGATACAGGAGTTGGGGCTGTAAAGCTCAAAGCACTTAGTACCAGCACAGGGAGTGCTCAATTTCAAATTCTTTCCTCATTCAAGAGCAGGCGCTTGGGGGCCCAGGGCAGGGGTCTTGCTCTAGCTGTGGAAACCACTGCTGGCTAATAGATTGAGTGGGGGAGCTCCTGGGGACCCAGTGGAACAGAACAACTGTGTTCATTAAGAGAGCCAGGAAGCGGCCATGGAGGTCTTGTCCATCGACAACTTGGCAGGACACAAAGTATTTTACCAAAAGGAGTCTCACAGCTGGAAGGAGCAGGTGCCGGGGAGCAGAGCCTGTGCAAAACTGGAGAGAGATTAAGGCAGGAAGGAAATTGGATTTTCCCAAGTTCCAAAACGGAGGCGGGGGTGGGGGGAGTAAGAGGAGAAAGAGGGGGAGGGAGAGAGAAGGGCTGAAATTGATTTAGGACTTGAAATAAATATCCTTAACCAGCAAAGGGGCTGTCGGTCTGCATTTTAACAATTTAACAGGCAAAAAGCCCCGGCATTAACTGAACCCATGCCTTCAACAGGGGGGAAGATTATCAGTTGCTGAACAGGAAAAAGTAAACCAAACAGAAATTTTCACATCCTTCCTTCTCCCCAGAAGCAAGACCTGTTGCCAGGAAAAATGATTCCTGCTGCTCCGCTCTGCCTTGACCCGCTGGTGTCCCTCCACTCTGGACAATGGAACAGGCTCCCAGCCCTGGCCCTCATGGTGGCTCCATTGAAGCTCCAGGATAATGGTCAGCAAATGGCAAGCCTTCCACTGGGCAAAGGACAGCAGTACCAGAAACTGACAAGAATTGAAGTCTTTTTTTTTTCTCCCCAGACCATGGTATAGTGGGAAGTGACCTCCACGTTTCCCAGAGCTAGAAAGTCCACGCATCATCTCACCATGTTTCCTCACCCACTAGCTCTAACCCCAACCACTTGCAATTATCATTTTACTTGTCAAAATGTAATTTTTTTTAATGAGAAGTTCAACTAGATATGATAGCATAATTCACATTTTAAAAACCAGTCAGGGTCATAAAATCTGAAACTAAGAGATGTACTTCCCTGGGAAAGCAGGGTGTTCCGTGCATATGCTGGTGGGTTTATGGACAAACACAGCCCTCACTGAAGACTGAGGGCCCCAAGTTATCCTTTCTTTCCTGGACATTAGCCCCTCCAGATGGAACACCAAAGAAGATTTGGGGAAGGGGGTTAATGTGCTTACATTCGAATTCAACAGAAATTACATTGGAAAGATCTTCTTATTCATCCATATTCAATCTTTAAACAGTGATCGACATTCTACAAAGTAATTCTCACAAAATAATCCCAGAGTCAGGTGATGGTATTATCCTTATTTTCCAGTTGAAGAAACTGAGGCTCAGAGAGCTTGAGCAGAGCAGGGCCCAGGTCATCCAGCTGGTAAGCAGATCTGTGTGACTCTAAATCTCTTGCTCCTTCCCCTGTGCCTTGTCATAATCCCCTGGAAGGAGCGACCCCAGCAGCCTGCTCTGCAGGGCTCCTAGCACAGACTTGTACAGGCAATTGTTTAATTAAAGATGGAGGAGCATCTCTTTTCCCACAATCCCAAGCGATGTCTCTCAGTGCTTATTTCCCAACAGACCACTCTCTGCTCTGTCCCTTGTCCTCCACACACAGAGTAGACTCCTCAACCCTAAAAACTAATAGATAGGCCAGATTGCTGAGTTTCCTGGGAGCACTAGAAACATGCGAAAACACAGTCCCCATGCCCAGCTCCACCTCCCACCCCACACTCCACCCCACTCCTTCCTTTCCTTTCTAAGGATCCTTCTCAAGAGCGCAGAGGCCCTTTCTTTTGGAAGGCAAATGAAAAGTATTAGGGGAAATTAAGGACAGCGTACTCAGCAAATATTTGTCTGGATTATTCTCCAGACAAGTCCACTGAACATATCACATCATATATCTTGATCTCTCAGGCTTTCAGCTCCAACCCTTACATCCTTCTCATTTTTTTTTCTGACCCCTTTTCAGTGAGGGCCAGAGCTGATTCAGTACAACAAATGGAAAAGAGAAACATTCAAACTTCCATGAAGGACCACATCTAGTCTTTGTCCCTTATCTCTATCTTTATGTGGCCTCACTCAGAATCACCTCCTGCATCTTTTTTTTTTTAAATATTTTATTTTAGTTGTAGTTGGACACAATACCTTTATTTTATTTTTATGTGGATCAAACCCAGGTCCTCGCACATGCTAGACAAGCACTCTACCAGTGAGCCACAACCCCAGCCCATGTCCTGCATCTTATCACTCCCTCATCCAAGGATGGACCTTCAGTGGCTCCTCACTGACTCAAAGATTACCTTCAAATTTCTTAGCAAAGTCACAATTCCATACCATTCAGATATTATTCATGTGGTACATGCATGAGTATATGGACGGATGGATGGATGAACAAACAGATCTAATGTTCAGTTTCCTATTAAAACATTTCCTTTGTGTCCATGGAGGAGCAGCGGTCTTTTATCTGCATCTAAGAAAAATGAAGGACTTCATTGCCTTTTCCTGCACATTCTCTTCTTCCTCTTGTCCTCTTCCACATGGGACTGTAGTGCTTTACTGCTCGGTGCCTCAGAATCCAACCCTTCAGCTGAGAGGGACCAGGGTAAGGGCCATATCCTAAAATGTGGAATAATCCTGAAGCCCCAGCTTTAAAATTTCTAGGATTAAAGAGCCATGTTGCTCAAGTAAGGGTACTTCCTTCTCAGGCTTCCACTTCCTGGTTTGTATAATAGAAACCTTCAGATCCACAGCAGAGATGGGAGCTCAAAACCTCCCCATCTTTGGGAATAAGCAGTAGTCCTCAATTTTTTAGACACACACCATCTAGAAAATGCAGATGCTGAAGATTTGGAAAATCCCCAAAATATTAGTAAATACAGTGTCCTTGAGTATGACCAATGAATCATCAGCCCCACCCAAAGCTAAATGAAGGCTAGGTGGCTACTGAGAGGGGCCCGGGTTGTTTGGGTAGAGAGTTAAGGCAACTCACCCCTGCTACCTACGCTGCTCCCGCAGCAGGGGCCATGTATTTATGGCAGGGCAGGGTATGACCTGGGCAACCTGAGAGATGGTCTTCCATTCCTCCCTCTGCATGTCCTAACCCTGGATATCTCTAGGCCATAGTCGCATTCTCTTCCATGGTCAAATTAGCCTCAGTTCTCTTTAATCATCCTTAATCTTTTTAGTCATCCTAATGAAGAGCCCTGGAGACTATTTCTTACCCCTTAGTGTGTGGGAATTGGGTTTTATTTATTATGAATCACGATCAAGGCTCTGTTTGTTATTATTTTTTATGAGTTCACACTCCTTCCCTGATGATAGCTGTTTAATGGACCAGAATGGAGGAGTAGTGATTCTACAGATTCTCTCTTGCTTACTCCCCAGAATTCTTCCCATCCACCTTGTACCCTGCAATGCTTCCATCTGTGAAACAGAAGTGGGCCCTACATGGCCTTTCAACCATCCCAAGCTCTAAGGTAATCTGTCCACTGACTTGGCCCAGGGCTACTTTAATGGACACATATCCTTGACCTACAAAAAAAATGTCACATTGTGTATCTAATGGAAGCTGGCTCCAGGGATGCAGCTCAGGGGTTAGGAACTCTCCATCCATGCTCCCCTTAGAGCCTGCTCCCTGGTTCTGCATGGTCTCAGACAAGGCCCTTTCCTCCTCCAGGTCTCCAGTTTCCTATTGCAAAGGAAGAGAAATCATCCCATTCACAATGTCAATAAAATTAAAAGCACCTGGGGGAAAACACTTACTAGGAAACGAGAAAGAACATTATGAAGAAGTGTGAAACAAAAAGTTGATTAAATGGGGAAGTACTGTCTTCATGATGGTCCCAGATTAATATGTCAGTTTCATGTGATTACAATTTTTGAGAAATATGACAAGATGACTCTAAAATTGATATAAATGAATAAGTACATAGAATAATAAATACTGGGTAAATAAAAACCACAAATAAAAAAGAAAGTTTTCTCAGCCAGATAAAATAATTATAATACCCTACTAATTTTTAAAATATGATATTTGGCTCAGGAACAAATGAGTAGATCAATACAAGAGAATTGAAAACCTACAAATCAAGTAACATGTAGTAGGCAGAAGAATAGCAGGCAGAAGAATAGTAGGCAGAAGAATGTCCCAAAGACAGTTCCCCTTGACCTTACCCCTGGAATATGAATATGTTATGTTACTGGTATAGTAATTTTCTAAGGCTACCATAAGAAAAGGCTACATGCTGAGTATCTTAAACAACAGAAAGGTAGTATCCCAATTCTGGAGGCTGGAAGTCCATGACCAAGGTGCCAATAATAGAGTTGATTTTCTCTGAGGCCTCTCTGATTGCCTTATAGAGGCTCCTCCCGTGGTCTTTCCCCGAGGTGTGTGCATGCATCATCCCTAGTGTCTCTAGGTAGGTGCAAATTTCCTCTTCTTATAAGGACAGCAGTCAGACTGGGTTAGGTTCAACCCATATGAACTTATTTAATATTATTATTCTCTATAAAGGTTCTATCCCCCAATCCTGTCACTTTCTGAAGGGTCTCAACATATGAAAGGGCGGGGAAAACAATTCAATCCATAACACATAGTGAGGAAAATTGAGGCTGCAGATGGAATTAATCAGAAGACCATGATTGAGATTATCCAGTAATGACCAGTGAAAGCTCAAGAGTTCTCATAAGTTTAAAAAAAAAAGGGGGGGGGGTGTGGGGAGCAGCTTTAGAGTGATTCAGCTTAAGAAGGAGATACCCTGTCGTGGTTGGTTTTCAGATGAAAGTGTCCCTTTCCATGAGCCAAGGAACAGGGACATCTGGAAAAAGCAAAGTGGATTCTCCACTACAGCTTCCAGAAGGAATGCAGCACCTTGATTTTAGCCAAGGAAGACCATTTCATACTCTGACCTCCATCCAGAACTGTAAGATAACAAATTTGTGTTGTTTTAAGCCACTGAGTTCATGTAATTTGTTACAACAGAGACAGAAAATTAACACATCATGTATATAAAGGGATTAGAATATGACAAAAGTAGCATTTCAAATAACGAGAAAAAGACTATTAGCTAGTCATCTGGTTAAAAAATAAAATCAGATTTCTATGCCACATCATTCACCAAAAAAAAAAAAAAAGTCCAGATGGATTAAAAATCTTAACAACATACATATGAAAGTATTGGAAGCAAATATGAGAGAATGTGCATATGATTTTGAAATCAGGAAGGAGAAAGTCATATTAATAAAGTTTACAATATTAAGAGTATTTGCATTTAAAAACACACCACAAACAAAATCAAAAGATAAGCAAAAACTGGGAGAAACATATTTGTAACATACATATATTCTTTGAAGTTGTTTGTTTTGTCTTGTTTTGCTTCTTGATGGTGAGTATGAATTGGTTCACTAGTTAAAAACAAAAAAGGTAAAAGCGTGGGAAGAATCTTCTCTACCATCCTCTTTCCTTCCCTGAATGAGATTAGGATAAAGGGGAACCTCTCTGAAACCAAAACATTGCGAGAACCCAGGGCTGCATTTTATTAAGTAAAAAACAAGTTAATGATTTCTTGGAGCATCTCTTCACTCCATCTTTCCTACATCCTCTGGCTCTTCTTCCTTACAGACACCTGTAGAGTGAGCTAAGTTCAGTCCACATGTGCAAGAAAGAATTACTGATGTATTGGGTTCTGTTGAACATTCAGCATAACTGGCTTACAGCTCTCTTGATGTCATCTTCCTGGGCCCACAGGCACACTGCAGTTCCCAGCCTCTCTTTGCAATTAAGTGCATCCATGTGCCAGAGTTCTAACCAGTGGACTGGGGGCACAGGTGCCACCTCCTAGCCTCACCTATGAAAACCTCACATACTCCAGGGTCTGTCCTCTTTTGATGTCAAAACACAGATCAATAAGCAAACTTGAAAGCTGTGTGTTGAAATTACAGAGCCAGAAAATGGGAAAAACTTGGACCTGAATCATTGCCTAGAGGAGAGTCATATAGTGATCAGAAACACCCATATCAAACTTTATGAGAACTAGAAAAAAAATTATGTTGTTTGAGCTCATATCCATTTTTGAACGTGTATTCATTTCAGTAGCGAGTGTAACTAACTCAGAAGCCAACCTGACTTCTTTTGGCATATCTCTTGGTCTGACACCTCTTCAGTAGCCCAGCTGAGCCAACTGCTAAGCTACTGACCTCAGCTGCAAACACATCCTTCTGTTCTTGGCTTTATGAGGCCTGGGCTGGGACTCTGCAGACTGCTCTTCTGCTTTGCCCATTGGTTCTGATAAGTTCTGCCAATAGGGAGCACTAGAGGGAGACTGTAAGGTTGAAGAGGGGAAAGACACCTGTTCCTTCCTGTCTGCTTCCTCTTTCGGTTTCCTGCTTCCTGCTTCCTGTTTCTGACAGGGGAACCAGATGACTGTTTGTTTTTACCCCACCAAGCACTTCTTTCTTTGTAGCAGCCATTTTTTCCCCACCACCCATAAACCAGTCTCATTATCTCCATCTGGGACATCAGAACCGGCTGACTAGCACACCTTCCATTGAGGTCCCAATTTCAGCCCCTCCTCTTCAGTTTTTAAGTCTTAATAATTCCAACCTCTCCTTTGTCTACCCAGCCCTAGGGGAGGGGATGGCTTCCTGAAGTTGTGACTCTGGGCTGTCTTAGTGATCCCCTTTCACACTCAGTCCCTAGTTAACCTTCTTAAAGTTAAATTAGTTCTGTTAGAAACCACTTGGATTACTAAATGGCTGGGCCCTGATGGATACCTAACAGGCTCCTGAGCTGCCTAAGGTCCCTCAGCCATCTCAACGGTACCAATTAATGGAGAAGGAGTCAGAGATGACTCTTGTCTTCCTCCATTCAGCACACTTGCTTTCCCTACCTTTTGCCATACCAGGACAGGAAGCAAAATACCAGGAAACTTGTCTTTACCTCCTATGTCATTAGCAGATTTGACCAAGAGCACAAACTGGAGAGATCAGGACCCAGCAGTGTGTTTTTTCCCTGTGTCCACAATAGCATCATTTGGGCAGTAACATTAAGACACCACCTCCAGTCTGAACAAGAGCAGGGAGCCGCAGAAACAAAATTCCCTACCATTCTTTGATCTTCTGCTTCCAAATGTCCACCCTGTTTGTCCTCTCTCTCTGATCTAGATCTACACCCCTGGAAAGAGGGGATACTGTGAAACTGGAACTCCTTAAACAGCAGGTTTTGTTCATTTGTGCATTCCCCAACAAAAGAACACAACTCCGAGTGCACAAATATGAATTTGCATCTGTCACGATCTTTATTTTTTAATTTTTTAAAATTTTATTTATTTTAGTTGTTGATGGACCTTTATTTTTAATTTATACGTGGTGCTGAGAATGGAACCCAGTGCTTCTCACATTCAAGGTAAGTGCCCTACCACTGAGCCACAATCCCAACCCCGTCGCAATTTTTCAAGAATTCATGTTTGCATCCATTATCTGCTTTACAGTCGATATTCAGTAAGTCACTCTATGGACTGGTTTGGAATGGAATAGGATTGCAAGACAAATGCCAGCTAAAAAGTTACTTCTTCTGAGAAGCCTTCCCCCAGAGCCCCAGGAAGAGTTGACTTATTCTGTCCTCTGGGCTTCCACAACTCTTGGCATGTCCAGTTCATCCTCGCCAAGCTGAGTTGCAATTTATCTGTTTCCTTGTCTATCTTCTCCATATCTGAAGAATTCACAACTAAGAAAGGGGAGTTTTTGTTTTTCCTGGCTTGGTAAGAACTTAAAGGACAAGTAAATAAATTAACTTACAAACAAGCCAAAGGAAACAACCTTCCCACTAAAAGGAATTGTAGCTCTACAAGCACACGAACTTTTAGAGACAAATAAATGAATAAGAAACATGGCATCTTAGCTTTGTAAAGGAGCCTGAAAGAGCCTCAGTTCCATCCTTTAATGCAGGGGAAAAAAAAGTCCAGAGGATTCCAGATTTGAACCTTTGGTTTAAATGCTCCCTATATACATGTCTCTTGTCTTGATGAAGCAGTCCTTTCCACAATGAGAGAGCTTTCATTAAAGTGTCTTCCTGGGGCTGGTGATATATCTCAGTTGGTAGAGCTTGCTTTGCAGGCACAAGGCCCTGGGTTCAATCCCCAGCACCACCACAAAACAAATAAACAAAAAAGTGTCTTCCTTCTGGTCAGCCTAAACCTTCCTTCTACTAACCTCTGGGTGGGCTCCAGTTGCACCCTCTGGTATAGACATCACAAAAATAGTCCTAATTCATAACAGACCTTCTAGAAGGTGCCACAGTCCTCCTGGACTGTTACAGATCTTTTACTTCTAACCAGTATTTTAGGGAGTTAATTATTTCGTATCTAGCTAGGATTCTCAGATATCTATCCCAGTCCATTCTGAAAAATAGCTCACAGAAAAGAAATCCAGCCCCTCTTTCTATTTTTGATCCTGATGCTGAAACATTCTGTTCTGACTTAAATTCTCTTTCTCTCTTTCCTTCCTTCCTTCCTTCCTTCCTTCCTTCCTTCCTTCCTTCCTTCTTTCTTTCATTCTTTCTTTCTCTTTCCCCTGCTGTCTCTTCTTTTAGTGAAGAAAAAGAAATTTTGGCCCCTGTCACTCTGCAAAGAGGAAACAAACCCTTTCTTTGCCTCCTCCCCAAATGCATGCCCTTGGCACCTGGCCTTCTCTTTCATGAGCTGATTTGTAGGGTCTGAGTGAACAAAGCTCTTCCGTAAGTACCCTCCATGGCCACGTGTGGGTGAATCTGCAGCATCCCAGTGAACAATGGAGTTAGGAAGTGGTGGCTCTGTGAACTGTGCCAGCATGACCCAGGACACGTCATGAGTCCCTTGTGCCCAAAACGTCACCACCGGGACAACCACGTGTGGGAACACTACCTCCACTAGGGATGGAAGGACGTGAGAACCAGCAGGTTGCTCCTGGCAGACCTATTGTGGACTCCAACCCTCCCACGCTGGCCAACCCTGAGCAGCACTGGCCCCCATGCCGTGAGCTTAATTACTTTGCAAGAGGACAGTTTGTAGCTGGACTTCCTCTTTGTTCTCAGCGAAAGCTGGGAGTGGGCAACAGAACAAAGGCGGGTTTCTGTAGAACATGGGCAAGGGAGAACCCACGCTGTGAATCTGGATCTGGGCCCATGTGTGGAGAGGATTGGGGACATGGAGGCTTGGGAGGCATGAGGATGGGGCAAAAGGAGTAAATCGCCATCCAGATGCTAAAGCAGCCCCTAACTGGGTGCCCATCAGACCCAGACATATCTTTACTGATTCAAGGCTCTTAGAGGGAAAAAAATGCCAAGAGGGCTTCTGTCTCCTGTGATCCTGGAGAGATCTCCCCTAAAAAAAAAAAAAAAAAAAAAAAAACAGGGTCTCTTTTTCTATTTTTGGAAAATACACTGAGTTGGAGAAGGTGTGAAATTTACTCACCTGATCCAGGGCTTTAATTCTTACTGTTAGAATGATCTTCAGAAACACAAATAATAGACAACAAATATATGAAAAAGTGCTCACCATCTCTAGCAATCAGGAAAATGCAAAGCTACACTTAGATTTTATCTCACTCTAGTCAGAAGGGCAATTATCAAGAATACATATAGTAATAAATGCTAGTGAGGATGGAGGGGAAGGGTTCACTTGTACATTGTTGGTGGGACTGAAAATTAGTACAACCACTCTGGAAAGCAATATGGAGATTCCTCAAAAAAAGAGAAAAAAGTAGGACTGGAGCCACCATGGAACCCAACTACCTCACTCCTCAGTGTTTATCCTAATGAACTCAAATCAGCATACTATAGTGATACAGCCACTTTCATGTTTATAGCAGCACAATTCACAATAGCCAAACTATGGAATCAGCCAGATGCCGGTCAATATACAAGAGGAGTAAGAAAATGTGGTGGGAGTTTTACTCAGTCATAAGGAAGAATGAAATTATAACACTTGCTCTAATAAAGTAAATAAATAGATTGATCTCCTTCAGATCTATCCTAAATCCCTCAAGGTCCCTCGTGACGATTGGAGCATACTTTAATGTGACAAAATGATCCATGGACCCTCCACTCTCACTCCTTACCTACTTGAGAAGAGATTCCTTTAACACACTAACTGTTTGAGGTATGACTGAGAGGCCACCAATATCATCAAGGAAAGGGGCTATGTGTGGAATCAGGGCTCTTGACTGAGAAGCCTGGACTACACAGTAGTCCTCTGCTTCTGCAGAGGGCTGTGGGGCTCCTCTGACTCACAACAGCTAAGACAGGTGGGAGAGTCAGGGAGAAAACCCAGCAATGGGTAGGAGAAAAGGAGACACAGGCAAGTAGGAACTTCTAGATACCATCACTGGCAATCTGTGGACTGACAGACATGTCCACAGGGAAGCTAATCCCTTCCATGACCACCCCTGTGTTTCAGTTCACCGTGCAGTTATGTAGGATTATTAGGATTATTTTCTTCCTTCAATGGCCTCTCTTTTTTTCAGGGCATAATCTGCATACCTGTGGGTCACCCTTCCTGTATGTCAAGGTAACTTCCACATCATCCGTTGGCCTTCTTGTCTCCAGAAATGCTCTCTCTCCTTCCACTTTCCTACCAGAAGTTTAGAAAAAGAAAAGAAATTCATGAACTGAAGGTCTAACTCAAACTAAATGAGAGAGACGTTCATTCTTCCAGCCATGCTCAAAGGCAAATGTAATTTTATCACCAGAGGATGATAAACACTTCTTCAAAGAGGAAACCAAGACTGAGTAAGTAAAATGAGTTGCCCTGGGCCACAGAATTGGTAATGACGATTGTCAGAATAAGCCCCAGATCTGTCAGACAACTAAGACAGGGCCTCCATGGCACTGAGTACCCTCTACCACCCTGACCCACTCTTATGTACCCATAGGTCTGCTATAGGTCTTCATTAATCTGAAGACCTCACTTGAAGAAAATCGCTTCATATAGACAACTGGAAAGGGTCAAGATAACCCCTAGCTCTGGGATTATATTATTATGCATAAGACTATGGAAGAAGACACCAGAAGATAAGGTGGCTCAATGGCCATAGCCTATAAGGCTTAAGGATGAGGTAGGAGCCCCAGCTCATCTGATGGTAGATCTTCTCTAGAAATCACAGTGTGTAGTGGTCATGGCACAACAGAAGTCACCATAATCACCACAGTGGTGTCAGAGAGATGCATTCCTCAAATGAGATAGATTCCCAAACCTGTTTTCCTCTTTAATGCATGACAGTGAATCTTGGAGAGGTGACTATGTGAGACACTATGGAGACAACAACCAGGCCACAGTCTCACAGACCACCAAAGCAGGGCAGGATCTCACAGTCCATTTCAGCCAGACCTCATTTCAGCCCTGGGAATTAGTAACCCAGAAATGAAAAGTCTCCCCCAAATCAGCAAAATGCAAATTCAATCCCATGGGCTCCAGATCAGTTCTAGGGTGCTGAGGGGCAACAGCAGTGGCTGTCACAGGAAACCATGACAACCAGTCACTCACCTATTTTAGGAAAGAAGTCCCTGTCTACCATGAATGTGGCCAGGCCTCCTCCCATTGCACTGCTGTAGCTTCTCTGTGCCCTTCCAGACTTCCAACACCATGAATGCACTGCCCAAGCTTGCACCCTCTTCTGCTGTTTTGTGTTGCCTGTGTCAAAGGAGGCAGAAAGAAGACTATGGACTTGGGCAAAGGGTTCAAAATGGCAGGACAATGAGTTCCAAGGTGGACAAGGAGTTAGGGCCCATGGCGTGAGATGCGTAAGGCAGAGGTTTCTAGACCACTTGTGGAAAATAAATACCTGAGAGGAGGAATCCATCTAACTGCAGAGAGTCTATTACTCTAGCTCTAGCCAGAGCTTTGTGATCTGAATTCAGAGGCACACCCTTCTCAAGACTCAGGAATCCCTTGACAGACTCTAGCTTTAGTTTGTTTTTACTCTCAAGAAGAAAAGGAATGAGAAGCTTATATGAGAAGCGGACATTTTAAGTCACTTGTGGAGGGCCTAGGCCACTCCTCCAGTGCACATTAGCTTAGTTGCCTGCCACCCACTGGCTTCAAATTCCTATTATATAATAGCTGATCAACCCACAGTTGCCCTAAACATGCTTGAATTTTATCTTACCATGGAAGCGGGTATCTGACACAAGATCTCACTGTGTCCCTCAGGAAAATATCCCAACAGTATCAGAAAGGTAAAGAAAGACCCCAAACTCCCAGCAGTATGACCAGCAGCAACACGGCCCTTTGCCTGGCAGCTGCAGGACAGTTCTCTTCCTCCTGCTTTCCCCCTCTTCTCTCTTAGCTTTCTTTCCTAAGGATTAAGAGATTTCATTTTCACTGTTCCATAGATGGGAAGGGAGGCCCCTCTGAGCCAACGCCAAGCACTATGTGTTCCTTAGGGTTTGGAAATCGCTTGAAACACTCTGTCCCCTCCTCCAACCATCCCACGCTGTACCCTCAACCACTGGGAGTTCTTTTGGAGTCCTGTCACAGCTGCGGCCGAAACTGTGCTTTTTTCTAATCCAGTTTGACCATCTGGAAGGCAGAGAAGGCCAGCAGAATTATCACCTTCCTATTTGAGATAGGGGTGAGCATTCACCAGGAACACAAGGGCTGAGGGAGCGGCAGGGCTCTCCCAACAGCCTCTCTGGAAGTTCCCATGTCTCAACACCCCTCCGAAGCAAGGTCAAGATCCTAACTTACTATATGGAGACAGAGCATCATTATAGGCAGTATGAAGTCTCTCTTCTCTCGTGAACTGGCTGGCCCCTACAAAGCTTCCGCAGGAAGTAAAGGTTTATGTCAAGGGCAGAGCAAGGAAGAAAGAACAGTCTTGCTGACATGGTTATTCTCCATTTGCTCCCCAACCCCAGTTCTCTGCTCTGCTCTGTGCCCTAGGAGGCTGACTTAGGGAAACTATTTCCCCCATTGTCCTCTGGAACCCAGCTGGACTCCACCAATAGGACACTCCAGGAGGTGATGGAGAGTGTAAACAGGGAGCTCCCTCTGGTTGGGATGCATTTCTAGCAACAGCCATGTGCCACAACCCAAGCAGTGCATCCTCCACAAGTCCCGCTCCCACCAAGCCCAGGAAACACTGTTTCCTCCCCTTGCCTCTGCACCCCCAGCAGCGGTAGCAGCTTCTGGCTGTTCTTTAATGTCCTGCCCATCCACCTGTAAGCAGCCTCACCAGTCTTTTTTTTTTTTTTTTTTTGAACCACCTGGAATGAATGTGGTTTCCTGCCAGGCCTCCACCTGGTGCCACCTGGCATGTTCAGTGCAGTATAGAAATAAAGAAAAAAAGGGAGAGGGCACCCCACAGAGATCATACCATGATTAAGAAAAAAGCGAAAGTAAAGCTGGGCTTGTCCTTCTATCCCAGATAACTACTGAAGATGACTCTAGAATAGTGGTTCTCAAAGTGTGAACCTCAAAACAGCGGTAGCAACATCACATAGGAACTTGTTAAAAATCCAAGTTCATGGATCCTGCCCAGACTCACTGCACCAGTGAAACTGGGAGTGAAGTCCAACCATCTTGGCTCTAGAACTTTGGGAGCTGTGGGTCTCTTCAGGAGGCATCTCTGTACCTCTGCTTTCCCTATGTCTTCTCCCATCCCATGGGGAGGCAGATTAGGCAACAGGAAAATCCGATTTTCCAAAAACCACAGAAATTGAGTTCCTGCCTCTTTTGGACATCCAAAGGTGACCCTGCAGGCAGCGTTTACCATCTGAATGACGGCTTAGGCTAAGAGGTCACTGTGAGAATATAGTCATTGGCCATAATTCATCAAGGGGACAGAGGCTTTTGAGTGCAGTCAGTAGCCAGTGAATGGCATGTCTACTACTCTCTCATATTCTTTGCACATAAACACATAAGCTGAGTCCAGATCCTTTGTCCTCAAATGCATGAATCAACAGCACCTTGGCTGCAGATATTGCCTAATTGCTATCTTCCAGCTGTGCCCAGCTGGATCACATGGACTGAAATGCTGTGATTTTAATGGTTAGGGAAAGTTCCCTGAGCTCTCTCTGCTCACATGGGGTCCATTCTCACCCTTCTTATTCCAGCTGTTTGGGAACAAGTTCACACTTGAAATGGAAACCCTCGGACTCTGGGGAAAAACAGACTTTGTTTTAAATCTGAACCTATTGTAGAAACTGCGTACCCAAAACCAGCTACTTCATTTAGCATCTGTTCCCTTAGTTGCAAAATGAGGGTAATAATGTCTCTCAGAGTGAGGTAAGCATTAATTGAGATGACATATGTACAGTGCCTTAGCACAAAGGGTGGCAAATACTTGGTGTCAATAAAAACTTTCCTTTTCTTTCTATTCCATCTCCTTAAAGACCATGGCCCTGTATTTTCTATGATGAAGCAGTAGAGTAAATAGAGCAGAACCTGTGGTCTGACTGCCTGTGCTGGTCCTTCCACAGACATCTTCTATCTATACAGCTTTGGGCAATTTAATTTTCCTTTATGTTACTCAAATTTCTCATCTATAGAATGGGATTGGTAACAGTACCTACCTCACTGGAGGGCTATCCTGCTTAAACCCTACCATCTATACACCCCGCTTATCTAGTTAGCACTGTGTAGTGTCAGCTGTTATTTATTAATATAAATTTGAATTAACTACTCACTATTAATAGTATTATTACTATATATCCCAAGCAAAAAGACTGAGACACAGCAACTGAGTCAACAGCAACAAGGGAACAGAATTTTTTAAATTGGGACCATGTTAATGCGGCTCATCTCTTGCTTATCTCAATGTCTGAAAAGACAGTTCATATGAATCTCAGGTGAGAGTGTAGGAGACGGAGGCAAGAAGACCCGCAGAGAAGGTTTGGAGGGCGAGGATGGATGTGGAGGACATTTAGCCAGGCAAAACAAGGCAAGCACAGATGGACCGTACTGCGCCATCTCACTCTTCTAAATCTGAAGAATAAAAAACCAATCTCATGGAAACAGTAGAAAGGTGGTTACCTGGGGAATGGACCTTGAAAAGAGAAAATGTTGACCAAGAGTACAAAGCTTCAGTGAGACAGGAGGACAAACTTGGTGACCTATTGCATGGTACAAACATACTGGGTCATTCTTGTCACTGTTACTATAATGAAATTCCTGGGCTGGGTAATCATAAGGAAAAGAGGTTTATTTAGCTCAGGGTTTTGGAGATACAAACAGCATGTCCTCAGTCTCCCCTCCTCCACCCAGCACTTCAAGGTAGATGGCATTACAGTGGCAGGAGTGGGGGAGAAATCACCAGGTGAGCCAGAGCCAGAGAGGGGAAGGGCCAGTATCAACCTTTCAACAGACCACACTTCTTAAAGGGCCCACCACCTGTTAACATGACCTCACTGGGGACCAAGCCTCCAACACATGAACCCTAGGGGAACGAACCACATCCAGACCATAGGAACTAATGATAATACATTGTACATTTCAAAAAATGTTAAAGTGATAGACTTTTTTTATTGGTGGTGCATTATAGTTATATCTGTTGGTGGGATTTGCCATTACATATTCATACATGCACACAATATAACAAGATAATGTAGTCACTCTCCCTCCCCATGCTTCCGTCCCTTCCCCCCAACCCCATCCCCTTCCTCCATTCTACTGATCTCCCTTTGCTTTCATGCAATAACCTCCCACATTTCTTTTTCTTTTTCCTCTTTAGCATCCACATAGGAAAAAAAAAAAACAAGACCCTTGACCTTCTGACTTTGGTTTATTTTACTTAACAAAATAATTTCAAGTTCCATCCATTTTCCTGCAAATAACATAATTTCATTCTGCATTATGACTGAATAAAACTCTATTTTGTGTGTGCATGTGCATGTGTGTGCACGCAAGCGTGCGCGTGCACATGCACCACATGTATATAATACCACATTTTCTTTATCCATTCATCTGTTGATAGGTAACTAGCCTGGTTCTGTAATTTGTCTATTGTGAATTGTGCTGCTATAAACGTGGGTATACATATATCACTGTAGTATGATGACTTTAATTCTTCCGGGTAAACACCCCTCATTGGTATAGATGGGTGGTGTGATGGGTGATGTGACAGTTTTCAAATCAAACTACACTGAAATTTTATCTCACTCCAATTATAATGACAGTCATCAAGAATACAAATAATAATAAATGCTGGAGAGGATGTGGAGAAAAAAGGAACACTTTCACACTGTTGGTGGCATTGCAAATGCCAAAGTACAACCACTTTGGAAATCGGTATGGAGTTTCCTCGAAAGGGACAGACTTTTAATGTTCTTTACACACACACTCACACACACACACAATGTTAAGTTGGTAAGGTGACTGTACCCATAAATGTACATAATTATTTGTGAGTTAAAATAGACATATGAATCTCATAAAATTTAATAATAATAAAAATAATTAGAAATGGAGTCTGGACTTAGCTGGTGATGAGAGAAATGGTGAATCTAAATCAGATGCAAGAACTGAATCTTTGAAAGGTCCTCATGCCAAGTATTTCTCACCAGTGGGTTTCACCACTGCTCAGAGAGGAGCCGGTCTGGTTCCCATTCCCGGGTCTCTGCAGAACCATATTGTTACTACCTCCCACTTTGTTCAAGCCCTTCCCTGCCTTGAAAAGCCTTTCCGTCTTTCTTCCACTTCCAAGTCCTTCCAAACCCAGCTCCATTCCCACTTCCTCTGAGATACACCCTGGTGGCTCTGTCCCTCTCCAACATAGACCCCCTTGTGGCTTGTGGTCAACTTCATGGCACTTAGCACAGATGTGCCTTCATTCCTAGCCAGTGTGCTGTGGTTTCACACATGCAAGTCTTCTTCCCCAACCATTCCTGGGCTTCTTTCTGAGGGTAGTGACCACATCTTCCATTGATTCTGGGTCTGAAAGAAACTAGATTGAGCCCCCAAAGAAACATAAAGAATACACACAAAAGCTTTGAGTAGCAACTGGATCCTTTGGACTAGGTCCATCCATGCAGGTCTAAGTGTCTCTAGCTACAGGTTGCATCCTTGTTCTCAGATCCTTGGCACAAGTAAAGACGGAAGAGGAAGCCTACTGTTCTTTTTCCAGTGCAGACTGACATTTGGCATATTGGCCTGAATCCTAACCCACCCCAAATCCTATACTTCCCAATCCCTAGTATAGCTCCACTCTCTTGCTCTCCTTCCTCCCCAGCATAACAGTCAGCAGAGCTGTGATTGAGAGGGTGTTCCCTTCAGTGCACTTGTGCCAGGGATCAAAACTAGAACTCTTGGGGCTTTAAAAGGGGGGGTTTAGAATATAGCCAGAGAAAGACAAGCCCCCTAACATTAAAAAAGTATATAAACAAATGACAAAAAGAATGCTAAAAGGAACTGGAAGTACTTAGCCTGGGGAAGAATGAGCTCCATTTTCAAATATATGAAAAGCTTTTAAACAAGAAAGGGACCATTTATTCTGTAACTTTAAAATCAGGACAACCAAATTTCAACATGAGAAAAAAAATGCTTTAGGGCTGTTAAAAATGTAGTGGATTACCTAGACAAGGTGGCACTTGCCTACAATCCCAGCTACTCGCCAGGCTGAGGCAGGAGGATTGTTTGAGCCCCAGAGTTTTAAGACCAGCCTAGGCAACAGCAAGACCCCCATCTCAAAAATGCGTAGGTATAATGGTTTAATTTGTGAAGTAATGAGGTTCCCACCACAGAAAATATTACGGAAACAGTCCTTTCAGAAGCCTGCCACATCCAGGAGTTCAGTGTCTTCTTGCTGTTCTTGGACTATTCAAGTTACCCCTGGAGACAAAGGACACCAAGCTTAGGACAGGGGACCACGCTTGCTCCAGCTGCAGTTGCTTGTCAATCTCTCCATCCCATCACTCAATAAGGATGCAATTCCTAGAAATATCACTTAGATTTTTTCCTAGAAAAAAAATCACACTGACCCCTTCTACTACCTGGGGGAAAAAAGAACAATAGGCAAAACTCTTAGTGGTGTCCCAAAAGGCTTGACCTCATAGGGGACTTCAGCATCTAGGGAAGTGGTGACTGAGACACTTCAAGTCTTGAGATGTCCACCATGATCCACTAAATCAAATCAGGAGTAGTTGCCTATTCTCCTACCACTAAGAGGCATGGTAAAGGTTAGAACTTAGAAAGATCATCAGTGGCAACATAAGCTGAGACCCCAACCCTGCTGCCCACCAGCTATGTGACATTGGACATATGACTTCCCCTTTCTGTGCCTCCTTTCCTCATCTACAAAATAAAGATGCTTATCCTCACAGAACCATGGATGTTGATGGTTAATTTGACATGTCAACTTGACTGGTCTGTAAAGTGCCTAGATATTTGACCAAACATTAATCCTAAGTATTTCTTTGAGGTTGTTATGGATGAAATTAACAGAATGTGGGTAGGCCTTGTCCAATCAAGTGAAGTCCTGATAAGAAAAACAGCCTCATTTTCCACCAAATAAAAGGAAACTCTCCTACGAAATAATCTTCAAACCAGGACATTGTCTTCTTTTTTATTCTAAATCAGTCTTATGGTCTTTGGGTTTAAACTAGAACATCAGTTCTGCATATCCTGCCACCTTACATTAAAAACCTGAGCTAAGTCCTTATTAGTTCTTTTTCCCTGGAGAACCCCAACTAATATGGCATTTATCTCAAGAGTTTTGAAACTCTATCCAGAGCATGCAGACAAGAGAAGCAAATTAAAGAGAAACAAATACAAAAAGAAGAAGTCAAATTATCTCTGTTTATTGATGACATGATCTGATATTTAGAAGACTCCCCCAAATAAAAAACTCTACCAGAAGACTTCTAGAGCTGATAAACAAATTCAGCAAAGTACAGGATACAAGAATAAGACACATAAATCAATTATTCTTCTATACTCTAGTAACAAATCTGTTGAGAAAGAAATCAGAAAAACTATCCTATTTATAATAATCAAGTAATAATAATAACAACAACAACAAAACTCTTGGGAATAATGCTAGCCAAGGAGGTGGAAGACCCCTATAATAAAACCATAGAACACTGAAGAAAGAAATTGAAAAAGACCTTAGAAGGTAGAAAACCCTCCCATGTTCTTAGACAGAATTAACATAGTTAAAATGGCCATTTAACCAAAAGCATTGTACAGTCAGATTCAATGCAATCCCCATCAAAATACCAAAGACCTTCCTCACAGAATTAGAAAAATCAGTCCTAAAACTTATTTGGAAGAATAAGAAACCCATAATAACAATCTTGAGCAAGAAGAGTGATGCTGGAGGCATCACAATACTGGATCTCAAACTATACTGCAGAGCTAGAGTAACAAGAACAGCATAGTAATATTACTCAGCCATAAAGAAGAATGAAACTATGGCATTTGCTAGTAAATGGATGGAACTGGAGACTATCATGCTCAGTAAAATAAGCCAGTCCCCAGAGATCAAATGTTCTCTCTGATATGTGAATGCTAACACACAATGGGGGTGGAGGGCAAGAACATAAGTTCATTGGATTAGACGAAGGGGAATGAAGGCAAGGGGGCAGGTATAGGAATAGGAAAGGCACTTGAATAAATTGGATATAACTTTCCTATGTTCATATATGCAAATACATGACCAGAGAAACTCCACATCCTGTACAACCACAAGAATGGGATCCTAATTAGAATAAGTCATATTCCATGTATGTATAATATGTCAAAAGATACTCTATTGTCATGTATAGCTAAAAGGAACAAATAAAATAAACAACATGATATTGGCATCAAAACAGACATGAAGATCAGTAGAATACATTAGAAGAGACAGAGACAAATCTACGTGGATACAGTCATCTGATACTCAGCAAAGGTGCTAAAAACATGTTGGAGGAAAGATGTCCTTTATAACAAATGGTGCTGGAAAAACTGGATATACATACAAAGAATAATGAAACTAGATCCCTATCTTTCTTCCTGTGTAAAAGTCAACTCAAAGTGGATCAAATATCTAGGGATAGACCAGAAACTTTGCAAATTCTAGAAGAAACCATAGGCTCAACACTCCAACACATTAGCACAGGCAGCAACTTCCTTACAAAGATGCCTAAAGCATAAGAAACAAAACCAAGAATCAATGAGCAGGATAGCATTAAATGAAAAAGCTTCTGCAGCTGAATATGGTGGCTCATGCCTGTAATCCCAGTGGCTCAGGAGGCTGAGGCAGAAGTATCTCAAGTTCAAAGCCAGCCTCAGCAATTTAGCAAGGCACTAAGCAACTCAGCAAGACTCTGTTTCTAAATAAAATATAAAAAGAGCTGGGGGCGGGGAGGCTGGGATTGTGGCTCAGTGATAGAGCACTAGCCTAGTTTGATCCTCAGCACCACATAAAAATAAATAAATAAAATAAAGGTATTGTGTCCATCTATAACTAAAAACAAAAATATTTTTAAAAAGGGCTGAAGATATAGCTCAGTAGTTAATCAGTGGGTTCAATTTCCAGTACCAAAAAATAAAAAATAAAAAGCTTCTGCACAGCAAAAGAAGCAATTAAGAGTATGAAGAGAGAATTTACAGATAGGAGATCTTTGTCAGCTGCTCCTCCAACAGGGGATTAATATCCACAATATATAAAGAACTCAAAAAAACTTTACACCAAAAAAAAAGTAATTGGCAAATAGGTAAAAGAACTACACAGACATTTCTCAAAAGAAGAAGTACAAATGGCCATCAAATAAATGGAAAAAACAAATGTTCAACATCCCTAGCAATCAGAGATATGCAAATCAAAAACTACATTGAGATTTCCTGTCCCTCCTGTCAGAGTGGAAATCATCAAGAATATAAATAATAATAAATGCTGATGAGGATGTGGGGTACACTCATACATTGTTGATGAGACTGCAAATTAATACAATCACTCTGGAAAGCAGTATGAAGATTCCTAAAACAAACAAACAAAAAAATAGGAATAGAACCACCATATGACCCAACTATCATACTCCTTGGTATTTATCCAAAAGAACTAAAATCAGTACCTATAGCAATACAGGCACATAAAAGTTTATACCAGTATAATTCACAGCAGCCAAGTTATGGAACCAGCCCAGATGATAAATAAAATGTAGTATATATACATAATAGAGTTTTACTAAACCATAAGAAAAAATGAGATTATGGTATTTGCAGATAAATGGATAGAACTGGAGAACATCATGCTGAGTAAAATAAGCCAGATTCAGAAAGTTAAGGATGGAATATTTTCTCTCATATGCGGAAGCTAGACAAAATAAGGAGGAATAAAGGCAGGAGGATCTCATGAAAATAAAATGCAAACCGGTGGACCAAGCAAGGCAGCACACACCTATAATCCCAGAGGCTCAGGAGACAGAGATAGGAAGATTGTGAGTTCAAAGTCAGCCTCAGCAACTTAGCAAGGCCATATCAAGACTCTATCCCAAAATAAAATGTAAAAGTGCTGGGGATATGACTCAGTGGTTGAGTGCCCTGGGTTCAATCCCTGGTACCAAAAAAGCAGAGAAAGGGGATTGATGTGGGAGAAGCAGGGAGGAGAAACAGGAGGAATTGTGGAATGAAATCGACCAAATTATGTTATGCACATATGTGAATATTACCACAGTGAGTTTCACCTTTATGAATATCTATAAAGTATTAATTTTAAAAACTATTAATAAATAGAAGGAAGACGAGTAGAGGAAAAGGAATGGAGGAGGGAGGAGAAGAGGAAAAGGGTAATAGGGACTGAAATGGAGAAAATTATATTCCCTGCTTGGTGATTATGTCAAAATGAAACCCAATATTATATATAACTATAATGCACTAATAAAAACATTTAAAAGGATTAAATAAAATAGTACAACTGAAGCCTTTTATATATATATATATATATATATATATATATATATATATATATATATTATAAAGTAAGTGCTCAACATTAGGCAAACTATGTTTATAAGACTGTTCTTGAGGAGTAAAATTATCCATAATAAATCTGGATTTATTATGCAGAGAAGAGGAAAGACTTGTAAGGAAGCAAGACAGACGCGCCACACCCCCAGGTGGGGAAAGACTACAACCTGGACATCAGCAATGTCCTCAGGAGCTCTTAAACTCTCCCACCCAAGGTTCTTCCTGGATGAGCCACAGACCTCTGGAGAGTTACAATCACCTGCCTTGGTATCAAGGAGGTGCCTCTTTGAAAAGGATAATGGCGCATCCTTGAGACAAGGAGGAGAGGGGCAGTGCCCAGCAATATATCACTAAATTTCTCAAAAGATTCCTATAGCTATGTCTATGATGGCTATGTCTATCCCTCCTGATCCCAAAACCAAATACAAGCTTATTCAAACTCCGGATATTTCACCCCACGACCTCCTGCTTTGTCTCTCTGCATTTCTGGACCTGGAGACTGTATCTGAATCTCCCATCCCCATGGAAATCATTCTCATCCTTTGAGACAGGGTTCACATCTGCCTTGCCCTACCGCAGTCACTAATCACTCATTTGCCACTTTCTAGGTCCTTATGGATTGCTAAGTCAATTCTTAAACTCACTGCCTGTTCTGAACCACTCAGCAATCTCCTTAAGAACAGAAATCTCTGTGTCTTGCACCTTTCCCATCACAGAGCATAGTCCCAAATCTGCTCGGGTGTTTGACAAAACAATGGGTGCTCTTACAACCCCTCAGCTCAGCAACTCTTTGCCTTCCTCTACTCTGGGGTGTTGGCTTCCAAATCTGGATGAATGACCTGAGGAAGATTTATGAACCAGAGTTTCCTGAGACTCACTCCAGATCTATAGGGTCAGAAGCTCCAGGGTTGGGGTCTTGGAATCCACCTGTTTTAAAAGGTGCTCAGGAGATTGTGATGAGCTTCTGGGTCTGGGTTTTAGAGATGAGACATTTTCCAGTGGCCTTGGACTCAACTATTCATGACCTTGTTGTTAAAACTCATCTCGATTCTCATTGGGCCAGTCCTCCCCTGGAACTTCACTCCTTTCTCCTGCCTTGGTCTTTCCTAGTCTTCCCTGTCTATCAGACATACCCCACTTATCCTGGCCTCTCTCTACCTTTTCCTTCCCACGAGCAGGCTTCTCCTCTCCCCAGCATCCCAGCTCCAGCCTCCTCCTGCAGGGACCCATAAGTTAGCACTACCTCTGTCTTGGTCATTCTAACCAGCATATTTTTCCAATAATGACTTGAGATCAACTAAAAGAAATGTCTTAATGTTTATGTTGACTATGTAAGGATAGTTTGTCATGTGTTTTTTCTAAGATAAATACTCCAATTATTATTATTAATCATTATTAATACTCCAATTAATCTAATTAGGTAGCACATGTTTAAAATTCTACTTGTGAGCTCTCTCTTACCTCACTTAAGCCACATCACCTTGTAGGGTCCTCCATTCTCCTGGTTATTCATTGGGGTAACAAACTAAAGCAATGGTCTGAAGGCTTTTGGTCAGTGTCCCTTCTCACCCTGGGAAAATTAGGCACTTACACAATTTTGTTTTTCAATTCAAGCCATATTCAGAATTCTCAAAAACTTCAGGTTAAAACCCCATTTCTAAGGCCCCACCTAGTTTGGTATTCTATGACCATAAATGCTGTTGCTCTGACCCTGCGTCCAGGTGTGAATGGGTAGGAAGACTTAGGGATGGAAACTGAAAAAAAAAGGATGAATCTACTCTGAGGATAAGGCATTCAAGGTCTTTCCAAAGAGGAGAAATTAGCAATTGACCTTCTAGACTATTCCAGCATTCGTCTTCCACACTGCCTCTATCCTTCTTCATGGCTTCTCCCACCAACCTGCAGGTTGGCTTCTGTCACTTCCACTCATCACCCATCACAGCTGTATCCTCCTGTACATGGACACAATTACAGAGCTGCCTCTCTGGAGCTGTGTATTTCTTCATCTGTCTGACTTCTCTTTACTTTATATCGTCCCTAGCACCTCACTCAGATCCTGCCCAATCCAGGTCCTTGTCAATGTGTTCAGGGGATGGAAAGGGTGGCCCCTGGAAGACCTGCCCAACTGATAACTATCTGATTCTGTGTCACTGAGGAAATCCAAGAAAGGAAAATGTTTATTAAAATCAGCAAAGTCTAACAAGGGAGTGGGAACATGGGGAGCATCTAAATTCCGGCACTCTCCCCACAGAGAGAGGGTGGAAAATCCCAGGCCTTCCTGCCCAGACATCATCAGATCCTGGCCTCCCAAGAGCCAGAAAATCAGTGGAAATGTATATATATTTTAATACACCCTCATTACAAATAAAAAGAGTTTTACATCAATACTGGGGTTGGTTGAAATATGTTCCAACTTTGCTAAACAGGGAACACGTCGAAACGCCTATAATAATACCAAGGCAGGCATTCCCACTGCCAAACTTGGACAGAGGGGAATTTGCACTGCCAGAGAAAATCTGTTCTTCATCAATGTTTCAATATTCAAGGAAGCTGGGACATTTTTCTGTTATTGAAGCAAATTGCCAGCTGCCAATACTATGATTTAATTCCCTCCTTTTTCCTTCTCATTTTAACTAATTGCCACAAGCATTTGGTGGGCCATGAAGGCCCAGCATAGAACAAAGGTGATACTGAAATGGAGTGAAGGAAAATGTGGGGAAGGATTAGGAAGAGAAAGAATGAAAGAAGAAAAAGAAGAAGGGAGAGGGTAAAAGGAGGAAGACGAGAGGAATGGGGTGAGCGGAGCAATGAGAACATGTGAAGAGGATAAATGAGGAAGAGGAACTTCAAGAAAAGCAGAAAATAAGAGCAGAGAGGACAGAGGGATGTGAGAATGAGGAAGACTGGCTAGAATGAAATCACAAACAGAAGGGAGAATACAAAAGACAGAGGTGAAGCAGATACCGAAGATCTCAGGGGGAGTCTTCTCTGAGTTTCAGGCAGGAGGCCAAAGGACACAGTTATTTGCCCAGAGTCAGGGAACTCAGGTCACTGAGCTCAGAGCAGAGGACAGGGACCTCCCGACTCCAGTCAACACTCTTCAGGCTACTGCAGAGGAATGAAGATCAGAAAGAGGATACCTTGGATGTGTGTCCCTGTGCACACAGCAGGGCTCCTTCAAACACTGTGTTGTCTGAGAGAATCTAAATTCCAACAATCTAATCTCATAGTTTCCTCATTCTTAGACCCTGGGAGCTTCTCATGAAATATATCTAAGACCTAGAAGACACTGTTTGCTCCTTCACAGGTTGTACATGGTAGAATCAGAGAGCTGAAAGGGACATCAGGATTGGTCTAATGTCCACCTTCCAGGTAGGCCTTCAAGTCCCCCAAGACCTCTGGCTTCCCTAGATGGTGGATATGCTGACAGGGCTAACTCCCTTAATGCCTGGAAATCCCAAACTCCAGGACCCCAGCTCTAGCTTTGGAAGGGCCATTCATTCCCTCTAAGATGAGGATCTTTCTAGCTTAGTCATTTGTCTGTAGTTTTCAGTCTGTCATTTAGTTAACAGCATTATACCAATGCTAATTTATTTTGATAATGGTACCATGATTATATGTTAAAATTAGGGGAAGCTTAGTAAAAATATATTTTACCAAGTTCTCCAAAATTCTCTAAAGAAAAAATCCTTCATAATGTTATCAAAGGCCATATTTGAATTTAAAAGCATCCATCAGTGCCCAGGTCTCTAGACTCTTACCCCTAGCCAATGACATCTCTCTTCTCTCTGCTTTCCCAGTTCCTTCCTGTACAATCAGGAGACCTACATGTGCATTTGTGATCACATCAGACTGCCCATCCAAGTTCTGTACACAGCCTCCAGATACCATAAATAATCTCTCCTTGGCTACCCTAAGGCCTAGGATGCACCAAATGGCAGTACAGTCCACCCCTGGGAAGAGAGGCCAGGGAAGGCTCAGGGCCATTTGAACAGGGAATTTTATGGGGTCAGGGACAAAGAACATGGTCTAGATGCAGGTGTAGACTGCAGATTCCAGAGAGGCACAACCCTTGGTGTCGTCTCAAAGAAGGGGCATGAGAGGAGAATGGCCAGTGTTGGACCTTCTTAAGTGTGAGATGAGGAGCAGCAATGCCACTTGCCAACATTCAGAATAGGATTGTCTCCACCTCAATGACCACCTTCTGGCTAATTCAGGCTCAACGGCAGTGTAAGCAAGGAGGAAAAGGCAAATCCTTTGTGGTTACACAACTACTCTTAAGCGATTTGGATGAAATCTTAATGATGGTGCTTGCCATATCTGATACAAGGAAGATCTTACATTCTCTGTTCTATACTCAGAAAGCCTCTTGGGTCATAATTTGTTGACTACGAATTGCTGAAGCTGAACAAAGTGCTTGGCATATCATCTATAATGAATGAAGGAAGGAGGAAAGACTAAACAGCTATTTTCAGTATAATGAGATAAGTATCATCATCAATAAGATATGATTCTATTGAAGTGCAGGCAATATTAGGTACTTCAGATTGTCAGAGAATCTTAAAAGGTGAGTTGGAATTAGTCATGGAAAGAGGAAGGGCACTCAGGCAGAGGAAAGCTCAGGTGTCATGACATATTGGAATATCAGTGATCAAACAGAATAAGTGTCATGAAGGATCTTAATCCTTATATATGTAGGCAACTAGTAGACTTGGAAATGAAAGCATGTGATTCATCTCCTTTTGAAATCAAGGAAAGTCAAAACTGGAAGAAAGCTTGATAACACTCTAGTTCAGGAATTGGCAAACCTTTCTGTAAAGGGCCAGATAATAAGTATTTCAGGCCTTGAAGGCTGTACAGTGTCCATCTCAACAACTCAACTCTGCCATGTTTCATGGGCACCACCAAAGATTGCACATAAATGGTTTGTCTGAGTTCTGATAAAACTTTATTGATAAAAATAGTCAATGAGCCAGATTTGGCCCCAGAACCATGGTTTGCCAGCTACTGCTCTAATCCAACACCTTTATTTTACAGATGAGAGTCAGAGAGAGAATGTGACTCACCAGAGATGACACAGCTGGTTGGAGGGAAGACCTAAAGTAAATGTTAATATTCCAGTGTAAGTGTTTGGACAGAGAGTAAGGAACATAGATGTCTGGGGATGACAGAAAAATGATAGGTCTCAGAAACCCAGAGTATCACAGAGGACTCAAATTAGGCTCACAGCCTCAATGCAGTTCACAAAATGAGAAGACAAGATGATGTGAAGAAAAACAAATGTGATGGTTTAGATATGATGTCCCCCCAGACTCACATGCAAGACAACGCAAGAAGGTTTGGAGGAGAATGAGGGGGTTATATTTCCTTAAACCAATCAGCGAATTGATCTCTGATGAGATTAACTGAGTGGGGGCTGAAGTGATGGGGTGTGGCTAGAGGAGGTGGGACTTGGGGTGTGGCTTTGGGGTATATATCTGTGTCTGGCAAGTGGAGACTTCTCTCTCTGCCTCCTGATCATTATGTGAGCATTTCCCTCTGCCACACTCTTCCGCCATGACATTCTGCCTCACCTCGTGCCCCGAGGAAAGGAGCCCCAGCCTTTTATGAACTAAGACCACTGAAACTGTGAGCCCCTAATAAACTTTTCCTCCTTTAAAATTTTTCTGGTCAGATCTTTTAGTCACAGCAACAACAACAACAAAGAAAAACTGACTAAAACACCAAACTACCAGGTGACTATTGTCACCAATGTATTTACATTCTAACTGTGCTTCAATGAACCTAAGGTAAATGAAGCTGGGCAACAAGAATAAAAGCAAAGCCACATTCCAGAACAGCACCTCAGACCAAGGATCAGAGTGGACACTGTACCTCCTGACTGCGGAGCTGGGTATTTTAAGAACCTGAGTCTCCAGGTGAACAACACCGGACAAAGCAGCAGCCAGTTTGACTCACAGAAGAAGATGGCCCAATCTACTTCCTGCTAGACTTCAACTCAAAAGAATACACAGTCTTTGGGGACCCTAGATGTTAAAAGCCACTAGAAGATCACTCAGGCATAAATTTTCATTTTACAATTGAGAAACTGAGTTCCAAAAAGAAAACAACAACCAGCCCAAGGCCACAAAGCCAGTGTGTGGCCAGGTCTTCCTGGGTCTTCAATCCCATCTCCACAATTGGTGCAGATGCTCCTCTGACATCCTGCTGGAGCCCCCCCCGCCCCGACTCCCATCCCTAGAAACATTCCAATTATACTTCTATATAAGGCATTCAGGGCTTTAAGCTTTGGGTAGAAATGTCTCTAAGTCATTTCAGCAGAATTGACTGTCTTCCATTAGATCACAAGTACCTTGAGGTGAGGGATGACCTATCTGCTGTCTCTGTCTCCATGAAGACAGGGACACTGCTCTCAGTGTGAGGAGGTAGGACCTGCACGCCTCAGACCCTCTCACACACCCCCGCCCCTCAGGAAGCATCCCAAGGCAGACTCCCTGGGAAATCCTCTCAGGTTCATTCCATCCCCAAATGCAGAAGACCACATAGTCCTTGATTCCATCAACTTCCTAAATACCTATTAATGCCGTGATTAGAATTATTTGTGTTCGAGACTGCCCACGTTTTACATTAGATTGAGAACTCCTCAAAGTCAGGAATTGTGTCTCATTCATCCCTGTTCTTCCAGCCTTGGGTCTGGCACAGAAATAGGTGTTTTTCACTGAGGGTTAAGTTGTGATATCCTTTAGAAGGCCAGGAAAACATAGCAGAGAGGTTAGGAGATTACGTTGATTGGAAAAAAGCAATCCTGAATTCAAATTCTGACTCACACACTTAATTGGTATGTGACCATGAAAAAGTTATCTAATCTCTCTGAGGTTTAGCTTCCTCATGTGAGACGATGTCAGAATTAAATGAGACAATGCTGTTGAAGCACTTGGCAGGGTACCTGGAATTCAGCAAACACTCAATAAATGTCATGGAAGGGCAAGCTCAGACTGCCAACATCCTGGGTTGGTCTATGGTTAAGTCAGTTGGCTCACGTTCAACACTGTCTCACAGTTATCTTTACTTAGGTACAGAGAGAACCAAGGTGGAAGATAGATGAGGTGAATCCATCCATGGACCAGAAAAACTGGAAAATCAGCCCCCCACCCACCTCCTGGGAGAACTGGCCTAGGGTATGCTGCTCCACCCCAGCAACCAGGCCAGCAGCAATCTCTGCACAGCCAGGCCAGCACAGTGCCTCAGGCCCTCTAAGCCTCTGCTGATTGATGGAGCCCCAAACACTTTCCAGAAAGTCACATGCCATAGTCTTCAGTGAAGGCCCTCATATCTCAGGCCAGCCAGTGACAACATGAGATACATGCGGGAGCTGACAAAGAAGAATAGACAGTTTGCAAGAGATCAACACATCAGCACCTGTTAGTCAAAGCTAGCTGAGCCCCAACTGCTTGTGAATGCCAAAAAGAAAAAAAACGAAAGAAAGGCATGAAAGATTGCAATACCAGAGACTGAGGGGTCTCAGAGCAGACGGGCCCATGTGGCCACAGGACTGGGTGGAGGGTAAAGGCAGCAATTCATTCAGGGAGGGGGAATCCAGTAATGAGGTCAAAGTTAAAGGTTGTGGCAGCTCAAAGCTGGACCAAATTTATCCCAATTGTGATTAAAATGACCAACAGCAGAAGGAACAGGAAGGTAAATACTAATATCAAATCAAATTCAAACCACCAAGCAAACAAAATTCAAGAGAATAAAATGTGGGCAAATTAAACTTACATACACAGAAAGAATTGAAATGCAAAGTCAATAGTCACACATATAACTAGGTGTAGACCTTCAAAATCCCTTTCTGTAGGAGCAAAGCAGCGGTGTCCTAGAGGAATTGGTCTTTCTCATTTTTCCCACCCATCTACCCGGCACCCCCAAAACAATCCCAATTTGTAACATTTGCTGATTTGCATGGAGAGAATCCAAGTTTAAACTACCAATATGATTACCAGAATTGAGAAGAAATTTCTCAATTTCTTTTGCAAAACTTTTGGCTTTTACAAAACGAGTTCAAACCCCGCTGGTATACTAGCAGGAGTAAGTGGAGTTTGAGAAGCATAAAGGGAAGCAGGAGCACAGTACACACACAGTGTCCAAGGGGGTCAAGAGGAATAAAGAAGTTAAAGATCTTCCAAGTCCTCCCCCGAGTTATACAGGGAGATCTAGGATCAGGTCTAGGTTCTGCTACCCACTAGCTGCAGGACCTAGAAAAATACTTAATCTTGTCTTGTTTCAATTTCTTCAAATGAAAGATGTGCCAGATGACACTAATAGGGGGGATGTTGTCAGGATTAGGACAGAAAATTAATAAAAAGCTCTCAGCACAGTGCCAGGCACTAAGGAAGCCCCAAGTATCAAACCCATCCTCTTCCAGCAGTGTTTCCATCCGCCACCTTCAAGGACCATTAGAGTTTTGTACGTGTACTAGTCTACTGCAACCATATATTTTTCTGGAATAAGTTCTAATTTCAATTATTCTGTCCCTATGTGCTCATGGATATCAGTTATTTCACAGGGTCCCCATTTGGGACTTCATCATAATGCAATTCTAATAACATTGTAGAATAGGCATTTATACATGTATCTGTCCTCTCCTATAGGTCTTGTAGACAAAGACATATATTATTTCTTCTCTTTATTCCCCAGTGCTTAGCATTGTACCTAAAATACAGTGGGTTTCCAGTAGATATTGATCAAGGAATAAACAAATTAATGAACTGTTTTCTTCCTGTCATATGTTGCTAGTAGAAAGAGAAAACATTTAGGGATGGGGCAAACTTGGATTTGAATCCTGGTTCTGATGATATTGGATAAGTACCTAAAAATGAAATGTTTATAAAATGAGATCACAGTTGCTGACTCATAGGGTTGTTATAGCAATAATGACAATAAAGTACGTAAGGCACTCTGCAGTTTTTTAGTTACATATAATTTATATAAAGTATACATTAAGTATATTCCTCAATAATTCTGTTTATACTCATGTTACCACCACACAAATCAAAATGTAGACTGTTTCCCTCAGCCCCAGAAAACTTCTAGAGTAGTTTTAAAACATGGGTGAGAAGTCCTTGGCACTCTTTCCATTGAGAGGTGGGGTCTAGGATTACTCTCCATGAATCAAATCATGAATCAGATCCTTGACTAAAGCAACAGAGAAAAAGTGACACCAACACTAGACCAGGAAAGGTCATGCAGTTGTTGCCTTATCTCTAAAACACTCAGTCTTAATGCCCTGAGCACCAAGTCTGACCACCTGAGGTCACCATGTTGGAAAGGCCACATGTAAGTGCTACATTCAAGAGTCCCAGTGGAGACCAGCCTTCCAACCAGCTCCACCAAGATGTCAGACATGAGGAAAGCCATCTTGAACCCTCAATACCAGCCCACCCATCAGTGCCACAGAGAAAAATAAGAATCAGTCTAAGCTCAGCTATGTTCCTCACTCACAATATTAAGGGATGGCATGATCTAGTTGTTATTTTAGACTAATTTTGGAGGTAGTGGGTCACATAAATAGATAACTGACACCATTCACATGTGCTCCTTCCAAGTCAATAGCATTAGCCCTCACACTCTGAGATAATCACACTTCGGATATTTATTACCACAGATTAATTTCTTCTTTTCTCAAACTTGATATAATTAGAATCATTCAATATTAACTCTTTGTGGCAGATGTCTTTTACTCATATACTGTTCCTGAGAATTATCCATTTTGTTTGTATCAGTGACTTTTTTGTATTGCTGAATAATATTCCATGTTGTTAATATACTATATCTTATTTATTTGATCTCCTACTAATAGGCATTTGGGTCGTTTCCAGCTTGGGACCTTTACTAACAAACTTGATTTCCTGAGAAATTTTTTCTTAGACATATATTTTCATTGAAATTGTTGGGTCACAGGATAAGTATATGTTGATATTTAGTAGAAAATGTCCATTTTCCAAGCAAGAAAATAGCATTTATTCTCCCACAAGCAGCACATGAGAGTTCCAGATGCTCCCACACCCTTCCCAGTATTTCACACTGTACAAAATTTTAATTTCCTCCATGATAATGTGTGTCCAGTAATATTTATATTAGTTTAATTTAACTAAAAACATTGAGCATCTTATTGGCCATTTGGATATCCTTGTGAATTTCTTGTTCAATCTTGAGCACACTTTCAAAACTGGGCTGTTTGCTTTAATGGAATTGTAGAGCTATTTATATGCATTTGATACAAGTTGTTTGGAAATATTTTTTCCCTGATACCATATTTGCCTTTTCACTTTCTAAATGATAACTCATGAGGAACATGATGTGGTTAGTCATTCTGTGGCCTAAAAAATATTTCCCTACCCTGAGTTACAAGGGATTCTAATATTTTCTACTACAAGCTTTATTGTTTTAACTTCCACAATTAAGTCTATAACCTATTTCAAATTAATTTGCAGGTATGGGGTTGAGGTAGGGGCCATGAGTTTCTTTTTCATCTTCCATCCAGACATACATTTGCTCCAGTATTAGTCATTGGAAAGAACTTCCTTCCCTGCTTTGAACTACAGCAGTGTTTTTATTGAAAATCAAGTGATCATATATATGTGGGTGTGTACTCTACACTTTTCCAAAACTGGTCCAGCTGTCCAAATATCCAAGACTTTTGTAACAAATCTGCCTGCAAATGCCCAATAGGTGGCTAAAAGTAGGATTAAAGACTTGGCATCTCTGCCTCCATTTTGCTCCAAGTCACCTTAGATTCCAGGAACAAGGTCTGATCCAATAAACATCTTGTGATGAGTGGAAATTACCCGCCAGGCAACAACTTTCTTTCTTATTAGTGCATTACAGTTATACATAATAGTGGGATTCATTTAGACATATTCATACATGCATGGAATATAATTAGCTCCATTTCAATCCCCAGTACTTCTACTTTTCTTCCCCTCCTCTCTTCTCTTTATCTTCTTCTTCCTTGTTACTGGTCTTCCTTCTATTTACTTATTGTTTTTAAACTGGTTCTTTATAGAGGTATATAATGGTGAAATTTGCTGTTGACTATTCCTATGTACATAACACAATTTGGCCAATTTTATTCTGCAGTTCCTCTCTTTTCCTGTCCCTCTTCCCTACTCCTCTATCCTCTTCTATTCCATTGATCTCCCTTCTATTTTCATGGAATACTCCATTTTTCATTTCTTTCTTTCTCTCTAGCTTCCAAGTTCAAGAGAAAACATTTGAACTTTGACTTTCTAAGTCTCACTTATTCACTTAGCACCATATTCTACAATCAATCCATCATTTACTAGCACATGTCATAATTTCACTCTTCTTTATGGCTTAGTAAAACTCCATGACATATATATACCACATTTTTTTATCCATTTGTCTATTGTTGGGCACCTAGACTGGTTCTATAATTTGTTTATTGTGAATTATACTGCTATAAATATAGATGTGCCTGTCTCACTATAGTATAGAAGAAAACAATTGAAAAAGACCTTAGAAGTTGGAAAGACCACCCATGTTCTTGGATAGGCAGAATTAACACAATCAAAATAGCCATCCAAAAGCATTATACAGATTTAATGCAATCCCCATCAATATACCAATGACATTATTTGCAAAATTAGGGAACCGTCTTAAAATTCACAGAAGAATAAGAGACCCAGAAAAACCAAAGCAATCCTGAGCAAGAAGAGCAATGCTGGAGGTATCACAGTATCTACTCTGAAATTGTACTACAGAGCTATAGTAATAATAAAAAGAGCATGGTGTTGGCGTCAAAACATTCAGAGACCATCATCTTACAATTGGCAAAGACACCAAAAACACATATTGGAGAAAAGATAGCTTTTTTTTTTAACACATGGTACTGGGAAAACTGGTTATCCATACATAGAAGAATGAAAATAGATCCCTGTCTCTCACCCTGCACAAAAGTCAACTCAAAGTGTTTCAACGACCTAGGAATTAGATCAGAAACTTTGCAAGACCTTGAAGAAAACTTTGGCTCAACAGTCTAACATATTGGCCCAAGTTAATGTTATTTCCTTAACAAGACCCCTACAGCTCAAAAAATAAAAACAATAATTAATAAGTATGATGGCATCAAATTAAAAGGCTCTATACAGAAAAAGAAACAGAAAACAATATGAAGAGAGAGCCTATAGAATGGAAGAAAATATTTGCCAGCTACTCATCCAACCCAGAATTAATATATGGGCAAAAGAACTAAAGAGAACTTCTCAAAACAATAAATACAAATGACCAATTATATTGTTATATTGGGTACGTGTAAAATTATGCAACAACAAATTCTACCACTATGTACAACTACAATGCACAAATACAAATATGGAAAAAAGGAGAAATATAAATGGTCAACAAATATATAAAAATATATGAAAAAGTGTTCAGCATCTGAACTGTTAGCAATCAGGGAAATGTCAATCAAAACTACATTAAGATTTTATCTCACTCCAATTAGAATGGCAATCATCAAGAATACAAATAATAATAAATGCTAACAAAGATGTGGGGGAAAAGATACACTCACACATTGTTGGTTGGATTGCAAATTAGCAGAGCCACACTGGAAAGCAATATGGAGATTCCTGAGAAGATTAAGAATGGAACCACCATATGCCCAGCTATCCCACTCCTAGGTGTTTATCTAAAATAACCAAAATTAGTATGCTATAGTGAAGAGGCACTTTCTTATGAGGGAAAGTCCCTACCTGGCCAATCCTGAGATAATGATGAACAGACCACATGTGTTCAAGGTCACCTACTTTGGCAGCTGTGCAGTCCCTCTGGTCAAGAGACACCCCCCACACACACCATTGCCCTTATTTGCCTTTCTATAAAACATCAAAGCCATTGTCAGCTTTTGGAATACAGGGTTAGGGACATGGGTCCCCTTGCCTTCCCAGTGCCTTCACTGATCAAAGTCCCTTTCATGCTTTTCATCCTTAACTTTTCTGTTTGGTTTTTTGGCCAAGTGACTGGATCTGATTTTTTGAATTCCCAGAGTCAGGCCCCAGGCCTAGGACTCTGGTAACTTCTCAAAAGAATAAATACAAATAACCAATTATATTCATTTTTAGTGATAATTGTTCCTATAATTGCATTTTATTCTTTAAATTCCCAAATATCTATCCATCTACCACATAACAAATTAAGCCCTATTCTCAATTTATACCTTTGGGTCCTGGAGTACATTGAGTCTCATATAACAGAAATGTTCTGGGCTAAAAGTCAGAAGACCTGGGTTACAGATTACTCTAATTCAATGAAGATTCTCTTAGGGCCTTCTTTTGTGGGGCACTAGGCTAGGGTGTGAAGTGAGGAGAGGAGGCAGAGATTAAGACAAGTCCCCTACACTTGAGGGATTCACAGCTGGATGCAAGTATAATGATCTGAAACCACCTTCCTGACCCTAACTCCAAACCCTACAAAGAACCCTGGAATGCAGAGTGAAGAATTTGATAAATGTTTTCCCCTCTGTACTTCTAAGAATTTTAAGACATTCTTCTCAGTTCTATATCAAGTGATCTTAATCAATATAAGCCTTAAATTTCTTCTTATCAAAGAAAGATTAAGAATAGCCTCACTGGGCTGGGGATGTGGCTCAAGCGGTAGCGTGCTCACCTGGCATGTGTGCGGCCCGGGTTTGATCCTCAGCACCACATACCAACAAAGATGTTGTGTCCACCGATAACTAAAAAATAAATATTAAAAAATTCTCTCTCTCTCTCTCTCTCTCTCTCTCTCCCTCCCTCCCTCCCTCCCTCCCTCCCTCCCTCTCTCACTCTCTCTTTAAAAAAAAAAAAAAGAATAGCCTCACTGCTGAGTTAATTCACATAAAGTGCTTAACTCTAAATTTGATATCTAGGGTGCTTAATGGGCAACTATTATAATGATGATGATTCCTTCCAGGGCTGTGATATAATCACCAGTGGCCAACTATCAGAATTTCCTGGAGCTCTTATTTAAAAATACCAATTTACAGTCCTCATCCCAAATTCTGTTTTTTGTTCTGAAGTAAGGCCCAAGATTCTAGATATTGGAGCAAAAATCTCCAGATATTATATAATCAGCTAAGTTTAGAGACCACTAACTTCCACCATAAACTGAAGAGGAATGGGGTGGGAAGAGACCTAAATTTTTCTTAGAAATGCTGTTATGATACAAATGTGATTTGATTAACCAGATAAAGTTATTATATTTGTAAAATTCTGTCCAAGAGAAACAGCTAGAACAGGGCGAACACAGGGCAAAACAGGCATGAGAAGGAGAGGACAGGGAGGGGAGGTGGATGGATGCCAGAGACACATTTCAACAATTTCACAATTTTACCTGGACCCTGCTTGCGATGCAAGACCAGTTTTTATCAAGTTGGTGATAGATTAAACCAATAGGTCTCGAAGCCAATTCAAACTCTAATATGAAAAATAATCGGAACTAAAAACTAACTGAGCATAAGATAAAGCCAGCTGACATGACAAACTCCTAGGAAAATGTTTTAAGGAACAGTAGCAAGTTTTAAAATCTGACTGAGGCATGGTGACCCAGCAAGGCTATATCAAGGCACCTCTAAAGTTGCCAAAAATCCTACCAATGACAGACCAAAGAAAACTGTTTCCAAGATAGCTGAGGGAACAAAGCAAGGAGAAATTGGGACATGTTTTGTCCTCAGTGAAATTGTCCATGGGTCACACAGATTCCTTTTTTCCTTTCTGAGTTGAAAGTGCATGAGCAGGTATCGGGGGCGTTTGACGAGGGTGAGTCCAAAGATCTTGCTGAGAACAAACTCTCAGGGAAGAAAGTTCTCTGGGTCAGGACTGAGACCAGGAACCAGAATGATCCCACCTCAAATTCTCCAGAGAGGACACTCCAAAGGGTACAGCCTCATGGTGCAGAAGGAAAAGCCACTATGACCCTGACAGTGGCCTAGATAAATAATTTTCATTCCTTGGACGTCCATTTACACTTGTCAAAATATTATAGCCATGATCCATGAGCTCCCTTGAATGCTCAAGGGTGTTTTCTGGTTCATCAAGTTTTAAATAGAGAGCTGGAGGACCACTGGAGGCACTAAAATAATTCTTTGCTGACAAAGCTTTATCCACTCTTCCTATATCCAATTGTGCTTCTCAGAATTGGGGGGGTGGGGAAGAATCTTCAAATGGGCTCAGGGGCATGGAGCTGGGAAGAAGAAAGAAGAAAGCCAGGCCTCAATTCTACCCAGCAGCAAGCCCTCTCTAGGCTCAACTAGCAGAGGCCTTGGAAGCACTGGGGGGTCCCAGCTAACCTTCAATCCCACCATGTATGGTCATCTCCTCATCTGGGATAAGGAAATGTGAAGACTTGTTCACCAAGGTCCCTTCTGCTCTAGGAAGAAAGGAAGTTAAGCAAAGCTAAGGAAAGCACTGTCCACTATATCCAGGAAGCCAGTAATAAAAAGTGTATTTCATCTTACAACCTAAAAATGCACAGGACGATTTTGGAATGGCAAGCCCATGCCAAAAAAACAAAACAAAAAAAAACTAGAATATTTGGGGTATAACCCCCAATCCCATAAATTTCTAAAAATTTTACAAGGACAGTTATCTTTGAGAGGAAAAAAATGGCACTAGAATTCCTCCCCCCACACACATACACACACACACACACACACACACACACACACACACACAGTCAACATCATGCCCTACCACAATAACAAAGCCCAAGAAGATGCTCCACTACAAGCTGGGGAAGAGGCTTACCACGATCTATTCCTCAGAGTGTTTTCTCTGGCTCATTTTGGAATCTCATATTATCTAGGCTGCCCGGATAACTTCGTAGCCTCTATCATGCTTATGAAAAGTAGTAATACTGTCTAGCTCAGGTGAAATCTCTATAAATGGTGAGGATTCCTGAATTTCCCTTCCCAGAGGAAAGCATGCCACCGTCTTGGAAAGCTGAAATTGAAATTCAAATGAAACACAGTGATAGTGACCATGATTAATATGATACAGATGATCAACTTAATCCAGAGTTTCAGAATAAACACTCTTTCTAGACACACTATCACCCTTGAATACATTCCTGTTTTTTTTTCTCTAAATCCAGTCCACTGCCTCATGTTGGTTACAACACAGGGAAGGGCAGGTCCACACTTTGGGACCCAGAGGCAGGTCATCAATTCAATTCACCTAAAATGACCTAAAGTTTCATCTATATTTACTTCCATGCTCAGCACAATATAGGCAGACAAATGTGTGTGGAATGGATTTTCAAGTTCAAGGTGATAATCAATTTATTAAAAACCAAAGCAATGACATTTCAGAAGACATCAAGACCTAAATGCAATTTAACCAGCCTAAAACAGATATGAAGGCAACCAAGTCAAGAATAGATTTCTAGCATTCATCTAGTGCATTTTCCCTTTCTTAAGGACAGAGTCAGAGCGTTTTTCCTTCTTCTGGAGGATCATTCAAGTACACTTCCTCCTTTTGCAAGAGGGTAGAGCTCTCTCTAGTAAATAGAGAACATTTAAATCTCTGGCATAAAAATAATTCATAGCCTGAAAAGATGTAGAGAATACTTAGACTATATTGCCCATAACCTGCAAAATCTCTTTAGGTCCAATCTTTTAAAACTTCTTTTATTTCCCATATTTTGAGAGATAAGTTCCCCCTACTACCAGTCCTTTTTAATACTCACAGCTATGTTCAATGTGTTTCTGAGGTCTCAAAAACCTCACCTACTGACGTAAAGTTCTCTTCCTCTATCATGAGAGGGACCTACAAAGCAGCTCCACAATATACTTGGTCCTACCCAGGAAGGACAGAAGTCACTGTTCACCCAGTGTAAGCACTGTGCACTTGAACCTTTGACATTCTTTCAGACAAGAATCCAACCATTTCAACCCACTCATATGGAGCACATTTGCAATGATGATAGGGTGTATGGTGTGGGGATGGGGTGAGAGAGAGAGAGAGAGAGAGAGAGAGAGAGAGAGAGAGAGGGAGGGAGGAGGAAAAAACAGTGGGAAGGGTGAGTGGGGAAATTTTGTCATCCTTAGCTTTCTGGAAATGCCAAGATCTGTTTTGTCTTCATCTTAAGTAAATGAGTTACAAGCTGTAAATATGTCAGTTCCTTGAAAAGGAGGTATACAAGGTACATTCCATTCCCAGATCAAATTAAACAATTTCTTCCACAGCAATCTACTTTCACTCATACCAAGGCTCAGCTGAGCTCCTCTTACTAGGCAAGGACTGCTCCATGGGAAAAGCTCTTTCCACATGCCTGGACCCTGCTCTTGCTCATATTTATTTCCCCTGATGATTGTGTTCATTCTTTCTGTCAAGTGGTTGCTAAACTGACCTTTTATTTCTCCTGTTTTCTTTGATCTTTTCTCTTCAATCCACTTTTCTAAACCATGAAGAAGAAAATTATTTCCCAGATCAGGGAAACTAGACAAGTTCTCTTGATAAGGAAAGTGCATACAGCCCAAGGAGAGCTACAGAGAAATTTCACCAGAGTAGGACTCGTGTGTGGCTAGAACTGAGATGCCAGGCTAGCTTTACTTGCCTTCGCTCTGGTTTCCCTGTCAGAGCCATCAGATGAGTGCAAACAAACTCTTTGGAAACCAGTCCCTCTGAGAGCTGGGTGCTTTCTAGGAATATTTCAGAGAGCTGAACGGAGGGACATGCAAACCCTCTTGGTCATATTTGACTGGCTCCATCATTTTGCCCTTTTGATGATTTTAGGTTTTAGATCTTCTTTCAAACCTCTTTCCAATTGACCTGTCTCCAAAGTTGTCAATCCCAACATGGGAGATACCTTGGCATTCCACAAATTATGTATATACCATTTGGTTGTCTAGAACCTAAGATCTTTTCTGCTAGACAATGAACAACCTGAGGAGGGAGAGCATGGCTTCTGTGGTGTGTCTCCAGAGCTCATCCCGGGAACTTGCACATGGTAAGTGTTTGGTGAAGATGGCTTAGCAAATGAATGAAACCATGAACAAGGCCACCAGAGACCCAGCACTTAGTGAGGCAGACTTTGGGAGAGAAAGAGGGAAGATGGAGAGAGGGAGAGAGGGAGGAAGAAAAGAAGGAAGCAAATGAGCAATAGAAGCAGGAAGAGAAGAGAAAAGAGGAAAGAAAAAAGGAGTAAAAGAAGCAGCAGCATAATACACAGGACTGCTTCTTCAGTAATCCAAGATTTTCTTGCATGAAATAATTGGGAACAATGGAACCAATATATTGCTCCCTGAGCTGGATGACCAATTGGATGAGGAAAGTAAAATTACATCTTCACAGGGAAGAAGTAGAGCACGAAAGAGAAAGCAAGAGATGGCAGGGTGGGCTTAGGAAGGAAGGTAATGGCTTGACCAAGTAACCTACTGTCACGGAAAGAGATGCTGCAGGCCAGATTTTGCCAGATCAGCTGTATCTACTCATCAGTCTCAGTTAAGGCCTGTAGTCTCGGCTCCTTTTTGCCTGAGTAAACTAAAAGAAACTAAAAGATTTTGAGAGCTTATGCCCTTGTTTTGCTAGCTCTTCTGAGTGTGTTGTTAGCCAGAGGCATTGGTCACACCCATCTCTTTCAACAACACCCTCCAGGGGCCTGTTCTGTTTATCAAGCAAACAACCTGTCAAGACTGTCTCTAGCTTTGAGGAAACTGCTCTGGGACCAGCTAACCTGTTGGAGGAGCTGACAAAATCAACTTCCCCTGTAGGAATCCACTTCTTGCCATCTTGAATGGCAAATAAAGGACAAGACTGAAGAGACCCCTTTACCATTTCTTTTGTTGGCCTCCCTACCAATAGCATCTGTGTTGTCAACTTAATTCCATAGTTGGTCCTGGAAGCTTTGTCTACAAAGGCAACCACTTGTCCACAAATGGTTGTATTTATTATATCACATGCTAGGTGTAAAGGCATGTCAGTTAAACTTCTAGAAACTCATCCTACATTGCATAGATGTATACACACACACACACACACACACACACACACACACCCTGCAAGAACCCATTCACACAGGTTTCTGAAGTCCTAATTCCCCTGAGAGGCCCTTACCCACTGTACAGAGCTTATGACTCCTTGCTATAGATATTTCTTTGAAAAAGTCTTCATTGAAAATGGAGCAAACCAAAAAGACAGTGGTGGAAAAAGGGGTCACCTTTTGTAACCTAAAAAGAAGGCTTGTTTCAATTAAATACTATATATTTGTCATCATCTAGAATGTGACAGTTCAATAACAAGCATATTTTTATTTGAGTTCTATTCCATGTACATATAAATCTTACATATTTGTTCAGCATTTACTGCCAATATTTATGATGGTCTGAGAATACTACAGATGTTAGTTAAGTCAATGCTTTTACATCAAAAACATCTAGAAGGTAAGACTCTGACTCAGAGCAGTGCTCCCAGCCACAAAGGTTTTCCAACTTCAACTGCACATCAAATTCATCAGGAAAGCTTTTTCAATTTCAGATCTCACCCATGAATTTCTGAATCAAGATATCAGGTGTGGGGAGTCCTTAAAATTTTTGCTTTTGACCACATCAGCAGTCAGCTCAGCTCTGGCACAGAAGCTAGATCCAGGACTCACAGTCTAGAAGCTGGGGTTATTATCAGTATCTTCCAGATGGAGCCACATCTGCCTGCCTCTGGGTCTCTCAAAGCTAACACTCCCCACAGGACCTAGGAGAGCTACGGAAGGGAGACCCCACATGCCAAGGATTGGAAAAGATCTCAAAGAAGGCATTTCTTGATGCAAGACCTCAAAAGAAATTAACGGTGGAATTCATTCCATCCTGCTCCTTTCCATAGCATTGACCCCTTTCTAGTCGTCTTTCCCCAAACTGTCCTTCTACCAGGAACCTTCCTGTGGAAGTAGGGAAAAGTAGACTGAAAAGATCACTCAGGATTTCTCCAGAGTTCTGCCAAAGAATATTCCAAAATTACACCTTCCGGGGTTTGCTCCAACTTGACATCTACTCAGGCTCTCCCTTGGCATCTTTGCTCCATACCCTAAACAGGTATCAGTGAAGCTCATGCTATAAGCAATGAGGACAACCTTGAAACTAATATAAACCTCCTTTTTTCTTTCATTCTTTGTAATAAAACCCAAGAAAATGATAGAAGCCAAAAATCACCCCTTCACAGTCTTCACTCCATATCACTCTATTTGTGAACATTTAGTGCACAGACGACCTGGGTTCTGAGAATCTGAATTCTCCCCTCTTCATCCTCTACTCTGGCAACTTTGGCCTCTTTTTCTCTGCCTTGCTTCTTCATGCAGCTTTCCCTTTTAATGCAGAGCAGACCTCCACTAAAACCTAAAGGCTAACCCCTTTGCAAGGCAGAAAAGGCTTGTGAATTTAGTGAATTTAGTTTAATCAGTAGTGATTATCTAAATTCACGGTGGCTCTCAGAACCTCTTTTTGACATTTTCTCCAGAATCTTCCATGCTAGGAACCTAAGTTCATAAGTCTCTAAGTTCTTTATAGCTATGGTCTCATCAGCATCTATGAGATGTTCACTGAACCCCTCTTTCCCCATGACCTGCAGCTGTACTTGTTTGCAGCCCTAAATAGTACTGACTTTTCCTTTTAACAATCTTCTCTCCACCCCACTTCCCACCCCCTACCTCTTAGCCCCACATCAGTCTGTGGTGAGTCACAGGGCAAGTACAAAACAAATTGGCAGTTGCCTTTCCTGCCCCAGATCTCTCTAAGTGATAATTTTTTCCATCTTTCTCCCTACTGCCCAGATATTTGTATTTGGAATTCCTGTCTCACAGATGTATTTGTGCAACTTTAGGCTGGACTTTGTTAAGTTCCTGTGACTTCCCACCAGGAAAGGATCTCTAAGTGTGGAAAGTTCTGCCCTGAATTCTTTGCTGTACCTCCTATTCCAGAATCCGTGAATGGCTTAAAGAGAAGATTAGGCAGGGCAAATATACAGTCATCCCACCCAACAGTATGCTCCAATATTGGCCACCAACATTAGGGGCTGTTACCACCCCTCCCTGGGAGTTCCCTGACAGAGAAGCCACAGTACCTCCCCAAATAATCTGTGGACATCTCCAGTTGAAATTAATAAGAAGTCCTATCACATTTTTTTCCTAAAATTCCAAATCTATAACATCTATGGAACTCCTTTCATCCAATTATTGAGTAATACTGTGAATGGAAAAGAACAGTGGATAAGAAGACCAGCCCATCCTCCACCCACCCATTAAGGTTCAATGCTGTCTGTTTTGTTTGCCTGTAGCACTGGCAAGTTGGCCAGCCCTGCCTTGATCCCTGCTCAGACTTTTGCCCCTTCCCCTGGGTAATCCAGTTTTGTTTGCCACGGGTGCTCTGACACGTCTGGAGAAGAGGTCATGTTTGGACTCAGGCTCCAAATATTTGCCACACTCAAAAATTAATGACATCTACAGGTTTCCATGCTTGCCACATCCATGGTCTTGAGATCAAATGATTTATCCATTTGTCTCTCTCTCTCTCTCTCTCTCTCTCTCTCTCTCTCTCTGAAATGTGGCACTCAGGTTATGTCGTATGGGTTTGGGGTCTGGGTAAAGGTGGATGCAGCTAAACTGACTCCCTGGCCCTCACTTGTGACACCCAGGAGGTCCCAGTTTCTTTTGCACTAAGATAAATCCAAAGTCTCTTAAGCTAAAAACATGAGATCAAGTCATATAGCAGTGTTAGAGGAAAGAAAGAACCATGAACCTAGTCACTACCCTATCATCAATTCTGAAAGTTGAGGAAGTTCTGCTCCATGGAGTGCCAGTAGGTCAAAAGAACAAATGAATTGTTCTTTTCCATCTGAGTGTGGATATAATTGGTCTCATTCTACTGCCTTGACAAATATGGAAATCCGTGCAGCAAAAAATCCCATTACATTATCCTCTAAGGCATTGCCCATAGATATCTTGCTGAATTTTGCTGCCTTTATTGTTTAGGGAAAGAAGAGACCACCTGCTTAGAATTCTAGTTGTTACCTAGTGAGTTTATGCAATAGTAGTGAAGATCCCTTGAGAAACTAGATCCAGCTGCCATTTACCCACATGGGCAGAACTCTGATACCAACAGAGGAGCAGCAGGTACCAGCCAGCTCTTTGCAGCCCACAAGAAAGTGAAAGAGAGAGAGAGAGAGAGAGAGAGAGAGAGAGACTGACTGACTGACTTAGCAATAGCAGATAGAGATGGAAAACCAGAGATCTACAGAGATTAACCCAAGGCACTCAGACTCTGGGCTAAATTTCCACACTCCAGTTACCCAGAGCAGAGTTTAACATGCCATTCTTAGATCCAGAATGTGTTCCAAGTATCTTGACCTAATCCCATGACCTCCATAATCTCCTGATGCTTAAATCCCCACTTATCCCAAGACAGCTCTGAATTCTGAATAGGACTTCTGTGAGCCCTGGTGGCTGGTGTGGACCTTTGACTTTGAGGTATCCCTGTCCTTCCAGTTTAGACCCTACATCTCTCCTATCTCTACTACAGCTTGACAGGCTTACACCTTGCTCTCAAGGCTCATGTTGTCAATTCAAATGCAGGTTTCTGGGTTTCTGGACCCAAAGTTACTTCCATTCAGTAATCCAGAACCAACTGTATTTGATGAAAACATTAGCTGCATCATACCTTAACCGTATCCAACCCAAGCTGCCATTTTCGGAAGCCCACTGACAAAGAATACGCAAATGAAGAAAAATATCTCCTTTCTTTGTGTTGCATGATCACCGAGTCACAGCTAGAAGTCACAGCCCCAAGAGAGTGTTTTCGACTCTTAACCAGGAAACACACACATTCAAGTTGTCCATTGTGAGATATAGTAGGAAAAACACAAACATTGGAGTCAACAAACCTATAGAAGTTCCACTCCTGGATCTAACACAATCTTACTAGGTGAATTCAGGAAAACATTTTCACCTCTCTGAGCTTGAGTTTTCTCTTTCTGTTTCAATATACGTGCCTATGAAATCCAAAAAGTCATAGATTTGCAACCTGACTTTCCCACTTAACCTAAAAGCATGATTATAACTTGTGTGTACACACACACACACACACACACACACACACACACACTGTTCATTCTGTTTCTCCAGAGAACATTAGTGCAGTCTCCAAGGACTGACGACCTGCCATGTATCCAGCCCTGCACTGATGACTGGGACAAATGATTCTGTCATCAAGGAGCACATAACTCCTTTGAAAAAACAAGACTGATTTGGATGAGGTTCAGAGGAAATTTCAAGGAGAGGGTGGCACTTCACCTGGGTCTCTAATTCAGCTGGAATTTCCCCTATGGGAAGAGGACAGGAGGGTGCCCTAAAGGCAATGATATCCTTGGTGGGTAAAATCAGGTGCCCAAGGCAAATGAGTCTTGTCCTCACCTCCACCAACCCACCAGCACTCCCTTACTCTATTCCTTTTCCATTAAATCAGTCATGTGTCTTTAGATCCCACCCTAAATACCCAGCATCCCCCTGCTCTCCAGCCCCACAGCACCTCTCCAGTCCAGCCATCATTATCTCCTGGACCAGGCAGTGATGTGGCTGTCATGTGGCTACCTAGCCTTTACTATAAAATCCCTCCAACGCCTTGCTCCCCACAAAGAAGAATAATCCTTCAAATTAAGACTTTGATCACACCTGTATATGTTTAGAACTACAGCATCTCTGCATTTCCTACAGAATACAATCCAAATTTGTGTGACTTCGCACGCTGTGTTCTGCACACGTACCCCAGTTTCCCATCCACATCAAGTACACTTGTCCTCTTGGAGCCTGCTACACAGCCCTCAGATCCTGAGAGGGGCCCTCCTCTTTCCCACCTCCTAGCCTTTACACATGTGATCCCCTCTGCCTAGAACAATTTTCATTTTTCTCTATGAATTTCCACCTTCTGTGGGTCTCAGTTTTTGGAATTTCCAGGAGACAGTCTCCTCCAACTTCTGCAGGCCTAGTCAGGGTTCCTCCAGCAGGACCTTCTCTCAAAACCTTTTCACAAGTGCTGGTGACCCATTTCCTACTTTCTCAACTAGCTGTAAGTTTTAAAAGGTTATGCCTAGCACACATCCCCAGAAATTACCATGGTACTGAAGTATACATAAAGAGACACAAACATTTCAAGTATTCTAGGTCTGTCCTGTTCTCTGAGAACCCTTCTGGGAACAAGGTGAGCTATCCTCACAGAGTCACACTCTAAAGATAATAAACAAGTGCATGACACATAAAGGCAATTAAAGTTGTAAGAAGAACCATAAACAAAAGAGCCAGAGGGCTGATGAAGAGCACATGGAGGAGAAGTCAGAACACCTCCTTCAGCATACTGTGGTCAGGGAAGGGCCTGAGAAACTGACACTGAGCAAGAGCCTGAAGAATGAAAACCTAAGACCAAGGAAAAAGCTACCATGTGCTGAGTATCAGAAATTTTGCATGGCTGAACAAAGAGAGAAAACAGTACACTCCTGTTCATACTGGCAATTCCAGTGTGCCAGAGACCTATAGACAGCCACTTTGTCACCTCTAGAGTGAGTCACTCTGGTGAGATGGTTTTGTTCCCTCCAGCAGGAAGGGTGCTTGGAACAGAGGAGCTACATACAATATTGCCTTTTCTACAGAACATTTCAAAGCCCTGTAGCCCTGCCTTCCAAGCTCAAATTCCAACTCAGTGAGGTGAACCTGTTCAAATAAAAAATGTTCCATGTGCTAAAGTTAATTACCAACCAGCGAAAGAACAATAATGAGATTGGTGGTGGTCCTTTTGTTGCCTGGATGGGGAAAGGTTAGGATGGGGAGGACACAGGACTTCTTGTGTCTTTCCAATTATTGAATCAGGATTTGTCTCTTGAGAAGATGGCTTCAGCGGTATCCCTGGGGTGAATAATCCTCTTTCCATGACTAAGGACAGAGGCTTCTCTTAATGTCATGGTATCCCCAGCCACGCTCTCCTTATTCCAGGGTCAAGTTTGCTCCTGTGCATACTGGATCTGGAAAGTGCCCTGCCTTCGTTTGGCTCCACCCTTTCTCTGCTCCGGAATAATGCCCAAGATATACTGACTGGGAGTAACCGTGGATAGCAGGAGGAGTGCTGGAGCCCAGGACTGTTTACACCTCCTTCTGCACAACCTGTTCTCTTGTTCTGCCATCAGAATCAGAGGTCGCTCCCTCCGTCCCCCACTCTGCTTGCCCTCAGAGACATCCACATTCCCAGCTTAGGCAATGCATTCTTGCTGTCCTAACACATACCACGGGAGTGGGCCAGGCAGGCCCTGGAGAGAGCCAAGCTACCCACCCAACACTTGGCTTTAGCCAAGGGAATTGAGCCAGGCTACAGAATCAGAGCAGCTAAAGTCCCTTGATAAGCTGCATCAACTCAACTCTTAAAATTGACCATGGCGCTGCTGATGGAGCTGAAGAGAGTTACATCAGACATCCCTCCAAAGCCCAGACTCATCAACTGCTCATTAGGGAAGTTCTGATGGTTAACGCTCCTCTCACTACGGAGGCAGCCACCAGATCCAAAGCAAGATTAGACTTCAGGGAAGGCAATGTTGCTGATGGCAGGATGGACTGCGACCTAATGGGATCTTCTGGGTATGGAAAGGTCTCCAGGGCAGCTTTGGGTTCAGTTTCACCACAATTAAGTCACCACTGATTCTGGATGAGTTTTGGACCAACATCCCATGTCAGTGCCTTATACTTATTGGATTCATTCATTCAAAATGTATATTTAGCACTCTGTCATGTACTGTATCATGCTAGATATAAAGGATAATGGGATTAATATGCTACGTTCTCTGCCTAGAAAGAGCCCTGTGAAGGGTGATGCAAAGGTTTATTTCTCTTGAGAAAACAGAGCTGAAATACGCCTATGTGAACCTTCCAAAATCAAGGCCTACCAAAAATGTCACCCTAAGCCATACTAAGTACTTTGTCTACAGGGTTGTGTTGAGGATGCTGTGAACTTACTGCTTTTTAATTATGATAAGTTATTGTAACATTAATTTTAATAACTAAATGTGAGTGCTTACTAGTTACCAGAAATAGTTCTAAATGTGCTACATGCATTCTCTCACTTAATCATAACAACCACAATACTTCTACCTGACCTCACAGATGCAGAACTGAGGCTTAGGTTGACTTCTGTACTTTATTCTTTGCAAGGACTTCCAGGGGCTCCAGCTGAGAACTGGTGACCTGCTTCAAGCTCCCCACTTCATGAGGCCCGTTCATTCAGGCTTTATGTCTTCTAGTCAGTGGCTATATTTATCTGCCAACTGGCAGATACAAGCCCACAGACACTAAAGTTTGAGGTCACTTAGTCTTTCAACAAATATCCATTTTGAATTCCCATGTAATGAGAATATAATGATGAAAATAACACAGTTTCTACCCTCAGGAGTCCTTCAACTTGGTAGAGTAGAGAAGAAATGAACAGAAATAAGATAGAAAACAGGGAGTAAGTACAGAATCCAATGAGGTACAGGATGCCAGCACAGTGTCCAGGCTGACAATGGCCCCTCAGTGTCCCTGCCTCAAGCTCCTGCAGCTGGGCCACTGAGTTCCAGGCATTAATATGTCCCACAACTGAAGCTGTACCCTCCTAAGACCCAGATCCCTTTGTCCAACCCCAGTCCACTAGCACTCATATCATTCACATCATGGCCAAGACCATAACAAAAATTTACTCAGTGTGTAGCTCAGCAGAACTACAGATATAGAGAAAAAAGGGGCAGCAAGAAAAAGTATAGGGGCCATAAAAACAACTGCTTGGGACTCAAAAAGAGTTACCAGAAAGAACTTAACCTAGATGAACACAAATTCAGCAATAATGAACTGGGAGAAAAATGTGGTTCAAATATTCCACGTAACACTAGAGCTACAAAGCTCCTTTTTGGGACAGCCCCAATACCCTCAGGCCTCTCAGAGAAACATCAAAGATCATCAAGTTCCTTAACAGATGGTGCAGTGCTTCTCTTTTCTGTGGCTTTCCAGCTTTTCTGTGCTGGGTTGCATTTGTGATTCAGTACTCAGATGCTAAGCCTGCATCTCTAGGCAATGTGTATGCAGACTCTGTGCTTTCCCTGTTTATGGGGATCCTTGAATATAACGTGGTTAAAAAAAAAAAAAAAACATCAAGGTCAGCTTCAGTAAAAGTATTCCTCAGCAAGCTCTTATCATCTGAAATGCAGAGAAGAATGCACCTTGCAAGACAGCTGGAGGTCAGGCATGGTAGAGTAATTAAAGGAGAAGCTTAAGCTCCTATGGACATCAGGTTGCTGGCTTCTCAAGAAAGGTAGGGGGAAAATATCATCTCTCACTAAGAGGCCTAAGCCCCAATCCTGCTTTTGTGGCTTTGCTCATGACAGTGCCCTGGAAACAAAGAACACTGGCTTTACTTCCACAAGCTATCTGAAAGGCACAGCAACTGGCATGGTCACAAACACCAGTTTGGGCACAGTCATGGACAGATGGCCTCACTGGCTTCAGGTGTTAGAAGTGAGAACACGCCCACTAGTATTGCATTCGAGTGCTTTTCTTATACTGTGACAGGAGTGGCCATTGTCATTGGCCTTCTTTCCATCTTCACGGTGTCCTCCGGGTATCATGCCCTAGACTCTTCCATCTTCTTCACAGATATCACGTGGCCGGTGTACCTAAGGATCTTCTGGTCATTGTCACTGTCACTCCTACTGATGGAAAGCAGATAAGCAGAACTGCCTGGTGAAGAACCTGGAAGCAGCACAGACCCTCCATTCCACTTCATCATCTGCACTGACAAGACCTGGCAGCCTGACACTTAAAGGGACCCGTCTGTGGTTTGACAATAAGATCTATGTGGCTGTCACACATGAACAACAGTGAAATCAAGTCTTTGCCCACATCTCTGAAATATGGACATCCTTATTCATGATAATAACACTGTGTCACTAAGCTAAGTTTAAATTGGGACAGGAAAGTCCTCCCATAATCAAGAAAGTTGTGGTTGGAGATGCCTCAGAAACTTCCCATGGAAATTCTCAGGTCATTTTGGGTGATGTGATGGAAATAAGCAAATGCAACTGCAAATAACCAGGCTGAAATCTCTTTTAACTCCATCAACAAATTTCAGCTCCCCATACATGAGACAGATGATCTTTGACAAACACTTCATCATGGCAATGATCTTAGGGAAGCACAGCACCATCATCACCAGTGGCCTGGAGCAGCCACTGGAAAAGAACTTCCACAGTGTCTGTGGGACAGGGGAGCATGTTCTGCATTTGTATCATCTTCTACCTTCACACAAATACCATGACCTTTCCCACCTCCAACTTCTGCTTTGTGATCTCTTGTCAATGGTTGGTACTTCTTAGGCCACTATGCCTGATGCAGGTACCAAACATGAGAGTGCTGAGATCATAGTTATTTTCTGCTGACTGTCCCTTCACAGCCAAAGATATTGCCAAGAGTATAGGTAGCATGTTAGCCAACAGTGAGGTGGTAGAAGACGTTGCAAAATGCCTCACTCTTGCTATGGAGCAAGTTAACAAATGGGACGTGACTAGCATGGGACTGAGAGACATAACCCAGGAACAGCTAGATGAGTTCTTAACATCCATTCAGAAATTATCTTTGCTCAAACATGGAAGCTGATCACTGGAGGGCAGGGGGAGGAGGATGCAACTGTGCTGTGATGGAGGATGGAGATCAGTGCTTGAAAGAAGGCAGGTCTTGGGGTTGCCAGAGGGACAGAAGGCTTTGATATGGCTGAAAATGTAGGCCATTGTCTTATTTACTGACAATGTGACAACTCTGCATCCGTAGTCACAAGGTGGAGGAAGGCCACCTGATCTTTGATAATCTAAAGATTATTGCTTATACTCAGCTGGAGAACACTGCTGTGTTTGTCCTTTTTTGTTCTACATCAACAGTAGACCCACCCTGCCAGTGACACTGCTAGCATCTTGTTCATCAACTTGAGCATGGACACAAATCCTTCATTTCCTTACCCAATGAGAAAGCTGAAAGTGACATTATGGACAGGCTAGTAAACCGAACAACTTGCCATGAACCCCTGTTTGTGCACAGACTTCATGCAAGCCCTGGGAGTCTTTTGTTTTTTGCATCATCACTGATTTCACAGGAAGGGTTCAGACTCAGCACTCTCATTCATCTCTGTGTTGACTGTGGAGAAAGCTATGATAAGGGTGAATCAAGTGCCAGAAGAAAAGGCTAGGATTCACAAGCTACACAGCACCTTTGTTGACAGTACAATCCAGCAAATGGCATAGCTCATCACCTGGGAAATCCGAGAGGTTTTTACCTTTTCATGAGATCTCTTCAGAAATAAAGCCATCTGGGTTTATAGCAGCTTAATTCATGATAGTTAAACTGTGGAACCAAACCTAGATAACCTTCAATAGATGAATGGATAAAGAAACAGTGGTACTATACACAACAGAATATTACTCAACATTAAAAGAGAATAAAATTATGGCATTTGCAGGTAAATGGATGGAGTTGGAGAATATCATGCTAAGCAAAGTAAGCCAATCTCAAAAAGACAAAGGCCAAATGTTCTCTCTGATAAGTGGATGTTGATCCATAATTGGGAGGCATGGGGAAAATGGAGGAACTGTGATTGGGCAAAACAGAGGAAAGGATGGGGAGGGGGTATGGGGGCAGAAAAGATGGTGGAATGAGATGGATATCACTACCCTAGGTATATGTATGACTGCACATATGCTGCAATGCTACGTTGTGTACAACTAGAGAAATGAAAAGTTGTGCTACAGTTGTGTACAATGAATCAAAATGCATTCTGTTGTCATATATAACTAATTAAAATAAATAAGTTCATTAATTTTTTTTTTTTAAAAAGTCATCTGGGTAGAGACTGTCTCATGCTTTCATGGACTCAGGAGTACATACAGCTCTAAATTTCACTGCACTCTTGGCCCATGGATTGGTTCCAGGGTATGTCACATGCCACTCTTATTTGGATGCAAAATGATATGAAAACTTTTCACCAGAGTTTACCATGAAAGCTGTTGGGATAACATATTGCTACTGCCATCTTCTTTTTCAAATCTCCCCAACTTTGCATGGGTGATGATCTGCATCCTCTAACACCAGCTAAAAGATCTCTTGTGCAATAATGACATCATCAAAATTCCACAGATAGACAAAATCTAAACGAAAGGCACTCAGTTGATGTTTATCATTTATAGCTGAAATGACAGTTTGTGTATGACTTTTATCTCTTTCCCCATTCTGTTTTAAAACACAAATTTCAAGATGCTGGTGTTTGTGTGTATATACATTTCCAGGACATTAAAGATTTGCATAACTCAGATATATTCTGGGCTTTCCCTGCTCCTTATACTCTCAGTAAAGATTCATCAGACCATTCTACACTCTACTGAAGATTCAATTCCCTGCACGAGATTTTTACAAATTCCTGAGAAAATTGGCCACTTTGTTCCAAAATTCAGCTCAAGATTTGCAGAAGATGGAAATAGGGCAGGGTTACATCATATGAATACGAACAACCTCCATATGGACTCCTAGACTCTGTCATGGCACAATTTTCCTGGGCACATAACCCCTCACCTAACCTCCTGCCATTTCACCAATCCTTTCTGCAACATCTCCTCCCACCTCATCTCTTCTACCTCCACCCATATCATCCTTCACCCCTTCCACTGTAACCCCTAGTCGGCTTTCTCCAAGTCCCACTGAGTTCTAAGTTCACTTTGCCCATCCCATCAGAGTGCCCAACTAAACATCCTATCAAGCTGTTGATTTATCAGGAAGCCATTGGAGTTTGAAGTACTATTTATTTCCTGTAAAACATTTGCAAAGCACTTTTCAGCACTGATTTTATGCCAATCATGTTTCATGCTTTTAATTAAAGTTTATTCCTGAGTGGAACACACACTTATGTTGACAGGCTGAAAGGCCTTGTTTCAAAATAAAAGACATTTTATAAAGCAAGGAAACAAAAACAGAAAGTGGTGAGTGACATAAGGGGCAGAGTTTGGATTATGTCTGGGTGATTTCTAATGTCCCCTCTCCATTCTAATTTTCTATGATTCCAGATCATATTTCATGATGCCACACAATTAGGGTCTTTGTGGCAGAGGTATATCTGAGATAGACCAATCCATCTGAGCTAGACTCATCCAGATTAGGGGGACAACATTTATATAAGGTTTATCTGGCTCTTTCTTCCTTCGAATGAATCAGAAAACTTCAGAAGAAATCAATATAGGGACTTTGCAGTTTCTACAACATTCTCATTTACATTTTACCCTTTGTTACTTGCAAAATAAGAGGATTTCTCTGCAAAGGTCTAGTTTTCCATCATTCTTTCCTTTAAAAAACATTGAATGAGGGCCCTCTATGTTTGGGGCAGTGTACTGGACACTAGAAATAGACAAGTAAGACAGAGCCCAGGGAGGAGGAGGTCCAGCAGGAAAAACAAACAAGGAGACAATTGCTACTCAGGCTCAAATCTTCTTTCAGTTCCTGCAGCCTGGCCATGGTCTCTGGCCTCAGTATACAGCCCCTGCCCTAGCACTCTCATTCCCATCAGTCACTTGGTAATTTTAGTAATTCATATTAAGTCTCTCCAGAGCCAGGATCACCTCCAAGGTCGTTTCTATCTCTAAATGCCCCTCACCTCTTTTTCCTTTTCTTTCTTTCTTCCTTCTTTTCTTTCTTTCTCTTTCTTTCTTTTTCTTCTCCCCACTCCCCTCTCTCAGAAGTGACACATATTCCCCCTCTTGTCCCATACAAAGCAGTTCTCTTAGGTGTCACCCTCCACCCATAGTGACTCAAATATTTCTTCTAAATAAATATGGGAATCTCCTCAAAAATGAGTTCTGGAGGGGGCGACAAGAGGTTTCCACCCATGCTCAGACAACATGGCCGCGTGTGCTTGGAATGAGATGGGTCTTGTCCAGCACAAGAGAGCAGAGGCAGCCTGGGTGGTAAAGAATAAAGAAAATTCTAGAGGATGAAATGTATTTCTTATTCTCAGTAAGACCATTCCAGAAATGTAGGGAGTTGGCCCACGGGCCTGCCAATGTTTGGGTTATGTTTCGACCTTGATTGAGCACCAGAGCTGAACACAGTGCCAACTCCCGTGTGCTGTGAGCAGAGCTGGGTACATTATACTTCCCTATTTTTGTTTTTGGGTCTTTTCTCCCATGTGTCTAGGATGTTTTCTCCATTATAACCAGGACTTTTCCTCCCTCTGGACCTCCACACAGAATCTAGCCCAAGCTGATACTCCTAGGAGATGCTTAGTCCATTCTGAGTGCTGCCCCCGCCCCCCCGCCAAAAAAAATTTAAAAACACTAGAAAAAAATATTTGTTTGCTCCAAAGAAGTGCCAATAATTTCACGGAGAACTGTGATAGGCAGTAGCATTTCACTCGAGATTCCCTGATGGCAAGGAGATTTCTGGTCAGTAGGGACACGGTAATGCCAGGTTATTGCTGTAGATGTTCCTGCACAGGAGAGGAGGCAGACCCGGAGCACAAGGCGGATTCTCCCTATGGAGTAGTGTGGGAGTCTCTGCTTGTTCCCCACTGAGGACCAGCACTTCCTCTATTTTTTGCATCTTTCTTACATGCAGGGTCTGGATCTCAATTCAGCACTCCAAACGCAGTATCCCCAGCAGACGCAGAATTCTTGCTGAGGCAGCCTGAACAGAAGAATCCAGGAAGATATAGTCATTGTCCTCAAATAGCTGAAGACCTGTCACCTAAAAGAGATATTAGATTTACTCAGCATGGTTCCAAAGGAGAGTGAGAAAAACAACAGAAGATGCTGGAAGACAAAAACACCTTCATTATGTAAAAGACGGGTTTAGACCAAAACTAAAATTGAGTAGTCTGAACATCAGAAATTTGATCTCTTCCCAGCTTCCCCACCCACTAAGTCAATGTATAGTGATAATATGCATGAGGTAGGAATGCCCTAAGAAAGGTGCTCGAACCACGTTCGAACTTAGGGTTGGGATGTAGAAACAAGCATGATGAATTTGGGATGTGCGGGTAGAACATGCTACTAGAAACTAAATTTCAAGGAGAAATGCTGCAAAGGGTATAGAACAGCCAGGTCCTTGAGGTCCACAGTGAAAGCAGAGGTTCTGGGACTACCAAGGAGGTGGCCTTACTTTAGTCTTCTCCAGTCCCAGGCACTCTGGTGGTGTGAACCAAAAAAAAAAAAAAAAGGCCTTGTGTAAACAATAGATGAACAATGATCTCAAAGGGCCCAAGCAATTCTCGGAAAGAACCACAGAATAGCAAAAAACTGAGAAAAGAAAATCATTTCTGTCCTGGCCAGAAAAAAAATTAGCATCAAGTCTCTCAGAAGAGCAGGAAGCACATCAGGCTCCGGGGCACAAGGCCACAGACCAAGAGCAAATTCAGAGACATAACCTGGACCAGCTACTAGAATTATTGTTACAGAAGAAAATAATGGCCCAAGCTCCAGCAGTGGTCAGACTCAGGCATCCATATGAAGCCATCCTTACAGGTTTCCAGAGGAGGGGAGAAGGGAGACAGTCCTCTCATTATCATTATTACCATGAGCACGGAAATCCTGCAGCCACACAGAAATCATCAAAGTATCAAATGTTAATATTTGTTAATATTTTTCCAGAGTCAGATGTATCAAGGTATAATTTGCACACTGCAAAATTTATCCTTCTTAGGTATACAGCTTAATGAAATCTCATATGTGCACATAATTGTAAAATCATTTCCATAATCAAAATGTAGAACTTTTTCCTTGCTCCAAAACACCCCTTCATACCTCTTTGTAGTCAACAAACACCTCTCTTCATCATTAGCTATCGGAAACCACCAATCAGGGGTATGTGTGTGTGTGTGTGTGTGTGTGTGTGTGTGTGTGTGTGTGCGCCTGTATTCTACTTATTGCCTTTTCCAGAATGTCATATTAATGAAATCATAACATATGTAGCCTTGACTTTTTGATCTGGTTTCTTTCACTTAGATAAAGCATTTCAGATTTATCCATGATGTCCCTATAGTGGTAATCTGTTCTTTGTCTTGCTTTACTGGTATTATTCCATGGTATAAATACACCACATTTCTTTTATGCATTCACCAATTGATGAACATCTATATTGTTTCTAGTTTTTTATGGTTGCATACAGGTTTTAGCATGGACATGTGTTGTCACTGGGTAAATATCTAGACATGGAATGGCTAGACCATATGGCCAAGTATCTGCTTAACTTTATAAGGAACCCCCCAAGCACCTTTCCAAAATGGTTGAACCTGAACCACTGGACATCCACATGTGTCTGACTATTGCAATATCCTCATTTGCACTCACAGAAGCTCAATCTGAAAATACTGATGTTCTACTTCTATTGATCCAACATTCAGGAAGTTAGAAATATCCAGAGGTGGCATTTGAAGGTTATGGAAATAGTGAGCTTCTTGTCTCTGTGGTATCTGAGGTGGGGATGGGCACTGCTAGTCAGGGGTATGATAAAGGGCTAGATGACTTGGCTTCCAAATCTCCTCCTGCTCTGGTTTCTGTGATACTGAGCATGAACGTCACCCTGTCCAGCATTCCTAACCCCACCCTCCCACATTTCTTACCACCCGGCTCACTAGACAAATGTGTCTCAGTATTTGACATCTTTATCAGTGTAACTGATGTGTTTCCCTAAATCTATATTTTTCGTGCAATCAATTGGATATCTTAGCAGTTTTTTACAAAGAGGTAGTAAGTTAATGGACCACCCACCTTCAGTTTTAGCTTCACCTATTGACCTCTTTAGGGCTATAACTATTTCACTCAGTTTCACTCAGTTGCTCTCTACCTGAGCTTCCTTTCTGGGGATAACAGTACCCAGTACTGGGAATTCTACAGAGCACCCCAAGAATAGGAATAACTGAGCACTGATGCTGGTAATAGCAACTAGAAAGATGACTTTGACTCTGTCCTCCTTGCCCTGGATTCCAGAGTTTGGCAAGTCTGAATTTGGATTCTGACTCTTTTACTAGCTGTGTGATTTTCAGCAAGATAGTTAACCCTGTAACATGGGATTTCTCCATGAAGATTTATTTTAGGTAAAGTGCCTTGCATAGTGACTGGGACACAGTGTACCACTTAGGGAATATTATTTTTATTTTTACTGGCACTAAATCTACTCTCATATTCACTACTTATGGGGATGATAGCCATCTCAGGTTATCCTGGGAGGTGGCACTAGATAATGGAGCAGAAACCAAGATCTAAGTCAGGGGGATATGGTGACCCAGGGGAAGTGATAGAGCAGCAATCACTGAGGAAATTGCCCCTGTGGTGAAGCTGGCCTCAGACTCCAGACTTGGAACTATTTCCAATGCCATTTCTGAAGACATCTTTCTGGCCAAAGATTTCACCTATCTACTTCTCCCAGAGCTTCTTGACTTTTCACAGCCATATTGAGATTTTTCCCAAAATTCTGTAGGGCCATCAAGACTATCGGTATTGGGCAGAAGGACAAATGAGTGGTTTGGATGTGGTTTTCTCTTATAACCAGAGATAGTAGATGAATATGATTGGTCTCTATTGACCAGTCTTTACAAGAGAAATTAGTGACTTTTAATATCCATGGATTTGGTTTTCAAAGTAAGATTTCCTTAGACCAGGACTTCATCGTCTCTGAGAATGTGGAAATGATAAAGTGAATATCTCTGAGAACATGGAAATGATACAGTGAATATGCTTTTACCTTGAGGAAAGTCTGTAAACAATTCCCTAGACCAATTTGCCTAATTTCCTACCTCCTATTCTCTGCGCTGGACCATTCTACCTCATCCCTCTTCTCAACCACTCTCACCTTCCCTAGGTTTGGGAGCCAAATTAATTCATTTCTTCTCCCAGAAATAAAGTAGACCATAACAGTGGGTTCCAACCTAAGAGCTGAGTGAGCAGTGGACATCTCTTTCTTGGATCTCAGGGTAGATGGGAGAGTGACGTTTGCCCAGAGCACCATGTAGAGATCACACTTAACTTGGATCCCAGACACATCATATAGGCCTTATATAAACATGGGCAAGTGATGGTTTTTCCCATATCCAGTGTCTAAACTCTATAAAATCCAGTGTCTATCTTCTATAAAATAAGGTAGTAACTAACACTCACCTGCAAGACTATTTTGGGAATTAGAAATTATATAAAGAGAACATCCAGTACATTCTAGGTACTTAATAAACCATAGCTATTTTATTATTCTTATCTTCCTTCTTGCTATAAGATTATAAGATAGTCCACTAGACTCCTAACACCAATTTCACCAGTTTCTTGATGTATGACTATTCGGTAAAGGTAAGGACTGGTTGAGCTCATGAGCATGGACTCTCCTGACCCTATTCCTTATAGTCTAAATAGGACACAAAATAGCTGCTTTTCATCAGCTCCCTTCTTGGAAGACAGCCTCAGGATTATGGATGAGTTAGAACTGAAACCAATTGAATATTACTTTTCAGCAATTAACTTTAGAAATCTGTTACTAAATCAGAAGTTAATGCAGATGGTTGGTTTAGCATAATCATTGTTAATTTTTGGTCATAGACATTACTTCTTTGGACTCTCCAAATGTTCCCTCACCCTCCCACACCCAACAGAGACCATGGAAAATCAGGAGTTGGCCTTGTACACCATGTTCTGCCTCCTCTTACAGTTCACAGGTGATACCTGTTTGTGGAACAAACAGAGGAATACAATTTCCAAGGCTGTCAATCTGGAGGCCAATCCATTTGCCAAAAAAATTGGAAACATCTCAACAACTTTCAGCTAAGCATGAAGGCCTTGGCCTCCAGAGAGGCTCTCACATTACAAAACTTGATGGAAACCACTTGTGTGGGGGGCTTGGAGAGAAAAGGCTCAGGTCACTTTGTTCCTGCTGTGGGAATCTGGATGGAAGACAGAGTTGTCTCCAGATCCCAACCTTAGATATGATCACAGCCAGCAAGCTGGTCCAGCAGCATGGGCTGCTTCTTCCCAGCCAGCCACCTCCCTCTTGCCTAACACTCCACTCCATCTCTGTTTCTAGTCATCACATCAGAAATCAAGCTTAGCTTGACTATTTCAGCTTACTTGGAATTGACCCAGGTAGAATAGTATGCTTTAGTGCAAGAAAAAGGGAATAAAGAAGATGATAGGAAGAGTTTAGATGGATGTCAGGGAATGCCATCTCTTTGCTCCATGGTTCCAGGAATAGGTTCACAGAGACCCAGATCCACCAAGATACCCTGATAGCCTCAAGATGGAACTAAGATGACAGAGTGCAGGAGGACACTTGAGAGAAGACTCAGATATGGCAGTCACATAACAGACAAGCTACCAGACCACTGAAAATTACCTTTTAAACTAAACCATTAACAAAAGAAAAAAGATAATTGAAAGAAACCAGTTAATGAGAGCACTGATCCCCCAAATCAGACATGGCCAATGGGTACTCTACCTCACAGTTGATCCAACAAATTCCTTTTGGTGCTTATGTCACTTGGAGTCAGGATTCTGTCACCTGTAACCACAAACGCTAAGTCATTTTCCCAGGGTCACACTGTAAGTGATAAGCACATCTAGGCTATTAGTTGAGGCCTACCTGATCCAAAGGCATGCATTTATCCTTCTCCATGTAGCTCTCTCTGTCCCTCTTTCCCAAGGACAAGTTCATCAGCAAATTCATAAGAGGTAGGAGAAAGCAAATTAAGCACTTTATTCAATATAAAATGGGCCAAGAATTGTTTTGTTCCAGGTATGGGACTACAGTGGTGAAGAACTAGCAAAGACACAGCTGAGTGGGGAGCAGGTTTGTTAACAGACTGGATTGAAGAAGGAGGGGGGAAAGGTGAAGAAAACAGGAGCCACAGCCATGCTCTGTGGCATCAGTTTGGGATTGTCCTCTCCCCTGCAGTGCCCACACAGGTGAGTGCCTCTGTTTAATTTCTTCAAAGTATAATTTTCTGCAGAACTCTAACTTGGCAGATATCATGTGTGTGAGTTTTGCAGGACAAAGGACAGAACTTAAATATAAAACCTGCTTCTCACATTTAGTCCTGCTGCTAAGAAAGACAACTGAGGTTCAGAGGAATAGCAACTACCACTCCAAGCTTCCCTTCTCCCAGATCCGATGAGGGAGCAGACAAAACGGAGGTCTAAAAAAGGTGTGCACGCGTGACATGCAGAAGCTGAGGTATTTCTTTGGTTGAATCGCCTTTTTGCTGCACTTCGGGTGGAGTCTGAATAACAGGTAGTCGACTTCTATAAATTCTTGTTTGATGAGAGTTCAGTAATGGTGACATGGTCAGGTGAGCCCATTTCCATTACATAAAGACACCATCCACCACTAGAAAAACCATGGAGTAAAACTCGTGGTTCCCAACATGTTCACCTATGACTGGGAAATAAGATGAAATCAGAGCCTCCAATGACAAGTTCTCCCTGGAAAGAAGGAAAGAAAGGAGTAAAGATATATACTCACTTAAGAATTCAAGTTTGTGTACCAAAAAGATGAAGATCTTCAGGAATAGCCAGGCATGGTGGTACACACCTGTAGTCCCAAAAGCTCAGTAGGCTGAGATAGGAAGATTGCAAGTTCAAAGCCAACCTCAACAACTTAGCAAGGCTCTAAGCAACTTAGCAAGACCCTGTCTCTAAATAAAAAATACATTAAAAGAACCGGGGATGTGATTTAGTGGTTAAGTGCCCCTGGGTTCAATCCCAGGTACAAAAAAAAAAAAAAAAAAACCTTCAGGGTACAGCAGTTATGGTTGTAGGGTTATATTTGCAAATAATAGAAATGAACTAATAGTCATTCTGCTCATTTATTGCTCTAAAAAAAGGAATAAAATGGAACATCAGGTAGGTCATAGTATCAACATGAAGGAGAGAGAATCTCACACTTAAGGGAGAAAAGCCAAATTCATGTCCAAGAAACCATCTGCTCATATACCATTCCCACTGCCAGTTGATCAATGCCATCATTCGTCCTCACATTTGACCCTGGATTCTGGGTGTCACTAACACAAGGTGATTCCTATACCATCCCTGATCTTCCCATCAAACTTTTTGAGACTCAAAGCCCTCCAATGGGAACATCTGACAGACACATATGAAGTCATGTGGCTATGACCTAACCGCCAAGATTCCAGAACAGGGACTGACCTCAGAGCTTTCTCTGTGGGGAGCAGAGCCCTGCTGCCTACCCACTCACAAAGTGATGAATTCTCCTAGCATCAAAGAGGTTGAAATGACAGAGAACCAACATGGCAACCATTACCCGCTGCCTTGTGTCTTTTTATTAACCATATACCTCTCTGCAGAGCTATAATCAAGCCAGCCCTGCCAGGAGGTAATTTTTCCTTCTTAAACAATAATAATAAAAAAATTAAATTAAAATGTTAAATATGTATACACACATATACATGTATTTTATATATGTGTGCGTGTATGTGTGTATGTGTGTGTGTATACATATAAGTATAGGTGAGAGAAAATTCCATTGAGTTTTAGAAACAGGTTTTTTTCCTGGTGTTTGATTCTGTTCTCTTCAGTGGATGTATACTGAGAGTTAGGAACTTCCCTCACTAACACCACTAAGTCTATCTCCTGAGGCCTGTGCAGCCTTCTTTGGTGGTTTGGAGGACTGACTCAGCCAGGTTCACCCTACCCTGCCTCCAGCTTTACTTTATGCTGTTCACTTGCCCTAATCCTTCAAATTCCTTCATGCTAATCTCTCAGCTTGATGCTCCATCCTGCTCTTCTCCCCCGGAACCTGGGCTCAAATAGAACCTAGAATTTTAAGGAGTGCCCTGGTAGTGGGTTCTTGTGGGGCAAGAGAGCCGGAGAGCAGACTGCACTCTCATTCCAGCATGGAAATTCCACACCGATTCATCTTCCTGTTTTTAACAAGATAGCTCTGCTTTCTCTGGCAAACAGGCCTAACCAAACCCAAAACCAAAGTGCCCCATCCTTGGCCTTGTGCCTTTACCCACCAAAACAAGTCTTTCTGGGCTTTCCAGAAGATTCCAGATCTCAGAATGAAAGTTTCTCATAGCTCCGGGATCTGGGTGCTGACTCATTTCTCATGGACAAATTAAACCCTCTTTGGGAGAGAGAGCCAAGCTACAGGTGCCCCAAACCCAATTCCAAAAGCCCTCCAGGAACAGGGCTCAGAGGGAGCCAGGGGAAGTGGCAATGGGGTGGCAGGGCTGGGAGGGAGCCAGAAGACAGGAAATGAGCTTCTGCCCTTGGGTTAGTTTCCAGGAGAGATTCCTTCCAGCCAGACGGGATGGGATGCACACAGCTGCCTCCCTGATGGGGTTTCAACATTTGTTTCCTCTCCAAAGCTGCAGCTGGAAAGGACGGTCAAGCAGAAATGAAGAGAGGACTGAGAATCCCTCTTGGGCTTTGATTCAGCCCAAGTGAAATAGAAATGCAGTCAGCAAAAAACAGTAGGAAATAATATTGTTGAAAATAATAGTATTTCAACACAGGGATAATCAATATCATTATTTGAGAAATAATTATTTCTTTGATTTTTACATTTCTGGAATCCTGGGGAGCAAGTCTAGATTAAAAAGAGAGGAAAATAGAAGCATTGAGATTTCGATGGAAATGTCATATGGGTATTTTTAACTCTAAGTTAGTGGTCTTGATTCTATTTAAAATACTGTAGGTGTGGAGCTGGGGTTGTGGCTCAGTAGTAGAGCATTTGCCTCGTACAATTGGGTTCAATCCTTAGCACCACATAAAAATAAATAAAGATATTGTGTCCACCTACAACTAAAAAAATAAATAAATATTTTTAAAAATACTGTGTGCAATTTCTTTGTGAAAAAAAAGCAATATTTGTTTATCGTCAGGAAAGATCAAAACCCACTTACAAGGAAAGCTCTTTAAAAGTTCCCCCTCCCATAGGTATACATAATGTTTTTATGCACTTATTAATGCTTTGTTTTATAAAAAATGTAATCATACATATTTTGCAATTTTTTCCTCTGAATTGTATCAATAACACCTAATCTAGGTTATTATTTTAAGTGGTCATACAGTGTATTGTCATGTGGACACCCCATCATCTATTCAAAAAAGCACTATTATTAAATATTTGCCATGTTTCCAATTTTTAGTATTATTGTTAAATGACACTATAAAATAAGCTCTCTATCTTGCATGCATAACTATGTTAATTTGGTCATTTCTTTAGGATGTATTTATAGATGTGAAACTAGAATGCAATAATCATTAATTTTCTATGTAGAGTCAACCTGCCATATCCATGGGGTCCCTATCTATGGACTCAACCAATCACAGATCAAAAATTTTGTTAGATTTACAATGGTTGTATCTGTAATAAACAGGCGCGTCTTTTTTTTCCTTGTCACTTATCCCTAAACAACACAATATAACACTATAAAGCACTTATGTAAACATAAGATGATTAAATATTAGAAGTCTAAGATCATTTAAGGTATGTGGGAGGATATAAGTTATATGTAAATACTATGCCATTTTATATAAGGTATATAAGGGACTTCAGCATCCATGAATTTTGCTATCCATAGGGGATCCAAGAACCAGGTCCCCGGATACCGAGTGAATTCTGCTATGTCAAATTGCCTTCTCCTATATGGACCAAATCTAGGTCCATCTAGATTTCATGAACCTGTGAATACCTGTTCCCCACACACTCACTAATATGGGTCTTGTCTTTCTTTGCTTCTTAACTAGATCTATGTTTACTTGATAACTGGTAGCATTTGCTTTGATAAAAGTTTCATGAGAATTCCTTCTCTTTTGATTGTGTCTATGTGATAAGATCAACCTTAATAGCAATCAGTTAACAGAAAAGGGACAGTGGGAGGGAAACAGAGTGGAGTCCATGGAGTAAATAAGCAGACTCAGAAGGAGCATGGAAAAGCCAAACCTTCCACCAGGGGAAGTGAAGGAGGCATTAGAAGCTGAATTTAAACCAGACAATTTCCTGCACCTTTGGACAGAGGACTGTTTCGGTGCCATTCAAAGGGTTGTAAGGACCTGTGCCACTGGTTAATCATTTTAAAGCTGGACATTTGCAGTTCAGGTGATGCAACTTAGAGAAGCATGTTTGAACAGAGCTATCTTGGCATTCCTACAGAAAGTCATCCAAGAAAAGTATCAGAAGGATGGAACTGTGCTGGGCCCTCACTACCTAATGAGACCCCCAGTCATTCCGTAGATCAGTGACGCAGTTAACATCACACTGGAGCCCCAGCCCAAAACACTCAGGCCCAGGTAAAATAAATGATGACGTGTTTGAAGTACTCCTCCTGGGCTTCTGATTTCCTTTCTTTTATGTTTCACATGTGGAATCTCTTATAATTCTCCCAACAAACTTTTGAAGTAGATTTTTTTTTATTTTTTCCAGCCCTACAGATAAATAGCTAAAGCTCAGATCAATGAGGCAAAGCATGACACTTGAATCTGCATCCTCCAACTCCAATCTCATGGCCATCACACAGCCACTACCTGGTGGGATTTACAGAGATGCTACTCACTTCTGGCACAGTTTGAGCAAAGGCTCAAACAAGACCCCAGAAATGGCCAACCTTCTTCCTGTTGCACCAAACTCCAAAGGCAACGTAGTGAGGAGACAACATCCTCACAAAAAGAAGGTTCCATGTTCTTCCCATCATGGGGGAACAGATTCCAACACTTACAAGACTTCCGAGAAATGCTGAGAAACCAAACCCTTAAATCTAAATGAATAACACCTAATCAGCTTCTCCCTGGAAACCCATCCCGGCCTGTAAGGGTTGTGGCAAGTTGCTTGGAAACCCTAAGGATCATGCAGGGACACAGGATGCAAATGCAAGACACCCATCATTTTTTCTCCTTTGCATAGCAGCTTTCCACCAGGAGGCGAGGAGAAGGTCATGGCCACCAGATGTTGCTGAGGGCAAGAGACTGGTGCCTGGGCTTTTCCAGGGGCCTGCCACACCCTTGCCGCCCCCGCAGTACTCTCTCCTATGACCCCATGGTGCCATATCCAATGCTTCCAGTGGCCCATCTGCCTGGGCAGCAGGGCTGGGGGACAGACATTGAGACACAGATCATCTGGTACTGTCTGTGATGCTGACTGAAGTCTGGTATGCTGGTTTGAGAGCTGCTGCCTGAAACATCAAAGCAATGAAAAATAAACAAACAAGCCATTTTGAGATGGCCTGGGCGGTGGGTGAGCCCTCAAAAACAAAGCTGGTAGAATTCTCTTCCTGCGCACATCCCCATGCTCTGCCTTTAGCCAGAGCGTCTTTTAGGTAAAGTGGAAGCTTCTGCTGATGGGGATTCAAAGTTCTCCATCCTGAACACCCCCTGACCACCCACCTGAATTTGTTTTAAAATGTCATAAAGTGCCACCTCCACTCCCACAGAGACAAACGCCACCCAACTTCGTTTGGCAGCCTCTCCCAAACCATCCCACCTCCCTAGACCAGCCGGCCAGCTGGCTGCCTAGGGTGCTGCTGTACTCACACCCAATCCCCAACTCTGGGGAGCCCTAATCACCATGCACCCTAACTCACATGCTCCAACAGGCATTGCTCACAAATGTCAAAAGTCACACAAGTCACAGATTTGCACACATTACTCCAGGAACTCAACTGTCCTGTGACAAATAAAGCTCAGAAATCTCACTGTAGCCGCATTCAGTGACTTCTCTCTTCCTCACTAATCCAACTACCTCCTTCCAGCAGATTCTGAGACCCTTTCCTGCTCTAAGAACTTTTAGTTCTCATTGGGTTCCCATAACATCTAATTAAGTCGGATTTAATTTTCTCCATTTTACAGAGGAATAAATTAAAGAACTGAATTTTTGAACACAGAAGTACCCAAGTTCACACATCTGGCAAGAACCTGCCGATTGAGAGTCAAACTCAGCTGTTAAAAAGCCACACTCCAGCAAGTACAGCCTGTATTGTGCTGCTACAGAGTTGTACAATGGGGTTAGAAAATCAGAAATAAGAAAAAGAACAGGTCAGAGGGAGAGAGTAGCAAAGATGAGCCAGATAGTCTTAATGTCAAGGTAAATCATTGAAGTTTTACATTACAGCCACACACCGAGTCAAGGCTCAGCCCAGCTAGAGGCGGAAGTCTTGGGCTGAAAACCACAGCTCCCCACCAAGTCATCACTACAGCCCTGCTATTCTGAGGGGCATTCTGGAAACAGCAAGGTCCACCGCCTGGAGCCTTGAGTGAGAGCTTAGTGGCATTTGTGTAGGATTTCATGCAACATACGCATAGAGTGGCTTAGATTTCTAAGAAACCATTCCACCTCGTCTGGATGGTGTAAAGGGAGCTCTTTTGGAGTCTGAAGCTTAAATGTGGTTTTAGAGATTTTTTTCTGCTTCAGATATCTTTTCCTCCTCTATAGTTTTATGTATCTGCTTAAAAACTGCCATGGTTAAACATCTGCAATGCCACCCCCCAGCACCCTTTGAGGGTTTATTCTTCAATTCAATCAGCTAGACACCGCCCAGGCATAAAAACATGAACGGTCAAGATGCCAAGCCACCTTCTCCTTCTGACCATCTGATCTGACACCCTCATATTCCCAATGGGGGAAGCAAATCTCAGAGAGGGGAAGTCCTTCCCCAAGATGCTGTAGGTGGCCTGTGAGCAGCACAGAAATCCAGGGCAGCGCAGGCAACTCCCACTCTCATTTGGGAAAAAACAGAACCACAAAGTAGAGGGAGAATTATGGAGGTGGAGGTAGAAGTGGTTGGTTTCAGGGGCACCACAAAGGGGCAGAATGAGTGCCAGAGTCAGATTTAGAAGACAGAGTCCCTGACTCTGCCCTGAACCCGCAGAGCCACTGTGGACTGGCATGTCACCTTCTTTTCTCTTATAAAAGGGAGCACATCAGCCACTCTCGGGATGGTTTCAAGAAGCAGATGAGGATGGGCCTTGATAAGCTCTGCCTGTGTGCAACCACCTTTAGCCCATGTCCCCAAGGTTTTGAGGAGGCCTAGGGACCAGGGAACCGGCAGAGAGAGTCAGACAAGCTCTCTGAGCAGATCCAAGCCTGGGGGGCTTCTCCCAGCAAAGGGGGCCCAGGGCACTGGGCTAATCCACGGCATCCAAGCAGGTCCTGGGCTGTGTCTAAGCAGCTTTGGTTTTAAAAGATTAGGTGGGCAGTGGAGTGGAAAGAAAAGCTGATGAGACAGCAAAGTCCAGCCGTGGTACCACACTGCCCTCTGCAGGGAACCTGGGGGAAGGAACCGAGCCTGGTGAAGGCTAAGTGGACTGCCCAGGGTCCCAGGATCCATTCCCTACTGCCACACAGTACAAGCCCTCCTCTCCAGGTTGAAACAGGGACTGTCCCCACCCTCACCATATGTCTGTCTTCAAACAGCACAGGCCCCACTCAGTGCATGGCCTGATTCTTCTTCCTGAAGTCTGCCCTCTGAGGATCCTGCCTTAGCAACTCACTGCTTACTCAGAAAACAGGATTTAGAAGATTCCACAAAACAGATCCACCCTGGATCCTGCCTGACTTGCTACACCTCTCTGCTCCAGAACAAGGTGATTTCTCCAAACTCTGGGACATATTCCAATCCTTGGAGAAAGCCCCCACCATGAGGGAGATGGGCCTTGCCTGAATCAAGGAATAAACCAGGGTCCCGCAGATCTCAGGGATGAACCAGAAATTCTGCGACTTTCAAGAGCATCAGTACCGACTCCACAACTGACCTGAGAGTAGGAGGGAGACAACATTTGGGACCCAGAGCCTGGCCCAAAGCCAGGAGAGTGTCCTCACAGGCCTTTAATGAGTCAGACTCTCCCCCATCCCATCCCCACTCTCCATCCTTTCTGTAGCTGTGTGGTTCAGAGCAGGGCACCCTGCAGCTGGCTGACCAGCCTCCAGGCGTGGGCTCAGGCCATGCTCCCTGTGTGCCCTTGTGCAGGCCCAGGGAGCTGCTGCAGCCAGCCTGGCCATGTGACCCGAGTGATTCACACACGCAGACGCCCCAACCAGCTTCCCCTTTCTTCCTCTCCCAGGCCATCACAAAAGGCACAGTCTCAGCACAGAGCTGCATTGTTCCCAGGGTCAGGAGGGGCTGGAAGCTGAGGGGAATGAGGAAGACAGGGAGCCAGGCAAAGGGTGGTTTTCCATACAGCATACGGACCTCGTGCAGGCCAGGCCCACTTCCTGCCCTGGCCCCAGCACTGGAGCTCAAGTTTACATCTCCCTCCCTTCGAGCCAACTTTGGTTTTGGTTGTTGGCTTCTTTTATTTTCCACTCTCTGACCGTATGCATTTCTTTGAAAAATATGCACGTGCTATTTCTTGTTTCTTCTCCCATGTGCATGATTCTTTAGAGACCATAAGACAAATCCACCCAGCTAACTTTGACTTTAGGACATGCTTTATCCTTTCTCTTCTGTTCTCCACCCCCAAGCAAACAGCATCAGCAGGTAGATATGATCGGGGTAGGAGTGGGCAAGGCCAGGACTGGGCAGGGGTGGTAGTGCTGGTGGTGTTAGAGGTGAAAGGGAAGGGGCAGAACCTGGTTAGCTTTTCAGGGAAGCAGAATAAGGGAACACAACCAAGGCTGGGGCAATCTAGGGCTGGGGAAATGACTCCAGTTCTCCCAATTCTCTAATTATGAGAATCTTCAACTCTGGATTGTTGAGAATAAGTTCCTAGTAAATAAACACTTGGAATTAGATGGAATTCTGGAGGCCAGGTGGTCCTTTCTTCAGAAGGCCGATGGCAGGCTAGTCAGTCTGTCTCATGGCCAACCAACTCAACTCATTCGGAAGCACTTCGAATGTCAGATGGAAATCTACCCTCTGTGTGTCAGACTGTAAGAATGGCCACCCTTCTCCACCCTCCACTGTATCTAAGTCCTTTGCACATGATCTGCAGGACCTATCTTATGACTTACTAAGACCAAATGTGAAGTTATGCCATTACTGAGCCTAGGCCTCAAGGGATCTTGCAAGTTTCTTTCTCTTTGAACCCTGTCACTGGCACAAGAAGGTCAGGACAGCCTGCTGGAGGATGAACAAACACATAAAGAATTGCTGAGTTGTCCCAGAGGAGACCAGAAGAGCTACAGCCTACCTGCAGCTGACTACAGATGCAAGAACGAGCCCCATCCCAGATCTACAGAGCTTCCCAGCTGAGCCCAGAACAAATTGCTGGCTCCCAGAATTACGAGATAAATAAATGATTACACTGATGTACTCCATATTAGCCCTGTAGAGATATACTGAATGATCCTGATTCTTTGTCCCTGGGGACAGCCCTTTCAATACTGAAATAGGTCTCATTGCCTCTGAGCACCAGAATAGCTCATAGGAGGCCATGCAGATGAGCCCCTGCCTTAGAGGAAAGCCCACCCAAGGCAGCCTTTGTCACAGCAGCCCCCAAGGCCTCAAGTCAGTGTCAGTACCTTTCAGTAGCATCTTGTCCACTCACCAGGGCACTGTGACAGCCTGGGCACTCCAACAGTCCAATCCTTCCAGCAAGTTTTATTGAAAATTAAGAGAAATTAAAAGATTGAGGTAAGGAGGGCGCTAAAAGCACAATGAAAATACTTAAATCAATTCAGCTTCTTGAAGCCACTTTTGACCCAAATCTAAACTGCCAAAAAAGTCTCCAAAACAAATGTCGTTGGCAGACTTCAAATGGAGCCCTGGCTCTGCGGGCCACAGCAGCAGGAGGGTGGTCAGAGGCTGCTGGCTTCCAGCTTTTGCCACGTGGAGCAAACAGCAAAGGCACTGACCTTGGTCTTGGGGTCTGATGGGGAAGGTTCACCAACCTGGCCACAGGAGACAGATCATGCCAACCCCTGCCTCCTTTCAGAACCCGACGCGGAGGGAAGTGGCGTTGTGGGAAATGGCTGCCATCTGTGGATTTTCTGGCTGAAGACTTTGCTGCAAAGTTTGCCAGTTTCCAACGAGCCCTTGCAGCTTGGCTTCCTGTTTTTCCTGTGCTCTGCCTAAGTGTCACAGCACAGTTATTCTGGAAGACGTTCTCAAAATGGATATGGTCTCCAATTTTCTTTCCCTAATAACAGTTCAGGAAATAGGGGTGAGGGAGGCAGAGAGACAGGATAAACCCCAAACCTCAGAAAAGGATGAAAACACTTCTAAGCTCAATGTTTTAAATGAGAAAATTAAAATCACCAAGTCATAGTACACAACCCTCTATTGGCTCAGCCCAGTCTCCCTCTGCTGGGCAGCCATCGAAGAGGAGAAACTTCACGGAAGTAAGGAGTGTGTGTTCTGCTGACATGGGATCAAGGGTATTTTGAAATTCCCTCTCTGAGAGCCTAAAAGCCATTGGCATGGGACAGCGACAGGGTCAAGTGGCTGGTGGCACAGGCCTGGAATGACGCCGTCCACCAGCAATTATTTTTCAACCACATAAATGGCCTTGGCCAGGGTTCAAAGCAGAACAAAGAAAGGGAAGCTCTCTTCCAACTCTTTTCTATCTTCTATGAAAAAAATCATCAGGCCTAGTCCCTAAATTCAATTTTTTTTTTTTTTACTGGTGCATTATAATTACACATAATGGTGGGATTCATTGTTACATATTCATACATGCACAGTATAACAATATAATTTGGCCAATTTTGTTCCCCAAATTCATTCTCATTCATGGTCTTGAAAGAAGCTGGAAGTCTGGAGCATACGTGCTTTAAAGTTCTCTGCAGTCATCCTGATTTTAGGTTTTGGATTGAAAGATGAGGCTATGTCCCTGCATGCAGACCCATGTGTCTAAGCCTACATTTACCCAAGATTTTATCCATGTGAATGCACTAACATTTACATTGTGGGAGTGCCTGCCCCAGTGAGCCTGGGTTTACGTAAGTAAATATATCCACAGCACATCAACCTGGTGCAAATGCCTTGGGAACCCACAGATGTGCACGTCAGCCCACATGTGCATGAAAACATTGTGATTGTGTGCACACATGCAAGTGTTGCACACTCCACACTTTACTCCAACTTGCTCCGTGTGTGCGCACTAGTCTGTGACAAGGTATGCCTAGGTGTGCATGCATCTGTCCATGCAAGCAGGGCCCCTGGCCTGCCCCCATCTCCTCCTCCCTTTCCATGAACCCAAAGCAGCCTTTGTCTGCCTCCCTTTGGGATGTGCCAGCTAATGGCAGGGGTCCCCCTCCGGGGAAACAACACTCCTCCCCTACTCATTTGTGTCTCCTCAGAGAGCTGACTGGCCTGGAGGGGCTCCAGCCTCCAATAGTAAATGGCAGCCCACGATTGCAATGGACGACTTTCTTAATTGCCCATGATGCTTGCGGGCACCGTGCAAACACGACGGTAGCTATTAGGCTGCAAGGCCTGAGCAGGGCTACATTTTGCGCCTGTGTGAATTTAGTGTTCCTGGGAGTTGAGAGGCCAAAGTGGGATAGAGCCACCAAGAGACTGTCATTATGGCCTGGCACAAGCCTGTCCTTAGCTTCTTGAGCCCCTGAGGCCATTTCACCACACTCCAGAATTGCAACGCCCCTAGAATTTCCAAACCAGTGCACCCCTGGGGGACAGTCCTCCCCAACCCCCCCAGTCCCTTTATACCAATGCACACTTCCTCTTTCTCTTCTGCCTCCTTTTTCCTCTTTCTACTCCTTTTTCTTCCTGCTGATTTCCTTGGTTCACATTTTCTCCCTCTCCTTCTTCTCTTTTTTTTCTCTTCCCTCCACCCCTACTTCTTTCTACCTCCTTCCCCTCTTCTCTCTTCTCCTTCAGCCTCTTCGTTCCCCTCTGGAGACTTAAAGCAGGACAGTGACCAGACACCACCCACCCGCCACTGCCAGCTACCTCTCCTTTTGCTCCAGGCCCCAGCCCAACCCAGTCTCTCCCTCTGCTCCCTATCCAGCCCATTCCTTAGAACCCTGGTCCCCAAAGTGAGACCTGCTATTTGCACTTATTTCCATGGTTCTGGAGAAGCTGGAGTGGTCTAGCATAGGACATTTTGGTTTCTTGATTTCCCTAGGTTTTTCCTCTCCTAGGCCTCATGATAACTAGTGCACATTCCCTTATCTTCTGCCTTGATGACTTCAGTTCACATGGAAGAAACAGAAGGTCTAAGATAGAGGAGACTCAGAGAGACCCAGTAAGTTATAGGCAGGTGCCCAGTCTCAGGACTGCCCCAGAGCTACAGGCACAGAAGTGCTATTACCTAGAGGAGATTAGAAGATTGCACAGTTTGGAAGGACCTAGGTTCCAGTCCTCCAGCTGCGGCATTTGAAGACATTTGGAGAAACTACAGCAGACCATCTGATCCCCTCCTGAGAATCGGGAGGAGTAGGCCAGGAACCTGGCAAGTCTCTGCTTTACAAATGGCCTAAAGGTCCTCATTCAGGAAGCTTGTCAGAGGATATTGTGTGACTCAATAATTGTTGAGGGGTGAGTGAGTGATGAGTGAGTGAGCGAGCAGAAACAGAGGCGAATGGAAGGGATGAAAATGCCACTAGGTCTGGGTGATTTCTCCTCAAAGTGAGGCATGCATGGGGGGACATCTGCAGGACTCTCCAACAGGAGGACATGGCAGTCACATGGTAAGTCCCCTTCCTTTGCCACACCCAAGTTTTCTTGCCTGTAAAATAAGTATCCATAATAATCCTCCATTAACACAGTCCTGGGATGGAAGAGCAGTGGCATGCTTCAGGTCCTCAGGCGTCATCTCATGGGTACCACACCTCCGTGGTCTTTCATCCCAGCCAGGACTGCACAGGGTCCCTGGGCACCTGCACAGCCTACCTGAGTACAGTTGGAAGGGCAGGGAACCAGTAATGCCAAAGGCCACTGCTACTGCCCTTCCTGGTTTTCTGCCCTTCCAGGTATGGGGACACCATGTGACCTAGACGCTGTGGGAGTATGAAACCCAGATCCCTTATCACTATTTGAGACAAACTCTGACATAGAACTTGTGTTCTGTCATTGCTTTGCAGGATCCAGGTAACCTTCTCTTCCACAGC